>NC_083369.1:126159261-127365511 GCF_030254825.1 Meriones unguiculatus
GTAATGTAGCTCTTCTAAGGTACAGGGTGCAGTCTTTTGTAGTGAAGGCCAGGCTAGAGATTTCATTTTAAAGGAAATATCTTTTTGTCCTGAAAAAATAAATTGTTTCCTGACATACCTGCCTGTTCAGCTGGGGACCTTATTAATGACGTTATTGTTGCTTTTCTGCTTTTATCATGTTTTTAATGCATAAAATGTTTTTAATGAGAATCCATTGATCACACACCCACACACAAATGTGGAACTAGAGTTCATTTTTTAAATAACTTTTACTTTATATCCCAGCCATAGCTCCTTCTGTCATTCCCTCCCAATCCCTCCCTTCCTCCCTCATCTCCTCCCTGCCCCTTTCCAAGTCCACTGATAGGGGAGGTCCTCTTCCCCTTCCAGCTGACCCTAGATTATCTGGTATCTTCAGGACTGGCTACAATGTTCTCCTCTGTGGCCTAGCAAGGCTGCACCTCCCTCAGGGGTGGGGTGAGATCAAAGAGCCAGCCATTGAGTTTATGTGAGAAATAGTCCTGGTTCCCCTTTTAGATACTGAGCTACCATGGGCTACATGCTCAAGTACACAACAAGGACATTTCCTCAACCATGTTTGTAGCAGCTTTATTCATAATAGCCAGATCCTGGAAATAACCCAGATGTCCATCAGTGGAGGAATGGATACAAAAATTGTGGTAGATTTATACAATGGAATACTACTCAGCAATTTAAAACAAAGAAATCATGAAATTTGCAGGCAAATGGTGGGATATAGAAAAGATCATCCTGAGTGAGGTATCCCAGGAGCAGAAAGACACACATGGTATATACTCACTTATAAGTGGGTACTAGACCTATAATATAGGATAAACATACTAAAATCTGTACACCTAAAGAAGATAAACAAGAAAGAGAAACTGGAGTTCTTAACTAAAAAAAAAAAAAAAAAAAATGGGTTGACTTTACTTAGGTCAAGCAGTATCTTGCTGCTTGCTGTCATAGTTTTGATTACCTGCTTAAAAAATTATCTCCAAATCTGTAGTATTTATTCTGTAAGAGGCCCAAGCTTGGAGAAAAAGTGTGCTTGTGCTTCAAGCCTATTTTGTCCCTTGGCAGCTGAGTGACTCCCTTGGTTTTTCTAAACCACAGAGCTTGGAAGAGAGTTATGTGATCTTGCCCTTTATCATGCATAAAAAAGCACATGTTAGAGAACCTGAAGTGATGGTGCTCCACTGGCTTGTATTTCCCAAAGCCTTTCATTTTAACTCTAAGCCTGTGACTTTATACTAAAACGTATTTGAATTTTGGCAAAACAGTTTAACTAAAATAGAAACAATTTGTTATTTGTTGTTGTGGAGTTAAGTGTGTTTTGAATAGCTGCTGTTGTAGGTACTCCACTGGCCTGTGTGATTCTCATAGCAAGCTGTCAGTACCACTGTAGTGTCTATTTTATAGGTGAGGGTGCTAAAGCACAGAGAAACAAAGGAACTCACTTCATGCCACTTGTCTGCTGTAGAAACAGAATCTGAACCCAATTAAGCTGTTGTCAGCATAGACAGGAAGTACTTTGGGGGAGTACACAGGCAGAGTAAAAGTTGACTGAAGCTGAAAGTTTCAGTAGTGATCGTCTCAATTTTGTTCTAGAAAGTGTCACATCTTTCAGACCTGGGCCTCTCAGTATTGAAATACACACTTGACTTTTTCTGCTTTTTATTTTACAAACCAGTGGGAACAGTCTTAGTCACTTGTGTTTATGAGTTTTAATTAGGCCACTGAAGTACAGAAGGGGAATTCCTTGTTTTCAGTTGATCTAATGCACTAATAAATTTACTCATCTAACTTCCCCTAATTTTTCCTCTCAAGTTTTCACTTGAAGGTGGGGTTGGAGGGGAGAAGTAGGTGAATCCTTTGGTTGGACTGTTGATAGAAAGGTAAAATGAGTATCTGTATTTATGAATGTATTTTTCTTTTATCTCCATCTAGTTCTGAAGGCTTTCTATATATAGGCAGAGCTTAGAAGCAGTCATTGATGCCCATTAAGACAAACTTTGTGTTCGCACCAGAAGTTCAATTTCAGATTATGGGAATGAAGCTTCCTGTAAATGCTAGTAATTTGATTTAGAAGGTAGGTGAGGATATCCCACCCAACTTTATAGGTTTAAAGTACTTGGAAATCTCTAAAACTTCTCATTGTTCTTGAACGGAGACTGTCCCTAGGAGGATATGCTAATGAGGCTTGCCTTCATTCCATCATTTCTTTTGTTTTTTTTTCATTCATCCTTATTTTTGCTCATTCAACCTCTTCCTATAGACAGAAGAAAAGAAAAGAAAAAAAAAAGGTTTGGGGAGGCAGAATGAGAGTCCATGCAATGGGGTTGGAGAGAGTAGTAACTGTAAGCTATGAACTTACTTTGTCTCTTCCCTCTCAGTAAAGGTCTTTTGTTTGTTACTTATCTATCATTTGGAAGCCAGTATAACTCTCACAGACTGACAGAGACTTTAAGCATCTTCTGCCAACCAGGCTGCTTGCTTAAACAGAGAAGCTAAAGCTTTTGAGGGGAAACTGTGCAGCAGAAATGGCTGGAGGGACTGATTTGCTTCCCTTCTTCATAGCCAAACTGTAAATATGATTTCAGAACACCTAAAATTTCAGACTATTTCTATAAAGAATAGCAAATGTTCACAGAAACTTATGCAAAGAGATCTTCAAAAATGATTTAAGTAGACTCAAACTCTAATTCTGACCTCAGTTAAATTTGAGAGGTTTTTGGTTGGTTGGTTGGTTGGTTGGTTTTTTTTTTGTTGTTGTTGTTGCTTGCTTGCTTTTTTGTTTTCAATCTTCAGATAAAACTAAGGAGGATACCTTTCTCCTTGTGTGGAGAGGAATATATAACACTAATATAACACTCCAGAGAGTGTTACTTCTCACCACACTGCAGTCAGTAATAATTTTCTTGAAGACAAGTTTTACCTTTACTTATAATTCAATAGTAAGTTCAACCTGGATTTCATTGCCCACAATTTTTTTTAATAATCATTCAAGTTGTCCTTGATGAAACAGACTGACCTTTTAGCTGCCAAGGCACTGAAGATACTATGTATTTCAGTGTGACAAGTGAGGTCTGCATTCCTAGGAACACATGTCCTAGGAAGTACTTCTAGATCAGAGTTAATCAAACAGATTGGTCAACACAGAGTTTCTTCCTTTCCCACATTTTCTTTGGCATCCATAGGCCAATACCCCTGTTGGCATTTCTGCCCCTGTATGGTGTGGAAGTTATAGAACAGCTATTTGTTCTTCCTTCTATGCACAATTTCTCTTAATGCTTTTCAAATAGGTCATACATTCGCCCCTATGCTCCTGAACCTTAAAGTTTGGGCTTTTTTGGTAAGGTGTTAATAAAAGTTGTCTCAGGTGTCAATTGGTAGGAGAATTAATAAGCAAAGATACCACATGGAGAAAGTTTTGTTTTAGTGTTCTAAGTCTGAAAATGCAGCAGTGGACAAAGTCCTTTCTTGCATAGTAGGTGAAACCTAATAACTATATAGCAGGTGTTAGTAAATGTTGCAGACAACAACCCAGACAGATAGGGAGTACTGTAGTGCTAGACTGCAGTTGTTTATCTAGAACTGATTGGAGTGTCTCTCTGATGTAATATTTGTGCCAAGAAACCCACAGCGAGAGGGAATGCAGCAATGGTAGTAGCTGGAGGAATAGAATTCTAGGGAAAAAAAAAAGAACTGCAATGGACACACCAAGATGGATCATTTAGGAACCTCTTCTCTATCATAAGATGCTCCTGGAAGGTAGGGAGTAGTAACTAACTAGAGGGAGGTGGTAATATTTTCAAGGATGTATGTGATAGCCATAAGAAAGAAACCTAAAGAGGCAAACCCCATTGTACCTTATATGTCCCTTATATGTACCATTGTATCCAGGGTATGTACAAATTGTAAAGGGCTTTCTTTTGGTAAAATGCTACTTTTGTGACTCTAATTATGATGCTAATCATAAAGCTCATAGTAAAGAAGTAGTAAAGTAGTAAGGAAGTAGTAAAGTAGTAAAGAAGGAGCTCAACGTGGGCAGTTCTTCCCATCCCATGTATTCAGAGAGGCAAGGGGCTTGACTATTTAATAATGGCATATTTTGATTGATTTTATGTTTACCTGTAATTCCCTTCCCATGGGGCATGTCTTTGTATTTTGTTTAGAACTTGAAGCAGCATTGGTTGTTCACTAATTTTCTTTTATTTTCAGTCAATTAGTAAGTTCCCCGTAATCTATAGGAAAATTTTGCTTGTCACAAGTTAGAAATTGTTAAATCATACTGAATTAGCAACTAGAGACAAAAAGGGGACCTAGGAAAATAAAAGCAGTTGGGAAGAGTGTGAATTCATATACCTTTTCCAAGTCATATTGGAAAACAAGTACTTGCCATTTCTGAGAGGTAGAGATGACTGCCACACATTCTCCCTATTGTTCTTTTTGTAATGTGTTACTGAAAGTCTTGATGTGTGCATAAATTATGTGCAGTTACATCATATAGGAGTTTTCATGTTAAGAGCATGGCATGGGTGAGAACAGATACACAACCTATACATACCATTATTATATAGGCAACTAGATAAGATCAGGCCTGACAACAAATGGGGCTAATGCTATACATAGATCTTATCTGACTGGATCTTATTTTGTGATAAGGCCTTATCCATAATTCCTATCATTTGGGCTGACTAGTTACTGATGCATTTCTGTTAACCTTTATATTCTTTCTTAGCAAGGGGCCCACCTGCATAAAAGAGTTACTGGTTTTGTTGTTTATAGTTTAGTTCAGTTGGGCTGGATAGCATTATTGCCTCTGGCTAAAACAGACTGATCTGTTTCACTTGTAGGGAAGGAGAAATGAATATTTGGTAACAGTGTGGTGTAGAGGAGAAGGACCACAAATTGCTGGGTTTTATCCTTCCCTGACCTGACTCAGGAACTCAGTGTGGAAACAGGGAGAGTCTTGATCCTTTTGAATGGGGTCCATAAGGCGCCAAGAGGAAGATGGAGAAATGGACAGTGGAAGAAGTAGGGACGATCCAGGGGAGTCAGTAAATCTTTGGTTTCAAGCACAGGTGTCAACCTTTCATTCTTCCTGGTGCCTGGGACATGGTGTTCATTCCTGCTTAAATCCTATGAAGCAAGGAAATATTTATGTTTGAGCATCACTTTAGTGAGTAACTGAGGAGGATGAGGAATTCAAGAATGGCCTTTTAAGGCACAATTTTGCATGAATCATCCTGTGTACATCTCTCCACTGAATCTGTCTAGAAATAGCTGCCTTTTTGAGGTGAAGACCAGCACATATTTTGTCTGTAAGCATTTTGTTGTGCTCAGTTCATCCTCCAAGGCCAAATGTCCTGGGCTTGATTTTTCTAGTTAGTTCTTGGGCCCTGAGATTTCTGCCTCTTGCCATGTAAATCCAGAGAACTTTATGCCTGTATTCTGAAACCTGGGTGTTTCTGCCTTCCACTTGAGTCTCTTCAAAATGATTGTATGGTGACTGGGCACTGCAAAATGAGTCAGTTCCTGCAGTTTGGTTACAAGTTCTCAAAAAGTATTTCAGAATGTGGATGTGGTCAGCAGAGTCATTTTCCAGGCATCAAAAAGGAAACCCACATCAACTGTAACAATCGAGCTACAGCCCAGTAGTGCCACACAACAGAACCAGGCCTGTTTTCCTTCAGAGCAATGCCTAGAATCACCCTCCAATTTAACTGCTTCTGACAAATCTTAGATGGTAATTCATATTCTTGTTTGCATGTTACATTTTATCTGCTACCAATTGTACACACAATGTGACATAGATTTCGACCTTATTTACTTTTGAATGTTGGGTTGGGTTTGAATAGAAGAAGGTATTATGCTATAAAATAGAATTAGTGGAACTGGAGTATAATTAGAAGATTTAAAATGTGACTTATGGATGAAAACTAGGTAATTTTTCTGGGGAATAACTAGGTATCATGAAGTATGTAGGATTACCTCATTCACTAATTAAAGTCTCAACCTTGCAGCAGTAGTCATATAAATAATTAAATTCTGTTCGAGCTTTGAAGGAGTTTCAGGCTCATCATAAACAGAACATTTTAGTTCAGCATGGACTTTAGAAAATATTTTGTAGCTATTTTTATTTATTTGTGTACCATAAGTTCTGTAAAATCTTACTGAGTTTGTCTCCCCAATTTCAATAATAAGAAACTAGCAAGATTAAAACATGAGCAAAGGATCTCAATAGACCCTTAACTGAAGGAGATGCTCATATTGGAGATATGTGCATAAAGCATGTTCCCCATCATTAATCAGGTAAATGAAAGCTATACAGTATTTGAATAGTTGGAAGGCTGACTATAGAGTGGAAGTTGAGGATGCAAGGATATGGGGCTCTCAGAGACATTTAAGAAGAAATGTCAAATGGTAGAAATATTTTAGAAGACAATTTGGCAATTTCTTGAAATGTCACACTTATCATGTGACCCAGATGTCCAACTTAGAGCAACAAGAAAGCCATGTGTACATGAATGCTTATACCAGATTAATTTATTATGGACAAGAACTAGAAAAATACAAATGTCCAACTGCAAGTTAATGGAGAAATAAATCACAGTCTATGTCAATGGATACTGCTCAGTAATGGAAAAAGTTATTACCTTAAATAAAATGAGGGGCCCTTACTTTTGAGAATACACTATATGTACTTCTGTTTACATAAATTTCTAGAAAATACAAAAAAGCTTTTAATGTCAGAAAGTAGATAAGGGATTATATGAAGTGGTGAACAAATGGGTTGCAAAAGGGCAAAAGGAAACCAGATCTAGTGGACAATTTTACTTTTTTATTTATTGTGATGTTCCATAGATGAAACCATCTAATTTAATTATGTGTAGTTTATTGCATGTTGATTATTCCTTGATTTTAGAGAAATCTGAATAAAACAAGATACCATTATTACAGTCAATATGGAGGGTTTGAAAATGTCCGTTTGAGGGAACAGGACAGGAGCCTACTACAGAGGGCCTCTGAAAGACTCTACCCAGCAGGGTATAAAAGCAGATGCTGAGGCTCATAGCTAAACTTTGGGCGGAGTGCAAGGAATCTCATGAAAGAAGGGAGAGATAGAAAGACCTGGAGGGGACAGAAGCTCCACAAGGAGATCAACAGAACCAAGAAATCTGAGCCCAGGGTTCTTTTCTGAAACTGATTCTCCAACCAAGGACCATGCATGGAGATAACCTAGAACGCCTGCACAGATGTAGTCCATGGCAGCTCAATATCAAAGTGAGTTCCCTAATAAGGGGAAAAGAGACTGTCTCTGACATGAACTCAATGCCTGGCTCTTTGATCACCTGCCCCTGATGGGGGAACAGCCTTCCCAAGCCACAGAGGAAGACAATGCATCCAATCTTGATGAAACCTTAAAGGCTAGGGTCAGATGGAAGGGGAGGAGGACCTCTTCTATTGGACTTGGAGAGGGGTATAGGGTTGGGAGGGAATAAGAGAAGGTGCTACAAAATAAACAAACTCTAAGTAATATTAAGAAAAAAAAAAAGAAAAAGAAAATGTCCCTGTTTGGTAAAATCAAGATTATGGTCTCTTAGGGAAGGAAAATCTTGATGGTTCTGGTATAGAAAGACAGAGCTGTCTAGTATAGATAAACAACCAAAGTTGAACAGTGAATGTAATCTATAGTCATCCACATTTCTCACCACCGCTTGTCATTTAGATTAGTGTCCTTTTTCAGGAAGTGTTTTTCCCCCACATTGGTGGGGAAGCTGTCTGCTGGCTTTATAAACATGAACTTAGTACTGTAGGGCTCCCATCCATCAAAGCTGCAGCTTCTGAAGCTGGCCTCAATTTGTAAGGTAACTACCTCATTGTACACAAGCCTTTCCTTGGTATTTGGATCAGTATTATTTCCTTGTTTGGAAACTAAAGAGATTCTGAAATGTCAAGCTGTTTCCTGGATCACAGAACCTTTGTGTCCCTTTCTATGTTGAGAGGGTCACCATTCTCTCTTGCTACTTGCTACATATACCTTGCTTTTTTCCCAAGATCATCTCATTGACTATTTGATCAAGACTCTTAGCTCACTGATCTTGCAGAATTTGTTTTATGTGTGTTAAAGGCATCAAAGAAAACAATCCCTTGTTAGCCCCAGTTTCCCCATCTGTAAACAGATCATAATGCAAGTACTTAGTTTTCTAAAGTTATTCTAAGAGTCAAAGTCCGAGAGAAAACCAGCACCATGTACCCAGCAGGTGTTGCCTGAGTAATTACTCCCATCATGTCTGTACTCCTGGTATGGTACTGAGTAGAGGCTAAAGTAGGCCTTTTGGAACACAGTGGCAGTCTAATCCCATTTGGTGCCCAATTGCTTCATTTAAAAGTGCAATGTTATGCAATGAATAAAATCGAGTGCACTTATTTTTAAATCTTCCTAAATGGACACTAATTAATAAACAGTAGTTTTCCAGTGACTCACAAAACCATAGGTAAAGGCAGGTGCTGTTGAGTTTTTCTCCTGGATGATTGATCCATGCATTGGTATCCCTCCTTTGGTAGCTAAGCTCTGTTGATAGCTTATGTCTTTTCCAAGTACTTGTCATTTTCATTTCATTTCATTTCCTTCACTGTCTCTTACTTTTTCCCCTTTGTGGTTTTAAGAAAATTGCCTCCAGAATACTCCTTACATAATTTGCCACCCAAACTTGTCATCAGCATATGTGATATACTGTGTATAGCCTTTAGTACTCTGTGAGATGGTACTTTTTTTTTCTTATTAGTTACATTTTGTTAGCTTTGTATTCCAGCTGTATCCTTCTCCCTCATTCCCTCTCCAATCCCACCCTCCCTCCCTCATCTCTTCCCTGCCCCTTTCCAAGTCCACTGATAAGGGAGGATCTCCTCCCCTTTCATCTGACCCTGTTTTATCAGGTATCTTCAGGACTGGCTGCAAAGTCCTCCTCTTTGGCCTAACAGTACTGCTCCTCCCTTGGGGGATGGGGAAGTCAAAGAGCCTGCCATGATGTCCCTCAACGAAGGAATGGATACAGAAATTGTGGTATTTTTACACAATGGAATACTACTCAGCAATCAAAAAAGAGGAAATCATGAAATTTGCAGGCAAATGGTGGGATCTAGAAAAGATCATTCTGAGTGAAGTACCCCAGAAGGAGAAAGACAAACATGGTATATACTCGCTTATATAGACCTACAAGATATGATAAACATAATGAAATCTATACACCTAAAGAAGATAATCAAGAAAGCGGACACGGGGTAAGATGATCAATCCTCATTTAGAAAGACAAATGAGATGTGAGATGGTACTTAACAAACACGTTTTGAGGGGGCATGAGGAGAGTTCTATAGGCAAGTAAGTTTAAGAAACTCTGAAAGAAACAGCATCAAATAGGCTTTATGCCTGCTAGGTTTCTCAGAACCTTTTATATTTGTAGGGAAATCGTACAGTGTGCATTTCTGAAGCTTAATAGAGCCAAAGGACTGTAGGGTTGTTTTTTCTGTTTGTTTCTGTTTTGTGATTTATATCCTGGTTGAAGGCTCCGATAGATACCATATATTGTAACTTCTTTGGTGTATTGGTAAATGACAGTTTTCCTAAGAGCTTTCTGTCTGTCCCCATTCATGTGTTAGAAAAAAAAAAAAAAAAAAACACGATTTGTTTTCTTACTGGATCTTGAGAGGTCTTGTCTCTAAATGTATATTCATAGTTGGAGAATTCACTCAGCTGTAATTTAGCTTTAAAATACTTAGTGGCTGTAGTTATAAAGATGAACAACAAAAAAATATAAGGTTCTGTCTAGAAATGAAAATTCAATCAAGGAAAATTCTGTTGCTTTATTTCATTTTGGCCAAATCATCTGTTCATTTTTTAATCATGTATTATTCTTGTTTCTGCCAGTTTTCACAGACAGGAAGAAATGTGGTGATGCTCATGACACATGATGGCTCCCTGCAGTCTTTGTGGGATTTCCATATTAGTGCTATCATGGTTAAGGTGGGAAAGTAACAAAATGACCATATCTGGGATTTTGGGTTTTTTCTGCCTTGTCCCCCAAACTACAGAGAGTTTGATTGTCTGAGTAAGGTTTACAAAAGAGATCATGTCAGTAAATGAATAGTGATTTCTCAAAAAAAACTGAAATAGTCATGATACCATGGAAAGTAGGAGATTAAACATAGGGTTAGGATTTTGGAGCCTGGAACTCAGGTGAATGCAGAGACTTTTCTTGGGGAAAGAGTGGCTTGGTAGGGAAGCCAAGGGCCTCACACATGATAGGTTGACACTGCCACTGAGCTACATCCCATCCCTCTTACTCCTCTCCTTTAAAAACAAAAACAAAATTGATAGTTACTTTCCTAGGATACATTGGCAGCCACACCGAACCCCAAATTATTTCTAGCTAATTCTTTCAAGACATACCTCTCATGACCTCATTCTCTCCCCCTCCCACAGAAAGAGAAACCAGATTTCCCCAGTGTTACTTACCATCAATATAAACAGCAATTTTAATCCTGTTATTTCCCCTTTCAACCTAGTAAAGAAGTTGGCCACTGTTCATCTGTACAGAAAGAAAGTCTTCCTTACTTCATCTCTTGCCTTCTCTCAAGCTTAGAAATAATCATCATTTAATTTTTAATTAAATTCACAAAAGTACTTCCCTGCCTTCCTAACCTTTCATGTTTTCTCCATCTGCTAAGCCTCATCATCCTCTATATAGGTAAGAACAACTATCCACTTAATCCTGTCCCTATTAAGTGTCAGGGTGCCTATCTTCTCTTACCCATGTTTTTTGGTTTTGCTGCAGTGTCTGTCATCTTTCCTCATAGTTTGTCACTAGTAGTGACTTTTAAAAAATATTCCCCTTCCTTTGTAATATTGTGTTTTATACAGTATAAAAAATAGATGCTCTCCAGTTGAAAACAGATATCATGATTTTTTTAAATGTTTTTATCTTGTTTATGTGGTGCATAGTCCAGCAGTCAACAGCCAATGTTGTCCTTGGGTGTTGACCACCTTGCTTTAAGATAGGTTCTCTTGTTCGAACTCATCAATTAGAGACTGCTGGCTGATTAGCAAGGCCAAGGTATCTACCTTTCTTTATTTCTCTCTCTCCAGTGCTCAGATTACAATAAAAAAAATCATATCATGCCTGTTTTGTTGTTGTTTGTTTTTCAAACTTTGTTGTTGTGGACCAAAATCAGGTCCTCATGCTTTTATGGCAAGAGACTTTTAAACTATCTACTTTCCTTGATTTTTAATCCTTGAGTTTTAACTGCTTGGTAGTGTTTCTCTAAGTTTTTGTTTGTTTCTTTCTTTGTTTCTTTACAGAACTGGCCATGCACTGTGAAAACCCTTCCACTGACAGCATGGGCACAGTCCAGCATCTACAGCTAAACTGAGAAGAGAAGGAGAATGCTGCCATCAAATGTGGCATGGTCTTTGGTTTGTACTAAGCTGCTTCCAACAAAATACTTGTTCCTATAACCAGTTGAAGAAATGGATTCATTTTCACTGTAGTGAATGTTAAGAGTCTGCTTAAGGGTATCCCTTTCCCTACCTAGGACTCTTCAGTGCTGCTAACTGGATAAAGACATACACAGGTTCAATCCTGAGGAGATGTTCATCTGTGAGCTTTCAGGGTTTTCTATGTACTATTTTTAAAGTATATTATTATAGGTGCCCAGACATTTTATAATTGATTGACATCTGATTGATTTAGGTCACCAAATCAAGCTAAATGCTGCTGCTGACACCTAGAGAATTACAAAAGAGTTAGATGTGATTACTACCTCAAAGCACACCTGTGTTCTCACACATTTTTAAATGTCAGAGTAATGTGACTTTGTTTCTAACCAACATGGACTAAGCCATCAGGGTGCCATCCATAATGAAACATCCTTCTTATCTGCTAGGAGGCCTAGAGCTGGGCCTCCCAAGGATAGGAGTAGCTGGGCAGCAGGCATCCATAGGGTCCACTGCTTCCTTCCCCTTTAGCTTGTTTGAGCTTAGTAGAACTTCTCTGGGAAGAATTACAGAAGAACTAAAAATTCAGTACCATGAAAACACTGGATTGCATTAGGAATCAGACAGTGGCAAAACCAGTAATTTTGTGGTTAATACATTATAAATGAGGCCTATGGCCTATGATGTTAGGCACATGTTGATATCTTCAGAAAACTGCACATGGCTCAAAAGTGAGACCAAATATGGAAATACCAGTAATGGGTTATGATTAAACAATGCCTAAGGTAGCATTTTTGAAGGAACTGACTTTTTTCTATTATTTACATGTTCAGAAAACAATTATTTCCTTATCATTAATGAGATGAAAATACTTTTATTTCCCTTTTTATCATTTATTATAATGTATTCAATTTGTATCCTCCCTCTGAGAGAGGGGCACACAGCCAGGATATTTACCTTTTTTAAGAACAGGAATTCTTCACTGGCTTGCACATTGTTTACACTGTATCTAGAAAAATGCCTTAGGTGTTTCTTCCAGAGAGAAGAGAGAGAGATGGAAAGGAGAAAGATGATTTAAGGCAATTGATTTCTAGAATTTGTCCACAAAAACACTGTGTATCACTCAGGTTAAAAGCTATCTTTCTTTTTTCTCTGAGAGTATTCAGTAAGGAAAAATGACTTACGTTCTCATGTAGTAGTTATTTAAAAATTGATTTTTTTTCATTCAGAAGGATTAAAGTCATGTATCTAATTGCTAAATATTATTTTCCAAAACTACTCTGAGTCTGTCTTTATTAGCTGGAAGAGGTTTCACCCTCAGCAGCATGTTTTAGGATCTTGTGCCAACCTGATCCCTTTCTAGGCCTGTTCAGGCTAGAATTATTTGGCAGAAAATGTCTTTTTAAAGATGTCTTGATTAGGAATGTCCCAGAAAATGTTCACCTCAAACTTCAACTTTACTTGCAGAACAATTTACTAAATAGAGAGATGTAAGGATCAAGTGACCATCAGCTGGTATAAATGTTTTTGGTCACTGTAGTCACAAGACCTCAGGTATGCAAGAGTTACATGGTTACTACCACGTGCCTGGTTATGGTGATAGCCTCATTCAAGTGCCCTAATATAATAATAAGAAATTCAAGTTAAAAAGAATGTACTTTAATTAGATACCTGTATTTGAAAGGTTGTTTTCTTCTCAGCATAATTTAACCCTGTGGTACATGGTGTATATATGAATGCATTACTTTCCTGGTCTATACTTAGTATTAATTAGGATTTTTGTTCTTTACCATTTGAGAGGCATGTGCTTTTTATAATGGCTTTATTGAAATATGATTGATTAACAAAGAACAGCACATACTTCATGTAGACATTTTGGTGAGTTTAGATATATGTAAACACCTGTGATGCCATAATCTCAATCACCCATAATTGAGATAATCACAGGCCCAGTGATTAAAGTTTGTTTCTCTTCCTCTCTCCCAGCTCTGCTCCCTCCCTTCCCCATCCATGTATATGTCTATTTTTTTAAAGAACATTTAACATGAAGCCCACCTAGTGGGAGACATTTTTAATTGCTTTTAAATCAAGGCTGAGTTAGTTAAAGTCATGAACTAGCTGGTGCTCTTTCAGATCCATAAATGTGCTTGTGAAAGATGTTGTCTACATTCTTGCGTTAATGGAAGGCTGCTAGCACAGGAACCAGAGACCCACTCATTCACACATTTATGAGTCCCTTAAAAATACTAAACTGAAAGCTATAATATATACACAGAAAAGCTGGTGGAGACCCATATAGGCCCTGTGCTTACTACCTCAGTCTCTGTGTGAGTTCAGTTAATTTAGAAGGCCTTCTTTTTCTGGTGTCTTCATCTCCTCTGGATCTCACACTGTTTTGTTTTGTGTTGTTTTGTTTTGAGACAAGGTTTCTCTGTGTAGCCTTGGCTGTCCTAGACTCAATTTGTAGACCAGGCTGTCCTTGAACTCACAGGAGATCTGCCTGCCTCAGCCTCTGGGAGTGCTGGGATTAAAGGTGTGTGCCATCACTCCCAGCTTCACTTTTTCTGTCTCTTCTTCTGCAGGACTGTTTGAGTTCTGAGAGGGAGGAATTTTATAGAGACAGCCCTATTAGAGCTGTGTGTTCCAAGGTCTCTCTCCCTGTTTAATGCCTGGGAGTGGGTCTCTATATTTGTTTATATCTGTTGCAGGAGGAAGCTTCTGTGATGATGGCTGAACAGGGAAGGCACTGACTTATGAGTACAGGAGAATGTCATTAGTAATCTTTTTATCACTACATTTTTTTCTTTATTTTTTTTTTTTTAGACTAGTAGTATTTGGTTTTAACCTAGGTCTCTGAGCTATGTAGTCTCTAGCTTCTTAGTCACTCAAGCAGTGTTGGGTTTAGGTTCCAGCTTGTGGAGTAGGCCTTAAGTCAAATCAGTGATTGATTGGTTACTTCCACAAGCTTTGTGCCACCATTGCCCTTGCATGTTTTGCAGGCAGGACAGATTGTAGGTCAAAGGTTTTGCAACTGTTACATTTCTCTTTCAATAGCCTGTAGAATAACTTTCCATGGCATAGACGCTAGAACAAAGGGGTGATGGTTTTATGTAGTAACGAGCTTACCTCTCCATGCTCAATGAGTTGTGTAGGTGTTGTCTTCAGCAATAAGGCCTTGCTGTTTGTTTGTGTGCAACCTATATTCTTGGCAAGAGTCTGGATTGTTGTATATGGGGATTTTCATAGGATCCCTTTGGTGAAAAACTCAATTGGATGTTCCAGGACTGAAAGCTTCTTTTGGTGACAATAGATGGCCAGTTAGTACTCCATCTTCCCTATTATTTGGAGACTTCATTCAGATTGTTTTACTGTTTTTTTAGAAAGTTTCCACTGCACTAGGCTTCATACCACCCCTCAAATGTCTCTCAGTTCTAGCTGTTTCTCTCTCCATTGTCCCTCTTTCAACCTTACCTCCCCTTTCCCTCCCTACCGGATCCTCTTGTTCCTGTCTCCCCTGCTCTTAGACCACCCATAGAATCTATTCTATTTCCCCCTTCCAGGGGAAGTACCATTATTTTCAACTACTTATTAGGCTATGAAATGATTGCATGTCTGCTGGATTATTTTCTTGTTTTTCCTACCCTCTTTGTCGTCTCTGTTCTCAGTTCCAAGAGTCAGAGACTTTGCTGAGGTTGTATTCCAAGAAAAGTTTCCCAGTAAGTACATTTATATTTCTAGGATAAACAAGTGACTGGATCAACAAGGAGTTTACCTAGGTAGTTATTTAGACCTGTATTAGCTTAAAACTGACAAACTGATAAGGTGTTACTTTGACTAGTTTTGTAAATCTTACCTTTTAATGACTTTCTGTGTTTTAGACATTTACTGAGTGAATATAGAGATAGTTATTGACAGTTTAAGAAAAAATATGCAACTGAAAACTCTTAGTATTGTTTCATTAATATCTATAATTGACATCTTTTCTTTACAGAGTCTCTCCTTAGAACATCATAAATTGTCTAGCTCTCAAAAGGACTAGGGTGTCCTCAGTGGCTCAGTAGCCAGTGTAGATCCTGTCTTTGGTAATCAGCAGCTACATCTGGCTACTGGGTCTCTGGTGGCATCATCTAACATCAATTATGGTACCCAGAGCAAGTTTGTTGAAATGATAGCTTTATATTGAGCAACATACACATGCAGGCATAGGCATGCACACATAGTTTTTATAGTGTAAACATCCATTATTCATTGTGTTTTTGAAGTCATACAGTGTTTATGAATGATGTGGTCTCTGTGCTTAACACTACAAAGGCTATTTGTCACACTGATGGGTTTTCTTCCTCCTCCTCTTTTCTTCATGAAAATATTATTATGTTCTGTCCAGATGAATGTCTGACATGTATCATCTACCTAACTTGATATCCATTCGTCTACCTATCTGTACTTCTATTTAAAGGTCATTAATTGACATTTAAAGATAATTAAAATAGCACGATGAATGACAGCTAATAGAATTATTTGAGGAAATTTCACCTATAGGTAAGTCACAGCAAATGTGACTTCTGTTTTCTTTTCACTATGGTAATTAAGACACATACCAACTTTAACATGTTAATGTGTGTAGATGATTTGCAGGCTGAACATCCAGGTCTGGGGCATGAACCTGGCATACAATGTAGGTTTCTGTGTTTGTTAGGCAACAGCTACATTGTCTGCTGGGTTTCAGGCTACCTGGAAATATTTTTCCTTTGGCCAGCTTAACAGTGTTTTATCTGTAATATTTTTGAGTCACTTTTCTAGAACCCATAAATGAGAGTGACTTATTAGAAAGAATAAAGAAAAAGATTCCCATGAAGCTGATCACCTTAGCAATTAATGGTCTCGTTGTCATTTCATCCAACAGTCTCACATGCCAGACTTGTCAACTGAAGAAACCAAAGATAAGATGTGACGTCATCCTTCCTCTACTTGCCTCAACTTTCAAAGATAGATCATGTTATGATGAAATGTTTTCTATGTAATATTGCTGACAAGAAGTAAAGCCCTTAGTGCAGTGCCTCATATCTCACTACTCCTCCTCATTTTGGCTTCTCATCTACCTGCAGGATCCTAGTCTATTTTTGTTCTCCCGCTGTCATTGTCCCAAAACATATATGAAGGACTCTCCAGTCTCAACACAATCTGAACATTTTTTGTTTCAAAGTCTCACTATGCCTGATGTTCCCTGAAAGTATGCCCAAGTATTTAATGGACTGTCTACTACTGCTGACCACTCCTCATGAAAGCAGATGACGACCATTCCTCATGAAAGTGATGGAATGACAAGGAGCCTATAAAGAGTTCAAGAATGGATTTCCATGATGAGAGGAAGAAGAGAATGGAAATTGCTTCAAAGAAACACAAGTTTTATAATGTGGTTTGTCTACTCTTTTGGCAAATAAATTTAAACTTAGAAATATTTTTAGAAAGCAGCAATTCAGGCTAAAATACCCAGTGGAGTAATAGAAGTTTTAAAGGCAAATTTATTAATTGTTAATCACTAAACTGGAGTATTTTAATAAGAAATTATGTATTTTACATTAATGTAAATACAAATGTGACTTAACAAAAAAGTACAAAAGGAATAAAAGTATTGCAAAGATCTATAGCTGTAATTAATTAATTGTAATTAATTAATTGCCAATGATGGTGATGTAATATGTTTTTGTCATCTCATGCTGAATTCAATGAAAATAAATCAAATGACTTAGAATTTTAAAAATATTATATTTTCTGTTCTGTATGAGGTTTTCTACCTGCTGGTTAATTTCATCCCCTACTTTGTACCCAAGCTACTGGCCTTATAAAAAGGCTCTTATAGTTTAGGTATTTGACAACCTTTTTAAGTGTGGTAGATGGCTCTGTACAGCATGGACACATTTAATTAAACTCATAGCTACCAAGAGGACAGTGTTTAGCTTCCCTAGGTGTGCAGGTTTTAGTATGATTATCCTATATTATATGTCTAATATCCACTTATAAGTGAGTATATACCATGTGTGTCTTTCTGCTTCTGGGATATCTCACTCAGCATTATCTTTTCTAGATCGCACCATTTGCCTGCAAATTTCATGATTTCTTTGTTTTTAATTGCTGAGTAGTATTTCTTTGTGTAAATGTACCATAATTTCTGTATCAATTCCTCATTTGACAGACATCTGGGTTGTTACCAGGTTTTGGCTATTATGAATAAAGCTGCTACAAACATGGTTGAGTGAATGACCTTGTTGTATACTTGAGCATCTTTTGGATATATGCCAAGGAGTGGTATAGATGGGTCTTGAGATAGCACTATTCCTATTTGTCTGAGAAAGTGCCAGATTGATTTCCAAAAGGTAATATGCTCAATCTTCATTCAGAAAGGCAAATGGCATGTACATTGGAAGAAGAAGACAAGGAGCAGGACAGGAGCCTATCACAGAGGGCATCTGAAATACTGCACCAAGCATGGTATCAAAACATATGCTGAAATGCATAGCCAAACATTGGGTAGAATGCAGGAAATCTTATGAAAGAAGGAGGAGATAGAAAGCCCTGGAGGGAACAGGAGCTCCACAAGGGGAGCAACAGAACCAAAAATCTGGACACAAAGGTCTTTTCTGAGGCTGATACTCCAAACAAGGAGTATCATGCATGGAGATAACTTAGAATCCCTGCACAGAAGTAGCCCAAGGCAGCTCAGTATCTAAGAGGGTTCCCCAACAATAAGACTAGGGACCATCTCTGACATGAACTCATGGGCTGGCTCTTGGATCGCCTCAACCTGAGGAGGGAGCAGCCTTACCAGTTGACTGAGGAAGAAGACTGTCCTGATAAGACCTGATAGACTATAGTCAGATGGAAGAGGAGGAGGACCTCCCCTATCATTGTACTGGGGGAGGGGAAAAGGAGAAGAAGAGAGAGAGAGGTGGGATTGGAAGGGAATGGGGGAGGGGGCTACAGCTGGGACACAAAGTGAATAAACTAATAAAATAAAATAAAATGAAAAAAGAGGACAGTGTTTTCTCTATTCCATCTCTGAACCTATGAAGTCCTTTGAATTCCTTTTCCTATCACTAAACAAAGTGTTCACTGTACAGCCAGATATGAGGAATTTCATACCCAAGGTTTCATTTCCTTCTCCAAAGTGACACAGCAATACTGAATGGATCCCTAAAGCATGGCCCAATATGCTGATATAACAGGAAAAACATATTCAGACTTTGTGTATAGTCCCCAAGCCCCTTGTACTGAGTGAAAGGAATGTAGGAGCATCTTTTGTTGCAGTACTTGGTCTATTCCTGGCCCAAGAACACTAGAGTCTAGAGTTCTGGGTCAATCTTTTATATGCTAATGAATGAGTAGTGGTTGTGGCAATGGTGGCAGCGGGAAGGGGGGTGCTGGCTAGCTTCCAGAAGGTGGCTAGATGCCAAAACCTCCAAGATATGTTTATTGGGTTGCAGCCTCATATCCCCCGTTCTTCTGACTGAGGAAATGACTATTTCTGCACTAGTAATATTGGGTGTGCAACCAAACATGCTTCCAAAGTATGTTGAGCCATTATTACAATCTCCTTCTAGTGCAGTTATCATTTTTTAGTCCCTTTCTGCAACTGTAACAAAATATCTGCAACTTGACAATCCTTGAACAAAAATTATTTTCTAACAACACTGGAAAATAAGTCCACATTTAAGAGAATGGCACTCACTGTCTGATAACTACCTTCTTGGTGTTTATTCATGTGGTCAAAGGCCAAAAGAGTTGAACACTATTTTCACATACAGAAAACTGTTTATCAAGCCCTAATCACAATTTATAAGCATGGAATGCCCGGGCCCAGAGGCCCCTGCAGAGACTGATGAATCAACCAAGGACCATGCATTGAGAGGACCTAGAGACTCTGCTCAGATGTAGCCTATGGAGGTTCCCTAGTGAGACCTGATAAGCTAGGGTCAGAGAGAAGGGAAGGAGGACCTCCCTTATCCGTGGATTAGGGGAGGGGCATATAAAAGGAAAGAGAGAGAGAGAGAGAGAGAGAGAGGGAGGGAGGGAGGGTGGGACCAGCAGGAGATGAGGGAGGCTGCTACAGCCAGGAAAAAGGTGAATAAATTGTAATAAATAACAATAATAAAGAAAATATATTGGTAAAAAAAATAAGCATGGAATGCTTGTGACATAGTCAGCCTTCTGAATACCCTACCTAAGTATGTCACATTGAGTTTCAACATGAATATTTGAAAGGTACATATTTACTCTTCTCCTGTTTCCATCCTCTTTCATGTGCTTTTCACTTGTTAAATATACTTAACTTGACCCAGTAGCCACTGAAATCTCGTTCCAGCATATCTTATCACTTCTTTAAAGCCTTACTACTGTTATGCTTCTGATCACATGAACATAATGGAACATGCTCCAAATGTGAGGTTCAGAAAGTCTCTAGGTTTGTAAGTGGATGTGGTACTGAGCATGTGGCCTAGGGTAGGAATGGAAACTATGTGTCTTCCAATACATTTTAGCATGTACAAAACTTCGGTTGGACCTTTCCTCACTTCAATCCCTTAAGATAAATGAGTAATTGTAAGTAAGCTTCCCTGGATTCTATGAACTATGTAACGACTTCTCCAGCATGAGGGGTTAAGGGAACTCCTGATACATGCATAGCTAAACAGGCAAGTTAAATGGCAATGAACAATTGGCATTTGATGTGGATTGAGCTCTTCTACAGTATGATGCTAGCTTCAAGTAGAAAGTATCAAAAATGAGTTAAATTGTAGACACCCAGCTGGTGTCATGAAACTCCTAGACATTTGGCACATTTATCAGAATGGTGTCAGTGAAAACAGGACTGAATGGTACAAATGATGAGGAACTCACTTTTCCCCAATTCTCCTACCCCATCTTTCTGAGACCCTTGTGAAAATACATTGTTTTATGGCTTTGTCTACAAGTGAGAAGCAGAGCAACTTGGAGATATATACAACTATGTATAACTATAAAATGTATAAAATATAATTATGAAATAGTTTGACACTCCTAGCAGGAACATAAAATGATACACATTTGAAAAAGTGCAGATTCTTTAATAACCACTTCTAGGTATATGCTCAGAATTGAAAACAAGTCAAACACATATATGCATACTCTTAACAGTATTGTTAGTATTTATAGTAGTCAAGAGATGGAAAAAATCCACATGCCCATCGACTGAAATATTATTTAGCCATAAAAGAATGTATAAGATGGGTCTTATAGAGGTGGTGGTGGAGACAGGAGGATGAATTTAAGGCCAGCCTGGGCTACATGAGACCCCCTACCTTGGAAAACAAAAACAACAAAAATTTAGACTACAATGTAGGCAAACTTCAAAGAGCCAAATACTGTACAATTCTGTTGCCTTAAAAAAAATGACCATAACAGTCTACTCTTGGTAACATATGGTTTGCCAGGAGCTGAGGATAGAAGGAAGTGAGGTGACTGCTAGTGGGAATAGAACTGCTTCTTTGAATGATTAAAAATGGTGTGGAATTAATATTCTGGCAATGGCTATATTCCTCTGTGAGTATCCTAACCTGCACACTTCATCTCAGTTTTTGTTTGTGTATTGAGATACTCTTGACATGTGTCTCTGGCTGATCTGGAACTCTGCAGCCCTCCTGCTACAGTGGTAGGGAAATGGACACTTGAAGTTGGCAAAATTAATAGTTTCCTAATTATATCAGAACTTTTATTATGGATAGTTCCCATATGATCTGAGTCCTCTAGATGTTTATATCCTGTGTACATGACAGAAAACAAAATTAACATGGAGATGTTATACCTTGCTTCCTTTAGATTTCTATGCTCATCTCACTCACCCAGTTTCTACTTCAACATCTCATCTGTAGTCCTACTCTGAGTTACCATATCTCTAGACTTGACCCTGGAAGGTTCTCATTCTTCCTTTGTCCGCCATGTCTGGCATTTTGAAAGAATAGAGGACGATTATTTCATAGACTTGTCCTCATTTTGCTTTACTCAGGTGATTCTTGCTTAGCTTTGGGTTACACATTTGCCATTACCACAGATGCTATGCCCTGAAGTGCATTATATCTACAGATACACTTATATGGATGTGTCCCACCAAGGTTGGTAACCTTGACCATTAGCTTAAGATGAGGTCTTTCTGATACCCACTTCATCACTCATACCATCATTTTCTGCTTCCTTTTTGTGGTGGTCCTGGGAGTTGAACTAAGTCCCTAGGAAGATACTCTACCACTAGTTGCATCCTAAGCCCTTCACTATTATTATTTTTCAGTTCAGGGGACTAGAAGTTAGGGTCTTATTGTGTAGCACATGTGAAGTAACAGCTCTATCAAGTGAACTATAGCCAGCACCCCAATTTTTCTTTTATTTACCATTCTGTATTTCTATTTCCCTCACTCTTCAAAATGTGTACCAATCAGTTTCTACATGTTCTTGGGAAAATGTATCTTATTTTTGTACAGATAATGTTAAATTTATATGAGTTGTACTGTGTTAGATCTCTCTCATTTTGTCTGTTATATTTTTACAAGTTAAGTACAGTTTTTAAATGTTTATTCATGTTGTTTCAAATTCTGTGTTGGACACCATGGAAGGCTGCTATCACACTCTACCCATCCCATTTCCAATGATGGAGACTAAACCCCATTTCTTGCATAACAAAGAGCATTACAATGAATATTCAAACACAAGTCTGTTTATGACTCTGTGTAGGACATGGTTTGGAGTTAATACAATAAGAGATGAAGTTGTTAAATCACCAGATTTTCATGTCCCTCCATGGTCCTCCCTATTATGGCCTGATCAGAATGTATGCCAAACACTTATGAACCTTCCAGTGATTGATAGATATTGATGATGTTTAAAACTCAATCTTTATGGATACTACCAGGTAACTACCACCCTGAATTCCAGAAGTTAAGACTGTTAATGAAGTTCCTGGTAGTAGAGTTATATAATCTTTTTGTTGGACTAATTTTGATGGAAAACATGGGTAAATTTAGCATGGTGGTAGAAGCCTGTCATCTTAGCTACTTGAGAAAGTGAAGCAGGAAGACTGAAAGTTGAAAGCCAGTCTGGGAACCTTAGTGAGACTCTGTCCCCAAAATGAAAGTAAGAGATTAAGAGAGCCAAGATGACGGTGCCTGGAAGACACTGTGCCTGAGGAGTAGGACAGCAGTGTCATTACAGTGACCAAGAGACTGATCTCTGGGTCTTAAAACACCAGTGATCCTGTTTCACTGGTGAGAGGAAACCCCATGGTGTGGGAATCAACTGGGTCCATTCTCATATCACCCAGCTAAAACCCAGAAAAATTCCCAGGTCCCGCAGGCACTGGGTCGCCAGACCAAAAGCCACATGACTGTGTGTCCTCATCACCTTCCCAGGCTGAATTGTGGCCCCCACAACACCAGAGACTGTGATTCCTAGTTGCGAGAAAACCCCACAGGTAAGGAAGCAAATGGGACTGACTTCAGGTCACCTAGTCTTTCCCTGGAAAAGGTCTCGCAGACCAGCGGGCACTGTACCTGACTCTCCCTCACAGACAGATTTGTGCACCCCAGGGCACCAGAGACTGGATTTCCCTGCCAGGAGAAAATCCCACATTGAGGGACACAGCATGTCCAAGATTAGAGCACTCAGCAGTCCCTACCACCACCTCCGCATGAGGAAAAGTTCTGGGAAAAATCCCCGGGTTCTTACAGGCACCCAGTCACCAGCTTGGAGCCACCACTTGCCAGCACCTACATGCTCTATGCGCCACCCCAAACACCACAGACTGGGTCTCCCTGTTGGGAGGAAACCCCACAGTGGGAAAAACATCTGGCCTTACCTCAGGACACCCAGCTCCTGATCAGTTTCTGGGTACCTGCAGGGTCCAGGCTCTAGACTCTTGTTACATGCATGAGAGCTGTGCTCACCACCCACTGATTACCACTTGGGTACTGGATCACAGATATCCAACCTCAGACCTACAGAAGTCAAGAATCCCCTAGATCAGCCCACAGATACTACTCCAAGGGGCAACCAGTTATCACTAACTAAGCTGACCAAACTGCAGGGCACGCAGGTTACACCAGCAGGTCAGTAAATTTACAGCAAGAAACCCAGAAGCAGGACAACTGTCTCCAGGATTTCTCTGGGTGTGAAGAGAGCTCCATTGATTAAAGACCACAGTTAACACTCAGGTATATACATCTGAGGAAAGCTGTGGCAATTCCTATAAAACACTGGCCATTCAGTGACAATACCCAAAAAGCTGAGGAGGCCTCTTTCAGGAAAAAACATCTTCCTGCCAAGGGGATTCTCCCCAACACAGGATTCCAGGAAGCACCAGAAAATAACACCCAACACCTAAGATAGCCCAGTGGGTAGAGGCCAGTTTAAAAGCTCAACGAACAAAGGACAGAGCATCTACAGAGCCCAGTTATCCAGGGGAAAGCATACCTGGACATCCCAGCATAAATGAAATTCAAGAAGATAACCTTACATCTATGTTTATGAAGAGGATAATAGAGGAAACAAATAAAATGTGTAAAGGACAAGAGGAAGATAAAATCAAACAGATTGTGGCCATCCATAAAGAAATGGAGGAATATAAAGACAAACAGATTATGGCCATCCATAAAGAAACATGGGAAGATGCAGTCAAACAGCTTGTGGCCTTCAGAGAGGAAATAATTAAATAACTGAAAGAAATAAAAGAAATAGAGGATTGTTTAAACAAACAGCTGAAGGAATGGAAGGAAAAACAGGAAAATACAGTCAGACAGGTCAAAGAAATAAAAAAAATGGCTCAAGATCTGAAGATAGAATTGGAAAAATTAAAAAAAAACCACACACATATAGTGGAAATTGTGGAAAGAAAGAACTTCGGGAAGAAAACAGGAACTACAGAGGTAAGCATAACCAATAAACTACAAGAGATGGAACACGTGTAGAAGATAAAATGGAAGAAATCAATATAGCCATCAAAGAAAATGTAAATCTAAAAATTTCCTAACACAGACCATCCAAGGAATCCAGGACAACATGAAAAGACAAAACCTAAGAATAATAGGAATAGAAGAAAAAGAAGATTCCCTCCTCCAAGGCCCAGAAAATATTTTCCACAAAATCATGGAAGAAAATTTCCCCAATTTAAAGGACAGGTCTATAAGAATACAAGAGGCTAACCATACTCACTCATATAGACATATAATATAGGATAAACCTACTAAAATCTGTACACCTAAAGAAACTAATCAAGAGGGAGGACTCTTGCTAAAACGCTCAATTCCTATCCAGAAAGGCAAAGAGGATGAACATCAGAAGAAGGAAAAAAGAGGGAACAAGGCAGAAGCCTGACACAGAGGACCTCTGAAAAGCTCTGCCCTGCAGACTATCAATGTAGATACTGAGACTTACGGGCAACCTTTGGGCAGAGTGCAGGGAATCTTAGGAATGAAGTGGGAAACAGTAAGATCTGGAGAGGACAGGAACTCCATAAGGAGAGCAACAGAACCAAAAATGTTGAGCACAGGGGTCTTTCTTGAGACTGCTATTCCAACCAAGGACTGTGCATGGAGATGACCTAAGACCCCTGCACAGATGTAGCCCATGGCAGTTCAATATCCAAGTGGGTTCCATTGTGATAGGAACAGGGACTGTCTCTGACATGAACTGATTGGCTTGCTCTTTAATTACCTCCCCTTGAGGGGAAAGCAGCATTACCAAGCCACAGAAGAGGACAAGGAACCCACTCCTGATGAGAACTAATTGACTAGGATCAGAAGGAAGGAAAAGGGGTCCTCCCCTCTCAGTGGAATTGGGGAGGAGAATTCATGCAGAGGGTGGAGGAAGGGAGGGATTGGGGACAGGAGGAGGGAGGGAACCACGGGGGGGATAAAAAGTGAGTAAATTATAATTAATAAATAAAATAAAATAAAAAAGAATACAAGAGGCCTATAGAACAGAAAACCCAATAAATTAGACCAGAAAAGAAAATCCTCTACCACATGATAATCAAAACAGTAAATACACAGAACAAAGAAAATATACTAAAAGCTGCAATGGAAAAATGCCAAGTAACATATAATTGCAAACAAACCCATCAAAATCACACCTGACTTTACGACAGAGACTATGAAAGCCAGAAGGGCCTGGACGGTTATCATGCAGACCCTAAGAGAACACAGATGTCAGGCCAGGCTACTATACCCAGCAAAACTTTCAGTCAACATAGATGGAGAAAACAAGATATTCAATGAAAAAAAAATTAAACAATACCTGCCTACAATTCCAGTGTTACAGAAAATACTAGAAGGAAAAATATAACCCAAGAAAGCTAACTACATTCAGGAAAACACAGGAAATAAATAACCTCACTACAGCAAAACAAAAAGAAGCCAAGCACAGAAACACACTACCACAGTCAATATCAATATTCAAAGGATCTAACAGCCACTAGTCATTAATCTCCCTCAACATCAATGGATTCAACTCTCCAATAAAAAGACACAGACTAACAGAACGGATGCTTAAACAAGATCCAACAATCTGTTACATACAAGAAACACACCTAAGACACACAGATAGACATTACCTGAGAGTAAAGGGCTAGAAGATTGTTTTCCAAGCAAATGGACACAGAAGCAAGCAGGAGTAGCCATTCTAACATCTAATAAAATATATTTTCAACCAAAATTAATCAGAACAGATGGGGAAGGTCATTTCATACTCATCAAAGGAAAAGTGCACCAAGAAGACATCACAATTCTGAACATCTGCGCCCCAAATACAAGAGTACCCATATATGTAAAAGAAATATTAATAAAACTGAAACCACACATAGATCCCCACACATTAGTAGTAGTAGACTTTAACACCCCACTCTCAAAAAAGGACAGGTCAACAAAACAGAAAATAAACAAAGAAACAATGACTCTGATAGAGGTCATGAATCAAACGAGCCTAACAGACATCTTCATAATCTTTCACACAAACACAAAAGAATTTACCTTCTTCTCAGCAACTCATGGAACCTTCTCCAAAATAAACCATAAAGCTGGACACTAAGCAAGCCTCAAGAGATAAAAAAAAAGATTGAAATAATCCCATGTATCCTATCTGACCACCATGGTCTAAACCTGTACCTCAACAACAACAGAAATAGCAAACAGCCTACACACACATAGAAACTGAAGAACTTGCTACTCAAAGACAGCTGGGCCAGGGGAAAATAAAGAAAGAAATCAAAGACTTTCTAGGATAAAATGAAAATGAAGGCACAACATACCCAAACTTATGGGACACAATTAAATCAGTGCTAAGAGGAAAGTTCATAGCACTAAGTGCCTTCAAGAAGAAATTTGAAACATCTCATACAAGCAATTTAAAGGCTCACAAAAAAGCCCTAGAAGAAAAAGAAGCAGACATACCCAAGAGTAGTAGACAGCTGGAAATAATCAAACTTAGGGCTGAAATCAATAAATTAGAAACAAATAAAACAATTCAAAGAATCAATGAAACGAAAAGCTGGTTCTTTGAGAAAATCAACAAGATAGACAAACCTTTAGCCAAACTAACTAAAAGGCAGAGAGACACTATCCAAACAAAATCAGAAAGAAAAGGGGGACAAAACAAGAAACACTGAGGAAATCCAAATAATCATTAGGTCTTACTTCAAAAGTTTATATGCCACAAAATTTGAAAATCGAAATGAAATGGACAACTTTCTTGATCAATTCCACTTGCCAATGCTGAATCAAGAAAAGGTAAAGCAATTAAACAGTCCTATATCCCCTAAGGAAATAGAAACTCTCATCAAAAGTCTCCCTTCCAAAAAAAGCCCAGAGCCAAATGGTTTCAGCACAGAATACTATCAGATTTTCAAAGAGGAGCTGACACCAATACTCTTCAAAATATTCCACAACATAGAAAGAGAAGGAACATTACCAAACTCATTCTATGAAGCCACAGTCACCTAGAGACCTAAAGCTCACCAAGACCCAATAAAGAAAGAATTTCAGGCCAATCTGTCTTATGAACATTGATGCGAAAATACTCAATAAAATATTCTTAAATGTAATTCAAGAACACATCCAATATATCATCCACTATGACAAAGTAGGCTTCATCCCAGGCATGTAAGGGTTTAATATATGGATATCCATCAATGTTTCAAATGTTTATGTTTTCCACCACATAAACAAACTGAAAAAAAAAATCCAAAGACCACATGATAATCTCCTTAGATACTGTAAAAGCATTTGATAATATCCAACATTCATTTGTGTTTAATGTCCTGGAGAGATCAGGGATACAAGGCACTTACCTAAGCATAGTAAAGGCAATATACAGCAAGCCGATAGCCAAAATCAAACTAAATGGAGAGAAACTTAGAGCAATCCCACTAATACCACGGACAAGGCAAAACTGCCCACTCTCTCCATACCTCTTTAACATAGTACTTAAAAATCCTCGCTAGAGCAATAAGACAATTAAAGGAGATCAGGGGATACAAATTAGAAAGGAAGAAGTCAAAGTATAACTATTTACAGATGATGTGATAGTATGAATGAGTGACCCCAAAAAATTCTACAGCTGATAAACACCTTCAGCAAAGTAGCTGGATACAAAATGAACTAAAAAAATCAGTAGCCCTCCTGTATACAAAAGAAAAAAGGGCTGAGAAAGAAATTATGGAAAGGATGCCCTTCACAATAGCCACAAAGGACATAAAGTAACTTTGTGTAACTCTAACCAAGCAAGTCAAAGACTTTTAGGAAAAGAACTTTGTACTTCTGAAGAAAGAAATAGAAGAAGCTATTAGAAGATGGAAAAATCTCCCATATTCATGGCCTAGCATGATTAACATAGTAAAAATCACCATCTCACCAAAAGCAACCTAAAAATTCAATGCAATTCCCACCAAATTACCAACACAATTCTTTATAAACCTTGAAAGGAAAATTCTCAACTTCATATGGAATAACAAGAAACTCAGAATCGCTAAAACAATCCTCTACAATAAAAGATCATCTGGAGGTGTCTCCATCCCTGATCTCAAGCTGTACTATAGAGCAACAGTAATAAAAGCTGCATGGTACTGGCATAGAAACAGAATGGTAGAACAATGGAATCGAATAGAAGACCCAGAAATAGACCCACATACTTATGAACACCTGATTTTTGACAAAGATGCTGAAACTATACAATGGAAAAAAGACAGCATCTTCAACAAATGGTGCCGGACTAACTGGATGTCTACATGTAGAAAAATGCAAATAGATCCAAACTTATCACTGTGTAGAAAACTAAAGTCCAAGTGGATCAAAGAAATCAATATAAAAATGGACACAGTAAACTTGTTATAAGAAAAAGTGGGGCAGAGCCTTGAACTCATTGACAAAGGAGACCACTTCCTGAACAGAACACCAACAGCACAGGCTCTGAGAGCAACAATCAATAAATGGGACATCATGAAATTGAAAAGCTTCTGTAAAGCATAGGACACTATCATCAGAACAAAACAACAGCCTACAGATTGGGAAAGGCTCTTCACCAACCCTGTATCTCACAGAGGGATAATATCCAGAATATATAAAGAACTTAAGAAGTTAAATGGCAAGAAATCAAGTAACCTAATTTTAAAAAAAAAATTGGGTACAAAGATAAAAATAGAATTCTCAATAGAGGAACACTGAATGGCAGAGAAACATTTAAAGAAATGCTCAACATCCTTACTCATCAGGGAAATGCAAATCACAATACCCCTTAGACCCAGCAGAATGCCTAAGATCAAAACCTCAGGTGACAACACATGCTGGAAAGGATGTAGAGAAAGAGGAACCCTATTCCATTGCTGGTGGGAATATAAACTTGTACAACCTCTTTGGAAATCAATCTGGCACTTTCTCAGACAAATAAGAATAGTGCTACCTCAAGACCCAGCTACACCACTCCTAGGCATATATCCAAAACATACTCAAGTATGAATCAAGGACATTTGCTCAACCATGTTAGTAGCAGTTTTATTTGTAATAACCAGAAACTGGAAACAACCCAGATGCCCCTCAATTGAGGAATAAATACAGAAATTGTGGTACATTTACACAGTAGAATACTACTCACCATTTAAAAAGAAAGAAATCATGAAATTTGCATGCAAATGATGGGATCTATAAAACATAATGCTGAGTGAGGTATCCCAGAAAAAGATTGACACACATGGTATATACTCACTTACAAGTGGATAGTAGACATATAATATAGGATAAACATACTAAAATCTGTACACCCAAGAAAGCTAATCAAGAAGGAGGACCCTGGGTAAGATGCTCAATCTTCATTCAAAAAGGAAAATGACACAGATATTGGAAGAAGGAGAAGACAGGAAGAAGAACAGGAGCCTATCACAGAGGGCATCTGAAATATTCCACCCAGCATGGTATCAAAGCATATACTGAAATGAATAGCTAAACATTGGGCAGAGTGCAGGAAATCTTATGATAGAGGGGGGAGACAGAAAGACCTGGAGGGAACAGGAGCTCCACAAGGGGAGCAACAGAACCAAAAAATCTGGGCACAAGAGTCTTTTTCTGAGACTGATACTCCAAACTGCATGGAGATAACTTAAAACCCCTACACAGAAGTAGCCCAAGGCAGCTCAATATCTAAGAGGGTTCCCTAACAATAGAACCAGGGACCATCTCTGACATGAACTCATGGGCTGACTCTTTGATCACCTCCACCTGAGGTGGGAACAGCCTTAACAGTCCACAGAGGAAGAAGAAGAAGCCAGTCTTGATGAGACCTGATAGACTATGGTCAGATGGAAGGGGAGGAGGACCTCCCCTATAATTGGACTCTGGGAGGGGCATAGGAGAAGAAGAAGGAGGGTGGGTAAGATTGGGAGTGGATAGGGGATGCCTACAGCTGGGATACAAAGTGAATAAACTGTAATTAAAAAATGTAATAATGTTAATATATTAACAAAAGAAGCAATGAGGAAAATAAATGAAAGTAAAATACTTTAATTCAACTCAGGTGGTAGAGTACTTGCTTAGCATGAACAAAGCCACAGGTTGTACCCCAAGAACTATGAAAAACTAGGCATGACATCCTAGTCTTGTAATCCCAGCACTAAGGAAATTGAAGCAGAAATACAGAAGTTGAATGTCTGATGCTATGCAAGTTTCTGAGGTAGAGAAGTGAGTAAATCTTAATCATCTGCGAAACTTGCAAGCTACAATACAACCTAACAGACAAGAGGTACACACTATTGTAGTAGTGGCATGACTGCTATAGGGGATCACAAACTGCTTTCTGTTTGGATTTGAGAGGCCCCCTTCCCAAAACACCACAGGCCTGGCTATTCAAACTTAGTCAAGATCTCATGATTTAGGAATTTATTGGTCTTAGGGTGTAATCTACTGCCATTGTTTCTGGGTAAAGTACAGAAAATAAGTGATGCTGGACAGTTTGGCCCTGAATGAGCTGTCTGTATCTCTTCCACCAAGGCTTAGGGAACATATCAGAAGAAGAGATGGGGAAAATATAAGAGCAAAAAGAGGGAGGAAATGTACAACCACCATCACAAAAAAAAAGTTTTCTAGACATAGCATAGGTATTGCACTCAGAACTCTTTGCATCTGTGTTAGGTCCTTCAAACTTTCATCATTCATGGGAAGGTCCCATAAGGCCCCAACCTTCCCTGAGAGACTACTGATAGTTGGTGGTTGTTCATGGAGGGTCATCATTTAGATAGTCATGTAGCTACAGATTAGTTGGCCGTGCACCAGTAAATAACCTCAGGCGAACAACACTCATTAAGTCATGAGTTACACAAAAAGAAAATATATAAGAAGAAGGGGGAGAGGGGGGCCAAGATGGCGGCACCGGGAGAACATTGTGTCTGAGAAGCAGGAAAACACACTCCGTGCAGCGACCAAGAGACTGAACTCTGGGCCCTAAAACAACAGCTGTCGTGTTTCCCAGGTGAGGGGAGGCTCCCACAGCATGGGAATTGGTCGGGTCCACTCTCGGCTGCCCAGCCAGAACCCGGAAGAGAACCTGGCTAACGTGGGCTTTGGGTCTCCAGGCTGGTGCCACAAGTCTGCATGTCCCGACCACTTTCCCAGGCTGATTGGTGGGCACAACGGTGCCTGAGACTGGGAGTCCCAGTTGCAAGAAAACCCCACGGGGAAGCAAAGATGGGAGACTGATCACGGGTCACCCAGTCTTTCCCTGGAAGGTCTTGCTGACCTCGGGTTCCCGCCGCCATCACAACTGAGCTCCTACCGCGCGGAGAGCAGCTGCGCGCCCCTCTCAAAATCCCTACTCCCTCTTGGGAGGAGGCAGAAGGCAGCTAGCAGAATCTGCCACAGACCACATTGTCTGTACCCCAACCAGAGATTGGGGCTGAGAAAACCCAATCCTTTCGGGCACTCCCCCAAACGCCGCCATAACCCTGCCGCGTCGGAGTGGAAGGATGAAAAGGCGCACAGTGGCTTCACAGTGCCGGAACTCCAGTGCTGCCGGCTGCTCCTAGTAAACAAACTACAGCTCAGGATCTGGGACTGTGGTCATTCCACACGTCCTGAGATTCTCCTGGGTCCAGCGCAATAAGGTCTAGCAGCAAGTTCTATCACGGGCGCCACCCCCCCAACCCCTGGCAGAGAAACCCCTGAGATCAGGATCTGACTGAGAAGCCCCAACCCCTTCTGGCACTCCCCTGAGAACACCTCCATAAGCTTGCCCTAGCGGAGGGGAAGGTCAGAGGGGAAGGACAGAGAGAAAGCCTGCCAAGGACACAGCACCCTCTCTCCAGCTCACCCAGCGGCCCCTAGCAGAGACACCCAAGCTCTGGATCTGAGGACACTCAACCCTACCTGGTACTCTCTCGGGATCAGCAAACAGAGGTTCTACTGCCAGGCTGCTTCTGGCAGAGAGATCTGGGCCCGGGATCTGGGATTGAGAACACTCAACCTAACTCTTTCCAGTGCCTCCCCGGGACCAGTCAACATAGCCACTCCAGGCAGAGGGAAAGGACAGAGAGGCAGCACACAGGAAAGGTGGACACCAAGTCCTGCGGCCACAGTGTCACAGAGCTGACTGTTAGCCTACCCGTATACTCTCTGCAACAGGACCAAATCAGAGAGTAGTGAGCAAGGGGAACAGCTGTGCATTCCAACTGGTCCTGCAAGAGAGTGAGTGAGCCTTCTAGGGAGAGTTTGCCCCAGACCCAGGGCCTCTCCACAGAAGCAACCAGACGAGATCCCTGCCACCAACACCCCTAGTGTGGGCATCATAAGGATTCTTGGGATAGCGACCCCAACATTGAAGCCTCTGCCTTGCGGGTCCACCAGTGTAATCCAGGCAAACAATCCCTGGATCTCAGACAGACTGCGTAATAGTGGTCTGCAGGCCACTGCAATAGTCAGAGAATCCGCGCATGCACACTGCGCCCACTAAAAGCGCATGTGAATAGCACCAGCGTCACATTCCTTACTTAGGCAAAACTGAAACCACAGTGCACACTCCCAAACCAGTGAACCTCTCTCATCTTCCTGAAAAAACAGTCCAGAAAACAGAAAGAGAGGATCATAGCCCAAACTACAATCTTTAGGAACAAACAGTGAGGATTATAAATAACCAGATGGCTAGAGGCAGACGTAAGAACACTCCCAACAAAAATCAGGACATAATGACCTCACCAGCAACCCCACAAAACAATGGACACTTCAATTCACTAGATATACAAGAAAATGACCTCAAAACTATGTTTCTCCAGCTATTAGAGGCCCATAAAGATGAAATGAACAAGGCCCTCAGAGAAATAACCAAAGAAATCAGGATGAACCAAGAGGAAACAAATAGAGCTCTCAGAGAAATGACCAAAAAAATTGAGGCAAACAAAGAAGAAATGCACAAAGCTCTCAAAGAAATGTCCACACAAATCAAGGCAAATAAAGAAGAAATAAACAAAGCTCTCATAGAAATACAGGCAATTATACCCAAAGAAGTAGAGGCACAATTAGTGATACATAGAGAGGACACAGACAAAAAAATAGAAGCTCTCATTGAAAAGCAGGACTCCACATTCAAACAGATGAAGGAAATGGTGCAAGACATGAAAACAGAATTAGAATCAATAAAGAAAACACAAATAGAGAAAAACCAGGAGCTGGAGAACATAGAGAAAAGATCAGGAACTACAAAGGTAAGCATCACCAACAGAATACAAGAGATGGAAGAAAGAATCTCAGGAGCCGAAGATACACTTGCGGAAATTGACACATCTCTCAAAGAAAAAATAAAATCAGAAAAGTTCCAAACACAAAACATCCAAGAAATCAAGGACACCATAAAAAGACAAAATTTAAAAATAATAGGAGTAGAAGAAAAAGAAGACATCAGGCTCAAAGGTCCAGAAAATATTTTCAAGAAAATTATAGAAGAAAACTTTCCCAACTTGAAGAAGGAGATGGCCATAAACATACAAGAGGCCTACAGAACACCAAGTAGACTAGACCAGAAAATAAATTCTTCACGTCACATCATAGTCAAAACACTGAACCTACAGAACAAAGAAAAAATTCTAAAAGCAGCAAGGGAAAAAGGCGAAGTAACATATGAAGGTAGACCTATCAGAATCACACCAGATTTCTCAACAGAAACTATGAAAGTCAGAAGGGCCTGGACAGAAATTATACAGTCCTTAAGGGACCACAGATTCCAACCCAGACTATTATACCCATCAAAACTTTCAATCAACGTAGACAGAGAATTCAAAATATTCCAAGACAAAACCATATTTAAACAATATCTACATAGTAACCCAGCTCTACAGAAGTTACTAGAAGGGAAACTCCAAACCAAAGAAAACAACTACATCTGAGGAAATAGATAACTACAAAAAAAAAAAAAAAAAAAGAATACAAGCAATGAAACTCAGTGACACCACCAAACCCACAACTAAAGTAAGTAACAATTGTTGGTCACTAGTATCTATCAACATCAATGGACTCAACTCCCCAATAAAAAGACACAGACTAACAGAATGGTTGCGGAAACAGGATCTAACATTCTGTTGCATCCAAGAAACACACCTATGCAACAAAGATAAACACTACCTCAGAGTAAAGGGCTGGAAAACTGTTTTTCAAGCAAATGGTTCCAAAAAACAAGCGGGAGTAGCCATCCTAATATCTAATAAAATAGACTTTCAACCCAAGTTAATCAAAAAAGATAAGGAGGGCCACTATGTTCTCATCAAAAGAAAAAATCCACCAAGAGGACATCACAATTTTGAATATCTATGCCCCAAATACAAGAGCACCTACATTCGTAAATGAAACAATATTAAAGCTTAAATCACACATTGATCCTAATACCCTAATAGTGGGAGACTTCAACACTCCACTCTCACCAAGGGACAGGTCAACTAGACAGAAAACACATAGGGTAATAAAAACACTTACAGAGACCCTAAATCAAATGGAACTAATAGATGCCTACAGATCTTTTCATCCAAACTCAAAAGAGTATACCTTCTTTTCAGCACCACATGGAACCTTCTCCAAAATAGACCATATAGTTGGTCATAAAGCAAGCCTAAACAGATACAAAAAGATTGAAATAATCCCTTGTATTCTATCTGACCAGGATGGACTAAAGCTGGACCTCAACAACAACAGAAATAACAAACAGCCTACACGCACATGGAAACTGAACAACTTGTTACTCAATGACATCTGGGTTGAGGAAGAAATATAGAAAGAAATTAAAGACTTCCTAGAATTCAATGAAAACGAAGGAACAACATACCGAAATTTATGGGACACATTGAAAGCAGTGCTCAGGGGAAAATTTATAGCACTAATTGACTGCAAGAAGAAATTCCTAACATCACATACAAACAAATTAATGGCCCAACTGAAAACCCTAGAAAAAAAAGAAGCAGATACACCCAAGAGGAGCAGACGGCTGGAAATAATCAAACTAAGGGCTGAAATGAATCAATTAGAAACAAAGAAAACTATTCAAAGAATCAATGAAACAAAAACCTGGTCTTTGAGAAAATCAACAAGATAGACAAACCCTTAGCCAAACTAACTAAAAAGCAGAGAGAATCTATCCAAATCAACAAAGTCAGAGATGAAAAGGGTGACATAACTACAGACACTGAGGAAATCCAAACAATCGTTAGGTCATACTACAAAAGCCTATATGCCACAAAATTTGAAAACCTAAATGAAATGGACAATTTTCTTGATAGATTCCATCTTCCATCATTAGGTCAAGATCAGGTAGAAAGACTGAATAGCCCTATATCCCCGAAGGAAATTGAAGCAGTCATTCACAGTCTCCCCTCCAAAAAAGGCCCTGGGCCAGATGGTTTCAGCGCAGAATTCTACCAGACCTTCAAAGAAGTGCTAACACCAATTCTCCTCAAAATATTCCACAAAATAGAAACAGAAGGTACATTACCAAACTCATTCTGTGAAGCGACAGTCACCCTGATACCTAAACCACACAAAGACCCAACAAAAAAAGATAACTTCAGACCTATCACTCTTATGAACATTGATGCAAAAATACTCAATAAAATACTTGCAAACCGAATCCAAGAACACATCAAAGATATCATCCTCCACGACCAAGTAGGCTTCATCCCAGGCATGCAAGGGTGGTTCAACATACGAAAATCCATCAATGTAATCCACCACATAAACAAACTGAAGGAGAAAAACCATGATCATCTCCTTAGATGCTGAAAAAGCATTTGACAAAGTCCAACACCCATTCATGTTTAAAGTCTTGGAGAGATCAGGGATACAAGGCACATATCTAAACATAGTAAAGGCAATATACAGCAAACCTATAGCCAACATCAAACTCAATGGAGAGAAACTTAAATCAATCCCACTGAAATCAGGGACAAGACAAGGCTGCCCATTGTCTCCATATCTCTTCAACATAGTACTTGAAGTCCTAGCCAGAGCAATAAGACAACTAAAGGAGATCAAGGGGATACAAATTGGAAAGGAAGAGGTCAAAGTGTCACTATTTGCAGATGATATGATAGTATACATGAGCAACCCCAAAAATTCAACCAGAGAACTCCTCCAGCTGATAAGCACCTTCAGCAAAGTGGCAGGATACAAAATCAACTCAAAAAAAATCAGAAGCCCTCCTGTAAATCAAAGACAAAAGGGCAGAGAAAGAAATTAGGGAAACAACACCCTTCACAATCGTCACTAATAACATAAAGTACCTTAGGGTGACACTAACCAAGCAAGTGAAAGACCTGTTTGAGAAAAACTTCAAGTCTCTGAAGAAAGAAATTGAAGAAGATATCAGAAGATAGAAAGATCTCCCGTGCTCATGGATTGGTAGGATTAACATTGTGAAAATGGTCATCCTGCCAACAGCAATCTACAGATTCAATGCAATTCCCATCAAAATACCAACTCAATTCTTTACAGACCTTGAAAAAAAGATTCTCAGCTTCATATGGAGAAAAAAAAAAAAAAAAAACCAGAATCTCTAAAACAATCCTGTACAACAACAGAGCATCTGGAGGTATCTCCTACCCCGATCTCAAGTTGTACTACAGAGCAACAGTAATAAAAACTGCATGGTATTGGCATAAAAACAGAAAGGAGGATCAATGGAACCGCATAGAAGACCCAGAAATAAATGCACACACACCTATGAATACTCGATTTTTGACAAAGAAGCCAAACCATTAAATGGAAAAAAGATAGCATCTTCCACAAATGGTGCTGGCCCAACTGGATGCCCACATGCAGAAAAATGAAAATAGATCTATATTTATGACCCTGCACAAAACTAAAGTACAAGTAGATCAAAGACCTCAGCATAAAACAAGATACTCTAAATCTTTTAGAAGAAAAAGTGGGGAACAGCCTAGAACTCATTGGCACAGGAGACAACTTCCTGAACAGAACACCAAAAGCACAGGCTCTAAGAACAACAATCAATAAATGGGACCTCATGAAACTGAAAAGCTTCTGTAAAGCAAAGGACACTATCATCAAAACAAAACGGCTACCTACAGATTGGGAAAGAATCTTCAATAACCCCTTATCTGACAGAGGGCTAATATCCAGTATATACAAAGAACCAAAGAAGCTGAAAAACAGCAAAACAAGTAATCCAAATAAAAAATGGGGAACAGAGCTAAACAGAGAATTCTCGACAGAAGAATATCGAATGGCAGAGAAACACTTAAAGAAATGCTCCTCCTCATTAGCCATCATGGAAATGCAAATCAAAATGACCCTGAGATATCACCTTACACCCATCAGAATGGCCAAGATGAAAAACTCAAGTGACAACACATGCTGGAGAGGTTGTGGAGAAAGGGGAACCCTCCTCCACTGCTGGTGGGAATGTAAACTGGTACAACCACTCTGGAAAGCTATCTGGCGCTTTCTAAGACAATTAGGAATAGTGCTTCCTCCAGACCCAGCTATACCACTGCTAGGTATATACCCAAAGTTTGTTCAAGTACACAAAAGGGATACTTGCTCAACCATGTTTATAGCAGCTTTATTTGTAATAGCCAGAACCTGGAAACAACCCAGATGTCCAATCAATGGAGGAATGGGTACAGAAATTGTAGTAATTTTACACAATGGAATACTACTCAGCAATCAAAAAGGAGGAAATCATGAAATTTGCAGGCAAATGGTGGGATCTAGAAAAGATCATTCTGAGTGAAATATCCCAGAAAGAAAAAGAAAAACAGTATATACCCACTTATATAGACCTTTAAGATATGATAAACATAATGAAATCTATACACATAAAAAAGATAATCAAGAGAGAGGACATGGGTAAGATGATCAATCCTCATTTAGAAAGACAGATGGGATGTGCATTGAATGTATGACAGGAGTCTACTGAGCACCTCTGAAAGACTCTAACTAGCAGTGTTTTCAAAGCAGATACAAAGACTCATGACCAAACCTTTGGCAGAGTACAGGGAATCATAAGAAAGAAGGGGAGTTAGTCTGATGGGGAAAGGATAGGAGCTCCACAAGGACCAAATATATCTGGGCACAGGGTCTTTTCTGAGACTGACATTCAACCAAGGACCATGTATGGATATAACCTACAACCTCTGCTCAGATTTAGCCTGTGGTAGCTCAGTAACCAATTGGTTCCCCAAAGTGAGGGGAACAAGGACTATTTCTAACAGAAACTCAATGACTGGCTCTTTGGCCTCACCACCCCCAAGGGAGGAGCAGTCTTGTTAGGCCACAGAGGAGTGCTTTGCAGCCAGTCCTGAAGATACCTGATAAAACAGGATCAGATGAATGGGGAGGAGGTCTCCCCCTATCAGTGGACTTGGAAATGGGCATGGTGGAGATGAGGGAGGGTGGGAGGGACTGGGAGGGAATGAGGAATCGGGACACGGCTGGGATACAGAGTTAATAAATGTAACTGATAAGAAAAACATAAAATTCAAAAAAAAATTTTAAAAAAATATAAAAAATAAATAAAAAGAAAGAAAGAAAGAAAGAAAGAAAGAAAGAAAGAAAGAAAGAAAGAAAGAAAGACAAAGAAGAAGGGGGAATTATTGAGAAGAAGTTTCAGTAAGAAAGGCAAGGGCATAAGAGATGAAAATTGAGGTGTTTAAACAATTAAAATTCATTATATACATGTATGCAACTGTCAATAAAAATGAGAGTAAAAAATAAATTAATGATCATAGTGATTATCAATGATTAGCCTGAACTTCATGAGACTCCTGTTATAAATAACAAACAAACAAAGAAGGGCAGAGAAAAAAAGTAAAAAATGGTTGTGGATATAAATCAGTAGTAAAGTATGTGCCTAGCTTAGTCAAAACCTTCAGTTTAATCCCCAAATACCATAAAATAGTTTAATTTAAAATAGTTTAATTTAAAAGCATCTGTTGTTTAGCCCATGGCAGCTCAGTCTCCAAATGGGTTCCCTAGTAATAGGAACAGGGGCTGTCTCTGACATGAGCTCAGTTGCTGGCTCTTTGCTCCCCTCCCCCTGGGGCGGGGGGAGGGGCAGCCACAGAAGAAAGCAGAAGAAGGCAATGCAGACAGTCCTAATGAGACCTGATAAACTAAGGTCAGATGGAAAGGGAGGAGGACCTCTCCTACCAGTGAAGATGGGGAGGGTCATGGGAAGAGAAGAAGGAGGGGATGAAGGAGGGGGCTACAGCTGGGATACAAAGTTAAATTGTAGTAAGTAAAAAAATTAAAAAAAAAAAGAAATGAAAAGTAGAGTGGATAAGGAGGAGAGAAAGAAAGATGTGGGGTGAGGTGGAGAGTATATGAGACAATGGTTTTAAAACCTAAGCATTGGACAAGAAAAAGGGAAAGCATCAAGGAAACAAAAGATTACAAAATAAGAAATAAAAAGAATGCATAGCAGGTGAATTTCTGCCACAGAGTATCATAAAAATGACAATCCAGGCTGTATCTATTTTGGGTTATTTTTAAGGAGGAGAAAAAAGAAAAATCTGGGACCTTCTATTTCATAAGTTTGTTTTATTGTTCAAAATAAATACAATCAAGTTGGCATAAAATAATTCTTGCATGATGATACCTCTATTTCACACTTCCACAGGCTATGCATGAAAATTCCAGCTGCTCCACATCTTTATCAGCACTTAATTTTACAAATACTTTTTTTCTTTTTTAAATTTTTATTTTATTTTTATTAATTACAGTTTATTCACTTTGTATCCCAGCTGTAGCCCCCTCTCCTCCTTTTAGTCTTTTTCATAGATGTAGTGGTATTTCATAATATATTTAATTTGAGTTTTTAATATGTTTATTGGTCATTTAAATATCCACTTTGGTGATTTGTTTGTTCAAGTCTTGCTCATTTTTTATATTGGGTAGAGTTGTTACATAGGTATTAATAATAAATTTTATGCATATAATTTTTTATCTTACTTCAAATATCTTTATGATTTCTTTTTTATTTTTCCTTAATAGTTTTAATTACCAGAAAGTTTCAATTTTAATGTAATCTAATATACCAATATTATTAATATATAATGATTATTAACATTATTAGCATTCAATAATACTAACAATTAATAATATTAATAACTAATTTATTGGTATTTAATAATAAATGTTAATTTAGTTAATGTGTCCTACTAAACGCTTTCCCTACTTCAAAAATTTTATTATATTTCAATCTAGAATGTTCCTGGGGCTGAATTTTTTAAAATTGGGTGCTAGACATGAAATTTAATGTAGAAATTTAAACCAACAATTTATCCAGAATTGTTGAGAAGTTTTTACCCACAGCTCTGCAGTACATCTTTTCTGCTTCTGGTTGTTATATTTATTTCTGTGATACCTATTCTATCTTCCTTGTCTATTTAGTTTTCTTGTGTCAATACTACATTGTATTTATTACCAGAACTACAGAAGTTTTTACAGCAACTACAATCAATGTTCTCTAGCATTGCTTTGAATATTTTATGCTTTTTGCACTTTTGCTACAAATTTTAGATTTGATTGTAAATTTCAATGAGAAAGTTAGGATTTTAATTGGAATTTCAGTAATTTGTTTGCTGTGCCATTATGCCAAGCTTTAAAAAAAAAAAGGCTATGAATTCTGTGCAAATCCTCATGCTTGTAAGCAAGTACTTTACTGGCTGAGCTGTCTCTCCACCTCCCTTGACCTCTCTTAAAGAATGTCAGTTAACCATATATGCACAGGTCTATTTCTACGCCTTCTATTATGTGTTATGGATGGCATGGCCATATTCAAGCCACTATCGCATATTATTGAGTACTGACAACTCATCATAGGACTAGAAATTGGTAGTTTAAACTTGTAAACTTTATTACTCCCTTTCAAAACCTGTTTATTTCATATTTTGGTTAACAGTTTATTAGATGCACTATATTTGTTCCTTATTTTCTAGGATTTAAATTAATTAGTAAAAATGTATTTATAGGAAAACATCTACAATATTAAGATGGTAATAAGAATGCAATACTTGTGCACAGATTAGATAAACTGCTGAAATGTTAAATTTTAACATTTTAAGTTCATTTACATTTTTTTTTTAATTTTAAGTTCATTCACGCAGGTGTTTAACCAAGGTGGTCGTGAGCTATTAAGTGACTAAATTTTCCTAATCCTGACAAGAAGGCCCGGAGAGGTGTTTCATTGGTTTTAAGCACAGGCTGCTGCCCCAGAGGTCCTGGGTTAAATTCCTAGCACTTTATGGAAGGGAAGCTCACAACCATCTGTAACTCCAGTCACAGGGGATCTGACACCCTCTTCTGGTCTCTTTGGGCGTTGCTTGCATTCAGTGCATAGACATACCTGTACGCATAAAATAAAATCTCAAAAAAATAATTAAATCTGAGGACAGTTCAGAATTTCAAAAGTGGATAGAAAGATATGTAATAAGAAACCCAGTCAATCTAAAAGTGTTTGAGAAACAGGTAAGATTATTGTTTTTCTTTTACAGATGCTTTTCTGAATCCCATTGTCTCTGTACTTTCTGTCCTACTCAAAATTATTCGTTCAGATTGATGAGACAAAACCAACAAAACAAAATCAAGTCCCATGAAAAAGACTAGATTTCACTTTCAAAACCCACAAGAGAAGTTCTTGCAGTAGGCATTACTGATATGAGTTATACCTGAAATCAGATATGAGGCAACTGAGGAAAACTTCAGTTATGTCTTGATAGCTGTATCCCCTGATGATCAGGATAACCTTTTGTGGTTAAGCATCCTTGATGCTGCAATTAGATTGTTCTCACTCCAGAAAGTAAGGCAACAAAGCATTCTCCCACACATGTGCATTAATATAGTATTATGTATCCTCAAAAGACCTGTTGTCATTATAGTATCAATTGGATTACAGTTTTGACATCTGCTCTTGGAGAGAACATGGGGAAAATTACCATTAATGGGCAATCTTGCCCATTATGACTTAGAAGGAAAAATGGGCTTCTTCACTTACTCTACAAATACGACACCAGCTTCATAAATATTCAAAAACACATATGAAATGCACAACACAGAGCCCAGTGAGTGACTTCCCATTCTGGGAAAGTCCACTCTATTCTCTTTAGAGTTTTCTATTAGTTTAACTTTGTTAAATAAACTTCTAAAACTGTATGCCTTATGACTAAATTCTTTCCTTCAAGACAAGAACTGGAAGGACCCCCCCCCCCCAACATCACTATAGAACTAGTCCAAAGACATGTAGCTATATTTCCTTAGGCCACCCCTTTCCCACTTCCTGAAAGAACTACATTAGCAGGCATTGGCTATAGAAATGGCATGAAAAAGCAAAGGCAGAAACAAGGAGGTAGTTTGCAAGCTCTACATTTCTAGTTGACAAGACATTACTTTTAAGAGCCGAGTTAGCTCTAGCGACGCAACCAAAGCCAGGTGTTTAGCAGCCAGAAGGCTACAGTAACTGAGTACATGACCATTTCCCTTTTGGAACGTTCTTTGTTCTCCTCTTCTAGATGTTGCAAACGTCTATTGAGCTTGATTATCTGGCGTCTCAATGAAGCTGCATCCACAGCAGTCATCTCCTCAGTAGTTGCTTCCATTGCTGAGTCGAAACTGGAAAAGCTGTTTCTTATGTTATCGTGAGGAGTAATGCCACCAGCGGAAGGTCTGCAATTTTGGTCTATCTCACCCATGAACCGGCTGTAAGCCCTCGAAGCCTGAATAAGTGACAAAAAGCCTCCAAGAGAGGAAAGATTGGCTCTGACATCAGGTAGCATTTGGAGAAGATGGATGGGAGCTTGGCTCTGGTCATGTGGCTCAAGTGGACTTCGGACTAAGTATCCATCTTCTGTAATACAGTCTCTAGTGTCACAGCTGCATGGGTTTTTTCATTTTGAGGAGCCAGAGATCTTCTAAATTCAGAAATCTTGTGATGTTTTCCCTAATCCACAGACATGAGGCAGTTGAAGGGCCAAGGTTGAGATGTTAACTGAGCCTGCTGGTCTTGAGACAGAATGGTCTGGAACTTCCTGCCATGACAACCCTCTCTGGACCCTGTGTCATCACAATTGCACTTGGAATTCCTTGGAGTTCTTGTTCCACATCCCTTTAATTCTTCTGAGACCCTCTTTGGCTGACTAATAACATTGATGTATACCATTTCAACCTCAGTTTGATTTGTTTCTGCCATCTCATCAGAAGCATAAGAAGGAAATGCTATTCCACTCCAGAGATATGGACCAGCCTCAGCTTGCTGGTTGATGTCTGCTTTTATGTTTCACCTTGAATTTTGTGACTTGCTTTAGTGTAAACACTAAGTTTAGAGGCACATTTGTCCTACTTTACTGTGTAGGGTTCCCTGGCTGGGATGGAGATGAATGTTCTCCAAGGATATAGGCTAAGCCCTGAAAGGTCCTGTGGCAAAGCAAACACTTGCTGGGCTGATGTGCAGCAGGCTAGGAAAGTCTGATTTGGTTACTTTATGATTTTTGTAGGTACATATATGTGTATGTATGTGTGTGTGTTTGTGTGTGTGTGTTTGTTTGTGTGCATGCAAATGAATGTGGAGACTTTGTGATAAGATTTTGGAAACAGAAGACTCTAATTTTCCATTTGGGGAGGGGTTCTGGAATTGTTTTATTAGTGATATTTACAGTGTCTTACTCTTCTCTTTTTCTCAACTTTGTGTTTGAGGAATATAAAAAGAGGACAGAGGGACAGCTGTTGCTCTTTCAAAAAGTCTTTATAATGTATTTGCCTTTTAAACTGTCTGTATCCCCTTATAATGTTAAGTAAGAGAACTACAAATAAGAAAATAGACAACTGTTTTTCAAAGGAACATTTAAAAGGAAGATTTAAGAGACTTTAGTTTTCTTATATAAAATTAACACAAGTTGTTCCAATCTGGATCATCTGAATCAATCTCCTTCCTTCCCACTATTTTTAATCCCCAATGCATTTTGTTCCAGTTTGTATTTTTTCAACTTCAATTAAATTTTAATTTTTGCTCCCATCTTTTTGTATGTATGGTGGCAGTGGTGGTAAGTGTGCTTCTGCTTGTGTGGGGGTACATGTTTACCTGTGCATGTCAACAAGTTTACAATGTCGGCTAGAGTTGACATCATGAATCATCCTTAATTGTTCCTCCTCCTTATTCATGGGAGCAGTGTTTTTCAATCAAATCCAGAGCTTGATCATATAGGTATTCTTGCTAGCCAGCTTTCCCTGGGAATTCTGTCTTTACTTGAATGAAACTGTGGCTCAGAAGCCACACTCACTCAGCATTTATATGAGTTATAAGGATCTTAACTATTTTCCTCATGCCTGTTTATGTGTCAAGAGCTTTAACTCAGCCTTCCTAGTATATTCTGAATCTTCTTATTACAATTTTGCTCTTGTTTTGTGGTTATGATACTTTCTTTTTCTGAAGACATAAACAATCCTTTGTATTGACACATTATATTCCCTTAATAAGTCTCTTTCGTGCTTTTTTCTGTTTGCTTTTTTGTTTACTTTGTTTCATATTTCTCCTACTGGAGAACCTCTCACTTTACTACATTACCCAGCTTGGTGTATATAAATAGAGTTCTTTGGCTATGAGAGGCATTAGAATCTGTAGGATTGATTTACTAGGGAACCTCACATGCCAATAATATCATCTTCTCCAGTGGACTGATTAGAACAAAGAACAAAACCTTTATATTCTTTTGTAAACATTTGAGAAGCTAAATGGGAAAAGAAGGATGACTGTGTCGATAGTTACTATGCACAATTTACAATTTCCTTCTTTTTGTTCACTATGTATCACTGCCCCTTTCCATGTCCACTGATAGGGGGGGACCTCCTCCCCTTTCATCTACCCTGTTTTATCAGGTATCTTCAGGAATGGCTGCAATGTTCTCCTCTGTGGCCTAACAGTACTGCTCCTCCCTTGGGAGGTGGGGAGGCCAAAGAGCCTGCCATTGAGTTCCTGTTAGAAATAGTCCTTGTTCCCCTTACTATGGGGAAAAAAATTGGTTACTGAGCTACCATGGGCCACATCTGAGCAGAGGTTCTAGGTTATATTCATTCATGGTCTTTAGTTGAGTATCAGTCTCAGAAAAGACCCTGTGTCCAGGTATATTTTGTCCTTGTGGAGCTCCTATCCTTTCCACATCATACTAACTCCCCTTCTTTCCTATACTCTGCCTATACTCCCTGTACTCTGCCTAAGGTTTGGCTATGAGTCTTAGTATCTACTTTGAAACACTGCTAGGTAGAGTATTTCAGATGCTTTCTGCAGTAGACTCCTGTCATACGTTCAATGCACATCCCATCTGTCTTTCTAAATGAGGATTGATCATCTTACCCTGTGTCCGCTTTCTTGATTATCTTCTTTAGGTGTATAGATTTCATTATATTTACCATACCTTGTAGGTCTATATAAGCGAGTATATACCATGTTTGTCTTTCTCCTTCTAGGATACTTCACTCAGAATGATCTTTTCATTTGCCCTCAAATTTCATGATTTGCTCCTTTTTGATTGCTGAGTAGTATTCCATTGTGTAAAATTACCACAATTTCTGTATCCATTCCTTCGTTGATGGACATCTGGGTTTTTTCCAGGTTCTGGCCATTACAAATAAAGCTGCTACAAACATGGTTGAGCAAATGTCCTTGTTGTGTACTTGAGCAAATTTTGGGTATATACCTAGCAGTGGAATAGCTGGATCTTGAGGAAGCACTATTCCTAATTGTCTGAGAAAGAGCCAGATTGACTTCCAAAGTGCTTATAACAGTTTACATTCCCACCAGCAATGGAGGAGGGTTCTCCTTTCTCCACAATTTCTCCAGCATGTGTTGTCACTTGAGTTTTTCATCTTGGCCATTCTGATGGGTGTTAGGTGAAATCTCAGGGTTGTTTTGATTTGCATTTCCCTAATGGCTAATGAGGTTGAGCATTTGTTTAAGTGTTTCTCTGCCATTCGATATTACTTTATTGAGAATTCTCTGTTTAGCTCTGTTCCCCATTTTTTAATTGGATTACTTGGTTTTTTGCTTTTCAGCTTCTTTAGTTCTTCATATATACTTGATATTAGCCCTCTGTCAGATAAAGGGTTGGTGATGATTCTTTCCCAATCTGTAGGCAGTCTTTTAAACCAGCCCCATTTGTTGAAGATGCTGTCTTTTTTCCATTGAATGGTTTTGGCTTCTTTGTCAAAAATCAAATATTAATAGGTGTGTGGGTTTATTTCTGGGTCTTCTATTCGGTTATATTGATCCTCCTTTCTGTTTCTATGCCAATACCACGCAACTTTATTACTATTGCTCTGTAATACAGCTTGAGATCAGGGATGGAGATACCTCCAGATGATCTGTTGTTGTGCAGGATTGTTTTGGAGATTCTGGGTTTTTTGTTTCTCCATATGAAGCTGAGAATCTTTTTTTAAGGTCTGTAAAGAATTGAGTTGGTATTTTGATGGGAATTGCATTGAATCTGTAGATTGATTTTGGCAGTATGGCCATTTTCACAATGTTAATCCTACCAATCCATGAGCACGGGAGATCTTTCCATCTTCTGATATCTTCTTCAATTTCTTTCTTCAGAGACTTGAAGTTTTTCTCAAACAGGTCTTTCACTTGCTTGGTTAGTGTCACCCCAAGGTACTTTATGTTATTAGTGGCTATTGTGAAGGGTGTTGTTTCCCTAATTTCTTTCTCGGCCCTTTTGTCTTTGGTATACAGGAGGGCTTCTGATTTTTTTTGAGTTGATTTTGTATTCTGTCACTTTGCTGAAGGTGTTTATCAGCTGAAGGAGTTCTCTGGTTGAATTTTTGGGGTCGCTCATGTATACTATCATATCATCTGCAAATAGTGACACTTTGACCTCTTTCTTTCCGATTCGTATACACTTGATCTCCTTTAGTTGTCTTATTGCTCTGGCTAGGACTTCAAGTACTATGTTGAAGAGATATGGAGAGAGTGGGCAGACTTGCCCTGTCCCTGATTTCAGAAGGATTTATTTATGTTTCTCTCCATCATTTACTTTGATATTGGCTAAAGTCTTGCTGTATATTGCATTTACTATGTGTGGGAGTAAATTTACTATGCATTTACTAGGGTGTGGGAGGATATGAGGGAGGGACTTCACCTTACACTCTTCAAAATGGCTAAGATCAAGAACCTTGTATCCCTAAATTTTGAGAACGTAAAAATGAATGGGTGTTGGATTTTATCAAATGCTTTTTCTTTTTAGTATCTAAGGAGATTATCATGTGTTTTTTTTCTTTCAGTTTTTATATATCATGGATTACATTGATGGATTTCTGCATATTGAACCACCCATACACACCTGGGATGAAGCCGACTTGGTCATAGTGGATGATATATTTGATGTGTTCTTGGATTCGTTTTGAGAGCACTTTGTTGAGTATTTTTGCATCAATGCTCATAAGGTAGTTTGGCCTGAAATTCTCTTTCCTTGTTGAGTCTTTTTGAGGTTTAGGGAACAAAGGACTATGGCTTCATATAATAAGCTTGGTAATGTTCCTTCTGTTTCTACTTTGTGGAATAGTTTGAAGAGTATTGTTGTTAGCTCTTCTTTGAAGATCTGGTAGAATTCTGCACTGAAACCATCTGGACCTCGGCTTTTTTGCATGGGAGAATTTTTATGATAGCTTCTAATATTTAGGGAATATATGACTATTGATTTATTTACCTGGTCTTGATTCAGCTTTGATAAGTGGAATTGATCCAGTAAATTGCCCATTTCATTTACATATTAAAATTTTGTGACATAAAGGGTTTTGTAGTAAGACCTAATTATTGTTTGGATTTCTTCAGTGTCTGTTGTTATGTCTTCCTTTTCATTTTTATTTTGTTTATTTGGATTGTGTCTCTCTGCCTTTTAATTAGTTTGGCTAAGGGTTTCTCTATCTTGATGATTTTTTCAATGAACCGTGTCTTGGTTTCATTGATTCTTTGAATTGTTTTCTTTGTGTCTAGTTTATTGATTTCAGCCCTGAGCTTGATTAATTCCAGCCATCTACTCCTCTTGGGTGTGTCTGCTTCTTTTATTTCTCCCTAAGGCTTTCAGTTGAACCATTAAGTTACTTTTATGAAATCTTTCAAATTTGATCTTGAAGGCACTTAGTGCTATGAACTTTCCTCTTAGCACTGCTTTCATTGTGTACCATAAATTTGGGTATGCTGTGCCTTCATTTTCATTGAATTCTAGGAATACTTTAATTTCTTTATTACTTCTCTGTCCCAGCTGTCATTTAGTAGCAAGTTGTTCAGTTTCCACGAGTGTTTGAGCCTTTTGTTATTTCTGTTGTTGTTGGGGTACAGCTTTAGCCCATGGTGGTCATATAGGATACGAGGGATTATTTCAATCTTCTTGTATGTGTTGAGACTTGCATTGTGACCAAATAAATGGTCTATTTTGGAGACAGTTCCATGTGGTACTGAGAAGAAGGTAAATTATTTTGTGTTTGGGTGAAAGATTCTGTAGATGCCTGTTACATCCATTTGATCATGACCTCTATTAAAACTACCATGGGCTACATCTGTGGAGGGGATCTAGGTTATCTCCATGAATGGTCCTTGGTTGGAGTATCAGTCTCAGAAAAGAGCCCCATGTCCAGATTTTTTGGTTCTGTTGCTCTCCTTGTGGGGCTCCTGTCCTCTCCAGTTCCTACTATTTCCCACTTCTTTCAGAAGATTCCCTGCACTCTGCCCAAAGGTTGGCCATAAGTTTCAGCATCTACTTTGATACCCTGCATGGTAGAAGCTTTCAGAGCCCTCTGTGGCAGACCCCTGTCCTGTTACTTGATTTCTCCTTCTTCTAATGTTTATTCTCTTTGCTGTTCTAAATGAGGATTGAACATTTAGAAGACCTTCTTCTTGATTAGTTTCTTTAGATGTATAGATTTTAGTAGTTTTATCCTATATTATATTTTTAATATCCACTTCTGATTGAGTATATACCCACCATTTGCCTGGAAATTTCATGATTTCCTTGTTTTTAATTGCTGAGCAATATTCCATTGTGTAGATATACCACGATTTCTGTATCCATTCATGAGTCAAGGGGTGTCTGGGTTGTTTCCAGCTTCTGGCTGTTACAAATAAAGCTGCTACAACTATGGTTGAGCAAATGTTCTTATTGTGTACTTGAGCATCTTTTGGATATATGCCTAGGAGTGGTATAGCTGGATCTTGAGGAAGCACTATTCCTAATTGTCGGAGAAAGTGCCAGATTGATTTCCAGAGTGGTTGTACAAGTTTACATTCCCACAAGAAGTGAGGGAGGGTGCCCCTTTCTCCACAACCTCTCCAGCATGTGTTGTCACTTGAGTTTTTGATCTTAGCCATTTTGATGGGTATAAGGTGAAATCTCAAGGTCGTTTTGACTTGCATTTTCCTGATGACTAAGGACGTTGAGCATTTCTTTAACTGTTTTTTGGCCATTTGATATTCCTCTATTGAGAATTCTCTTTTTAGCTCTGTACCTCATTTTTAAATTGGATTACTTGATTTGTTGCTGTTTAACTTCTTGAGTTCTTTATATATACTGGATATTAGCCCTCTGTCAGATAAAGGGTTGGTGAAGATCTTTTCCCAATCAAAAGGCAGTTGTTTAGTTCTGACAACAGTATCCTTTGCTTTATAGAAGCTTTTCAGTTTCACGAGGTCCCATTTATTGATTGTTTCTCTTAGAGTGTGCTGTTGGCATTTTGTTCAGGAAGTTGTCTCCTGTGCCAATGAGTTCAAGGCTCTTCCCCACTATTTTTTTTTCTAACAGGGTTAGTGTGTCTGGTTTTATATTGAGGTCTTTGATCCACCTGGACTTCAGTTTTGTGCAGGGTGATAAGTATGGATCTATTTGCATTTTTCTACATGTAGACATCCAGTTAGATTAGCACCATTTGTTGAAGATGCTATCTTTTTTTCCATTGAATGGTTTTGGCATCTTTGTCAAGAGTCAGGTGTCAATAAGTGTGTGGATTTATTTCAGGGTCTTCTATTTGATTCCATTGATCCACCAGTCTGTTTCTATGCCAGTACCATGCAGTTTTTGGTATTGTTGCTCTATAGTACAACTTGAGAACAGGGATGGAGATACCTCCAGAAGATCTTTTACTGTAGAGGATTATTTTAGCAATTCTGGGTTTCTTGTTATTCCATATGAAGTTGAGAATTTTTCTTTCCAGGTCTGTAAAGAATTGTGGTGATAATTTGATGGAAATTGCATTGAATCTGTAGATTGCTTTTGGTAAGATAGCCATTTTTACTGTATTAATCCTGTCAAGTCATGAGCATGGGAGACCTTTCCATCTTCTAATATCTTCTTCTAATTTTTTTTCAGAGACTGGAAAATATTTTTCATATAAGTATTGGACTTGCTTGATTAGAGTTACACCAAGGTACTTAATTTCCTTTGTGGCTATTGTATAGGGGATTGTTTCCATAATTTTGTTCTCCCCCCTTTTGTCTTTTGTATACAGGAGGGCTACAAAGTTTTTTGAGTTAAGTTTGTATCCACCCACTTAGGTGTTTATCAACTCTAGGAGTTCCCTGGTAAAATTTTGGGGGTCACTCGGGTGTATTCTCATATCATCTGCAAATAGTGATACTTTGAATTCTTCCTTTCCAATTTGTATCCACTTGATATCCTTTAATTTTCTTACTGCTCTAGCAAGGACTTCAAGAAGTAGGTTAAACAGGTATTCCAATTTGTATCCACTTGATATCCTTTAATTTTCTTATTGCTCTAGCAAGGACTTCAAGAAGTATGTTAAACAGGATGGAGAGAATGGGCAGCCTTGTCTTGTCCCTGATTTCAGTGGGATTGATTTAATTTTCTCTCCATTGATATTGGCTATAGGCTTGCTGTATATTGCATTTACTATGTTTAGGTATGTGCCTTATATCTCTGATCTCTCCAAGACTTTAAACCTAAATGGATGTTGGTTTTTGTCAAATGCTTTTTCAGCTTCTAAGGAGATGATCATGTGGTTTTCCTCCTTCAGGTTGTTTATATGGTGGATTACATTGATGAATTTCTGCATATTTAACTACCCATATACACCTGGGATGAAGCCTACTATTTCTTAGTGGATATCTAAGAACACATATCTCTGATGTGTTCTTAGATTCAGTTTGCAAGTATCTTGTTGAGTATTTTTGCATTGATGTTCATAAGGAAGATTGGTCTGAAATTCTCTTTCTTTTTTTGGGTGTTTGTGAGTGTAAGGTACCAAGGGGAGTTTGGCTTCACAGAATGAGTTTCGTAGTGCTCCTTCTGTTTTTATTTTGTGGAATTGTTTGAAAAGTATTGGTGTTAGCTCTTCTTTGAAGGTCTGGTAAAATTCTACCCTGAAACCATTTGGCCCTGGGCTTTTTTTGCATGGGAGACTTTTGATGACCGATTCTATTACCTTAGGGAATATAGGACTATTTAATTGATTTACCTTGTCTTGATTCAGCTTTGGCAAGTTGAATTGATCTAGAAAATTGTCCATTTCATTTTGATTTTCAAATTTTGTGGCATATAGGCTTTTGAATTGAGACCTAATAATTGTTTGGATTTCCTCAGTGTCTGTTGTTATGTCCCCCTTTTCATTACTGGTCTTGTTGATTTGGATAGTGTCTCTCTGCCTTGTTGTTAGTTTGACTAAGGGTTTGTCAATCTAGTTGATTTTCTCAAAGAACCAGCTCTTGGTATCATTGATTCTTTGAATTGTTTTGTTTGTTTCTAATTTAGTAATTTCAGCTCTTCGTTTGATTATTTCAAGCTGTCTACTCCTCTTGGGTGTGTCTGCTACTTTTTTTTCTAGGGGTTTTAGGTGAGCCATTAAGTTGCTTGAATGAGATGTTTCATGTTTCTTCTTGAAGGCACTTAGTGCTATGAACTTTCCTCTTAGCACTTCTTTCATTGTGTCCCATAAATTTCTGTATGTTGTGCCTTCATTTTCTTTGAATTCTAGGAATAATTTCTTCTGTGACCCAGCTGTCATTTAGTAGCAAGTTTTTCAGTTTCCATGTGTGTGGAGACGTCTTGCTTTTTCTGTTGTTGAAGTCCAGCTTTAGTCCATGGTGATCAGATAGGAAACAAGGTATTATTTCAATCTTCTTGTATCTGTTGAGGCTTGCTTTGTGACCAACTATATGGTCTATTTTGGAGAAGGTTCCATGAGTTGCTGAGAAGAAGGTAAATTCTTTTGTGTTTGGATGAAAGGTTCCCTAGATGTCTGTTAGGCTCATTTGATTAATGAACTTTGTCAGTATCATTGTTTCTTTGTTTATTTTCTGTTTTGTTGACCTGTCCTTTGTTGAGAGTGGGGTGTTGAAGTCTCCCACTATTAATGTGTGGGGATATATGTTTGGTTTCAGTTTTATTAATATTTCTTTTACAAATGCAAGTGCCCTTGTATTTGGGGCATAGATATTCAGGATTGTGATATCTTCCTGGTTGAATTTTCCCTTGATGAGTATGAAGTGTCCTTCTCCATCTCTTTTGATTAATTTTGGTTGAAAGTATATTTTATTAGATATTGGAATGGCTACTCCTGCTTGCTTCTTGGATCCATTTGCTTGGAAAACCCTCTTCCAGCCCTTTACTCCATGGCAACGTCTATCTTTGTGACTTAGGTGTGTTTCTTGTATGTAACAGATTGTTGGGTATTGTTTATGCATCCATTCTGTTAGTCTGTGTCTTTTTATAGGAGAATTTTATCCATTGATGTTGAGAGAGATTAATGACTAGTGGCTGTTAGATCCTTTGATTTTGCTGTTGGTTATGAGTTTGTTTTGTTTTGTTTTGTTTTGTTTTTTGCTGTAGTGAGGTTATTTATTTCCTGTGTTTTCTCAAATGTAGATAGTTTTCTTGGTTTGTATTTTTTTTTAGTATCTTCTGTAATGCTAGATTTGTGTGTATGTATTGTTGAAATTTGTTTTTGTTGTTGAATATCTTGTTTTCTCCATCTATGATGACTGATTGTTTTGCTGGGTATAGTAGCCTAGGCTGACATCTGTGTTCTCTTGGGATCTGCTTCATATCTATCCAGGCCCTACTGGCTTTCATAATCTGGGAAGTCAGGTATGATTCTGACGGGTTTGTCATTATATGTTATTTGGACTTTTTCCCTTGCAGCTTTTAATATTTTTTCTTTGTTTTTTATACTTACTGTTTTGATTATTATGTGGCAGAGGATTTTCTGGTCTAATTTAATAGGTGTTCTGTAGGCCTCTTGTGTTCTTATAGGCCCCTCCTTTAAGTTGGGGAAACTTTCTTCTATGATTTTGTTGAAAATATTTTCTGGGCCTTGGAGAAGTGGATCTTCTTTTTCCTCTATTCCTATTATTCTTAGGTTTTGTCATTTTATGTTGTCTTGGATTTCTTTGATGGTTTGTGTTAGGAATTTTTTAGATTTATTATTTCCTTTGACGGATACAGCGATTTCTTCCATTTTATCTTCTACACCTGAGATTCTTTCTTCCATCTCTTGGAGTCCATTGGTTTTGTTTTCCTCTGTAGTTCCTGTTTTATTCCCTAAATTCTCTCCCTCCATGATTTCCTCTGTTATGTTTTCTTTAATTTTTTCAATTCTCTATTCAGAATTTGAACTGTTTTGTTGATTTCCTTCACTTGTCTGACTCTATTTTCCTGTTTTTCCTTCAATTCCTTCACCTGTTTGTTTGAACGCCTCTGTTTCTTTTATTTCTTTCAGTTATTTAATCATTCCCTTTCTGAAGGCCACAAACTGTTTGGCAGCATCTTATTGTATTTCTTTACAGATCGCCATAATCTGCTTTACTATATCTTCACGCATTTTATTTGCTTCCTCCATTAACCTCTTCATAATCATAGAGGTAAGGTCATCTTCTTGAATTTCACTTATGTTAGGGTGTCCAGGGCTATTTGCCCCAGGATAACTGGGTTTTGGGTATGCCATATTGCTTTGCTTTTTGTTGGTTGTACTTTTATGCTGGCCTCTACCCATCTGGCTTTCTCAGATGTTGTCTGTTAGTTTCTGGTGTCTGCTGGGTCCTGTGGGTGGGGATAATCCCCTTTTCAGTGTTCTAAAGGAGATCTTCTCAACTTTTTGCGTATGGTCAACTGAATGTTCATGCTTCTCAGGAATTGTCACAGTTTACCTCAGGCATATGGACCTGTGTGGTAACTGTGGTATTCAGGAAGGCTTTCCTCTCATCAGGAGAAGTTCTGAAGATGGTTTTCCTGCTTCTGGGTTTATTACTCTGAATTCAGTGAGTTGCAGTGGCTGCTATTAAGGTGGATTTGTTGGGTGCAACCCTCTTCAAGAACTAGGGAGTCCTGCACTTTTGTCAGTTTAGCTAGAGATAACTTGTCGCACCATGGAGCAGTATCTGTGGGCTGCTCTAATTGCTTTCAGGCTTTTGTAGGTCTGAGGTTGCAGCTGTGTGCCCCTATGCCCTAGTCATGATCAATGATAGTTGAGCACAACACTCATGCCTGCAGTAGAAAGCTAGAGCCTAGAGCCTGTGTGAACCCAGAAAGTCTTCTGGAGCTGGGTGTCCTGAGCATTGGACCTGATGATCCCCACACTGTGGGGTTTCCTCCCAACAGGGACACCCAGTCTCTGCTTTGGGGACCACAGTTCTGTCTAGGATGGCAAGTAAAACAAGCAGGCACAGGAATGTGTGGCTCCACCTTGCTGGCCATTGGGTACCTGGGCATCTGCTGAAACACCTTTCCTGAGAATTTTTCAGGGGTGGGGAATGTCACCTGAGTGCTCCAAGTTCAGACCTGCTGTTCCTCTCACTGTGGGTTTCCACCCGACAGAGAAACTCAGTCTCTGGTGCCCTGGGGCCTACAGTTCTATCTGGGGCAATGAGTCAAGTGTACAGGCAGGACTCTGTGCTGATGCCTGTGTGCCCGGCTCTGGGCTGGCTGCTGGGTGCCCACTGGACCCCAGGTCTTTTCCAGGGATTGTCTGGGTGACCTAAGGTCAGTCCCAATCGTTTCCTGCCCCTTGGGTTTTTTTTTTTTTTTTTTTGACTGGAAATCTCAGTATCTGGTGTTGTGGTGCCCACAGGTCAGTCTGAGACAGTGATCAGAGCACACTCCATGTGGCTCTGGGCTGGTGACCAAACACCTGATGGAACTAGAACCTCTTCTAAGATTTACCTTGGAGAGTTGAATTTGATTCAATCCCACACTGTGGGGGTATCCTCTCACCTGGGAAACAAAATTGCTGGTGTTTTAGGACCAAAAGTCTGTTTGGTGGTCACTGTGTAGATCCTGTTGTGCTGCTGGTCAGAAAAAGTGTCCCAGCACCACCATCTTGGATCTCTGGGAGATCATTTGATTTTGATGATGGTTGTGGTAGTGTGTTTGTGTGCTTGTCTACTTTCAGTTTTGCTGTAGTGAGGTTATTTATTTCCTGTGTTTACCTGTTGTTAGATTTCTGAGGTTGTATTTTTCTTCTAGGATCTTCTGTAATGCTGGAATTGTGGTAGGTATTGTTTAAATTTGTTTTTGTTGTTGAATATTTTGTTTTCTCCATCTATAATGACTGGGAGTTTTGCTGGGTATAGTTTCTTGGACTGACATCTGTGTTCTCTTAGGTTCTGCACAATATCAGTCCAGGCCCTTCCAGCTTTCATAGTCTTTGTTGAGAAGTCAAGTGTGGTTCTGACGGGTTTGCCATTATATGTTTCTTGGCCTTTTTCCCTTGCAGCTTTTAGTATTTTTTCTTTGTTCTGTTTACTTACTGTTTTGTTTATTTTATGGCAGAGTTTTTTCTTTTCTGGTCTAATTTATTAGGTGTTCTGTAGGCCTTTTGTATATTTATAGGTCTCTCCTTTAGGTTGGGGAAATTTTCTTCTATGATTTTGTTGAAAATATTTTCTTGGCCTTGGAGGAGGGAATCTTCTTTTTCCTCTATTCCTATTATTCTTAGGTTTTGGCTTTTTATGTTGTCTTGGATTTCTTTGATGGTTTGTGTCAGGAATTTTTTAGATTTATTATTCTCTTTGACAGATACAGAGATTTCTTCCATTGTATCTTCCACACCTGAGATTTTCTTCCATCTCTTGTAGTCTGTTGGTTATTCTTACCTCTATATTTCCTGTTTTCTTCCCTAAATTCTCCCTCTCCATGATTTCCTCTGTTGTGTTTTCTTTAATTTTTCCAATTCTATCTTCAGATCTTGAAGCATTTTGTTGATTTTCTTCACCTGTCTGACTGTATTTTCCTGCTTTTCTTTCTATTCCTTCACCTGTTTATCTGAACAGTCCTCTGTTTCTTTTATTTCTTTCATTGATTTAATTATTTCCTCTCTAAAGGCCACCTGGCTGCATCCTCCTGTATTTCTTTACAGATTGCTACACTCTGCTTGACTTTATTTTCCCCTATTTCTTTACGGATGCCCATAATCTGTTTGACTTTATCTTCTTCTAACTCTTTGCATATTTTGTTTCCTCCAATAACCTGTTCATAATTATAGCTGTAAGTTCAGCTTCTTGAATTTACGTTAGGGTCTCCATGGCTACTTGCCCCTGGATAACTTGGTTCTGGAGATGCCATATTTCTTTGGCTTTTGTTTTTTGTGCTTTTATGTTGGCCTCTACACATCTGGCTGTTTCAGGTGTTGGCTGTTTGTTTCTGGTGCCTGCTGGAATTGTGGCATGGGAAAATCCCCTTTGCAGAAAGATGGTTGTTCCTGAAGCACACAGTTCAGTCCATTGGTCACTGTGCAGACACTGCTGTCCTGCTCCTCAGATACAGTCTTCCCAGCACAGCCATCTTGGTTTCCCCCTACTTTCTGAATTTCTATCACAAGCTATGACTTCTTTTCCTCTCTTTGAGATTTAACAAAATATAGGTGATACCACTAGCATATAAGTTAATTGATCTGGGTGTCTTACTATATTTGTGACTATTAGAAAAGGTGTGAGGAACATAAAATAAAACTTCCTTTAAGTTTTTCTGTTGAGTTTAAGTCTAAGCTTAGAACTCAGTGAATAACCAAGGCTCATCTCAATTTATAATTTATTTGCCTTAGCCTTTCAAATGCAGATATTATGAGTATATACCACTACGTTCTGTTTAAGACTATCTTCTCCTTTTGTCTGTTTTTCTTTTTTTTATCCAACTTCTCCTATAGCCTAACCTGACCTTGAATTCAACTTAAAATGTAGATTACCTTGCACTTCTTCCCCTGCTCCTCCTGACTCAGCTTCCTGAGTACTGTGATTATTTGTGTATGCCATCATACCCACTTTATGTAAGGCTGGGGAATGATTCCAGGATGATCAATCCTTTGTGGGTGCTAGGCAAGAATTCTACTAACAGAGTTAGATCCACAGCCCTGAAAACTACCTCCTTTACTTTTTACTTACTTGTTATAAGGCTTTCTTTGGAGAGCTTTGATGAACTATCACCCTAGGGTTGAGAATGCTTTCTAGCATACTAGTTGTTATGGTTGTTTACCAGATATTTTTTGATCACCATCCATACAAAGTTTCCAAATGCTGCGTGTTATGCCTAATTTACAAATAAGAAAACTGGGAGTCCCCAATAAGACTTGATAGGATCGCTAAAACTCAAGCATAGATTTATTAAATTCCACAGTTGTAGGTTGCCTGGATTTTGTCCATATCATCCATCAGTTTATTTTATTAAAACAAAATACCATAGACTAATTACCTTAAACAGAAAACATTATTTTTTCTGTAAGTCCACAATCAATGGGCTTGCATAACTGGGTTCTGGTGAGGGTCCTCTTGCTTTGAGAATGGATAGCTTCTTACTGCATCCTCCTGTAGGGTAGAGAGCACTGAAGGGAATAGGAAGAGGAAAAGAAAGAAAAAGAGAGTTGAGAAAAAGAGATAGAGATATAGAGACCAACACAGAAAGACAGAGATGGAGATTCTTAATTTTGTGGTTTTGGTGTTTTTTGTTTTTGTTTTTGTTTTTTTTCTCTCTGGAGCACTAATCCCACTCATGAGGGCTCTGATCCTATCTAATCACCTGTCAAAGACATTGCCTGTCAAATACTATTGCTTCACTAATCAAGTCACCAACATATATATTGTTGGACATCAGTTATAATAGTGCTTTTTCCTATGTTTACAAATAAAACTGTGGCTCTTTCTCATATAACTTCAAAATGGTTTTCCACAAGTGTTTACAGGTTTGAGCTGTGTTCTCATCCATTCTCTGTTGAATTCATTCTCTCTTGGAATCAACCCCACCCCATTATTCCATATGTTTTGCTTCAGTGAAACAACTATTTTATGTTCATACACACTCTATAACCACCAATGTATATTTTTTTCCAAAAGAAGAAAGAAGGAATATTGTGTAAAAATGGCTGTTTATTGCCTAACTTTTGCTCATTGTTGGGCCAGACAGAAAAACTTTTGCTCATTGTTGGGCCAGACAGAAAGTAAACACAGCATTTAAAGGACAGCTGTGTCAGACTTAAAAAAACACAACAGAGCTTCATGTCTATAACTATAATGCTGGTATAATTCTGAAGGCATTTTTCCATAAAAATCACTAAGGCACCTAAAACAGATTCTAAAAGAGAAGACTTGGAAATTTGAGAAAACAGTTTCATATATATGGGTGATATTCCCTGATCCCTCCATCCTTATTTTCCATTTTTTTCTTTCTTTCAATTTACTCTTTTCCTTTCCTTTTTTGTCTACAAGTATTTATTGAACCCATTCTATACAGTGGCTTTGTTCTAAGCAGTGAGACTATAATTGTAAATGAAAGAGATAAAGTCTCCTTCTCATGTACCCTATATTTTAGTAGAGAAAAGATAACAAGTCAATAAATGTATATCATAAACAATTTTCACTTTGCACTGTTCTGATACACACACATTTTCAGGACCATAATGTTATTCACTCTAGGTCATCCAACAGCATAGTTCATATTTTAGTCACAGCCATATAACTGCATATAATTTCTTGAAGTATGAAGGTCAACTATTGGCTCACCTTGTAAATGAGAATCTTCATAGGGTAATCAACCAGCTATATCATATACCTCAGAGTCAGTCACTAATTTATCTTCATGCATGTTTTGTAGTTCACACAAGTTTGACAAAGTTTATGTTGTCTTCTTATCTCCTCAGGGGAGAGGGATGCTATAGGCAAAATAATTTAACAGTTAAACTATTGCTACCATTGCATAATGTTTCATGCCACTGTGTCTGTCCTAAGTTGAAATGTGAATATTTGCTGTTTACTACCAGTACTTTATTCAGGGTCCCAGTGGACCATGAATTTATTCTATTTTTTAAAGACATTTAGGTGGATTTTCAGATATATCAACTGGGGATCAGGCTATTTCTTTAGCTTAATTTTGAAATAGGCTATGACACCCAAATTACATGGTAGGAAGTAACAGCAAGTAGCTTGTATATAGTATGGCAGAGACTCTTAACTCTGGTGTATGGATTACTTTATAGGTTTTTTTAATATTTTGATTTTTGTGATCTTTCAGTCTCTACCTTCTGTATGTTGAGATTCTAACTATACAACATAATACTTCATGTTTTGTATGTTTCTAGTTGAAGGTAAATAGAATTGTAGAAGAAATGGCTCTGCATGGTGATATGGACTCACTATTTTTGTAACACAGATTCTTGATAAACAGCTAGTGAAACTTAACTAAGACAGACACACAAGTTAAGACAGGAATTCTGGAGGAAAAGATGAAGCTGTACCAGCACACTTCATATGGGACAACTTTTCACATTAACAGACCACTCAGCTAGTTCATAACATTAAAAATTCAATGAACAAAGTATTGACTGCTAATCCAAACTTATAATGGGGGTCAGTATTCATTAAATAATACAAACAAATGTTCTCTCTGCATAATTTTTTCTTTAAACATTTTCTTTAATTTTTTTCCATTGTATGGTTTTAGCATCTTTGTCAAAAATCAGGGATCCATAGTTGTGTGCGTTTATTTCTGGTTCTTTGATTTGATTCCATTTATCCACCAGTCTGTTTCTACACCAATACCATGCAGTTTTTATTGTTGTTGCTCTATAGAACAGCATGAGATCTGGGATGGAGATAATCCAAGAAGAGGCTTTCTTGTACAGGATTGTTTTAGCTATTCTTGTTTTTGTTGTTGTTGTTTTACCATATGAAGTTGGGAAATAGTCTTCCAAGCTCTATAAAGAATTGGGTTGGTATTTTGACATGAATTACATTGAATCTGTAGATTTATTTTGGTAGAATGACCATTTTTACTATTAATCCTACTGATCCGTGAACATGGAAGATCTTTTCATGTTTTGATATCTTCGTCAATTTCTTCAGAGACTTAAAGTTATTTTTATATGTCTTTCACTTGCTGGGTTAGAGTTACACCAAAATACTTTATGTTTTTTGTGGCTATTGTGAAGGGTGTTGTTTCCCTAAATTCTTTCTCAATCTATTTGTCTTTTATATACAGGAGGGCTACTGTGGGAGTGCACACTTTTCCAACCACTTTGGAAATCAATCTGACACTTTCTCAGAAAATTTGGAGTAGTGCTACCTCAAGACCCAGCTATACCATTCCTGGTCATATACACTAAAAATGTTCCACCATTCACCAAGGACATTTATTCAGCTATGTCCATAGCAACTTGATTTCTAATGGCCAGAATCTTGAAACAAGCTAGATGTCCCTCAACAAAAGAGTGGGTACAGAATTGTGGCAAATTTAAACAATGGAATACTACCCACCTGTTAAAAGCAAGGAAATCATGAAATTTGCAGGCAAATGCATGGAACTAAAAAAATATCATCTAGAGTGAGGTAACCCAGAACCAAAAAGACACACATAGTATATACTCACTTATAAGCAGATATTAGCCATATATTATAGAATAACCACACTAAAATCTACAGACCTAATGACACTAAAGAGGGCCCTAGGGAGAATGCTTAAATATCATTCAGAATGGCAAACAGGATAGACACCATAAGTGGAGGAAAAGAGGGAGTAAGATGGGAGCCTACCATAGAGGTAGTCTGAATGGTTCCCCTCAACAGTGGATGGACGTAGATGCTGAGACTCACAGAAAAACACTGGGCAGAGCACAGGGAATCTTGTGGAAGAGGTGAAGCTAGAAGGATGCGGAGGGTACAGGAGCATCACAAGGAGACAAAGATAAAAAAATTCTGAGCCCAATGGGCACTGCAGAGGCTGATGCATCAACCAAGGACCATGCATGGAGATGACAAAGACCCTTGCTCAGATGTAGCCAATAAGCTGCTCAGTCTTTATATGGATCCCAGAGTAAGGTAGCAGGTTCTTCCACTGTCATGAACTCAGTTGCCTGCTTGTTGATCACGCCCTTGGTGATACAACCTTGCCAGGCCACAGAAGAAGAGGATCCAGGCAGTCCTGATGAGACTTGATAAGCTAGGGTCAGGTGGCAGGGGAGAAGCACTCCCCCTTTCAGTAAACTAGGGGAAGGAGATACATGAGAAGAGGGAGGAAAGGTGGGACCTGGAGGAGACAATGGAGGGAGCTAGAATCAGGATATGCCAGGAGCCAAGGCCAGCTAGTGTAAAGTTACAGACAGCTGCAACAAGGTCGTGGCTGAGAGATTTATGTTTCTGGAACTTGTGAGACATCTGTTCATCAGGCTAGACATTTTGAGGTATCTTAGCTGACACTCTTGTAGTATCTCTTTTAGTAAACATTCTTGTGGTGTTCTGCATCACATTAACTACCCTGTTATGTTTTGTAAACTATATTGCTGACACATTTTCCCTTCTTGCCTTCTCCCTATAAAGTTGTGTGAAATTTTTCAAATAAACGAGAGCGAGATCAGATTATAGACTTGCTCTCATTCTTTGAGTCTCTTGTTCTTACCCCATTCTTTTCACCCCTCCTTAGGAACTCGTTGAACTCCTGCTGGATGGGACAAGGATATAAAATGAATAAATTGCAGAAAAAGAAAAAGAAAGAAATACAATCAAGTGATCAACTAATCTTTGGCAGAGAAATAAAGGCAGCATAAGGAACAAATCATTAAAATATAAAAATAAAAATACTTGTATTAAGTTCATTCCATAAGTTATGTACACATGCATGTACACACACTCATGTATAGTGAATCCTGATTACTGTCACCCCCACCTTCCTTCATGTCTCTCTCATTCTTCTTACCTCTTCCCACTATGAGTTCCTTTTCCACATTTGTGTCATTTTGTTATATATTGTAACCCATTTAATTTAACCCATTGAGTTTAATTTGTGTTACTCTGGTTTTGGAGATGTTCATTAATGCATGGTGAGCTTATCTGTAGGTACACAAGTGAAGAAAGTAGCTGCCCCTTCTCCAGAATCCATCACTAGCCAGTAGTTCTTCAGGGAGAAGTGGGGATCCTCTGTTTCCCTTCCTGATCAAGGACTTGCTATTAATAGTCAAATCTTGTGCAGGCCCATTTTAGGCAGTCACAGCTACTGTGAAATCATGGTATCTTGCATTTCATAGCCTTTTCCTCTATCTTCTTTCTTTTATATTCTTTCTGTGTTTTTTTCCATGATTTTTCTTGAGCTTTAGAGAGAGTGGTATGAATATTCCTTTAAGGTTGATCACACAAGTGTCGATCACACAAGTGTCATTTATTCTCAGGACCTTCAACAGACAAATATCTTCATTCACTGCCTTCACTGAAAAGATACGCTTTGGGGATCAGAGTTGAGAGTAGAATTTTTCTGTGGATATAAATATAAATATTTGGAGGTCAGCTTGGCACTATGTAAATTTACCTAAGCAACATGAATATGTTTTCCCCTTTTGCCTAAGACTACTTCAGACATGATTTTTTACCAGATTTACATTACCAGGTATGACTTCCTTCTTGTGGAACATGCTTCAAATCCAATCAGAGAACACTTGCATATCCTAATAACAGTCATGCCACCATTGTACTACTGATCTTTGCAACATTTTGGAATGAGAAATCCTGAGAAGATAGTCCAGTGGTTAAGAGGGCCTCCTGCACTACCAGTGGGCTACAGTTTAGTTCCTAATACACATGATGGTGGCTTAAAAACACCTGTTACTCCAGCTCCAGATGATCTGATATCCTCTTCTGGCTTCTATGGGTACCTGCACACATGTGGCACATATTGATGTACACACACATGTGAACATAAATAAAAAAATAATTATTCTTTTTTTTCTGAAACAGGCTTTTATTTTCCTCCTGCTAGTGAGTCCTTTAATACATTTGTGTGTATGTGTTTTTCTTTTTTTTTAATTTTTCATCAATTACACTTTATTCATTCTGCATCCCCCCATAAGCCCCTCCCTCCTCTCCTCCCAATCCCACTCTCCCTCCTCCCTCTGCTTGCATGCCACTCCCCAAGTCCACTGATAGGGGAGGTTCTCCTCTCCTTTCTGATCTTAGTCTATCAGTTCATATCAAAAGTGGCTGCATTGTCATCTTCTGTGGCCTGGTAAGGCTGCTCCCCCCCAGGGGGAGGTGATCAAAGAGCAGGGCAATCAGATTATGTCAGAGGCAGTCCTTCTTCACATTACTGTGTAACCCAATTGGACTCTGAACTGCCCTGGGCTACATCTGTGCAGGGGTTCTGGGTTATCTCCATGAATAGTCCTTGGTTGGAGTATGAGTCTCTGGGAAGTTCCCTGTGTTCAAATTTTCTTGTTCTGTTGCCCTCCTAATTATTCTTAAAGATAAGAAAAAGGTAAGCACTACTTGAACTACATTATTTTTCGAGATGGGGATCTCCATATGTAGTTGAGGATGATTTCAAACTCATGATGTTCCTGTCTGAGTGTGGGTGTGTGCTACCACAGCTAGCTAAAACCACTTTTGATAAGCTGTTCTTATTTTTTCTAAGGAAATACACATAAATACAATTTATTAATTTAATCACTTTTTAAACTTTATTTATTTTTACCATTTATTCACATTGTATCCTGTCTGTAGCTCCCTCCCTCATCTCCTACCAGTCCCACCATCCGTCCCTTTTTTCCCCTTATGCCCCTCTTCTAGTCCACTGATAGGGGAGGTCTTCCTTCCCTTCTGTCTGACCCTAACCTATCAGGTCTCATTAAGACTGGCTGCATCTGTGGGCTAGTAAGGCTGCTCCCTACTCAGGGGAAGGTGATCAAAGATCCAGCCATGGAGTTCATGTCAGAGACAACCCCTGCTCCCCTTACTAGGGAACCCACTTGGAAACAGAGCAGCCTATGTGTTTCTACTGAGCCGGGATAATTTAATCACTTTAAAGGTACAATTCACTGGTTTTAAATGTATTTATATTATTGTGTGACCACCACCAACATTTATCTCCAAAAGATTTTTTTCATTCTAAACAGAAGCTCTGTATCTCTTAAACACTAATTACAATCCCTGATAGCCTCTGTTTAACTTTCTGTCTCTATGACATTAACTCTTGATATGAGTATAATCATGTAGTATTTGCCCTTTTGTGTCTGCTTTATTTCACTTAGTATATCTTTCAGTTGCATCTATATCATAGTAGCTATCAGAATTTCATTTAATTACCGGACAATTTTCAACTATATGTGAGTATTTCAGTTTTTAAAACCTTTTGATTTCCCCAATTTTATTAGAATTAGTATACAAACTAATAATGGTGCTTTTTCTTTCTTTCATTTCCTTCATTTCTTTCTTTTTTCTGAGATAAGTTTTCTTTGTGTAACCTTAGTAATTCACTCTGTAGACCAGGCTGCCCTCGAACTCAGAGATCTGCCTGCCTCTGCCTCACAAGTGCTGGGATTAAAAGCATGCCCCACCTGGGGTGTTGTCCTTAACATTTTGTTATTGATAATCTTTCTCCTCATTGTCCACAACCCAGTCCACTATTCTCTTTTCTTTCTTACTCAGCACATTCTACTTTCATGTCTCATATAAATATATCATTCTGCTTATTGATATGCATTGTTTCCACATTTTCCCAAAATGATAAGCAAAAGGAGAAACAAGAGGACAATGAAAATTAACTTCACAGGAGAAAACAATTAACAGGACAGAAGCCTACCACAGAAGGCCTCTGAAAGACTCTGCCTAGCAGTGTATCAAAGCAGATGAGGAGACTCATAACCAAACCTTGGGATGAGTGCAGAGAATCGTATGAAAAAAGGGGGAGTTAGTATGACCTAGAGAGGGCAGGAGCTCCACAAGGACAAAATATATCAGAGCACAGGGCCCTCTATGAGACTCTTTCTCCATCAAAAGACCATGTATGGATATAACCTAGAACTCCTGCTTGGATGTAGCCCATGGTAGCTCAGTAGCCAAATGGATTTCCCTAGTAAGGGAAACAGGAACTATTTCTCACATGAACTCAATGACTGGCTCTTTAACCTTCCCCCCCCCCTGGGGGGGGAACAGTCTTGCTAGGCCACACAGAGGAGGACATGGCAGCCAGTCCTGGAGATACCCGATAAGCTAGGGTCAGATGGAAGGGGAGGAGGACCTCCCCTAGTAGTGGACTTGGAAAGGGGCAGGGAGGAGTTAAGGGAGGGAGAGTGGGATTGGGAAGGAATGAGGGAGGGGGCTATGGCTTGGATACAAAGTAAACAACTTGTGATTAATATAAAAATAAAATAAAATAAGAAAACTTAAAAGAAAACATTTAGCATGAGTCTGGACCTCACGTGTCTGAGGCTGGTGTTGAATTTATGCTCTTCCTACCTCTGCATTCTTAGTTCTGGGACTGACTTCAGACATGGCATTATATTTCATGGTTTTGGTTGAACTGAAAGAATTTAATATACAGCTTTTCATACTCTGTGCTAATCTGTTCTGGATAAAACCATCTTAAATATGTCAGACTGTCTTTCTGCTATGTTGATAGGTTTGTGATACTAGGAGAAGGGCTTTGTCATCAAGACTTTGAGAGATGTTTTGGAGATTATTTTTGTATGGTACTGTAGAGATATTCAGAAGAAAATTCAAAGTGTTCTCTGCTGTGTTAATTGGGTTTGGGATTTTGAAATGCCCATATGCTCATTAAATTAGAATTGAAAAACAAAAAAAAATAAGAAAATTAACTTCACTCACTTCATAATTTGTCTAAGGTTTCAACATGAGCAGAGGATGAAACAGTCTCTGGATGATATGAGGTTCTCGCGGCTTTATCAAGCATCTGATATATATCACCAAGGCATTTGCTCTCTTAAATTTCACTAAGCCTCCTGGAATTTTCAGGGTGAAACACATGGGACCAAGGACGTAGACAAACAAGAGTTCTAAGTTAAAACTATTAGCTTATGTGATAGCTATGAAACTTCCTAAGAAACAGTGGCCAGATTTCCCCACCACCCATCCTGGTTCCCCCAGTCACAAGCCTTTAAGGAAGCCATATCAAGAAGGCTGCAGAGAAAGCAAGGTTTCTCTTACACCTAAAAAATTATAGTCTCTAAATTTCTGCCAGTTGTCATTAATAAGAATGAAGCTAAGGGGTGTGCATTTTTAAGAGAAGCAGAAAATCCTGAGCACAACACTGATGTTTTAATAGGAGTAAGTAATTTAACATATGTAACATGTCATGCAAGCTACATATAACTGTATCTTTGATGAGACAGTTCTGTAGTCCTCTGTTATTTTGTATTTTAAAGGGATTTCCCATCCCAAACACCCTTGAGAAAACTTCATTCAGAGAAGCAGCACTGATAATTTTTCCAACCTACAGGTTTTCCAGAGGGGAATTTCACTTAATTGAAAAATGGGAGTGTCTTGCCACAAATCAGTGATATTTTCATTTCAGTTTTAATGTATGATGACCACTTTTGGAAAGCTAGGCCTTCAAAAAAGCTTCTGAAATACTAAGAGCTTCTCTATTATTGACCTTATTGAGCATAGATGCTCACCAGACTTAAAGCTCTCAAAAATTTTGTCTTAGCATCCTAAAAAATCTTAAAAGCTATCATATCTTTGTTAACACACAGCATAAGAAATAGCTCAAATTATCTATCTATCTATCTATCTATCTATCTATCTATCTATCTATCTATCTTTCACCTTTTATTCACTTTGTATTGTGGCTATAGCTTCTTCCCTCAACTTCTCCCAGTCCCACCCTTCCACCTTCTTCTTCGCCCCATACCTCAGCCCTAGTCCACTAATATGGGGGGGGGGGGCGCTCCTTCTTTACTATGGGACCCTAGCCTATCATGTCTCATCAGGACTGTTTGAAACTTTTTTCTCTGTGGCCTAATAAGGCCATCCCACCAGAGGTGACCAAAGAACAGGAAACAGAGATTGCTTCTTCTCCCCTTACTAGGGTACCCCCATAGGCTATTTCTGAGCAGGAGGTCTAGGTCCTCTCCATGCTTGGTCCTTGGCTGATTCAGCAGTCTCTGGAGCATTCCCTGGGCCCAGATTTTTGGCTCTATTGGTCTCCTTGTCCCCTCCAGGGGAACTCCTGTCCCTTCCAGGTCTTTCTATCAAATTTCAAGATATTAACTCACCATGAAAAAAAGTATGCTTGCTGCATTACAATTGCTATCTTTTTTTTTTTCATTGAATGGTTTTGGCATCTTTGTCAAAAATTAGGTGTTCATAAGTGTGTGGGTTTATTTCAGGGTCTTTTATTTGATTCCATCAATTAACCAGTCAGTTTCTATGCCAGTACCATGCAGTTTTTACTACTGTTGCTCTATAGTACAGCTTGAGATCAGGAATGGAAATACCTCCAGAAGATCTTTTATTGTAGAGGATTGTTTTAAAAAATTTGGGTTTCTTGTTATTCTACATGAAGTTGAGAATTTTTCTTTCAAGGTCTGTAAAAAACTGTGTTGGCAATTTGATGGGAATTGCATTGAATCTGTAGGTTGTTTTTGGTAAGATGACCATATTTACTATGTTAATCCTGCCAGGCCATCAGCATGGAAGCTCTTCCAATCTTCTGATATCTTCTTTTAATTCTATCTTCAGAGACTGGAAGTTCTTTTCATACAAGTCTTTGACTTGTTTGGTTAGAGTCACATTGATGTACTTCATGTCCTCAGAGGCTATTGTGAAGGGTGTTGTTTCCCTAGTTTGTTTCTCAGTCCTTTTGTCTCTTATATACAAGAGTGCTACTATTTTTTTTAATGATATTTCTTTTTTTTTTTTCATCAATTACACTTTATTCATTCTGCATCCCCCCATAAGCCCCTCCCTCCTCCCATCCCAATCCCACCCTCCCTCCTCCCTCTGCTTGCATGCCACTCCCCAAGTCCACTAATAGGGGAGGTTCTCCTCTCCTTTCTGATCTTAGTCTGTCAGTTCACATCAAAAGTGGCTGTATTGTCCTCTACTGTGGCCTGGTAAGGCTGCTCCCCCCCCCCCCAGAGGGAGGTGATCAAAGATCAGGCCAATCAGATTATGTCAGAGGCAGTCCCTCTTCACATTACTATGTAACCCAATTGGACTCTGAACTGCCCTGGGCTACATCTGTGCAGGGGTTCTAGGTTATCTCCATGAATAGTCCTTGGTTGGAGTATGAGTCTCTGGGAAGTTCCCTATGTTCAAATTTTCTTGTTCTGTTGCTCTCCTTGTGGAGACCCTGTCCTCTCCAGCTCTTACTATTTCCCAGTTCTTACCTAAAATTCCGTTCACTCTGCCCAACAGTTGCCCATCAGGCTCAGCATCTGCTTTGATAGTCTGAAGGGCAGAGGCTTTCAGAGGCCCTCTGTGGTAGGTTCCTAGGTTGTTTCCTGTTTTCTTCTTCTTCTGATGTCCATCCTCTTTGCCTTTCTGGATGGGGTTTGGACGTTTTAGTTAGGGTCCTCTCTCTTGCTTAGTTTCTTTAGATGCACAGGTTTTAGTGTGTTTGTCCTATGTTGTATGTCTATATGAGTGAGTATATACCATGTGTGTCTTTTTGCTTCTGAGACAACTCACTCAGGATGATCCTTTCCAGATCCCACCATTTACCTGCAAATTTCATGATTTCCTTATTTTTCATTGCTGAGTAATATTCGATTGTGTAGATGTACCACAATTTCTGCATCCATTCTTCAGTTGAGGGGAATCTGGGTTGTTTCCAGCTTCTGGCTATTACAAATAAAGCTGCTACAAACCCACACACTTATGGACACCTGATCTTTGACAAAGATGCCAAAACCATACAATGGAAAAAAGATAGCATCTTCAACAAATGGTGCGGGTCTAACTGGATGTCTACATGTAGAAAAATGAAAATAGATCCATACTTGTCACCCTGCACAAAACTGAAGTCCAAGTGGATCAAAGACCTCAACATAAAACCAGACACATTAAATCAGCTTGAAAAAAAAGTGGGAAATACCCTAGAACTCATTGGTACAGGGGGAAACTTCCTGAACAGAACACCAACAGCACAGGCTCTAAGAGCAACAACCAATAAATGGGACCTCATGAAACTGAAAAGCTTCTGTAAAGCAAAGGACACTGTCATCAAAACAAAGCGACCACCTACAGATTGGGAAAGAATCTTCACCAACCCTTTATCTGACAGAGGACTCATATCCAGTATATATAAAGAACTAAAGAAGCTGAAAAGCAGCAAACCAAGTAATCCACTTAAAAAATGGGGAACAGAGCTAAACAGAGAATTCTCTGTAGAGGAATACCGAATGGCAGAGAAGCACTTAAAGAAATGCTCAACCTCATTAGCCATTAGGGAAATGCAAATCAAAACAACCCTGAGATTTCACCTTACACCCATGAGAATGGCCAAGATCAAAAACTCAAGTGACAACACATGCTGGAGAGGTTGTGGAGAAAGGGGAACCCTTCTCCACTGCTGGTGGGAATGTAAACTTGTACAACCACTCTGGAAATCAATCTGGCGCTTTCTCAGACAACTAGGAATAGCGCTTCCTCAAGATCCAGCCATACCACTACTGGGCATATATCCAAAAGAGGCTCAAGTACACAAAAAGGACATTTGCTATTTTTTTTTTTTAGTTAATTTTGTATCCAGCCACTTCGCTGAAGGTGTGTATCAGTTGTAGGTGTTCCCTGGTAGAATTTTGGGGGTCACTCATATATACTGTCATATCATCTTCAAATAGTGATACTTTGACTTTTTCCTTTCCAATTTGTATCCACTTGATCTCCTTTAATTGTCTTAAAACTCTAGCAAGTATTTCAGGAACTATGTTAAAGAGGTATGGAGAGAGTGGGAAGCTTTGCCTTGTCCCTGATATTAGTGGGATTGCTTTAGGTTTCTCTCCATTTAGTTTGCTATAGCCTTGCTGTATATTGTCTTTAGTATGTTTAGGTAAGTGCTTTGTATCCCTGACCACTCCAAGACTTTAAACATTAATGGGTTTTGGATTTTTTCAAATGCCTTTTCAGTATCTAAGGAGATTATCATGTGGATTTCTCTTTCAGTTGGTTTATGCGGTGTATTACATTGATGGATTTCCTTATATTGAATCACCCCTGAATAACTGAGATGAAGCTTACTTGGTCATAGTGGATGATATCTTTGATGTGTTCTTAGATTCAGTTTGACAATATTATGTTGAGTGTTTTTGTGTCAATGTTCATAAGGGAGATTGGCCTGAAATTCTCTTTCTTTGTTGGGTCTTTGTGAGGTTTAGGTACCAAGGTGACTCTGGCTTCATAAAATGTGTTTGGTAGTATTCCTTCTGTTTCTGTTTTGTGGAATAGTTTGAAGAGTACTGTTGTTAGCTCTTCTTTGAAGGTCTGGTAGAATTCTGCTCTGAAACCATCTGACTCTGGGCTTTTTTTTTTGCATGGGAGACTTTTGATGACAGCCTCTACTTCCTTAAAGAATATAGGACTATTTAATTGATTTACATGATCTTGATTTAATTTTGGTTACTTACTGTTTGGTAAGTGGAATCAATGAAGAAAATTGTCCATTTCATTTAGATTTTCAAATTTTCTGGTGTATATGCTTTTCAAGTAAGACCTAATGATTGTTTGGATTTCCTCAGTGTCTGTCATTATGTCCACCTTTTCATTTCTGATTTTGTTGACTTGGATAGTTTCTCTATGCCTTTTATTCAGTTTGGCTAAGGGTTTGTCTATCTTGCTGATTTTTTCAAAGAACCAGCTCTTGGTTTCATTTATTCTTTGAATAGTTTTATTTATTGATTTTATTCATCGATTCTTTGAATTATTTCTAATTTATTGATTTCAGCCCTGAGTTTCATTATTTCCAGCCATCTACTCCTCTTTCTACTCCTCTGTGTCTGCTTTTTTTTTTTTTTTTTTTTTTTTTTTTTTAGGGATTTTAGGTGAGCTATTAAGTTGCTTGAATGAGTTGTTTCGAATTTCTTCTTGAATGCACTCAGTGCTATGGACTTTCTTATTAGAACTGCTTTCATTGTGTCCCAGAAATCTGGGGTATGTTGTGCCTTAATTTTCATTGAATTCTAGGAATTCTGTTTTTTATTTCTTCTTTCTTTTTTATTTTTTGTATGCTTATAGGCCTGTCCTTTAAATTGGGGAAACTTTCTTCTATGATTTTATTGAAAATTTCTTTTATGATTTTATTGAAAATATTTTCTGGGCAATGAAGATGGGAATCTTCTTTTCCCTCTAATCCTATTATTTTTAGGTTTTGTCTTTTCATGTTGTCTTTGGTTTTTTTGGATGGTTTGTGTCAGGAATTTTTTAGATTTATTATTTTTTGTTGGATAAAACAATTTCTTTCATTGTATCTTCCTCACCTGAGATTCTTTCTTCCATTGCTTGTATTCTGTTGGTTATGCTTACCTCTGTATTTCCTATTTTCTTTCCTAAGTTCTTCCTCTCCATGATTTCCTCCATTTGTGTTTTCTTTAATTATTGCAATTATATCTTCAGAAATTGCACCATTTTGTTGATTTCCTTCATCTGTCTGACTATATTTTCATTCAATTCTTTCAATTATCTGTTCATATGAATATTCCTCTGTTTCTTTTATTTCTTTCAGTGACTTATTTATTTCCCTTGTGAAGGCCACAAACTGGCTGCATTTTCTTGTATTTGTTTATGGATGGCCATACTCTGTTTGACTTTATCTTCTTCTATTTTTTTACAGGTGGTTGTAATTTGTTTGACCATATCTTCTATTTATTTACATATGGCCATAATCTGTTTTAATCTTCCTCTGATTTTTTACACATAGCCATAATCTGTTTGACTTTATCTTCCTCTAATTCTGTGTGCATTTTATTTGTTTCCTCTGTTATCCTCTTCATAAGCATAGATGTAAGGTCATCTTCTTGAATTTCCTATTTTAGGGTGTACCTGTCTACTTGCCCCTGGATGCCATATTGCTTTACCTTTTGTTGTTTTTATGCTGGCTTTTACCCATCTGGCTGTCTCAGGTATTGGCTGTTACTTTCTGGTACCTGCTGTAATCCTAGGGTGGGGACAATCCCCTTGGCAGGGTTCTGAAGGAGGCCTCCTCAGCCGTTTGGGTATTGCCATATTTCACCACAAGCATATAGACCTTTGTGGTAACTGTGGTCATCTGTAGTCAGGAAGCCTCTCCTCAGCCAGAGAAGTCCAGAGACAGCTGCCCTGCCACTGGGTTTCTTGCTCTGAATTTAGTGAGCTGCTGCTGCTCCTCTTACGCTGTGTTTTCTGGGTGCAGCCCTCTTGAAAATTGAGGGAGCCTCATGGTTTCATCAGTTTAGCTAGGGATAACTGATCGCACCTTGGAGCAGTATCTGGGGGCTGGTACAGAGGTTCTAAGGTTTCTGTAGGTCTGAGGTTAGATCTGTGTGCCCCAGTACCTTAGTGTAATCAGTGACAGGTGAGCATAGCACTCATGCATGCAACAGGAGTCCAGAGCCCGGAGGCTACAGGAACCCAGAAACTATTCTGGAACTGGGTGTACTGATGTCAGACCTGATATTTCCTCCACTGTGGGGTTTCCTCCTAACATGGAGACCCAGTCTGTGGTGTTTAGATTCCACAGTTCTATCTTGGATTGTGAGTAGAACACTCAGGCGCAGGCATGTGGAACTGACTTGCTAGCGACTGGACGCCTGGGCGCCTACAGGAACCTGGGAACTTTTCCAGAGAACTTTTCAGTGGGGGAGAAGAGAAAGGTGTTGGCTGAGTGACCTGAGGTCAGACTTGCTATTTCCCTCACTGTGGTGTTTCCTCCTGACAGAGAAACCCAGTCTCTGATGCTCTGTGTCCTGCAGTTCTATCTTGGATGGTGAGTTGGGTGGGCAGGCAGCTCTCTGGTCAGGCAGCTGAGTGTCCTGCTCTGGGCTGGAGGCTGAGCACCCACGGTCCCCAAGACTTTTTCCATGGATTTCCTGAGGTTGGTCTCAATTGCTTCATTCACCATGGAATTTTCTCTAGACTGGAATCCCAGTCTCTGCTGTTGTGGGGCCCGCAGTTTAGTCTGGAAAGGTGATCAGAGCATGCAGGCGTGTGGCTCTGGGCTGGTGATCAAGTACCTCATGAGACCAGGAACTCTTCTGGGGTTTAGCTGGGTGACCTGAACCAGATTGATTCCTACACTGTGGGGTTTCCTCTCACCTTGGAAACACAATAGCTGGTGTTTTAGGGCCAAGAGTTCTGTCTGTTGGTCACTGTGCAGTTCCTGTTGTGCTGCTGGTCAGAAACTGTCCTCCTAGAGCCTCCATCTTGGATCCTCCTCCAAGAAAGACTTTTTTACATGATATTAACCTATACTGTCTGCTATGCAGTATTAGATTGAAAAGAAATCTCAGCATATTTTTTATCCAGAACCTTCATTTGATGTAGCTAAAAGGTCTCAACTTGTAGAAAAATAGCTATATATCATCCACTTGTTCAGTTTCTGTAGCAATAAAGGCTTCAGAGATTTCCTAAATATTGATACAGCTCAAAGTAATGGAAAATAGAACACAGGTCTACAAGTTGGAGTGTCCAGCCTCTCCCTCATAGGAATAGATTAGTTCTCCAGACAATATTAAAAAAGGCTAGCCCTTCTTTATTCTTACGGACATGTGAGAACTTTCAGGGTTTCAGAGATGATCCTGTGTAATTTAGCCAAGCCTGTCCCCTACAATGTCCAGCTTCTTAAATGTTTGCTATTACCATAATTCTCATTAAGTCAGTGCTTTTCAACCTTCCTAATCCTGTGATCCTTTAATTCAGTTCCTCATGTTGTGGTGACCCCAACCATAAAATAATTTTTGTTGCTACTCCTAACTGTAATTTCCTGCTATGATTTATTATGTAAGAATCTGTGGAGGAGGCGGGGCAAGATGGCGGCGCCGGAAGGACTCTCATTCTGAACAGCAGCACAGCAGGACGGGCACAGTGACCAGCAAGCAGAACTCGCGGCCATAAAAGACAAGTGATTGTGTTTCTCAGGTGAGAGGATACCCCACAGTGGGGGATTCAATCAGCTTCAACTCACCCGGCTAAACCTTGGAAGAGATCCCGGTTCAGCCAGGTGCTTGGACACCAGCCCAGAGCTACATACCAGCTTGATCTGGTCACTGTCCCAGACTGAACTGTGGGCCCACAACATCACAGATAACCCTACAGAGCAGGAAACGATTGGGACCCACCTTAGGTCACCCAGACATCCCTTGAAAAGACTCGGGTTCCACGGGCACCCCAGGAGCCAGCCCGGAGTCAAAGCCGGGGACCCAGGCGCCGGCACAGAGCCCAGCCTGCGCGCCTGATTCGCCACCTCAGATAGAACTGTGGGCCACAGGGCACCAGAGACTCAGTTTCACTGTTGGGTGCAAACCCACAGGGAGGGAAATGGCTGGTCTGATCTCCGAGCACTCAGCTGATACCACCACCCTGAAAAGGTCTCGGGAAAATTACCCAGTTTAAGGAGACGCCCAGGATCCCAACGGCCAGAAAGGCGGAGCCACGGGACGGTGTCTGTGCCTGTGGGTTCTACTCGACACCACCCCAGACAGAACGGCAATCCCCAAAGCAAAGACTGGGTGTTCTTGGCAGGAGGAAAACCCAGCGGGGGGATCATCAGGTCTAACGCTCAGGACACCCAGCACCAAAAGACTTTTTGTATTCACACAGACTCTAGACTCTAGCTTTCTAATGCAGGCATGAGTGCTGTGCTCATCCGCCATTATTAAGTACCGCTAGGGCACTGAGGCACACAGCTGCATCCTCAGACCTACAAAAGCCAGAGAGCTATTACAGCAGCCCTCAGATACTGTGCCAAGGATCAACCAGTTACCCCTAGCTAGAATGACAAAACTGTGGAAACCCTGGTCCTTCAAGAGGGCTGCACCCACAGCATCTGGACCAGAGCAGTGCCTGCAGCTGACATCCCAGACAGGGGCACACAGCTTCCGGTCCAGACTGAGGCACCCAGCCTCCAGACCAGAGCAGCATCCCCAGGCGCCAACTCAACTTAGGTGCACATTCTCCAGGCCTAGAGCGGAGCACTCAGCCTCTGGCCCAGAGACTTGCTGGGTGCTCCTCTCACTTTCCCGGACAGAACTGTGTGCCCCAGGATAACAGACTGAGTTTCCCTGTTGGGAGAAAACCCCACAGCTAGGGAAGCAGGTTCTTCAAGAGGATTGTACCTGGAAAACTGTAACAACAGCAGCAGCTCACTAAATTCATAACGAGAAACCCAGCAGTGGGGCAGCTGTCTTGAGAACTTCTATGGGTAAGAGAAGAGCCTCCCCTGCTGAACAAAGACCACAGCTACTACTCAGGGTTATACACCTGAGGTGAGCAGTGGCTATTTCTGAGAAACACTGGCCATACAGTGACCATAACCAAAAAGCAGAGGAGGACTCCTTCAGTAAAAATCATCTTCCGGCCAAGGGGATTCTCCCTACCTCAGGACTCCAGAAAGCACAGAAACTAACAAAGAGCCCAATGGGTAGAGGTCAGTGTAAAAGCTCAACCAACAAAAGACAGAGCAATATGGCATCTCCAGAACCCAGCCATCAAGGGGCGAACAGCCCTGGACAATGCAGCATAATAGAAAATCAAGAAGATGACCTAACATCTATGCTGATGAAGAGGATAATAGAGGAAACAAATAAAATACTTAAAGAATTAGAGGAAGATAAAAACAAACAGATCATGGCTATCCGTAAAGAAATGGAGGAAATTAAAGACAAGCAGATTATGGCCATCCATGAAGAAATATGGGAAGATGCAGCCAAACAGTTTGTGGCCTTCAGAGAAGAAATAATTAAATCACTGAAAGAAGTAAAAGAAACAGAGTTGAAGGAACTAAAAGAAAAAGAGGAAAATACAATCAGACAGGTGAAGGAAGTAAACAAAACAAATCAAGACCTGAAGATAGAACTGGAAAAATTAAAGAAAACGCAAATGGAGGAAATAATAGAGAGGAAGAATTTAGGGAAGAAAACAGGAACTACAGAGGTAAGCATAACCAACAGACTACAAGAGATGGAAGAAAGAATCTCAGGTGTGGAAGATACAATGGAAGAAATTGATGTATCTGTAAAAGAAAATAATAAATCTAAATAATTTTTGACATAAACCATCCAAGAAATCCAAGACAGTATGAAAAGACAAAACCTAAGAATAATAGGTATAGAGGAAAAAGAAGACTCCCTTCTCCAAGGCCCAGAAAATAATTTCAACAAAATCCTTGAAGAAAATTTCCCCAAGCTAAAGGAGAGGCCAATTAGAATACATGAGGCCTACAGAACACCCAACAAATTTGACCAGAAAAGAAAATCCTCCCGCCACATAATAATCAAAACAGTAAGTATACAGAACAAAGAAAAAATACTAAAAGCTGCAAGGGAAAAAGGCCAAATAACATATAATGGCAAACCCATTAGAATCACACCTGATTTTTCAACAGAGACTATGAAAGCCAGAAGGGCCTGGACGGATATCATGCAGACCCTAAGAGAACACAGATGTCAGCCCAGGCTACTATACCCTGCAAAACTCTCAGTCCTAGACAGAGAAGACAAGATATTCAATGACAAAAACAAATTTCAACAATACCTACATACAAATCCAGCATTACAGAAGACACTGGAAGGGAAAATACAACCCAAGAAAATTAGAAATAATTTCTGTCAAGAAAACACAGGAAATAATTAACCTTACTACAGTAAAACAAAAAGCAACCGAGCACACAAACTTATGAGCACAGCCAACATCAAAATCAAAGGATCTAACAGCCAATGGTTATTAATCTCTCTCAACATCAATGGACTCAACTCTCCAGTAAAAAGACACAGATTAACAAAATGGATACATAAACAAAACACAGCAATCTGTTGCATACAAGAAACACACCTGAGACACAAAGATAGATATTACCTGAGGGTAAAAGGTTGGAAGACGACTTTCCAAGCAAATCGACCCAAGAAACAAGCAGGAGTAGCCATTCTAATATCTGATAAAATAGACTTTCAACCAAAATTAATAAAAAGAGATGGGGAAGGACACTTCATACTCATCAAGGGAAAATTCCACCAGGAAGACATCACAATCCTGAACATCTATGTCCCAAATACAAGAGCACCCACATTTGTAAAAGAAACATTGATAAAATTTAAACCACATATAGATCCCCACACATTGATAGTGGGAGACTTCAACACCACACTCTAAACAACGGACAGGTAAACAAAACAGAAATTAAACAAAGAAACAATATCTCTGACAGAGGTCATGAATCAAATGGACCTCACAGACATTTACAGAACCTTACACCCAAGCACAAAAGAATTTACCTTCTTCTCAGCACCTCATGGAAATTTCTCCAAAATAGACCATATAGTTGGTCACAAAGCAAGCCTCAACAGATACAAGAAGATTGAAATAATCCCTTGTATCTTGTCTGATCACCATGGAATAAAGTTGGACTTCAACAACAGAAATAGCAAAAAGTCTACACACACATGGAAACTGAACAACTTGTTACTAAATGACAGCTGGGTCAGGGAAGAAATAAAGAAAGAATAAAGAAAGGACCAGATGGCTTCAGCGCAGAATTCTACCAGACTTTCAAAGAAGAGCAAACGCCAATTCTTTTCAACTATTCCACAAAATAGAAACAGAAGGAACATTACCAAACTCATTCTATGAAGCCACAGTCACCTTGGTACCTAAACCTCACAAAGACTCAACAAAGAAAGAGAACTTCAGGCCAATCTCCCTTATGAACTTTGATGCAAAAATACTCAACAAAATACTTCTAAACTGAATATAAGAACACATCAAAGATATCATCCACTATGACGAGGTAGGCTTCATCCCAGGTATGCAGGGGTCGTTCAGTATACAGAAATCCATCAATGGGATCCACCACATTAACAAACTGAAAGAAAAAAACACATGATAATCTCAGTAGCAGCTGAAAAAGCATTTGACAAAATCCAACATCCATTCATGTTTAAAGTATTGGAGAGATCAGGGATAAAAGGCACATATCTAAACATAGTAAAGGCGATATACAGCAAGCCTATAGCCAACATCAAACTGAATGGAGAGAAACTTAAATCAATCCCACTAAAATCAGGGACAAGACAAGGCTGCCCACTCTCCCCATATCTCTTCAACATAGTTCTGGAAGTCCTTGCTAGAGAAATAAGACAGTTGAAGGAGATCAAGGGGATACAAATTGGAAAGGAAGAAGTCAAATGATCACTATTTGTAGATGATATGATAGTATACATGAGTGACCCCAAAAACTCTACCAGGGAACTCCTACAGCTGATAAACACCTTCAGCAAAGTGGCCAGATACAAACTTAACTCAAGAAAATCAGTAGCACTCCTGTATACAAAAGAAAAAAGGGCTGAGAAAGAAATTAGAGAAACAACACCCTTGACAATAGCCACAAATGACATAAAGTACCTTGGTGTAACCCTAACCAAACAAGTCAAAGACTTGTATGAAAAAAATTTCAAGTCTCTGAAGAAAGAATTAGAAATAGAAGAAGATATGAGAAGATGGATAGATCTCCCATGCTCATGGCTTGGCAGGATTAACATAGTAAAAATGGCCATCTTACCAAAAGCAATCTACAGATTTAATGCAATTCCCATCAAATTGCCAACACAATTCCTTACAGACCTGGAAAGAAAAATTCTCACCTTCGTATGGAATAACAAGAAACCCAGAATTGCTAAAACAATCCTCTACAATAAAAGATCTTCTGGAGGTATCTCCATCCCTGATCTCAAGCTGTACTATAGAGCAACAGTTATAAAAACTGCATGGTACTGGCATAGAAACAGAATGGTAGATCAATGGAACCGAACAGAAGACCCAGAAATAAACCCACACACTTATGGACACCTGATTTTTGACAAAGATGCCAAAACCATACAATGGAAAAAAGATAGCATCTTCAACAGACGGTGCTGGTCCAACTGGATGTCTACATGTAGAAAAATGAAAATAGATCTATACTTATCACCCTGCACAAAACTGAAATCCAAGTGGATCAAAGACTTCAACATAAAACCAGACACATTAAATCGGCTAGAAAAAAAAGTGAAGAATACCCTAGAACTCATTGGTACAGGGGAAAACTTCCTGAACAGAATACCAACAGCACAGGCTCTAAGAGCAACAATCAATAAATGGGACCTCATGAAATTGAAAAGCTTCTGTAAAGCAAAGGACACAGTCATCAAAACAAAGCGACTGCCTACAGATTGGGAAAGAATCATCAGCAACCCTTTATCTGACAGAGGACTCATATCCAGTATATATAAAGAACTAAAGAAGCTGAAAAGCAGCAAACCAAGTAATCCACTTAAAAAATGGGGAACAGAGCTAAACAGAGAACTCTCTGTAGAGGAATATCAAATGGCAGAGAAGCACTTAAGAAATGCTCAACCTCATTAGCCATTAGGGAAATGCAAATCAAAACAACCCTGAGATTTCAACTTACACCCATCAGAATGGCCAAGATCAAGAACTCAAGTGACAGCACATGCTGGAGAGGTTGTGGAGAAAGGGGAACCCTTCTCCATTGCTGGTGGGAGTGTAAACTTGTACAGCCACTCTTTAAATCAATCTGGTGCTTTCTCAGACAACTAAGAATAGTGCTTCCTCAAGATCCAGCCATACCACTCCTAGGCATATATCCAAAAGAGGCTCAAGTACACAAAAAGGACATTTGCTCAACCATGTTTGTAGCAGCTTTATTTGTAATAGCCAGGAGCTGGAAACAGCCCAGATGCCCCTCAACTGAAGAATGGATGCAGAAACTGTGGTACATCTATACAATGGAGTATTACTCAGCAATGAAAAATAAGGAAATCATGAAATATGCAGGTAAATGTTGGGACCTGGAAAGGATCATCCTTAGTGAGTTGTCCCAGAAGCAAAAAGATACACATGGTATATACTCACTCATATAAACATACAACATAGAATAAACCCACTAAAATCTGTACATCTAAACATACTAACCAAAAGAGAGGACCCTAACTAAAATGTTCAATACCCATCCTGAAAGGCAAAGAGGATCGACATCCGAAGAAGAAAAAAACAGGAAACAACCTAGGAACCTGCTACAGAGGGCCTCTGAAAGCCAGAAGAAGAAAACAGGAAACAACCTAGGAACCTGCCACAGAGGGCCTCTGAAAGCCTCTGCCATGCAGACTGTGAAAGCAGATACTGAGCCTGATGGCCAACTGACAGACAGAGTACATGGAATTTTATGTAAGAAGTGGGAAATAGTAAGAGCTGGAGAGGACAGGAACTCCACAAGGACAGCAACAGAAGAAAATTTGAACACAGGGAACTTCCCAGAGACTCATACTCCAACGAAGGACTATTCATGGAGATAACCTAGAACCCTGACAATGCAGCCACTTCTGATGAAAACTAATAGACTAAGATCAGAAAGAAGGCGAGGAGGACCTCCCCTATCAGTGGACTTGGGGAGGGGCATGCATGCAGAAAGGGGGGGAGGGTGGGATTAGGAGGGGAGGATGGAGGGGCTTATGGGGGGATACAAAATGAATAAAGTGTAATTAATTAAAGTTAAAAAAAAAAAGAATCTGTGTTTTCCAGAGTGGTCACAACCCACAGATTGAGAACTGCTGCATTAAGTGATTTCTTATGATGATAATCTCTATCAGTCTTACCTAGAAGATAACAATTCATTCAACCTTGCAGCACTTATATGCCCTGAAATTATCCAGTGAAATGAGATCTGTCTTTATATGACACATAGCTCTCGAAACCAAACAAAATCCTATACTTTTACTCAACTCCAGTTTCAGGAAAACTAGCTATCATGAAATACATTATTCATAAAATAGATATGTAGCCAAGGCTTGACACAGTTGTCTAAACAAAAGTTTAATACTTTTGCATGGAAGTAAATCTAGTTTTTTGACTATCTCGTGTTTTCTTATCAAAAAACTATATTATGACTTAGAAAATAGCAAATAGCAACCAGATGTGGCAGAAGAAAACAAAGTAGCAGATGTAAGGCTATTGGAGAACATTGCTCTTTTTGGTATCTGAATAAACTAATGTCAAAATCAGCATGCAAGGGCTGAGGACATGGCTCACTTGCCTAGGCTGCTCAAAGCCCTGGATTGAATTCCCAGTGTCACAACAAAAAAGAAAAAGAAAAAAAAAAAAAGGAAATGTATATGTGATTTTAAGAAACAACGTCATGAGGCACAGATTTCAAATTTCCCTCAGAGTTTTTATTATGTGACATTATGATAGAATCTGCACTAACACAGGTTTGGCAATCAGGCATACTGTTCAAGTTTCCTACTGTTGCTGCAATAAGTTTCCATAAACTTAGTGGCCCCAAATAATACCAATTTATGATCGTATACCTTGAGAGACTAGGCAACCACAATTAGCCTAACTAGGCTCACATCAAAGTGTCAGGAGGGCTGGTTCCTTTTGGAGGCTTTCAGGAAAGAATATATCTCTTCTTTTCCAGAATTTTGTGGTTGCTTGAATTCCTTAGCTTGTGGCCTTTTCTTTCAACTTCAAATCCAGCAATAGTGAGCCGAGTTCCTTTTGTGTCACATTGCTTTGATGCATGACACTCTTAGTTCCTCTTTTAAGAATATTTATTATTACATTGGCGTTATCTGAAGAATCTGAACTGCTTTCCCTAGCTTGGGGTTCTTAGTGTAATCACATCTGCACAACCTTCTTTGTCATGTATGAGAACATATTTATTGGTTCTGGCAGTTATGTTGTAAATACAATCTGGAGGCTTTAGTCTACCTACTACAGCAAGCACACTATACATTTTTATGGGATCTGAGGATGGCAATTCAATCAATTAACACTGATTTCCTTTAAAGTGTCCTATTTATCACACCTCTGGATGTTCTTGAGTCATATTTGCCTATTGTGCCAATACTCCAGTATAAGACTTGTCTTGGTTTGGAAGCAAATGAAAAAACAGGAACCCAAAGAAGTAAATAAAATTTTCTAACAAACCTCCAAAGTGAGCCTCGTGGACTTCCCAGGCTCAGCTTAACAAGTTTCTTTCTTTTCTTCAGAAAGTATGTTCTAGAAAGATGAAAGAGTGAGTAAGCACCACATTGAGTGCTTTGGGGAAGTGATCAGGGGTTGAATGAGGAAAGTGAAATGCTATTCTATCTACAGGTAGTAAAATGAACAGTAACATGATTAGACTCCCAGGTTCAGCTCCCCACTTTTACAAAGACCACCAGCGCCAGCCCCAGCACCTCCAGCAGCAGCAGCAGCAGCAGCAGCAGCAGCAGCAGCAGCAGCAGCAGCAGCAGCAGCTCCTGTTCTTCCTCCTACTACTCCTCCTTTTGAGAGAGCCTCATTATATCATTCAGGTTGGCCTTGAAGTTTCTATGTGAGCCAGAATGGACTTGAACTTAAAATCCCCTGCCTCTACCACCTAAGCACTGAGATTACAGGTGCATGCTGTTTCACCCAGCTTTTAGTTCCTTCTAGTCTTTACGTAGGTTAACTATACTAAGTATGCTTCATTTAATGTGTGCTCCATAAGATATCTAAGCCATTGAGGTCGTAACAGTTGAGTGAATTTTGAGAACTAGAACCGGTTTTGGTATGAGTTCCTATGTGGTCACACCCCATTTCAACACCTATCATTAGCTGTGTGATCATAGGAAATAGCAACAACCTCATATGGATGATGAGAATGAAGATGATGACAAGGCTGATAGTGATTTCAGCTGGCCCTTCATGAAATGGCCTCTGCCCACTTCTCCAGCCTTACTTCTGACTGTGCTCTTCACTTGCTTGCTGTTTACCAGACACATTTGCTTTCATTCTGACCCTGAAACACAACTCTTTTCCTACAGTCACCTGTATGCTATTAGTCAGCTCTTCACTCATTTACCTTCTAGAAAATAACTACCCTAACTAGAAATAAGAGACAGTTCCACTTTTCATGGTCACAACTTACTTTAGTTTTCCTATTTTTCCCTTTGTAGTTCAGTTCTCACTAATATCTTAAATTTCTTCTTTCTGTCATATTTTTTTTCTGACATTCAACTTAAAGTGCCTTTAGCCAACACCTATTTTTAGTCTATTGCTGTATCTCCAACACCTTACATCCCTGGTACATAATAGGAGCTGAACAGCAGCTATAAAAATATGTACCTTGAGACTCATTTCCCTTCTCATTAATTATTAACTTTCTCTCTGATTTTTCTTTATACTCCCCAGCTCTTTTTCTTCTTCATATCCTTTGTTCAAAGCTATGTTATGGCTTTCTTTTTCCTTCTAAGTACTTAAATTATGTTCAAAAAGAGTAAAGTCCCAGAAACTTAGAAAACCCAAAGAATGAACGATTACTAATGAAACTTCAGATGCCATTGTTGACAAATGAGAAGAAACTGTGGATTCCTTTGCTTCCTTATCAAAAAATAGAACTGAGGGCTGGAGACATTAATGAATAAAAACACTTGTTTATTTTTTCATAGGGCCCAATTTAAGTTCCCAGTATGTATTTAAGGTGGCTCACAGCCACCTATAAATCCAGCTCCAGGGGATCTGATGCTGTCTTCAGGACTTAGAGGCATACTGCATTCATCTGCCCATACCCTGACACATACACATACACATGCACACACATAATTTTAAAAACTCAACTAAAAGGCTGAAGCAATGACTCAGAGGTTAAGATCACTGGCTGCTCTTCCACAGCACCCAGATTCAAGTCCCAGTCTCCACATGGCAATTCACAAATGTTTCCAACTCCAGCTCTAATGGTATGACATCCTCACACAGTCAAATGTGCAGGTAAAGCACCAATCCACAAAAAAAAGACCCCTCCCCCCAAGTAATGAGCAAAAAATCCCACCCTGTAGATCAGTCAGGGTCAAAGCAGATGGCTATCCTTTGTTCATCCTAACTTGATGCCTGGCTTGGTGGACAAAACTGTCCTATGCCTGGAAATTATAAAAAATAATTATTGATTTGATAGAATTGAATCCTATCAAATCCAATCCAGGCAGTACACTGCAGGAGGAGCCAGACTAACTTGAAGACCATCATGCCACCCACAGATCTGTCCTCTAGTGCACAAGACAGACAGGCCTTAGACACCTGCTTGCTGCCATGCCAAATAGTGCAGATGGAGGATGTTACCCAGAGACACACCAAACACATGATCAGCCTGCAGCAAAAGCCACCGTAAATACAAGTAAGTGGTGGTCAGATGGGAGAGAGAGAGAAGTGGAACAGCTTAAGCATTATGAAGAGAGATGAAACTGGAGACTAAAAGTTGGAAAGTAATAGCCTATTGTGAGTAGACAGCCCCACCACCTGGGGCTATGGTGAAGTCCCAGCCCAAGCTGCTACTGACATCCATGCCCGAGTTTGTGGCTATGCAGCAGCAGGGGTCTTTGTAGATGCCCAAGGCTCATATTACCACTAGAGTTCATGGGAATGTTTCTGGTAGAGACAGCCTACAGGGACTACGTGAATGTCCTGGGGCTATACATAATTGGCCCCAACCTTTACTGAATGCAGTGCTCTGGAGAGCTGGCTCCATTTCTCACCCACAGCAGCACTTGGGAGAGAGGGTCTTGTTTCTTGCAGAGGTAGCACAGGTAGCACATCTGGCACTGGTGGCAGGGATTATAGGTGAGCCATCCCTGAGGTAGAGAACATAAGAGAGCTGGCCCCACCACTTATCTTCCTTGTGGTTGCATGGATGTGAGGGTTATACCTTTTCCACTTTTCCTTCACAACCTTCAGTAGTAGGGAGAGCTGGCTGGACCCAGGGTCATGAAAGTGGAAGAGCTGGCCCTGCTCCTCACCAGCAGCAGCACTGTACCTTGTACATTGCCTGGAGAACAAGTCCCGTACCTTGCTTAGGCAGCACAGTAGTGCTGGCCCTGGTTGAAGGGGAGCAAATGAGGTAGCATTGAAAGTGAGAATGCAAGAACGCTGGCTCTGCCGCTGTGCTGCTATGTAGACAAAGCCAGAGACATGGGGGTGATGTCCTCATATGCTCCTTGCCACCTCTAGTAGCCAGGAGAACTGGCCCCTGCATTATGATAGCATGAGCTGGCCTTGTCCTTATCCAGCTGAAGCTCTCAGGAGAGTGGTCCCTGCATCTCATCTGAGCAGCATAGTTGAGCTGATTCTGGTGGAAGAGTCATAGGTTAGCTGGCCCCTAGGGCAAGAGCAAGGGATAGCTGGCCACACAACTTGTCTAGCTTGAGGTATTGTGGGTGTAGGGGTGATGACTTTTACTTCTTTCTCAACACCAACAATAGCCAGGAGAGCTGAACCTGGCATCATGATAACAAGAGAGCTAGCCTTCCTCCATTCACTGGCTGTAGCACTAGGGAGAGTGGGTCTTGAGCTTTGTCAAGACAAAACAGTGGAGCTGGCTCTGTTGGTAAAGGCTTGAATTAATCATTCCCAAGGGCAGAAGAGCAGGAGAGCTGACCCTGCCTCCTGCCCATGACATCACTGGATGACCTAGCTGGAGCAGTGCTGGAGAACTCACCCTGGTGGATAAGGGACATCTGGCAGACTGACCAGTTCAGTTACCATCCAGGCTCACATCCAGGGAGCTGACTTGGCCTACCCCAAAATCTATATTATCCGTGAATGGTTGGGATGCATGATCTCCATGACACAGGGCAAAAACAGGATAACCAGGAGGAGTTCTGATGAAGATCCAATATCGATGGTGTCATCAAAGCCAGAGATCTTGAACCCAATTCATTGCAGTGAAAATTTGTGAGTGCATATGTGTGTCCAGAAGAATGTACTGTGAAATACACTGTGACATTTTACATCTTTTCGCAATGAGATGTTTTCTGTGCTTTATGATGTTGTTGCCTATGAATTTGTTTTACTTTGTAAGGGGGTTGCAAAGGCAGATATGAGGGGATAGGGCAACATATTATGTGAAACTCACAGAAAATCAGTAAAAAGTTAGAAAACAAAACAAACAAAACAAAAAAACAAGAAAAACAAAAGTACAATTTCATGAACTCACAAGCATTTCTCAACATTGATCAGCACACTGTGATCATGCCTAATTTTGTGTGACATGGTAGGGAGTCTCTTACCTTTTCATAAAGTCATGGGAAAGAGATGCAAACCAACAGCAATAAAGGAAATGAAGAATCCTAAAGGCTCTGGTAGACTTTCCTACCTCTCTCAGACTAAGTGTGATCAAGGCCAGCTGATCTGACAGTGGGGAGGACTCTACCTATTGTAGGCTGGGCCTGGAAGAATATCCAGTTCCTAGCTTTGTCTCCTGGGATTTGTACCTGGCAGAATCGTAAGGAGTCCTAAGGAGCACTCAATAGGAACAGGTAAGCTATCTTGGGGGGTTAGTTTAAAAAGAAGAGAAACCCTACGGAAGCAGACAAAACCTCAGAGCCATAAAATTTCTAAATCAGACACTTCCATTGTAAATTAAATTATCAGCTACAACAAACCAGTGTTTTATCTAGGATAGAACATAGGACTAAATGCCCAAAGCCTTATGTGATGAAAGAAGAGAAATAAACTGTATAAGGCTGTTTTATCCTCAACCATCATGATTTAATAACAATACAGAACTATATTAATAGATATTTCTGCCACTTGTATACCTTAATTAAAACATGCAATAGTTCCAAGATGGTGGCGACCAGTGTATACTTTATCTATGGAGCAGAAGTTCAAAGACTTCAAAACTGCTGAATAAACAAGCATGTGGATACAAAACACCAACTCTGGTGCTTCTTGGATTGGTGGAAACATCCCAGGAGTTGGGGATGATCAGATAGACGTCCCCTGTAGAAGTCTACCAGGTCCAGGAGTAATGAACTGTGAGCTCCCTGTCCTTTCTGCTTACTCGAGTGAGTGCAGTCCCTAGTTCCAGGGACTCCTGAGGGCAGTATCTGAATTCTAGGAAGAGCGTTCCTTCCTCCAAACCACTGTTCTCCTCGTCCCACTGTGGAGACCAGGTAGACAATAAAATCATACAGAATCCTGGATCCGAGACAGGCCCATGTGAATCTGAGTTCCAGGAGCTTAGCCTCTGTTAGGATGGTAAGCCACAGCTCAGCTGCCATCTGAGGTACCCACACCCCTAGAGTCGCCATCTGAGAAACCCATGACTCCAAACCTGCACCCTTATGGCTGCCACCTGAGGAGCCTGGGCCCCAGCAGCTGTCAACCGAGACACCAGTTCCCCTGCAACTACTTTCTGAGACACTCATACCTGGGCACACTCATGCCCATGCACCTGCCTTCAGAGTCATCAGTGCCTGTTCACTGGCCCTTCAAGACAACTGCACTGGCACCCTTGCCTTTTGAGGTACCAATGCTCATGGCCACACCTATATCCACTTGTTACCTTCTGAGACACTCACCCCAGCATCACTATATCTAAAATGCCAACACCCATCTGTGTTCCCCTAGACATTTATTGTCATCCTGAAGACGACTCCAGACTACAGAGAGGGGCTGATCCAGTCTTTGGTGCAGCTCTTCTAGTTGAGGAGACAAGCAGGTTCTTACCTGATCATACAGACGTGAGAAAACCAGCAGGTTCCAGGAAGGAACAACAAAGGCTACATAAAAACAGTTGGCTAAAAGGCCAGTATAAGAATGCAATAAACAAAAAACAAAACATCTTGGCTCCACCAGAACGCCCCCCCCCCAAATAGTGAGTATTCTAATGCAGCTGAAACACAGAAAAATGACCCTAAAAGTATGCTTATGAAGTAACTGAAAACATATAGAGAGGAAACAAATAAATACCCCACAGAAATACAGGAAAAGAAAACCAACCAAAAATAGAGGTCATCAAGGACAAACAAGAAAACACCATCAATCAGGTAAAAGAAATGAATAAAAATGTTCAAGACCTGAAAATGAAATTAGACTCAATAAATAAAACAAAAACCAAGAAAACACTAGAAATGGAAAACTGAAAGAAGAGATCAGATACAAAAGAGGTAAGCATCACCAACAGAATACAAAAGATGGAGGAGAGAATCTCAGGTGTTGAAGATACAAATAAAGAATTCGATACATCTCTCAAAGAAAATATTAAAATGAAAAATTCCTGACACAAACCATCCAAGAAATCAAGGACACCATAAAAAGATGAATCATAAGAATAATAGAAATATATGAAAAAGAAGATTCCTAGTTCCAAGGACTAAAAAATATTTTTAAGAAAATCATAAAAGAAAAATTCCCCATCCTAAAGAAAGAGATGACAATAGGCTTGATGTATATTGTCTTTACTATGTTTAGGTATTTTCTTGTATCCCTGAACTCTCCGAGACTGTAAACATTAATGGGTGTTGGACTTTGTCAAATGCTGTTTTGAGATCTAAGGAGATGATCATGTGGTTTTTCTCCTTCAGTTGGTTTATATGGTGGATTACATTGATGGACTATTTAATCTATTTACTTGATCTTGATTTAATTTTGGTAAATGGAATCTATCAAAAAATTGTCTATTTCATTTAGAATTTCAAATTTTGTAGCACAGAGGCTTTTATAGTAAGACCTAATGATTTTTTGGATTGCCTCTGTGTCTGTTCTTATGTTCCCCTTTTCATTTCTGATTTTGCTGATTTGTATAGGTTCTCTCTGCCTAGTAGTTAGTTTTGCTAAGGGTGTGTTTATTTTGTTGATTTTCTGAAAGAACCAGCTCTTGGTCTCCTTGATTCTTTGAATTGTTTTCTTTGCTTCTTTTTCATTGACTTTCGCTCTGAGTTTAATTGTTTCCAGTCTTCTACTCCTACTGAGTATGTCTGCTTTTTTTTTTTTTTCTTGTGCTTTCAAGTGTGCCATTAAGTTGCTTGTATGAGATGTCTCAACCTTTTTTCTGGAGGCACTTAGGGCCATGAAATTTCCTCTTAGCACTGCTTTCATTTTGTCCCATAAGTTTGGGAAAGTTTTGCCTTCATTTTAATTAAATTTTAAGAAGTCTCTAATTTAAGGCCTATAGCCAACATCAAACTAAATGGAGAGAAAATTAAATCAATACCACTGAAATCAGAGAAAAGGCAAGTCTGCCCACTGTCTCTGTATCTCTTCAACATAGTACTGGAAGTCCTAGCTAGAGCAATAAGACAACTAAAAGAGATCAAGGTCATACAAATCAGAAAGGAAGAAGTCAAAGTATCACTATATGCAGATTATATGATAGTATACATGAATGAATCCAAAAATTCTACCAGAGAACTTCTACAGTTGTTAAACACATTAAGCAAAGTGGCTGGATACAAAATTAACTCAAAAATATCAGTAGCCCTCCTTTATATGAGATACAAAAGGGCTGAGAGAGAAATTAGGGAAACAACACTTTTCACAATAGCCACCAATAATAAAAAGTACCTTAATGTTACTCTAACCAATCAAGTGAAAGACATGTTTAAAAAAAAACTTTCAAGTTTGTGAAGAAAGAAATTGAAGATGATATCAGAAGATGGAAAGATCTCCCATGCTCATGGATAGGCAGGGTTAACATAGTGAAAATGGCCATCATGCCAAAAGCAATGCACAGATTCAATGCAATTCCCATCAAAATACCAACACAATTCATTACAGACATTTAAAAAACAATTCTCAATTTCATGTTGAAAAACAAAAAAGGCAGAATTGTTAAAATAATCCTGTACAACAACAAATTGTCTGGAGGTATTTCTATCCCTCATCTCAAGCTGTAGTACACAGCAATAGTAATAAAATCTGCATGGTCCTGGCATAGAAAACGAATGGTGGCTCAATGGAATCGAATAGTCCAAGTGAAACAAAGACCTCAATATAAAACTGGACACACCAAACCTGTTAGAAGAAAGAGTGTGGGAGAACCTTGAAATCATTGCCACAGGAGACAACTTCCTGAACAGAACACCAATAGCACAGGCGCTAAGATCAACAATCAATAAATGGGACCTCATGAAAACTGAAAAACTTCTGTAAAGCAAAGGAAACTGTCATCAGAACAAAACGACAGCCTACAGGTTGGGAAAAGGTCTTCACCAACCCTGTATCTGACAGAAAGCTAATATCCATAATATATAAAGAACTCAAGAATTTAAAAAGGCAACAAATTAAATAACCCAATAAAAAAACAGGTACAGAGCTAAAAAGAGAATTTTCAATAGAGCAATGCTGAATGGCAGAAAAATTGTAGCAGCCTTATTTGTAATAGCCAGAAGCTGGAAACAGCCCAGATGCCAATCAGTGGAGGAATGGATGCAAAAATTGTGGTATATCTACACAATGGAATATTACTCAGCAATAAAAAACAAGGAAATCATAAAATTTGCAAGTAAATGGTGGGATCTGGAAAAGATTATCCTGAGTGAGCTATCCCAGAAGCAGAAAGATGCATACGGTATATACTCACTCATATAGACATATAATATAGGATAAACCTACTAAAATCTGTACACCTAAAGAAACTAATCAAGAGGGAGGACTCCTGCTAAAACGCTCAATTCCTATCCAGAAAGGCAAAGAAGATGGACATCAGAAGAAGGAGAAATGAGGAAACAAGTCAGGAGCCTGACACAGAGGACCTCTGAAAAGCTCTGCCCTGCAGACTATCAATGTAGATGCTGGGACTTATGGGCAACCTTTGGGCAGAGTGTATGGAATCTTAGGAAAGAAGTGGGAAACAGTAAGATCTGGAGAAGACAGGAACTCCACAAGGAGAGCAACATAACCAAAAAATCTGAGCACAGGGGTCTTTCCTGAGACTGCCAGTCTAACCAAGTACTATGCATGGAGATAACCTAAGAGCCCTGCACAGATGTATCCCATGGCAGTTCAGTATCCAAGTGGGTTCCATTGTAATAGGAACAGGGACTGTCTCTGACATCAGACTGATTGGCCTGCTTTTTAATTACTTCCCCCTGAGGAGCAAGCAGCATTACCAGGCCACAGAAGAAGACAATGCAGCCACTCTTGATGAGACCTAATTGACTAGGATCAGAAGGAAGGAAAAGAAGTCCTCCCCTATCAGTGGACTTGGGGAGGGGCATGCATGCAGAGGGTGGAGGAAGGGAGGGATTGTGATGGGAGGAAGGAGGGAACCACGGGGGGGGGATACAAAGTGAATAAAGTGTAATTAATAAAGAAAAAAAAGACTGGAAAAACAAAAGCAAACAAACAAACAAACAAAAAGAAATGCTCAACATCCTTAGTCAAAAGTGAATTGCAAATCAAAACAACTTTAAGATTTCACCTTACACCCATCAGAATGGCTAAGATAAAAAACTTAAGTGATAACATGCTGGAGAGGATGTGGAGATAGGGAAACCTTCCTCCATTGCTGTTAGGAATGTAAACTTGTGCAACGATTTTGGAAATCAAGGTGGCGCTTTTGCAGACAATTAAGAATAGTGTTTCCTCAAGATCCAGCTATAATACTCTTAGACATATATCTGAAAAATGCCCAAGTGTACAACAAGGACATTTGCTCAACCATGTTCATAACAGCTTTATTAGAAATAGACAGAATCTGGAAACAATTCAGATGTCCCTCCAGGGAGGAATGGATACAGAGATTTTGGTACATTTACACAGTGAAATACTACTCAGCAATTAAAAATAAGTAAATCATGAAATTGCAAGCAAAGGTGGGATCTAGAAAATATTATTCTGAGTGAGATATCCCAGAAGCAGAAAGACACACATGGTATATACTCATTTATAAGTTGATATTAGGCATATAATATAGGATAAACATACTAAAATCTGCACATCTGAAGAAGCTAAGCAATAAGGAGGAACCTGAATAAGATGATCAATCCTCATTCAAAAAAGCAAATGGGATCAACATTGGAAGAGGGAGAAAACAAGGAAGAGGAGAGAAGCCTACTACAGAAGGCCTTTGAAAGCCTCTACCCAGAAAGGTACCAAAGCAAAAGCTGAGACTCATAGCCAAACTGTGGGTAAGGTGCAGGGAATCTTATGAAAGAAGCGGGAGAAGAAAGACCTGGTGGGGACAGGAGCTCCACAAGGAGACCAACAGAACCAAAAAAATCTGAGCACAGGTGTTTTTTTCTGATACTGATACTCTAACCAAGGACCGTGCATGGAGATTAAATAGAAGCCCTACACAGATGTAGCACATGGCAGCTCAGTTTCCAATTGGCTTCCCTAGTAAGGGGAACAGGGACATTCTCTGACATGAACTCAGTGGCTGGCTCTTTGATCACCTCCTCCTGATGGGGGAGCAGACTTACCAGGCCACAGAGGAAGATAATGAAGCCAGTCCTGATGAGACCTGATTAGCTAGGGTCAGATGGAAGGTGAGGAGGACCTCCTTTCTCAGTGGACTTTGGGAGCAAAATGGGAGGCTATGAGGAAGCGAGAGTAGGAGTGGTAGGGGATGAGGAAGGAGGCTAAACCTGGGATACAAAGTGAATAAAGTGTAATTTATAAAAAATAAATAAATTTAAAAAAGAATAAAATCTTGCAATAAAAAACCACAAAAAAAGAGATGACCTTAAACATATATGAGGCATACAGAACACAAAATAAAGTAGACCAAAAAAGACATTCTTTCCACCAGATAATTATCTAAACATTAAATCTACAAAACAAAGAAAAACTATTAAAAGCAGCAAAGGAAAAAGGCCAAATAATATATCAGAATCACACGTGAATTCTCAACAAAGACTATGAAAGCCAGAAGGTTCTGGGAAGATGACATGAAGACAGTAAGAGACCACAGATTCCAACCCAGCAAAACTTTCAATCACCATCTATAGAAAAAAAATAAGCTATTTCATGACAAAACTAAATTTAAACAATATCCATGCACCAAGCTAGCCGTACATAAGGTACTAGAAGGAAAAATCCATCCCAAAGAGGTCAACTACACCCAAGAAACTATTGGATTCAGACAACTTCATAACATCAAAACCAAAAGGAAACAAGCACACAAATATGCTGTCACCACCAACTCCACAGTAAAAAGAACTAACAATCATTCGTCAATAATATCTATCAACATCAATGGATTCAACTCTCCAATAAAAAGATACTGGTTAACAAAATGGTTGCATAAAGAGAATTCAACATTCTGTTGCATTCAAGAAACACACATCAGCAATAAAAATATACACTACTTCGAAGTAAAGGGCTGTTTTCCAAGTGAACAGACCTAAGAAGCAAGGCAGTGCAACCATCCTAAATCAACCAAAATCAATCAAAAGAGCTGGGGAAGGAAATTTCATTCTCATCAACAGAAATATTCACCAGGAGGACCTTATAATCCCGAACATCTATGCCCCAAATACAAGGGAAACTGCATTTGAAAAATAATGCATTATTAAAACTTAAATCACACACTTATCCTAACACATTAACAGTGGGAGACTTCAACACCACACTCTCATCAATGAACAGATAAATGAGACAGATACTAGAGAAATAATGAAGCTAACAGAAGTTATGAATCAAATGGACCTAATAGATGCTTACAGAACTTTTCACCCAAACACACACACATATTCTGAGAAAAAACATATTTTTTCTCAGAATCACAGAGAAAATTATCCAAAATGACCATACAATGTGTCACAACATAAACCTCAATAGATACATGAAAACTGACCCATTGTTCTTTATCAGATCACCGTGGATTAAAGTTAGACCTCAACAACAATGAAAACGGAAAAAGCCTACACATTCATGGATAGTTTATGGATCCCTGCTCAATGATGAGTGCATGAGGGTAGAAATAAAGACTCAAATTAAACACTTCTAAAAATTCAATGAAAATGAAGGCACAACTTACCTGAACTTATTGAACACCATGAAAGCAGTTGTAAGAGGAAAGTTCATAGCACTAAGTGACTTCATAAAGAAACTGGATATATCCCCTATTAGCATCTTAACAGATCACCTGAAATATTTAGGAAAAAAGAAGCAAAAATACACTCAAGAGGAGTAGACAACATGAATTAATCAAACTCAGGGCTGAAATCTATAAATTAGAAACAAAGAGAGCAATACAAAGAATAAATGAAACCAAGAGTTGGTTCATAAAAAAATAAACAAAAGAGACAGACACTTAGCCAAACTAACGAAAAGACAAAGAGGCAGTATCCAAATTAAGAAAATCAGAAATGGAGAGTGGGACATAACAACAGACACTGAGGAAATCCAAATAATCATTATTTCTTACTTCAAAAGCCTGTATGCAAAGTCAAATTATCACTATTTGCAGATGATATGATAGTATACATGAGTGACCCCAAAAACTCTACCAGGGAACTCCTACAGCTGATAAACACCTTCAGCAAAGTGGCCGGATACAAAATTAACTCAAAAAATTCAGTAGCACTCCTGTATAAAAAAGACAAAAGGGCTGAGGAAGAAATTAGAGAAACAACACCCTTTACAATAGCCACAAATGATATAAAGTACCTTGGTGTAACCCTAACCAAACAAGTCAAAGACTTGTATGAAAAAAATTTCAAGTCTCTGAAGAAATAATTAGAAGAAGATATGAGAAGATGGAAAGATCTCCCATGTTCATGGCTTGGCAGGATTAACATAGTGAAAATGGCCATCTTACCAAAAGCAATCTACAGATTTAATGCAATTCCCATCAAATTGCCAACACAATTCTTTACAGACCTGGAAAGAAAAATTCTCAACTTCGTATGGAATAACAAGAAACCCAGAATTGCTAAAACAATCCTCTACAATAAAAGATCTTCTGGAGGTATCTCCATCCCTGATCTCAAGCTGTACTATAGAGCAACAGTTATAAAAACTGCATGGTACTGGCATAGAAACAGAATGGTGGATCAATAGAACTGAACAGAGGACCCAGAAATAAACGCACACACTTATGGACACCTGATTATTGACAAAGATGCCAAAACCATACAATGGAAAAAAGATAGCATATTCAACAAATGGTGCTGGTCCAACTGGATGTCTACATATAAAAAAATGAAAATAGATCTATACTTACCACCCTGCACAAAACTGAAGTCCAAGTGGATCAAAGACCTCAACATAAAACCAGACACATTAAATGGCTAGAAAAAAAAAGTGGGGAATACTCTAGAACTCATTGGTACAGGAGAAAACTTCCTGAACAGAACACCCACAGCACAGGCTCTAAGAGCAACAATCAATAAATGGGACCTCATGAAATTGAAAAGCTTCTGTAAAGCAAAGGACACAGTCATCAAAATAAAGCGACTGCCTACAGATTGGGAAAGAATCATCAGCAACCCTTTATCTGACAGAGGACTCATATCCAGTATATATAAAGAACTAAAGAAGCTGAAAAGCAGCAAACCAAGTAATCCACTTAAAAAATGGGAAACAGAGCTAAACAGAGAATTCTCTGTAGAGGAATATTGAATGGCAGAGAAGCATTTAAAGAAATGCTCAACCTCATTAGCCATTAGGGAAATGCAAATCAAAACAACTCTGAGATTTCACCTTACACCCATCAGAATGGCCAAGATCAAAAATTCAAGTGACAACACATGCTTGAGAGGTTGTGGAGAAAGGGGAACCCTTCTCCATTGCTGGTGGGAGTGTAAACTTGTACAACCGCTCTGGAAATCAATCTGGCGTTTTCTCAGACAACTAGGAATAGTGCTTCCTCAAGATCCAGCCATACCACTCCTAGGCATATATCTAAAAGAAGCTCAAGTACACAAAAAGGACATTTGCTCAACCATGTTTGTAGCAGCTTTATTTGTAATAGCCAGGAGCTGGAAACAGCCCAGATGCCCCTCAACTGAAGAATGGATGCAGAAACTGTGGTACATCTATACAATGGAGTATTACTCAGCAATGAAAAATAAGGGAATCATGAAATTTTCAGGTAAATGTTGGGACCTGGAAAGGATCATCCTTAGTGAGTTGTACCAGAAGCAAAAAGACACACATGGCATATACTCACTCATATAAACATACAATAGAATAAACCCACTAAAATCTGTACATCTAAACATACTAAGCAAAAGAGAATGCCCTTACTAAAACGTTCAATCCGCATCCTGAAATGCAAAGAGGATGGACCTCAGGAGAAGAAGGAAACAGGAAGCAACCTAGGAACCTGCCACAGAGGACCTCTGAAAGCCTCTGCCATGCAGACTGTGAAATCAGATGCTGAGCCTGATGGCCAACTGATGGGGAGAATGAATGGAACTTTATGTAAAAAATGGAAAATAGTAAGAGCTGGAGAGGACAGGAACTCCACAAGGAGAGCAACAGAACAAGAAAATTTGAACACAGGGAACTTCCCAGAGACTTATACTCCAACCGAGGACTATTCATGGAGATAACCTAGAATCCTGACAATGCAGCCACTTCTGATGAGAACTGATAGACTAAGATCAGAAAGGAGAGGAGGACCTCCCCTATCAGTGGACTTGGGGAGGGGCATGCATGCAGAAAGGGGGGAGGGTGGGAACGAGAGGGGAGGATGGAGGGGCTTATGGGGGGATACTAAATGAATAAAGTGTAATTAATAAAAGTTAAATAAAAAAGCCTGTATGCCACAAAATTGAAAATTCAATAGGAAATGGACAATTTTCCTGATAGATTTCACTTACCAAAGTTAAAACAAAAGCAGGTAAACAGGTTCAATTGCCCACAAACCCTAAGGAAATAGAAGCAGTCATCCAGTTTCTCAATTCCCCCCACCCCCTGTAGGGCCAAAAGGTTTTAGCTCAGATTTCTACCATACTTTCAAAATAGAGCTAACACTAGTACTCCTCAAACTATTTCACAAAATAGAAACAGAAGGAACATTACTAAACTCATTCTATGAAGCCACAGGCACCATGATACCTAAACCACACAAAGACTCAACAAAGAAAGAAAAGTTCAGACCAACTTCCCTCATGAACAGAGATGCAAAATACTCAATAAGATACAAGATACATTGGAACTGATTTCAATAACATATGAAAGACATCATCCACTATGACCAAGTATGCTTCATCCCAGGGATGCAGGGATGATACAACATACAAAAGTTTATCAATGAAATCCACTATATATACAAACTCAAAGAAAAAAATCACAAGATTATCTAATTAGATGCAGAAAAAGCCTTTGGAAAATCCAACACCACTTCATGATGAACGTCTTGAAGAGATCAGGGATACAATGCCCATACCTAAACATAATAAAGGCTATATACAGCAAGCTGATAGCCAACATCAAACTAGACTCAAATCAATTTCACTAAAATCAGGGTCAAGACAAGGTTGTGCCCTCTCTCCATATCTCTTCAACATACTACTAGACTTTCTAGCTAGAGCAATAAGACAACTAAAGTAGATCAAAGGGATACAAATCAGAAAGGAAAAAGTTAAAGGGTCTCTATTCACAAATTATATGATAGCATATGTAAGCAACCACAGAAATTCTATCAGAGAACTCTTGCAGCTGTTAAACTCCTTCATCGGAATGGCTGCATACAAGATTAATTAAAAAAAAAAATCAGGAGCTCTCCTGTATATAAATGACAAATGGGCTGAGAAGGAAATTAGGGAAACCACACCCTTCACAATAGCCACAAATAATATAAAGTATCTAGGTATAAATATAACCAAGGAAGTGAAAGACCTGTACCACAAGATCTTCAAGTCTCTGAAAAAAATAAATTGAAGATGGAATGATCTCAAATGCTCATGGATTGGTAGGATTAACATATTAAAAATGGCCATCTTACCAAAGGCAATTTACAGATTCAATGTTATCCCCATCAAAACACCAACACAAATTTTCACAGATCTTGAAAGTACAATTCTAAACTTCATATGAAAAAAAAAAAAAAAACAAAACCAAGAATAGCTAAAACAATCTTATACAATAATAGAAGTTCTGGAGGTGTCTTTATACCTGACCTCAAGCTATACTACTGAGCAAGAATAATAAAAAGTGCATGATAGTAGCATAAAAATAGAATGGTTGATCAGTGGAATCAAATAAAAAACTCAGAAATAAACCCATACTCCTATGCGTGATTGATTTTATTTTTTTATTTTTATTTTTTATTTTTTTACAAAGGAGCCAAAACAATACAATGGAAAAAAGGCAACATATTCAATGAATGGTGCTGGTCTAACTGGATGTCTACATGCAGAAAAATGCAAATAGGTCCATATTTATCTCTCTGCACAAAACTAAAGTCCAAGTGGATCAAAGACCTCAACATTAAACCAGATACACTAAATCTGCTACAGGAGAAAGTCAGTAAGAGCCTTGAAGTCATTGAAACAGGAGACAACTTCCTGAACAGAAAACCAACAGCTTAGGCTCTAAGATGTACAAGTAATAAATGTGACCTCTTGAAACTGAAAATTACTGAAATGCAAAGGATGCTACCAATAGAACAGAAAGGCATCCTACATTTTCAGAAAAGATTTTACCAATCCTACATCTAACAAAGGACTAATATCCAGAATATATAAAGAACTCAAGAAATTAAATACCAACAAATCAAATAATCCAATTAAAATATGGGGTAGAGAGCTAAACAGAGAATTCTCAACAGAGGATTCTCGATTGACTGAGAAACACTTAAAACAATGTTCAAGTCAGTCTTCAGGGAAATGCAAATCAAAATGACTCTGACATTCCATCTTACATCTGTCAGCACTGCGAAAATAAAAAACTCAAGTGACAACACATGCTGGTAAGGATGTAAAGAAAGGGGAACATTTCTCCATTTCTGGTGGAAGTGCAAACTTGTAAACCACTTTGGAAATCAGTCTGGAATTTTCTCAGAAAAGTGGGCATAGCCCTAACTAAAGACTTAGATGTTGTGGGTTATTAATATTTATTATTTATTTAACTTTTAGTTAAGCAGCGGTTATTCCTAGACCAGCTGTATACTTGAATCACCATACAAAGACTGAGATTTATTTAATTAACCTACAGCACAATGCTGGGCAACAGTTATTCCATCCTAACTCTCCTAACACGCATAGTTTCTTACCATTCAGATTTCACCCATTATACTTGTTTTAGTCATATCTTAGGCCCAGTTTGTCTCTCCTCATGGTCTGAAGAAGACCCTCCTGCCAATCCCTCTCTCCTACCCCTTCCTTCTTTTTCCTCCCCTCAGACCAGGATGTCCCACCCTATTCTCTCTATTACACAGCACTGGCTTGTTGCTTAATTGACAATTACAGAGAACAAATGGTGGTATGTTTACACAAACTTGAGACAGGTGATAAGCATCACAATGCAATGTCCTGATTGAAACTAGATAGTAGGGTAGAGAAATTAGCATTTGAATGAACAAGGTAAATTGTATACATTCCAAAAGAGCATTATACCAACAGCAAATATTCCACTCCCGGGCATACACCCAAAAGATGCTCCAGCATACAACAAGAACATTTGCTCAGCCATGCTCATAGTACCTTTATTGATAATAGCCAGAAATTAGAAATAGCCTAGATATCCCTCAACCAAAGAATGGATAAAGAAACTGTAGTGCATTTATACAATGAAATACTACTCAGGCATAAAGAGCAAGGAAATCATGAAATTTGCAAACAAATGGACAGAACTAGAAAAGATCATTCTGAGTGAGGTAACACAGACCCAGAAAGACACACATGCTATGTATACACTTATAAGGGGATTTTAGTCATAGCATATAGGATAGACATACTACAATGTGCAAATTCCAAGAAGATATTTAACAAGGAGGACCCAAGAGAGTATGCATAAATCTCACTCAGAAGGGGAACTAGAATAAATATTGCTTCAAGAGTGGAGCAAGGTAGAAGAGGGAGCTCAGAAAGAAAACTGGGTGGAGGTCAGACCTGGGGCAAATAGGGGCAGATAGGCATATGGCCTACAGAGAAAAGAGAAATGGTGAGTGGGAGCATCTCTATGACATGCTTCAGATCTAAGCCAGAATAGGCCTCTTGGAGGATATGAGAAGACTCTAGCTAAAACTCCTAGTAGTGGGGGCCATGGAGGCTGAAGAAGATACCCTTTATCTAGACAAGACTCGGAGTGGATGGAAGAGATCACCAATCTTTCCACAAAAACCTCAGTCCAAAACTTACTCTACCTACAAGACCTGCACTGTCAAAGATAGAACAAATAGAACAGAAATTGAGGGTATGCCCAACCAATGCCACACCCAACCCTTCGACCCACCGAACCCCTATTACTATTAAGGATACTCTGATATGTTTGCAGATCGGAGCCTATCAGAACCTCTTAGAAGCTTCATACAACAAAGATTTAAAAAAGATACTGAGTTTCACAGACAAACATTGGGCAAAGCATAGTGCATCTACTGGAAAAGAGGGAGAAGGACAAATAGACCTAAAGGTAACAAAAGATCCATCAAGGGGCCTGTGGAGTCTGAAGTACCAACTAAAGACATTGTATGGTCTGGACCTAGATCCTCTACATATAAGTAGCTGATGGGCATCTTAGGATTCATGTAGGTCCACTAGTTAGGGGAGTGGAGGATATCTCTAACATGGACTATGTTGCCTGCTTTTTGATCAGTTCTTCCTGTTGGGACTTCCCTACCAGGCCACAGGAGAGGAAGACAAACTCAGTCCTTATGCAAATAGATAAGCTGGGGTGTTTGGATAAGGGATACAGTAGGGAGGAAAGGACTGAGAGAGGAAGAGGTAGGGCCTATGGCTTAGAGTCAAGTTGAATAGTTAATAAAATATGAAAAAAATTAAGTTATTATAGCTGGGAAAATAGAAGCATATTCTTAACTTTCTGATTTTAAAATCTTTTTTCCTGTGTGTGGGAGGGTATATGTGTCCACATGTGTGTGTGTATGCTGGTGTTCACTGATGTGTGTGTGTGTGTGTGTGTGTGTGTGTGTGTGTGGTATGTGTGTGTGTGAGAGAGAGACAGAGACATAAACAGAAACATAGACAGAGAGAAAGTAAGAGAGAACACACACCAGAGAGTGATGTCAGGTATAGTTTTATGGTACTTGTTAATTTTTGTTAACTTGACACAAACTAGCATCACTTGGGAAGAGAGAACCCCATATGAAAATAATGTGAGGGGGAGGAGGACAAGATGGTGGCACACCAAAAAGGAGTAGACAGCTGGAAATAATCAAACATAGGGCTGAAATCAATCAATTATAAAACAAAATAAAACAATTCAAAGAATCAATGAAACCAAGAACTGGCTCTTTGAGAAAATCAACAAGATAGACAAATCCTTAGCCAAGCTAACTAAAAGGCAGAGAGACACCACCCAAGTCAACAAAATCAGAAATGAAAAGGGGGACATAACCACAGACACTGAAGAAATCCAAACAATCATTTGGACTTACTTCAAAAGTCTATATGCCACAAAATTTGAAAATCTAAATGAAATGGACAATTTTCTTGATCGATTCTACTTAACAAACCTGAATAAGGACCAGGTAGATTCTACCAGACCTTCAAAGAAGAGCTAACTCCAATTCTCTTCAAACTATTCCAAAAAATAGAAACAGAAGGAACATTACCAAACCCATTCTATGAAGCCACAGTCACCTTGGTACATCAACCTGACAAAGACCCAACAAAGAAAGAGAATTTCAGGCCAATCTCCTTTATGAACTTTGATGCAAAAATACTCAACAAAATACTTCTAAACTGAATATAAGAACACATCAAAGATATCATCCACTATGACCAGGTAGGCTTCATCCCAGGTATGCAGGGGTGGTTCAGTATACAGAAATCCATCAATGGGATCAACCACATTAACAAACTGAAAGAAAAAAAAGAACACATGATAATCTCCCTAGCGGCTGAAAAAGCATTTGACAAAATCCAACATCCATTCAAAGTATTGGAGAGATCACGGATACAAGGCACATATCTAAACATAGTAAAGGCAATATACAGCAAGCCTATAGCCAACATCAAACTGAATGGAGAGAAACTTACAACAATCCCACTGAAAGCAGGGACCAGACAAGATTGTCGACTCTCTCCACATCTCTTCAACATAGTGCTGGAAGTCCTTGCTAGAGCAATAAGACAGTTGAAGGAGATCAAGGGGATACAAATTGGAAAGGAAGAAGTCAAATTATCACTATTTGCAGATGATATGATAGTATAGGTGAGTGGCCCCCAAAATTCTACCAAGGAACTGCTACAGCTGATAAACACCTTCAGCAATGTGGCTGGATACAAAATTAACTCAAAAAAATTAGTAGCTTTCTTGTATACAAAAGACAAAAGGGCTAAGAAAGAAAGTAGGGAAACAACACCCTTCACAAAAGCCACAAAGGACTTAAATTACCTTGGTTTAACCCTAACCAAGCAAGTCAAAGACTTGTATGAAAAAAATTTCAAGTCTCTGAAGAAAGAATTAAGAGAAGATATCAGAAGATGGAAAGATCTTTCAAGCTCATGGCTTGGCAGGATTAACACAGTAAAAATGGCCATCTTACCAAAAGCAATCTACAGATTCAATGCAATTCCCATCAAATTACCAACACAATTCATTACAGATATGGAAAGAAAAATTCTCAACTTCATATGGAATAACAAGAAACCCAGAATTGCTAAAACAATCCTCTACAATAAAAGATCTTCTGGAGGCATCTCCATCCCTGATGTTAAGCTGTACTATAGAGCAACACGAATAAAAACTGCATAGTACTAACATAGAAACAATGGTAGATAAATGGACACCAACAGAAGACCCAGAAGTAACCCCACACACTTATACACACCTGATTTTTGACAAAGATGCCAAAACCATCCAATGGAAAAAAGATTACATCTTCAACAAATGGTGCTGGTCTAACTGGATGTCTACATGTAGAAAAATGAAAATAGATCCATACTTATCATTCTGCACAAAACTGAAATCCAAGTGGATCAAAGACCTCAACATAAAACCAGACACATTAAATGGGTTAGAAGAAAAAGTGGGGAAAACCCTAAAACTCATTGGTACAGGAGACAACTTCCCGAACAGAACACCAACAGCACAATCAATAAATGGGACCTCATGAAACTAAACAGATTTTGTAAAGCAAAGGACACCATAATCAAAACAAAAAGACTGCCTACAGATTGAGAAAGAATCTTCACTACCCTTTATCTGACAGAGGACTAATATCCAGTATATATAAAGAACTAAACCTGAAAAGCAGCAAACCAAGTAATCTAATTTAAAAATGGGGAACAGAGCTAAAGAGAAATCTCTGTAGAGGAATATTGAATGGCAGAGAAACACTTAAAGAAATGCTCAATGTCATTAGCCATTAGAGAAATGCAAATCAAAATAACCCTGAGATTTCACCTTACACCCATCAGAATGGCCAAGATGAAAAACTCAAGTGACAACACATGCTGGAGAGGTTGTGGAGAAAGGGGAACCCTCCTCCATTGCTGGTGGGACTGTAAACTTGTATAAGCACTCTGGAAATCAATCTGGCACTTTTTCAGACAACTAGGAATAGCGCTTCCTCAAGATCCAGTCATACCACTCCTAGGCATATATCCAAAAGAGGCATCAAAAAGGACACAAAAAGGACATCTGCTCAGCCATGTTTGTAGCAGCTTTATTTGTAATAGAAGCCTGAAACAGCCCAGATACCTCTCACCTGAAGAATGGATGCAGAAATTGTGGTACATCTACACAATGGAGTATTACTCTGCAATCAAAAATAAGGAAATCATGAAATTTGCAGTTAAATGTTGGGACCTGGAAAAGATCACCCTGAGTGAGCTGTCCCTGAAGCAGAAAGACACACACGGTATATACTCACTCATATAGACATATAACATAAGATAAACCTACTAAAATCTGTACATCTAAAGAAACTAAGTAAGAGAGAGGACCCTGACTAAAACGCTCAATCCTCATCCTGAAAGGCAAACAGGATGGACCTCAGGAGAAGAAGAAAACAGGAAACAACCTAGGAACCTGCCACAGAGGGTCTCTGAAAGGCTCTGCCCTGCAGAATATCAAAGTAGATGCTGAGCCTGATGGGCAACTGTTGGGCAGAGTGCATGGAATCTCATGTAAGAAGTGAGAAATAATAAGATCTGGAGAGGACAGGAACCCCACAATGAGAGCAACAGAACCAGAAAATTTGAACCCAGGGGTCTTCCCAGAGACTCGTACTCCAACCAAGTACCAGGCATTGAGATAACCTAGAACCTCTGCACAGATGTAGCCCATGGCAGTTTAGTGTTCAAGTGGGTTACATAGTACTGGGAAGAGGAACTGCCTCTGACATAATTTGATGGGCCTGCTCTTTGAACACCTCCTCCTGAGCGGGGAGCAGCCTTACCAGGCCACAGAAGATGACAATGCAGACACTCCTGATGTGATCTGATAGACTAAGATAAGAAGGAAGGAGAGGGGGACCTCCCCTATCAGTGGACTTGGAGAGGGGCATGCTTCAAGAAGGGGGAGGAAGGGTGGGACTGGGAGGGGAGGATTTAGGAGGTTTTGGGGGGATACAAAGTTTATAAAGTGTAATTAATAAAATAATATAAAAAAACAAAGAGGTGCTAAACAAAAAAAAAAGAAAGAAAGAAAGAAAATAATGCCTACTTCAGACTGGCCTGTGATCAGGACTGTGGGGTATTTTCTTGATTAATGAACACTATGGGAGGACCTGGACCACTATGGTTAATGATACTCCTGGACAGATCAGCCTAGGGTCTATAAAAAAAACAAGCTGAGCAAGCCATGGAATGCAAGCCGTCCATCAGCTTTCCTTCATGGTTCCTACCTCTGCCCCTGTTTGAGTTTTTTCGTGACTTCTCTAAATTATGAATTATGATCAGGACCACACAAGCCAAATAAAGCCTTTCCTGTCCAAATTTCTTTTTGACATACAATTTTAACCAATTTTAACACAGCAGCAAAAAAGCTGACTAGATCATCTACCTTTTTTTTTTTTTTAATTTTGGAGACACTTCTCATTAGCTATAACTTGCTCACTAGGTCTAGGCTGGCTTACCAGTGAGTCTTAGGGATTTGCCTATTGATATAACCCTGACACCAGAATTTGGAATGCACACCATTGTGCCTGTGTTTCAGGTTTTTTGTTTGTTTGTTTGTCTTGTTTCAACAAAATTTCTCTGTCTAGCCTTGGTTGTCCTGCAATTTGCTCTGTAGCCAGGCTTGCCTTGAACTCACTGAGATCTGCCTGCCTCTGCCTCTACAGTGCTGGGATTAAAGACATACATGTACCTTCATTGCCCATCTTAATGTCTGACTTTTAAAATGTGGGTTTTGAGGATTGAGCTCAGGAGCTCATGTTAGCAAGGCAAGTGCTTTACTGATGGAACTATCTCTACAAACCTGGTATCAAAATTATTTTCTTTTTTCCATAATATTTTTATTGGTTATTTGGAAATTTCACATCATGAACTCTGATCCCACTCACTTTCCATTTCTCTCAGGTCCATCCCTACTTTCTTGTGTGCTCTCCAAAAAGAAGATGAAGGGGAGGAGGAGGAGGAGGAGGAGGAGGAGGAGGAGGAGGAGGAGGAGGAAAAGCTGCCAAATTCAATTTGTGTTGCCCATACACTCACTGGCACATGGTCAAATTCACAGTGGCTTGTCCCTTAAAGAAAACTGTGTCCTTCCCCATCTGCACCCATGCCTGAAACAATAAATTGTAGAGAGCTATACTCAGCATTCTCATTACAATTTTAAGAGTTTTCTTCTATGTCTTTTTGTCTAAGCTTTTACTTTGGAAGTATAGGGATTATCACAGAAGCTTTTTATGTCACACTTTCATCCATGGTCAGTGCTGTTGCCAGAAATGATGTGGAAGTCCATGATCTCCTACTGAGTATAAAGGGCAAGGAAGCTATGTTTGGAGCGGTGTTAATGATTGCAGACTCACAATTAAGAAAGAAGGACATAGAAGTCTGGTACAAAAATTATTTATTTCATTCTTTATTTAGTTTTTACTTTTTTATTTTATTAATTAAAGATTATTCACTTTGTATCCCAGCTGTAGTCTCCTCCTCCATCCCCTCCCAATCCCAGCCTCCCTCTTCTTCTCCTATGCTCCTCTCCCAGTCCAATGATAGTCTTTCTTCCCTTCCATCTGACCATAGTCTGTCAGGTCTCATTAGGACTAGGTTCTTTGTCTTCCTCTGTGGTCTGGCAAGGCTGCTCCTCCCTCAGGTGGAGGTGATCCAAGAGCCAGCCCATGAGTTCATGTCAGGGATGGTCCTTGGTCTTATTACTGGGGAACCCTCTTGGATACTGAGCTGCCTTGAGCTACTAAGATATCTTGAGCTTCTAAGATATCTCCACGCATGGTCCTTGTTTGGAGTATCTGTCTCAGAAAAGACCCCTGTGCCCAGATTTTTTGGTTCTGTTTCTCCCTTTGTTGAGTTCCTATTCCCTCCATGTCTTTTTATCTCACCCTTCTTTCATAAGATTCCTTGCACTCTGCCCAAGGTTTGGCTATGCATTTCAGCATATGTTTTTATATTCTCTTGGGTGCTGGGAATAAATGTTTATTCTCCACATGGTTTAAATCTTTACCTGGTGTCTGATATTCAAAATGCTTGTTTGTTTGCTTGCTTGTTTTTCAAGTCATGGTTTCTCTGTGTAGCCTTGGCATTCCTGGACTCACTTTGTTGCCCAGGTTGGCCACGAGCTCACAGTGATCCACCTGCCTCTGCCTCCCTAAGTGAATGAATTACAGTCCTGCGCCAGCAAGCCTGGCTTCTTTTTATTTTCAACCCCATAAATAACATTTTAAACCAAGTTCTGGCTTACTTATTCATGATAATACAGAGATTGACACACTTTGAGTATGTGTGTGTGTGTGTATGAATATATGTGTGTGTATATATATATATATTTCTATCTCTGTGACATGGTTTTATGCCTCAAAATCACTATGTAGCTGAGACTAGCTTTGAACTTTTGATTGCTCCTGCTTTAACCTCTCAAGTCTCTGTTTCTCAACATGGTTTTTACCCTGGACATCTCTTCAGAGATCTGGAGGATACAGTATCCTGAGAAATGGATTTATACTGCTCAATGCTGAGTCTGACTGTTATCTGCAAAATCCAAGCTCTTTAAACCACTGTGAACAACAACAAATAAAATCTTGAAAAAGTTACCACACATTTCTTTACTCAGGAAATTGAATATAAAAAATGTCTTGGGCACAAATGGTTAAAAAGTCAGTTCCCTCTTGTTTTTCCAAGTCTCAAACATCATTTATTCATTTTCTAGGGATTCAGAGGGTAGAAATACTTTTCCTGGTATTAATTTTGTGTGTCATTTTCTTTGTTCTGTGTGTTTGTGTGTGTGTGTGTGTGTGTGTGTGTATGTTATGCATGTGTGTTTCTCATATTGTAAAACAAAATATAGGCTTCCTTGCCCACCATGGAAAAAATGTAACAGGCAACCCCAACCTTTCTGATAGCATGGGAGGCCAAAAGCAGGCAGCTTAGATCAGGGTGATGAGGAACTTTTTTCATTTCCAGAAGGAAGCATGAGTCACAATGTGTGACATTTTGGAGGACTGAATCAGAGGTGTAGAGGAAGTGAGTTCTCGGACAATTTAACTTAGAATCACAATGTAATTTAATTTAATGCCTGCCTTCCTAATTGTGTCTTTCTCTAAGATGGCTGCAGATATAGATATTCCAATTATTTCTCTTAAAGAACAGTAAGTAATTTAACAGTTGAAGAGGTATTTTAATCTACTTTTGAGGCAGCTGGGCCTGAAGATTATAATTTATATATATATATATATATATTTGTTTTGAAACGGAAGAAAGAACATAGTTAAGAGGAGGAAGGATATTTCTAGAAAATATATTAATAAATGAGCAAAGATGAAGCTAAACTATAGTGTTAGAAAAATTAAATTACGGGCAGCTCAGCTTCTTAATAAACATCAGGATTTGTTGTTGTTGTTGTTGTTTGTGTCTATCTGTACTTGAGAAAAATGATTCCACATTCTGAAATTAGTTATAGCAGGAAGATTTGTTTTTCTTGTGAAAAGTCTCAGTAAAATTCAAAAATGCTACCGTACACCCCACATACTATTTCAGACAATAATAGCTATGACTGAGATCTTGAGAATAGAGCATAATATTCATTTGAGGGTCAGTGGAAGCAGGGCACTGTTTTTAGGTAGTGTTATGATTTGATTATGAAATGTCCCTTATGTTTTTGAACAGTTGTTGTCAAGCTGCTGGTACTTTCTGAGGGAGTTTGCAAGAATACTTAAGATATATGGCTTCATTAGTAGAAGCTGTCCACTGGGAGTGGGGCTGGAAGGTTGTCACTGTTGATTCTCCTGGCTAAGTTGTCTACTTTCTGGCCTGCCAAGGTATGAAAAATGATAGCCACAGGCTAATGCCCTCACAGACCCAGTCCCTACCTTGCTTTCCTTACAATGACAGACTGTTGTCTTCATTATTTTCTTGTGTTTGTAATGAAATCCTGTGACAGAAGAAACTTAAGAGAGAAAGGAGACTTATTTTAGCTTGCAGTTAGAGGGTACAGTCCATCATAGTGGAAAAGTAGTGGCAGCAGGAGATTGAGGTAGCTGGTTGTATTATATCCACATCCTGGAAGCAGAGAATAATGAATGCTTATGCTCAGCTACCATTTCTCTCCCCTCCCTGTCTTTCTCTCTGTCTCTCTACTTCTTTCCCATTTTTCCTAGTCTAAGCCAGACACAGGAAATGGTGCTGCCCACTTCTCTGATGGGTCTTCACTCCTCTGTTAGTGTAATCAAGTTAATCTATCACAAGTATTGCCAAAGGCTAGCTTATTCTACACAGTTTCTTATAGGCCTGCCTAGAGATCTGTCTACTATGTGAGTGTAAAGCCTATAAAGTTGATAATCAATATTAACCATCACAACTGTCTTCCCTGAAAATGTGCCAATGCAAACTTTTTCTCCTCCTGTCAGGCATTTTGTCATTGCAATGAGAAAATTAACCAATATAGATATGGAAAAAGTAGAGGAAATATTGTCAAGTTACTAAGAGGGTGGGTGTTTTCAAGACTGGTTGGAAACTATTAATATGAGAGTTGGAATAAAATTAATAAAGAATGATTTAAAATTAGAAGCAGGAAGTAAACTTTGAGATTATAATTTCAGGGACTATTGCTCCCAATCGCTACTGTATTTTGAGGACTATGAAGGGCTTCTTAGAATGGTTGTTCCTTGTGCTTGGTTTGTATCACAGTTATCCACTTGCTGTTGTTGAGTTTGGAAAATCTGTCTGGGACAGTTAAGATGAAAAGACCTTAGAACCATGTGTATATAGGAAGAAAAGAGAAGGAAGAATGTCTGCTTCACTTGGAGAAATTTAGGATACACACACACACACATACATGTACACATGCATGCACTGTGGCCTTGAGAACCACTTGAGACAGAAGGATGGCAAGATCCCTAGACCTGGTTGTGTTACAAACTTGACCATATTATCACTGTCAGGATTCAAAAGACCCTTTAAAAGTTTCTTTCTGGGAAAGGCTGAAATGGAACCAGAATATGTCCCTGGGACATTGGATGTGTCCTTTTGTCCCATAATTTTTATGTACTTAGAAGAACACACAACTTTTACCTTTTCTGAGATACCAGGGTAACATCACAAAAAGTATGGTGGATAGAGGAGGAAATAGAAAATAACATGATACTTAATTAGTAGGTCTAGTTTCAAGTCTCTAACTTGTCACAGCAAACTGGGAGCCTGGAAAATCTTAGCATAGTCTCCTGTGTGCTGATTGCTAGAAAGAAGACCAGGACACAGGAAGAACTTAATGCCATTAGCGCTGAATGGAAAGGTAAATCCATAGTGCTCTGGACTTTACCATAAATGTTGTAGGGGCTTTTCTTTATTTAGACTATTCACTTCCTTGTATATAACCTGAGTACAACTGCTCTTCTTACCTGCTCCCACCATTACTTTTGCTATATCTTCTTCCTGTTTCATTTGAACTATCTTCTGCAAGTAACTCCCCAACAGTTCCACTTTATCCTTTAATCTTGCAGCTCTCTGTGCCTTCCATGATTCTCCACATGTACCCAAACTCCTTGCTGCACCACTTTGCAAATATTGCCCCTTTAGAGAGTCCTTACCTCACCACCCATCTACACTTTAGTATCCGATCTCCTTAATTCTGTTTGATTTTCTCCCATAACACACACATCTGATGTCTGTAATTACTTAGTTATTTGAATGTAAAAAATAGTTTATAATCCTGTTATATCTACGTATCTAAAGGTACAAATATAATGTGTTCCTAAACCACTTCCTCCTACTGTTGCTGAATTGCATTACTATGGTGCAATTAGATTGGTTTTGTTTTGTTTTGTTTTGTATTTTTAGAGTTCTCTGAAAGACATTTATTTTACTTTCTTTTCATTATTTAATTTATTTCTTTATTTTATAATTTATTCAATATATTCTGATTGTAGCACCTCTCTCATCTCCTTCTGGTTCCACACTCTCTCCCACTTCCCACCCTATCCCCTTCCCCTAGTCCACTAAGAGGGAGAGGCCTCCTCCTCAGTCATCTGACTCTAGCTTATCAAATGTCATCAGGACTGCTTGGATCCTCTTCTTCTGTGCTCTGGCAAAACCACAAAACCAAGGGGACGTGATCAAAGAGCAGGCAACTGAGATCATGTTAGAGACAGAAACTGTCCCTTATACTCAGGAAAAGACATAGAAACTGAGGTGTGTATGGAGTACATCTGAGCAGGTAGTCTAGCTCTTCTCCGTGCATGGTCTTTGGGTTGGTGCATCAGTCTCTACAGGCCCTCAGCACTGAGATATTTTGGCTTTGTTTTGCTCCTTCTGGGGGTTCTATCCCCTCCAAGTCCTATCCTCTCCTTCCATAAGATTCCCTGATTTCTGGTCAGTCTTGCTGTGAGTCTTTGCATCTGCTTCAATCCACTGTTAGAGGGAACCTTTCAAAGGACATCTATGGTATGCTCCTGACCTGTTCCATTTCTTCCACTGTTTCTGCTGTCTATCCTCTTTGATACCCTGCATGAAAATTTAGTCTCCTTCCCAGGGTCTTCTTTGCTGTTTAGCTCCTTTAGGTCTGCAGATTTTAGTATGTTTATCCTGTATTATATGGCTAATGTCTGCTTATAAGTGTGTATATGATATTCATGTCTTTCTGGTTCTGGTTTATCTCATTCAGGATGATCTTTTCTAATTCTATTCATTTGCCTTCAAATTTTATGATTTTCTTGTTATTAAAAGGTGAGTAGTATTCCATTGTGTAAGTGTAAAACAATTTCTGTATCCATTATTCCACTGAGGGACATCAAGGTTGTTTCCAGATTCTGGCTATTATGAATAAAGCTGCTATGAACAAATGAGCAAATGTCCTTGTTGAATGGTGGAGCATCTTTCCGGTATATGCCCAGGAGTGATATAGCTGGATCTTGAGGTGGCACTATTCCATTCTTTTGAGAAATCATCAGGTTGATTTTCAAAGTGGTTTTACTAGTTTGCCTTCCCAGCAACAATGGAGGATGGTTCCCCTTTCTTCACATACGCTCCAGCCATGTGAGTTTTTGATCTTAGCTATTCTAATGGGTGTAAGATGGAATCTCAGAGCAGTTTTGATTTATATTTTCCCAGATGATTAAAGCTGTTGAGCATTTATTTGTTTCTTCAGCATTTGGTATTCCTCTTATGAGAATTCTCTGTTTAGTTCTTTATCTCATTTTTAATGGGATTATTTGGTTTGTTGATGTTTAACTTCTTAAATTTTCACATAATCTGGGTATTAGCTCTCTGTCAGATGTAGGGTTGGTGAAGAACTTTTCCAAGTGTGTAGGCTGCCCTTTTTTCTGTTGGTGGCAGAGTCCTTTTTTTTACAAAAGCTTTTCAATTTCATGATGTCCCATTTATTAATTGATGATCTTAGAGCCTGAGATGTTGGTGTTCTGTTCAGGAATTTGTCTCTTGTGCTAATGAGTTCAAGGATCTTCCCCAATATCTCTTCTAACAGATTTAATGTTTTTTCTGAGGTCTTTTATCCACATGGATTTTAATTTTGTGCAGGGTGATAGATATAGGTCTAATTGCGTTTTTCTACATGTAGACTTCCAGTTAGAATAGCACCATTTGTTGAAGATCTTCTAATTTTTCCATTGTATGGTTTAGGCATCATTGTAAAACATCACATGTCCATAGATGTTTGAGTTTATTTCTGGGTCTTTGATTCAATTCCTTTGTCTACCAGTCTGTTTCTATACCAATACCACACAGTTTTTTATTGCTGTTACTATATAGTACAGCTTGAGATCAGGGATGGAGATACCTCTAACAGATCTGTACAGGATTGTTTTAGCAATTCTGGGTTTTTTTGTTTGTTTGTTTATTTTTCCATATGAAGGTGAGAATTTTTCTTTTAGCATCTGTAAAGAATTGTTTTGGTATTTTGACAGGAATTGCATTGAATCTGTAGATTGCTTTTGGCAGGATGGCAATTTTTGCTATGTTAATCCTACTGATGTAGAAGCATGAGAGATCTTTCCACCTTCTGATATCTTCTTTAATTTCTTTCTTTAAAAACTCGAAGTTTTTTTTTTTAATACAAGTCTTTCACTTGATTGGTTAGTGTTACACCAAGATACTTTGATTTTTGTGGCTATTTTGAAGAGAGATTTTTCGCTAATTTCTTTCTCAGCCCTTTTGTGTTTTGTATACAAGAGGACTACTGGTTTTTTTAGTTAATTTTTTTTTTCAATGCAGTTTATTCAGGAACATTGAACAATCCTCGGACCCCGGGGAAAGCCAGCCCACTTTTTAGTTAATTTTTTATCCAGCCAAATAGCTGAAGGTATTTTCAGGTGTAGGAGTTCTTTGGTAGAAATTTTGGGGTCACTCATGTATACAATCATGTCATCTGCAAAGAGTGATACTTCGCCTTTTTTCTTTCAGATTTGTATCCTCTTGATCTCCTTTAGTTGTCTTAATGCTCTAGCTAGGACTTCAAATGCAATATTGAAGAGATGTGGAAAGAGTGCTCAGCTTTGCTGCATCTCTGATTTCAGTGGGATTGATTTAAATTTTTCCCCATTTAGTTTGATGTAGGCTAAAGGTGTGTTGTATATTGCCTTTACTATGTTTAGGTATGTGCCTTGTATCCCTGATCTCTCCAAGACTTGAAAAATTAACTGCTGTTGGATTCTATCAAATACTTTGTCAGCATCTAAGGAAATGATGATTTTTTTTCTTTCAGTTTGTTTTATGTGGTGGATTACATTGATGGATTTCCGTATATTGAACCACCCCTGCAGGCCTGGTATGAAGCTTACTTGATCAGAGTGGACACTATCTTTGATGTGTTTGTTCTTGGATTCAGTTTGCCAGTATTATACTGAGTGTATTTGCATCAATGTTTATAAGAAAAATTGGTCTGAAACTCTCTTTGTTTGGTCTTTGTGGTTTAGATATAAAGGTGAATGTGGCCTCATAGAATGAGGTTGGCAGTGTTCCTTCTGTTTCTATTTTGTGGAATAGTTTGAAGAATATTGGTATTAGCTCTTCTTTGAAGATCTGGTAGAATTCTGCTCTGAAACCATCTGGTCCTGAGCTTTTTCTTTTTTTTTTTTTGGATGGAAGATTTTTGATAACTGCTTCTATTTCCATAGGAGATATATGACTACTGAATTTATTTACCTCATCATCTTGATTCAACTTTGGTAAGTGGAATCTGTCGAGAAATTTGTTCATTTCATTTAGATTTTCAAATTTTGTGACATATATGCTTTTGAAATAAGACCTATTGATTATTTTGATTTTCTTAGTATCTGTTGTTTTGTCCCCCTTTTCATTTCAATTTTATTGATTTGGTTAATGTCTCTCTTGCTGTTAGTTAGTCTGACTAAGGTTTTGTCTGTCTTGTTAATTTTCTCAGAGATTCTTTGAATTGTTTCCTTTGTTTCTAGTTTATTTTTTTCAGCTCTGAGTTTTATTATTTCAAGCCTTCTATTACTCTTTGCTCTGTCTACTTCTGTTTCCCCCCCGACCCCAGGACTTTCAAAGGTACGCATAAAAGATGGTTGTGTGAGATGTTTCAAATTTCTTTTTAAAGGCACTTAGTGCTTTGAACTTTGCACTCAGCACTACTTTCATTGTGTCCCATAAGATTGGGTATGAGGTTCCTTCATTTTCATTGAATTCTATGAAATATTTAATTTCTTCTCTGACCCAGCTACCTTTGTGAAGAGAATTTTTCACTTTGCATGGGTGTGTATGCTTTTTGTTCTTTCTGTTGTTCAGTTGCAGCTTTACTCCATGGTTGTCTAACAAGACACAAGGGATTATTTCAATCTTCTTTTATTTGTTGAGGCTTGCTTTGAGAACCAAGCATATGTTCTATTTTGAAGAAGGTTTTATGAGGTTGCTGAGAAGAAGGTATATTGTTTTCTGTTTGGGTGAAAAGTTCTGTAGATGTCTGTTAGGTACACTTTATTCATATCATATATCAGTGTCTTTATTTCTCTGTTTGGTTTCTGATTTCTCCTTGGTGAGAGTGGGGGTGTTGAAGTCTCCTGCTATTAATGTGTGGAAATCTATGTGTGGTTTAAGTTTATTAATGTTTTTTTTTGGTTTTGTTTTTGTTTGTTTTTTTTACAAATGTGGTTACTCTACTCTTGTATTTGAGGTGTATATATTCAGAATTGAAATATCTTCTTTTTAATTTTTTATTTATTTTTTATTCATTAAAATTTATTCACTTTGTATACCTGCTGTAGCCCCCTCCCTCATCTTCTCCCAGTCCCACCCTCACTCTCTTTTCTTCCCCTATTCCCTTCCCTTATTCCACTGATAAGGGAGGTACTCCACCCCTTCTATCTGACCTTAGCCTATCAGGTCTCATCAGAACTGGGTGAATCCTTTTTCTCTGTGTCCTGGCAAGGCTGTACTCACACACACACACAAGAGGGAAGTGATCAAAGTCCCAACCACTGAATGAATGTCAAAGACACCTCCTTCTCCCTTTAGTAGGGAACCCACTTGGAAACTGAGCTGCCTATGTGCTACATCTGAACAGGGTTTCTAGGCCCTTCCTGTGCATGGTCTTGGGTGGAGTATCTGTCTCTGTAGGATCCCATCAGAAAAGGTTTTTTGGCTCTGTTCATCTCCTGGTTGAGCTCCTGTCCCCTCCAGCTCTTTCTATCTCCCCCTTCTTCCATAAGATTCTCTGTATTCTGCCCAAAATTTGGCTATGAGTCTTGGCATCTGCTTCGATACCCTGATGGGTAGAGTCCTTCAGAAGCCCTCTGTGGTAGGCTCCTGTTCTTTTCCTTGTCTTCCCCTACTTCCATCTTTATCCCTTCTGTCCTTCTGACTGAGGGTTAAGCATCTTTCCTAGGGTCCTCCTTGTTGTTTAGCTTCTTTAAGACTATGGATTTTTGTATGTTTATCCTATATTATTAATCTAATATCCACTTATAAGTGAATACAACCACTTTGGAAATCAATCTGGCACTTTCTTGGGAAATTAGGAACAGTGCTACCTTAAGATTCAGCTAGAGGAAGCAGGAGGAAAGGAAGGAGTAGGAGGGAGAAGAGAAGGAGAAGCTGGGAGAGCAGAAGCTGGAGGTGAGGTCTTTGAACGATGTGGAGAAATGAACCAGACCTAAGATATCAGTGAAAGGGGATCCAAGATGGCAGTGAACAGCACGCACTGTATCTCAGAGGTAGAGGATCTGAAACTCCAAGTTGTGAGTGGAGGGGCAACTAAAGAGAGAAAATCAACACTGAGGCTTCCTGAACCAGAAGGGACATCACAAGAGCTGAGAACATTTAGATTAGGGTCACCTGCAGACTTCTCTGAGGACAGAGAAGGGCAAATGTTCAAACATCTTGCACTTCCCTTTTTCGGGCCTCACTCCTCAGAGGAGCCGGCCCACAGCACCAGAAACTCTCAGCACAAAACGCAATGCCTGGGGACTGAGACAGCGGAGGCAGAGTTCCCAGATCCTCAGCTTCAGCTGCAGGCTATACCAGGCTTCCAAGTCCCAGATCTGCGGTACCATCCTTCAAGGTCCAGGGTCTGTGAACGGCCTTACCAACTCCACAGGGCCTCCCAGCCAATGTGTAAGGGCATCCCAATTCTTCAGTGGCGGACAGTTGGCTGTACAGCCACCAAAGTCCAACAGACCTGCCAAACCACCCAGGTACACAAGGCGCTAGGCCACCTATGTCTGTGGACCATAGCTGTGGCTCCCCAGGACTTCCCAGAATGCACCTGGACCAGGCAACCATTTCAGGAGTTGCAGCTGTGGCTGCAGTACCATTGAGCTGACCGAGCTCATGCTCCTGAATTTGACTCAGCAGGTCCAAACCTGCGAGTAGAGAACAGGGGAACCCCAGTGCTTTACAATTTGACTTGCTAGAGATTGAGTGCATCTTCAAGTGCCTAAAGAGCTCCAGATCCAGGGTGCTTCTAAGCAAAGCAGCCAGACATCTGATCCCTCCCACCCGAACATCCACTGTTGGAAACAGAGGGATTCTTGGGACATTGAAGCCCCTGCTCTGTGGGTTTACCAGTGGAGTTCAGACAAATAACTCCTAGAGCTCAGTAAGGGACGATCACCAGTAGCCTGTAGGCCACTGAGGAATTCAGGGTATTTGAACCTGTGATCATCACCAATGACTGCTACACCTGCAAACCCTTCAGTGCCTGCAAGATGCCCCCTCCTCACACTGAAGGCCTCTGCATTCTCTAGCACCCTGTCCATCACGGCACACTTCCATGAATATGCACACACACACCCTTGCCCCCATTTGTCCTATTGTGCCTGCTGACTTTCCTCCCGTAGGTACAGCTGAAACACCAACGCACATGCTGTAACCACTGGACCTCTCTCATCTTCCTGAAGAATTCTCGAGACAGCAGAGAAAGACTGTACCAGTATGAACTGCAGAATCCAGGAACAAACAGAAAAAGTTACGAATAAGCAACTGTCCAGAGGTCAGCAAAAGAACATATTTAACAAAAATCAAGATATTATGGCTTCACCTGCGAACCCCAAATCAATGGATACTCCAATTCATCAGAAACACAGGAAAATGACTTTAAAACTATGCTTATCCAGTTATTAGAGGCATATAAAGATTAAACAAACAAATCTCTCAAAGAAATTGTCACACAAATGGAAGCAAATAAAGAGGAAAGGAACAAAGCTCTCAAAGAAACACAGGCAAATATAGCCAAACAAATAGAGGCACAAGTAGAGCACAATTAGTGGCATATAAAGAGGAAACCAACAAAAAATAGAGACCATTAGAGAGAGACAGGTATCCACATTCAAACAGATGAAGAAAATGGTGCAAGGCATGAAAACATAATTAGAATCAATAAAGAAAACACAAACTAAGAAAACCCTGGAGCTGGAGGACTTAGAGAAAAGATCAGGAACCACAAAGGTAAGCATCACATAGAGAATATAAGAGATGGAAAAGAGAATCTCTGGTTCAGAAGATAAACTTGCAGAAATTGATAATTCTCTCAAAGAAAAAGTAAAATCATAGAGGTCCCAAACACAATATATCCAAGAAATCAAGGAAGCCATGAAAAGGCAAAATATAAGATTAATAGGAATTGATGAAAAAGAAGATTCCAGGCTCCAAGGTCCACAAAATATCTTCTAGAAAATCATAGAACAAAATTTTCCCAACTTAAAGAAAGAGATGTACATAAACATATAAACATACATGAAGCCTACAGAACACCAAATTGACTAGATCAGAAAAGAAAATACCCACATCACATCATAGTCAAAACAATAAATCTATAGAACAAAGAAAAGATATTAAAAGCAGCAAGGAAAAAAGACCAAAAATATATAAAGTTAGACCTATCAGAATCACAACAGACTTCTCATCAGAAACTATAAAAGCCAGAAGGGCCTGGGCAGATGTCATGCAGACTTTAAGTGACCACATATGCCAACCCAGGCTACTATACCCAGCAAAGCTTTCAATCAACATAGATGGAGTAAACAAAATATTCCAGGACAAAAGTAAATTTAAGAAATATCTACACAGCAAACAGAAGATACTAGAAGGAAAACTCCAATCCAATGAAAACAAATATTCCCAGGAAAACATAGGATACAGATAATTTCCCAACAAAAATTAAAAGAAAGCAAGCAATGAATCACAGTAAGACCACCATCTCCACAATCAAAGGAACTAACATTCATTGGTTACTATTATCTATCAACATCAATGGAAGCAACTCTCCAATAAAAAGACACAGACTAACAGAATGGTGGTGAAAACAGGATCCAACATTCTGCTGCATCCAAGAAACACAACTCTGAAACAAATATAAACACTACCTCAGAGTAAAGGGCTGGAAAAATGTTTTTCAAGCAAATGGGCCCAGAAAACAAACTGGAGTGGCTATCATAATATCTAATAAAAAAGATTTTCAAGCAAAATTAATCAAAAAAGATGAGTAGGGGTACTTTATTTTCATCAAAGGAAAATTCCACCAGGAAGACATCACAATTTTGAACATGTATGCCCCAAATACAAGAGCACCTACATTTGTTAAAGAAATATTATTAAAGCTGAAATCACACATTGATTGCAACACCTTAAAAGTGAGAGACTTCAACACTCCATTCTCTCTAAGGGACAGATCATCCAGACAAATGCTAAACAGGGAAATAAGGGCACTTACAAAGGCCCTAAATCAAATGGATCTAAGAGATGTCTACAGAACTTTTTACCCACATTCAAAGGGAATACCTTGTTTTCAGCACCTCATGAAACCTCCAAAATAGACCATATAGTTGGTCACAAAGCAAGCCTCATCAGATACAAGATTGAAATAACTCCTTGTTATATGTCTATATCAGTGAGTATATACCGTGTGTGCCTTTCCGCTTCTGGGACAGCTCACTCAGGATGATCCTTTCTAGGTCTCACCATTTACCTGCAAATTTCATGATTTCCTTGTTTTTCATTGCTGAGTAATACTCCATTGTGTAGATGTACCACAATTTCTGCATCCATTCTTCAGTTGAGGGGCATCTTGGCTATTTCCAGCTACTGGCTATTACAAATAAAGCTGCTACAAACATGGTTGAGCAAATGTTCTTATGTACTTGAGCCACTTTTGGATATATACCTAGGAGTGGTATGGCTGGATCTTGAGGAAGCACTATTCCTAGTTGTCTTAGAAAGCACCAGATTGATTTCCAGAGTGGTTGTGCAAGTTTACATTCCCACCAGCAATGGAGGAGGGTTCCCCTTTCTCCGAAACCTCTCCAGCATGTGTTGTCACTTGAGTTTTTCATCTTGGCCAGTCTGATGGGTGTTAGGTGAAATATCAGGGTTGTTTTGATTTGCATTTCCCTAATGGCTAATGAGGTTGAGCCTTTCTTTAAGTGTTTCTCTGCCATCGGATATTCCTCTACAGAGAATTCTCTGTTTAGCTCTGTTTCCCGTTTTTTAATTGGATTACTTGGTTTGCTGTTTTAAAGCTTCTTTAAATACTGGATATGAGTCCTCTGTCAGATAAGGGGTTGGTGAAGATTCTTTCTCAATCTGTAGGCAGTTGTTTTATTTTGATGATGGTGTCCTTTGATTTACAGAAGCTTTTCAGTTTCATGAGGTCCCATTTATCAATTGTTGCTCTTAGAGCCCGTGCTGTTGGTGTTCTGTTCAGGAAGTTGTCTCCTGTGCCAATGAGTTCAAGGGTATTCCCCACTTTTTTTTTTATAACTGATTTAATGTGTCTGGTTTTATGTTGAGGTCTTTGATCCACTTGGACTTTAGTTTTGTGCGGGATGATAAGTATGAATCTATTTTTATTTTTCTACATATAGACATCCAGTTAGATCAGCACCATTTGTTGAAGATGCTATCTTTTCTCCATTGTATGGTTTAGGCATCTTTGTCAAAGATCAGTTTTCCATAAGTGTGTGAGTTTTTTTCTGGGTCCTCTAATTCTACTAAAAACTGTACATCTAAAGAAACTAAGCAAGAGAGATGATCCTGTCCAAAACACTCAATCCCCATCCTGAAAGTCAAATAGGTTGGACATCAGAAGGAGAAGAAAACAGGAAACAACCTAGGAACCTGCCACAGAGGGCTTCTGAAAGCCTCTGCCCTGCTGTCCTGTCCAGAGGTAGTTCAACAAGTTCCTAAGGAGGGGCAAAAAGAATGAAGTGGAGACAAGGAGACACAAAGAATGAGAGCAAGTCTATAATCTGATCTCGCTCTCATTTATTTGAAAAATTTCACACAACTTTATAGGGAGAAAGCAGGAAGGGAAAAATGTGTCAGCAATATAGTTTACAAACCATAACAGGGTGATTAATGATGATACAGAACACTGCAAGAATGTTTACTAAATGAGATACTACAAGAATGTCAGCTAAGATATCTCAAAATGTCTAGCCTGATGCAGAGATGTCTCATAGGTTCCAGAAATGCGACCTTGTTGCAGCTGTCTGTAACTTTCCACTAGCTGGCCTTGGCTCCTCGCACCCTACAGACTATCGAAGCAGACTCTGAAACTTATGACCAATTAATTGTGGGACAGAGTGCATGGAATCTTATGTAAGAAGTGGGGAATAGTAAGAGCTGGAGAGGATGGGAACCTCACAAGGAGAGCAACAGAACCAGAAAATTTGAACACAGGGAACTTCCCAGAGATTCATACTCCTACCAAGGACTATTCATGGAGATAACCTAGAACTCCTGCACAGATGTAGCACATGTCAGTTCAGTGTCCAAGTGGGTTACATAGTAAAGGGAAGAGGGACTGCCTCTGACATAATCTGATTGGCCTGCTCTTTGATCACCTCCCCCTATTGGAGGAGCAACCTTACAAGGCCACAGTAGATGACAATGCAGCCACTCTTGATGTGATCTAATAGACTAAGATAAGAAGGAAGGAGAAGAGGACCTCCCCTATCAGTGGACTTGGGGAGGGGCATGAGTGAAGAAGGGAGAGGGAGGGTGGGATGGGGAGAGGAGGATGGAGGGACTTATGGGGAGATACAAAGTGAATAAAATGTAATTAATAATAATAAAAAAGAAATAACTCCTTGTATCCTATTTGACCACAATGGTCTATAGCTGGACCTCAACAACAACAGAAATAGAAAAAGGCCTACACACACATGGAAACTGAAGAACTTGCTACTCAACAACAACTGGGTTAGGAAAAAACAGAAAGAGATAAAAGACTTCCTAGAAGTCAATGAAAATGAAGACACAATATACTCAAACTTATGGGACACAATGAAAGCAGAGCTAAGAGGAAAGTTCATAGCACTAAGTGCCTTCAAGCAGAAATTCGAAACATCACGTACAAGCAACTTAGAAGCTCACCTGAAAGCCCTAGAAAAAAAGAAACAGACACACCCAAGAGGCTGGAAATTTTCAACCTCAGGGCAGAAATCAATAAATTAGAAATTACTAAAACAATTCAAAGAATCAATGAAAACAAGAGCTGGTTCTTTGTGAAAATCAACAAGATAGACAAGGCTTAGCCAATCTAACTAAAAGTCAGAGAGAAAATGTCCAAATCAGCAAAATCGAAAAACGGAGGCATAACAGCAGACACTGAGGAAATCCAAACAATCATTAGATCTTACTACAAAAGCACATTTCCCACAAAATTTGAGAATGTAAATGAAATGGACAATTTTCTTGATAGATTCCCCTTACCAAAATTAAATCAAGATCAAGTAGAACGATTGAATAGTCCTATTTCCCCCAAGGAAATAGATGCAGTCATCAAAAGTCTCCCTTCCAAAAAAACCCAGGACCAGATGGTTTCAGCACAGAATTCTCCCAGACCTTCAGAGAAGAGCTAACTCCAATTCTTTTTAAACTATTCCACAAAATAGAAACAGAAGGAACATTACCAAACTCATTCTGTGAAGCCACAGTCACCTTGATACCCAAACCACACAAATACCCAACAGAAAAGGAGAACTTCAGACCTATCTCTCTTATGAACATTGATGCAAAAATACTTAATAAAATACTGGCAAACCGAATCCAAGAATACATCAAAGATATCGTCCACCATGACCAAGTAGGCTTCATCCCAGACATGTGGGGGTGGGGGAGGGGTGGGGGTTCAATATACCAAAATCCATCAATGTAATCCACCATATAAACAAACGGAAGGAGAAATACCACATGATCATCTCCTCAGAGGCTGAAAAAGCATTTGACAAAACCCAACGTTCATTCGTGTGTAAAGTCTTGGAGAGATCAGGGATACAAGGCACATACCTAAGCACAGTAAAGGCAAGATACAGCAAGCCTATAGGCACCATCAAAATCAATAGAGAGAAACGTAAATCAATTCCACTGAAATTAGGGACAAGGCAAGACTGCCCACTCCAAATCTCTTCAACATTGTACTTGAAATCCTGGCTAGAGCAATAAAACAACTAAAGGAGATCAAGGGGATACAAATAGGAAAGGAAGAAGTGAAAGTATTATTATTTGCATATGGTATGATAGTATACATGAGCGACTCCAAAAATTTAACCAGAGAACTTCTTCAGCTGAAAAACACCTTCAGCAAAGTGGCTGGATACAAAATTAACTCATTAAAATCAGAAGCCCTCCTGTATACCAAAGACAAAGCGGCTGAGAAAGAAATGAGGGAAAGAACACCCTTCACAATAGCCACTAAAAACATAAAGTGCTTTGGTGTGACTATAACCAACCAAGTGAAAGACCTGTTTGAAAAAAGCTTCATTTTTCTGACGAAAGAAATTTAAGAAAATATCAGAAGATGGAAAGATCTCCCTTGCTCATGGATCCGTAGGATTAACAGTGAATATGACCATTCTGCCAAAAGCAACCTACAGGAGGGGCAAGATGGCGGCGCCGGGAGGACTCTCATTCTGAGCAGCAGCACAGCAGGATCAGCACAGTGAACAGCAATCAGAACTCTCGGCCATAAAACACAGTCATTGTGTTTCCCAGGTGAGAGGATACCCCACGGTGGGGGATTCAATCAGCTTTTAACTCACCCAGCTAAACCGCGGAAGAGATCCCGGTTCCGCCAGACGCTTGGCTGCCGGCCGCCAGCCCCAGCCCCAGCCCAGAGCCACAAGCCAGTGTCTCTGGTCCCGGTCCCAGACTGAACCTTGGGCACCACACTATCAGAGACTGGAATTTTCAGTCGAGAGATAACCCCAGGGTACAGGAAACGATTGGGACCGGCCTTAGGTCACCCAGACATCCCCTGGAAAAGACTCGGGCGGGTTCCATGGGCACCCCAGGAGCCAGCCCGGAGCCAGAGCCGGGGACCCAGGTTCCGGCATAGAGCCCTGCCTGCCTGCGCGCCTGATTCGCCGCCAGAGATAGAAACGGCGGGTCTGATCTCAGAGCACTCAGCTCACCCCCAACCTGAAAAGGTCCCCGGAAAATTACCCACCTTAGGGAGCCACTCAGACTCCCAAGAGCCACAAAGGCAGACACAGGCAGTTTCTGCGCACCAGACAGCTGGCAGAGACTGAGCCGCCATCACACAGCTGTGCTCCAGGCACAGGCAAATTTCTGTGGCCAGCCAGCTGGCGGACACTGAGCAGTGTGCGCCAGGGCAAAAAAAGACACTAGGAGTCCGTGTCTCCAGAGAATCCACGGGGAAGGAAGGAAACTGTACTGATCTAAATCACCCAATCCTTCCCTAGAAAAAGTCTAGCAGTCTAGTGGGGCCGAGGCGCCAGCACTCAGCTGTGCTCCAGACACAAGCACAAACAGTTGAGGCACGCCTGATGTCCAACTGGGTCACAGCAGCTGATCATTAAATTTGCAACAAGAAACCCAGAAACAGGGCAGCTGCCCTCAGGACTTCCCTGGGTGAGAGGAGAACCCTCTCGACTAACAAAGACCACAGTTACCACTCAGGTCTATATCCCTGAGGTGAGTAACTCCTGAAAAAACACCAGCCATCCAGGGACTATACCCAAAAAGCTGAGAAGACATCCTTCAGGAAAATCCAGCTTTCTGCAAAGGGGATTCTCTCCCCCACAGGATCCCCAGGAACCACCAGAAAATAACCCCAAACTCCTAAGATAACACAATGGGTAGAGGCCAGCGTAAAAGCTCAAGCAACAAAAGACAGAGCAATATGGCATCTCCAGAACCCAGTTACCCAGGGGCAAGTAGCCCTGGTCACCCCACCATAACTGAAATCCAAGAAGATGACCTAACAAGTATGCTCATGAAGATGATAACAGAGGAAACAAATAAGATTCGTAAAGACATAGAGGAAGATAAACTCAAACAGAATATTGCCATCCGTAAAGAAATAGAGGAAGCTGCAGCCAAACAGTTTATGGCCTTTAGAAAGGAAATGCTTAAAACACTGAATGAAATGAAAGAAACAGAGTTGAAGGAACTAAAAGAAAAACAGGAAAGTACAATCAGACAGGTGAAGGAAGTAAACAAAACAACTCAAGACCTGAAGATAGAATTGGAAAAATTAAAGAAAACACAAATGGAAGAAATAATGGAAAGGAAGAATCTAGGGAAGAAAACAGGAACTACAGAGGTAAGCATAACCAACAGACTACAAGAGATGGAAGAAAGAATCTCAGGTGTAGAAGATACAATGGAAGAAATCGATGTATCTGTCAAAGAAAATGTTAAATCTGAAAAATTCCTGACACAGACCGTCCAAGAAATGCAAGACAATATGAAAAGACAAAACCTAAGAATAATAGGTATAGAGGAAAAAGAAGACTCCCTTCTCCAAGGCCCAGAAAATATTTTCAACAAAATCATTGAAGAAAATTTCCCCAAGCTAAAGGAGAGGCCAATTAGAATACATGAGGCCTACAGAACACCCAGCAAATTTGACCAGAAAAGAAAATCCTCCCGCCACATAATAATCAAAACAGTAAGTATACAGACCAAAGAAAAAATACTAAAAGCTGCAAGGGAAAAAGGCCAAGTAACATATAATGGCAAACCCATTAGAATCACACCTGACTTTTCAACAGAGACTATGAAAGCCAGAAGGGCCTGGACAGATATCATGCAGACCCTAAGAGAACACAGATGTCAGCCCAGGCTACTATACCCAGCAAAACTCTCAGTCCTCATAGATGGAGAAAACAAGATATTCAATGACAAAAACAAATTTCAACAATACCTACAAACAAATCCAGCATTACAGAAGACACTGGAAGGGAAAATACAACCCAAGAAAGCTAGCTACATTCAAGAAAACACAGGAAATAAATAACCTCACTTCAGTAAAACAAAAAGCAACCAAACACACAACCTGATGACCACAGCCAACATCAAAATCAAGAGATCTAACAGCCACTGGTCATTAATCTCTCTCAACATCAATGGACTCAACTCTCCAATAAAAAGACACAGATTAACAGAATGGATACGTAAACAAAACCCAGCAATCTGTTGCATACAAGAAACACACCTAAGACACAAAGATAGACATTACCTGAGGGTAAAGGGTTGGAAGACGACTTTCCAAGCAAACGGACCCAAGAAGCAAGCAGGAGTAGCCATTCTAATATCTGATAAAATAGACTTTCAACCAAAATTAATCAAAAGAGATGGGGAAGGACACTTCATACTCATCAAGGGAAAATTCCACCAGGAAGACATCACAATCCTGAACATATATGCCCCAAATACAAGGGCACCCACATTTGTGAAAGAAACATTGATAAAATTTAAAGCACATATAGATCCACACACATTAATAGTGGGAGACTTCAACACCCCACTCTCAACAAAGGACAGGTCAACCAAACAGAAATTAAACAAAGAAACAATGTCTCTGACAGAGGTCATGAATCAAATGGACCTAACAGACATTTACAGAACTTTACACCCAAACAAAAAAGAATTTACCTTCTTCTCAGCACCTCATGGAACCTTCTCCAAAATAGACCACATAGTGGGTCACAAAGCAAGCCTCAACAAATACAAGAAGATTGAAATAATCCCATGTATCTTGTCTGATCACCATGGAATAAAGCTGGACCTCAACAATAACAGAAATAACAAAAAGCCTACACACACATGGAAACTGAACAACTTGTTACTAAATGACAGCTGGGTCAGGGAAGAAATAAAGAAAGAAATTAAAGTCTTTCTAGAAATCAATGAAAATGAAGACACAACATACCCGAACTTATGGGACACAATGAAAGCAGTGCTAAGAGGAAAGTTCATAGCACTAAGTGCCTTCAAAAAGAAATTCGAGACAGCTCATTCAAGCACCCTAATGGCTCACTTAAAAACCCTAGAAAAAGAAGAAGCAGACACACCAAGAAGGAGTACACGGCTGGAAATAATCAAACTCAGGGCTGAAATCAATCAATTGGAAACAAATAAAACAATTCAAAGAATCAATGAAACCAAGAGCTGGTTCTTTGAGAAAATCAACAAGATCGACAAACCCTTAGCCAGGCTAACTAAAAGGCAGAGAGACACCACCCAAATCAACAAAATCAGAAATGAAAAGGGGGATATAACTACAGACACTGAGGAAATCCAAACAATCATTAGGACTTACTTCAAAAGTCTATATGCCACAAAATTTGAAAATCTAAATGAAATGGACAATTTTCTTGATCGATTTGACTTACCAAAGCTGAACCAGGACCAGGTAAATCAACTAAATAGACCTATATCCCCCAAAGAAATAGAGGCGGTCATCAAAAGTCTCCCATCCAAAAAAAGCCCAGGACCAGATGGCTTCAGCGCAGAATTCTATCAGACCTTCAAAGAAGAGCTAACACCAATTCTCTTCAAACTATTCCACAAAATAGAAACAGAAGGAATATTACCAAATTCATTCTATGAAGCCACAGTCACCTTGGTACCTAAACCTCACAAAGACTCAACAAAGAAAGAGAATTTCCGGCCAATCTCCCTTATGAACATTGATGCAAAAATACTTAATAAAATACTTGCAAACCGAATCCAAGAACACATCAAAGATATTATCCACTATGACCAAGTAGGCTTCATCCCAGGTATGCAGGGGTGGTTCAATATACGGAAATCCATCAATGTGATCCACCATATTAACAAACTGAAAGAAAAAAACCACATGATAATCTCCCTAGATGCTGAAAAAGCCTTTGACAAAATCCAACATCCATTCATGTTCAAAGTATTGGAGAGATCAGGGATACAAGGCACATATCTAAACATAGTAAAGGCGATATACAGCAAGCCTATAGCCAACATCAAACTGAATGGAGAGAAACTTAAAGCAATCCCACTGAAATCAGGGACAAGACAAGGCTGCCCACTCTCTCCATATCTCTTCAACATATTGTTGGAAGTCCTTGCTAGAGCAATAAGACAGTTGAAGGAGATCAAGGGGATACAAATTGGAAAGGAAGAAGTCAAATTATCACTATTTGCAGATGATATGATAGTATATGTGAGTGACCCCAAAAACTCTACCAGGGAACTCCTACAGCTGATAAACACCTTCAGCAAAGTGGCAGGATACAAAATTAACTCAAAAAAATCAGTAGCCCTCCTGTATACAAAAGACAAAAGGGCTGAGAAAGAAATTAAGGAAACAACACCCTTCACAATAGCCACAAATGACATAAGGTACCTCGGAGTAACCCTAACCAAGGAAATCAAAGACTTGTATGAAAAAAATTTCAAATCTCTGAAGAAAGAATTAGAAGAAGATATGAGAAGATGGAAAGATCTCCCATGCTCATGGCTTGGTAGGATTAACATAGTAAAAATGGCCATCCTACCAAAAGCCATCTACAGATTCAATGCAATGCCCATCAAATTACCAACACAATTCTTTACAGACCTGGAAAGGAAAATTCTCAACTTCATATGGAATAACAAGAAACCCAGAATTGCTAAAACAATCCTCTACAATAAAAGATCTTCTGGAAGTATCTCCATCCCTGATCTTAAGTTGTACTATAGAGCAACAGTTTTAAAAACTGCATGGTACTGGCATAGAAACAGAATGGTGGATCAATGGAACCGAACAGAGGACCCAGAAATAAACCCACACACTTATGGACACCTGATCTTTGACAAAGACGCCAAAACCATACAATGGAAAAAAGATAGCATCTTCAACAAATGGTGCTGGTCTAACTGGATGTCTACATGTAGAAAAATGAAAATAGATCCATACTTGTCACCCTGCACAAAACTGAAGTCCAAGTGGATCAAAGACCTCAACATAAAACCAGACACATTAAATCGGCTTGAAAAAAAAGTGGGAAATACCCTAGAACTCATTGGTACAGGGGGAAACTTCCTGAACAGAACACCAACAGCACAGACTCTAAGAGCAACAACCAATAAATGGGACCTCATGAAACTGAAAAGCTTCTGTAAAGCAAAGGACACCGTCATCAAAACAAAGCGACCACCTACAGATTGGGAAAGAATCTTCACCAACCCTTTATCTGACAGAGGACTCATATCCAGTATATATAAAGAACTAAAGAAGCTGAAAAGCAGCAAACCAAGTAATCCACTTAAAAAATGGGGAACAGAGCTAAACAGAGAATTCTCTGTAGAGGAATACCGAATGGCAGAGAAGCACTTAAAGAAATGCTCAACCTCATTAGCCATTAGGGAAATGCAAATCAAAACAACCCTGAGATTTCACCTTACACCCATGAGAATGGCCAAGATCAAAAACTCAAGTGACAACACATGCTGGAGAGGTTGTGGAGAAAGGGGAACCCTTCTCCACTGCTGGTGGGAATGTAAACTTGTACAACCACTCTGGAAATCAATCTGGCGCTTTCTCAGACAACTAGGAATAGCGCTTCCTCAAGATCCAGCCATACCACTACTGGGCATATATCCAAAAGAGGCTCAAGTACACAAAAAGGACATTTGCTCAACCATGTTTGTAGCAGCTTTATTTGTAATAGCCAGAAGCTGGAAACAACCCAGATGCCCCTCAACTGAAGAATGGATGCAGAAATTGTGGTACATCTACACAATGGACTATTACTCAGCAATGAAAAATAAGGAAATCATGAAATTCGCAGGTAAATGGTGGGATCTGGAAAGGATCATCCTGAGTGAGTTGTCCCAGAAGCAAAAAGACACACATGGTATATACTCACTCATATAGACATACAACATAGGACAAACCCACTAAAACCTGTGCATCTAAAGAAACTAAGCAAGAGAGAGGACCCTAACTAAAACGTCCAATCCCGATCCAGAAAGGCAAAGAGGATGGACATCAGAAGAAGAAGAAAACAGGAAACAACCTAGGAACCTACCACAGAGGGCCTCTGAAAGCCTCTGCCCTTCAGACTATCAAAGCAGATGCTGAGCCTGATGGGCAACTGTTGGGCAGAGTGAACGGAATTTTAGGTAAGAACTGGGAAATAGTAAGAGCTGGAGAGGACAGGGTCTCCACAAGGAGAGCAACAGAACAAGAAAATTTGAACATAGGGAACTTCCCAGTGACTCATACTCCAACCAAGGACTATTCATGGAGATAACCTAGAACCCCTGCACAGATGTAGCCCAGGGCAGTTCAGAGTCCAATTGGGTTACATAGTAATGTGAAGAGGGACTGCCTCTGACATAATCTGATTGGCCTGCTCTTTGATCACCTCCCTCTGGGGGGGGGGGTTTGCAGCCTTACCAGGCCACAGTAGAGGACAATACAGCCACTTTTGATGTGAACTGACAGACTAAGATCAGAAAGGAGAGGAGAACCTCCCCTATTAGTGGACTTGGGGAGTGGCATGCAAGCAGAGGGAGGAGGGAGGGTGGGATTGGGATGGGAGGAGGGAGGGGCATATAGGGGGATGCAGAATGAATAAAGTGTAATTGATGAAAAATTTAAGAAAAAAAAGGGAAAAAAATAATTTAAGAACCTTAAATGACTTTCAAAATGGGAGGAAAACATGGAGTTAGTCAATTGGCATGGAGCACGTCTCGCCCCTGGGGGCAATGGTCTCCTGAACCTACTCAGACCTCGGACACCACCACTGCTAGTTCTAGAACTGACGCAGGATGTTCCAACAAGGGGTTAAGGCTTCTCATAATATTTCCTATAAGCCCACACCTGTTTGTCTATATCCCCCATTTTTATTCATTATTAGCCAGATAGAGCCAAGTAATTGTGGTAATGATACTCGCTTTTTTTTAAACCCCAATGCTAGTAAAGTTAGGTATGCCCTGGTTACTCGCATGCCTCACTGGATGCCTATGCCCATTGATGCCCCTCACGCTATGACTCTCTTCAGACAGAAAAGGGATCTTGGAACTACAGCCACCATTGTTACTACCATCTCATTGACGGCTGTTGGAGCTACCACCAGGGCATTAGCCATGAGTCATACTGGGCAGACTGCTCAGACCCTGAATAATCATTTAGCCAATGTAGCTCATGCCTTAGTTGTACATAAAGGAATTAATGCTCAACTAAAAGGAAGCTTGATGGTGTTCAATCAGAGGATTGACCTCTTGCAGGAGCAAATTGATACCCTATGGCAAATCGCTCAACCTGGCTGTCAATGAAAGTATGCTGGACTTTGTGTCACTAGCATACAACATGAGAATTTTTCCTGCGCTGCAAATCTGTCTAAACAATTGTCGAGCTATATTTTAGGTAATTGGACTGGAGAATTCGATACTATGATGGAGCAGCTGAGAGTGGCCATTGTCACAGTAAATTCTACCGGAGTGGACGCAGGACTAGCCACAGGATTATCAACATGGATTGCTGCAGCCATGAATCATCTGAAGGAATGGGCGGGCATGGGAGTGTTAGCAGGCCTTCTGGTGTTGGTCTCCTTGGTTTGCCTGTGGTATATATGCAAGATTAGAGTCTCACAACAGTGTGATGCAGCCATGATAATTCAGGCCTTTACAGCCATTGAAGCAAGACATTCTCCCCAAGCATGGTTGGATACCATAAAAAGCTAAAATGATACGCTCAGGATGCGAGGCTAAGCACTGCACTCAGGGTCAGCCGCTTTGGACCCAGAGAAGAGCATGTCTGGTTGCATGTGGGTTGATGCCCCAGGTCCCGCCTCTGAGAAAAAGGTATCGGACGGGTCCGATGCTCTTTGGGTGGATGACACCTAAATGAACATCTGTACAAAGTCCCAATTTATTTCTAATATCAGAGATCAGACCTCTACTCTTGCCTGATGCGTCTAAAACAAAAAGGGGGAACTGTAGAGAGCTGCAGAATGCTATGCCTTAAAGATGGAGCTGGTTTCTGCCTTCCACCTTCCCGATGGTGAGTGCTCTCTGTCAGGAACAACTCCACATTTGGCTAAGGCCGAGGATCTGGCTTGCTTCCATGTATGTGGACCTATCTGCATTGCCCCCGTGGCATGCCTGGGTTGGCTACCCAGAGGCTATTTAAGCTGTGGGCTGGCTTTCCCCGGGGTCCGAGGATTGTTCAATGTTCCTGAATAAACTGCATTGAAAAAAAAAAAAAAAAAAAAAAAAAAAAAAAAAAAAAGCAACCTACAGATTCAATGCAATTCCCATTAAAATACCAGCACAAATTTTTTTTCAGAACTTGAAAGAAAAATTCTCAGCTTCATATGGAGAAACAAAAAACACAGAATTCCCAAAAGGATCCTGTACAACAACAGATCATCTAGAGGTATATCTCCATCCCTGATCTCAAGCTGTACTACAGAGCAAGTCATTAAAACTGCATGGTTTTGAGAAAGAAACAGAATGGTAAATCAATGGAACTGAATAGAAGACCCAGAAATAAACCCACACTCCTGTGGGTGCTTGAATTTTATTTTCAAATTTTTATCCTCATATGTTATTTTATTTTATTTTTTTGAACTGTTTATTAATTACACGGTGCTTGATTTTTTTACAAAGAAGCCAAAACTATTCAATGGAAAAAGGACAGCATCTTCTAATGGTGCTGGTTTGACTGGATGTCTATATGCAGAAAAATGAAAATAGATCCATATTTATTACCCTGCACAAATCTAAAGTCCAAGTGGATCAAAGATCTCAACCAAAAAACAGACACACTAAACCAGTTAGAAGAGCCTAGAACTCATTGGCACAGGAGACAACTTCCTAAACAGAATACCAACAGCACAGGCTCTAAGAGCAACAATCAATAAATGGGACCTCATGAAACTGAAAACCTTCTGTAAAGCAAAGGACACTGTCATCAGAATAAAACGACAGCCTACAGACTGGGAAAGGTTCTTCACCAACTCTATATTTGACAGAAGGCTAATATCCAGAATATAGAGAGAACTCAAGAAGTTAAAAAGCAACAAATCAAGCAATCCAATTAAAAATGGGATAAGGAGCTAAACAGAGAATTCTCTGTAGAGGAATATAGAATGGCAGAAAACCACTTAAAGAACTGCTCAAAGTCCTTACCCATCAGGGAGATGCATATCAAAACAACCCTTAAACCCATCAGAATGGCTAAGATCAAAATCTCAATTGACAGCACATGCTGGAGAGGTTGTGGAGAATGTGGAACCCTCCTCCATTGTGTTTGGGAATATAAACTTGTACAACCACTTTGGAAATAAATCTGGTGCTTTCTCAGACAATTGGGAATAGTGTTTCTCAAGATCCAGCTATACCACTCCTAGGCATATATCCAAAATATGCTCAAGTACAAAACAAGGACATTTGTTCAACCATGTTTGTAGTAGCTTTATTTGTAACAGTCAGAACTTGGAAACAACCCAGACGTTCCTCAAAGGAAGAATCGATACAGAAACTGTGATACATTTACACAATGGAATACTATTCAGCAATTAAAAACAAGGAAATGATGAAATTTGCTGGCAAATTATGGGATTTAGAAAAGATCATCCTGAGTGAAGTATCCCAGAAGTAGAAAGACAAAGTAAATACTCACTTATATGTGGATGCTAGACCTATGAGATAGGATAAACATACTAAAATCTGTACACCTAAAGAAGCTAAACAACAAGAGGATCCAGGGTAAGATGATCAATCCTCACTTAGAAAGACAAATGGGATGCACATTGGAAGTAGGTGAAAACAAATAACAGGACAGGAGCCTAAAATAGAGGGTCTCTGAAAGACTCTACCTAGCAGTGTATCAAAGCACATGCTGAGACTCAGCCAAACCTTGGTAGAGTACAGGGAATCATATGAAAGAATGGGGAGTTAGTATGACCTGGAGAGGACAGGAGCACCACAAGGACCAAATACATCTGGGCACGGGCGTCGTTTCTGAGGCTGATTCTCCAACCAAGGACCATGTGTGGATATATCCTAGAACCCCTGCTCAGACATAGCCCACGGCAGCTCAGCATCCAAGTGGGTTTCCCTACTAAGGGGAACAGGGACTGTCTCTGACATGAATTCAGTGGCGGGCTCTTTGACCTCCCCCTGCCCCGAAGGAGGAGCCACCTTGCTAGGCCACAGAGGAGGACATTGCAGCCATTCCTGATGAGACATGATAAACTAGGGCCAGATGGAATGGGAGGAGGATCTCCTCTTTCAGTCGACTTCCCATTTCCATCTTCAGATCTTGAACCATTTTGTCTATTACCTTCATCTGTTTGTATTTTCCTGCTTTTCATTCAATTCCTCACCTGTTTGTCTGAACTTTTCTCTATTTCTTTCAGTGAGATAATTATTTCCTCTCTAAAGGCCATAATCTGTTTGACTCTATCTTCCTTTATTTCTATAAGGATTTCTTTTGTTTCCTATGTTACCATCTTCATAAGCATAGATTTATGGTCATTTTATTGAGTTTCACTTGTGTTAGGGTATCCAGGGCTGCTTGCCCTTGGATAACTGACTCTGAAGATGCCATATTGCCTTGGCTTTTGTTGATTTTGTTTTTTATGCTGGCCTTTACCCATATGGCTGTCTCAGGCAGTGACTGGTAGTTTCCAGTGCTTGCTGGAGTCCTTTGGGGCACAGGTGGTGCAGAATATCCTTTGGGCTGGAAGTTGGTTGTTCCGAAAGAAGCCCTCCTCAGATTGGTGGGTATGGTCTCCAAGTGGCAAGTGGTTCTCTGTGAACTGCTATGGCTCTCTTGTGGGCAAACTGGACTCCTCACAGCAGTCCAGAGGCTCTCCTTTCACCAGGGGAAGTCCCGGAGACAACTGCTCTGCTGCTTCCTTTCTTGCTCTGAAGTTTATGAGCTGTAGCTGCTCAGACATTGTGTTTGCTGGGAGCAGCCCTCTTGTAGAACAAACCAGCCCAGAGGTTTGGTTGTTCTCTTTATGGTGTCGGGGTTCAGCTTTGGAGCATTGTCTGGAGCTTTTTCCATGGCTCTCAAGCATTCGTATGTCTGAGTTTGGAGCTCCATGCCCCAGTACCCAGAAGGCCAGGGAACACAGCACATAGGCCTGTTGCTAGATGCTCCAGATCCCATGCATGTGGAACTCAAGAACTTTTCCCGGGGATTATCTGGGTGCCCTGAGGTAAGACCTGATTGTTTCCCTCACCATGGGTTTTCCTCAGGACTGGGAGACCCAGTCTCTGGTGTTTTGGAGATGGTGACTACAGCACACAGGCTAGGAGCTGGATACTGAGCACCTGCAGGAACCCAGGAACTTCTCTGGGGGTTGGCTGGGTGAGTTGAGGTCAAACCTGATTGTTTCCCTCACTGTGGAGTTTCTCTCAAATGATGGACCCAGTCTCTGGTGTTTTGAGGACTACAGTTCAGACTGGAAAGGTGAGCACTGTGCACAAACATGTGGCTAGATGCTGGATACCAAGCACCTGAAGGAACCCAGAAACTTTTCCAAGGATGAGCTTGGTGACCTGAGATTGAGGACAGACCTGATTTTTTCCCTCACCATGGGTTTTCCTCAGGATTGGAAGACCCAGACTCTGGTGTTTTGGGATGGTGACTACAGCCCACAGATTTGTGGCTAGGAGCTGAATACTGAGTGCCTGCAAGAATCCAGGAACTTTTCTGAGGGTTGGCTGGGTGAATTGAGGTCAGACCTGATTGTCTCTCACAGTGGAGTTTTCTCTCAAATGATAGAGACCCAGTCTCTAGTGTATTGGGGCCCACAGTTCAAACTGGAAAGGCAAGCACAGTGCACAGGCATGTGACTAGGTGCTGGATACTAAGCACCTGAAGGAACCCGGGAACTTTTCCAGTGATGAGCTGGGTGACCTGAGGTTGAGGACGGACCTGATTGTTTCCCTCACCATGAGGTTTCTTTTCACCTGAGGAATGTATTCACTGGTGTTTTGGGCCCACCCTTCAGTCTGTTGGTTGATGTGTAGTCAGTGACGCGCTACTGTTCAGACACAGTGTGTGTGATTGATGCTGTCACCTTGGATCACTATGGTGCATTTGTTATAACCACGGACCCGACTGACACAGTACTAAGTAACCCTAGCACTTTATTCAAGTTTACTTAGTTTTCTTTGTCTATCCCATAGGCCCGTTCAGACTTCCATATAACATTAAACATATTTAATTAGTTTCTTCATTATTCCCCCAAGTGAGGGTCTCACTATGTGGCTTTGGCTGACCTAGAACTCACTATGTAGATTAGGTTGTCCTCAAACTTATAGAGATGTACATGCCTCTGCCTCCCAACTGCTAGGCTTAAAGGCATGTGATACTAATCTTGGCCTTAATATTATCTTATCTGTGTCAGTTTCTCAGATTTTCTTTGGTGTTTGTTTGCCATGAGAGTTTGAAGAATACTGATCAGGTGTATTGTGGAATGTCTCTCAAATTTGAGTTTCTTTGATTACACAGGGGTATGTAATTTTGGAATGAAGAATATAGAACCAAGGCACCTTTCTTCTCATATTGTATCAAGGGTACAAACTATTAAATGATTTATGGCTTTTGCTGTTCACTTTATTTGTGATTTTTTTCTCTTAAAAGTTTTTTTTTTCTTCTTCTTTGTGCTCTGGAAATAAATTCACTTCACACTAAAATGGTGTGGAGTTAAATTCTACCTCCTTATGAAATGGTTCTGGAGAAGGAGGGGAGGGTAGCTGCCTAAACTCTTTGAAATCCTATACCAGAGAGTATGTCTTCAGCTATTGATTGATATCAGGATTGATTTGTGATCATTTGTATTATCTTCTGAGTTTCTATTCTAAAGCAGTATTATGTTTTTGTTTGTTGGTTGGATTGTTTTTCCTAAAAATATTTCTAGCCTTGACCACTGGAAACTTTAACTTGGCTCCTCTTTTCCTCTGAGCACATCCTTACCTTCTTGCATTACAAAATGCGTCCTGTATATTTTCCCCCTAACTTCAGAATCAAGCATTTTTCTAAAAACTGTGTGCTTTTTATTTGTTTATTTTTTTATGTTTAAATAAACTGTTAGTAATTGTACATAAGTATGGGGCATGGTATAATGATTCAGAACATTTATATCTTATGTAATCATTGTCACAAGATGTTTAGGTTATCCATCAGCTCACCCATTCACCATTTCTTTGTCAGAGAACATTAAGAACTTTTGTGTAGCTATTTGGGATTATATAGCATAATATTGCTAAGTATACTTATTCAATATCTCTGTAACAGAACATCTAAATTCAATCTCTTACCTGCCTGATTTTAGACCTGCTAACAGATCTGCCACCCTTTCTGTTCTGTCTCCTTCTATGGGGTTATTATCCTCAAACTCCAAAATATTTTTAGAAGCCATTATCTGGGCAATGCCTATACTATTTGCTCTTGGAAAGATTTAATTTTAATCTTTCTTACATAAAAGACTTAGGACACACATACATAACTGTGTCTGTAATTGTCTCTGCATCTCTCCATATATAGCTACAGCAAGCTAAATCTGAGTTCACACTGATGTTTCTGACTCATTCATTATGACATGAAGTATTTCATTGTTTTTCCCCCATAATTCATTTGGAACCTCTCCCACCAACAGTGAGAAGCCGAACTCCTGACATACAGTTTGTTTAATCACACACACCAGCACACAGATATGGCAGTCTTTTTAGAACAATCCACCTGTTTATCCCTGGAGAAAGCAATTTTATCAACTAGAACACAGTTTAATAGATAGACCTTTCTGCTTTCAGTCTTGCACTGTATGGTGAAAATGCTAATTTATGTTACTTAGATAAACATTTTTTTTGTCCCCAAGCTCTTTGCAGAGGTCATATGCTACATTTGTAATAATATAAGACTGTTTTCTCACAGTCTGCATCTTATTCTAGATTCCTTGGCTTACCTAATTTTAAAAATATGGATTCATGAAGCTTCACTGTTTGTACTGTTAAGGTCTCTGTATTATGACAAATCTACAGTCTGAAAAAAAAAAAAAAAACTATGCTTCAGCCAAACACAGTTATTATATATCCTAAGCTCCTTGGCACACACAAGAAGATAAGATTCATACAGAGGGATATTTATGTTTGTTTGTTTTCTCATTATTTTGTTTTTGTTTTGGAGACAGGATCTCACTATATAGTCTTGGACAATTGGAACTTTCTGTCTAGACCAAGCTGACTTAATTCACTTGCCTCTGAGTGCTGAGGTTTAAAGCAATGTGCTACTGTGCCTTGCTGGTTGGAGCTTTTTAATTGTTTAATTTCCTGATGTGTTCTAAGTCCATAGGAATGTGCCAGGCACATAGTATATGCTCAGTAAACATACTTGTAGAATGAGTGAAAGTCTTTACTCTTATTCTTCCACTCTTCCTATTCACCCATAGTAGAGCTTATAAAAGCCAAATATTTTTCCCAGGCCTTTGTGCAAATACAGGCCACCTTCTCTTTCTAAGGATAGGTTATACATCCCACCCTGATAGAGTAAGCAAGCCCTGTGTAGAACTCTACTACAGTACATTCAAATATTTTCTATAGTTGTTTCTTTAAATTGCTTGGTCCTTGTTCCTTTAATAGATTTTTAACTATATAGAGATCTTTTACATTGCACTTTAGGGAAACTAGAAGAGGAATGGCTGGTTATGGATAGTTTTCTTAAACATAATGTCTTCTTACACTGTTAAGCAGAAAGTAGTTTTATTTTACTTTTGTTTCTATTTATTTTATCTTTCCTAGAATAAAACAGAGAAGCAGCTCAAGAATTTGTTTATCATTATCTATCTGTCTATCTCTATCTATCTATCTATCTATCTATCTATCTATCTATCTATCTATCTATCTGACTGTTGTAAGACAGTTTCCTGAGTCCAACCATTTCAGGAACAAGTTCTATCTTTCTGGCAGGGTCAAAACTGAGTTCATATTCCCAGGCCCTGGAACACAACTCTTATTCTCCTTCTTCAGATGTTTCATGCTTGATGTTAACCAGTAAAGGATGTAAAGAGGGGAGGTGCCATTACCCATTATATAAACTAAGAGACACAGGTTGTAAATGAGTTGCCTATTTTGACTTAAAGCTTGCCCACTCCTTTGTTCCCTTATCATTCTAAATTTCAGGCCAAAGTTCAAGAGGGGCATGACTGTAAAGATATGAGTTGAAGGTTCTAAAACCAGGTGACCTGAAAAGGTCCAGTCACCCATGATTACTTCCTTGCTTAACCCCTTGTGCCAGATTATAATTGGTCAATGCAAGAGCCCACCCCAGTCCCCTTTACTTTGTGTTCCTATCCTTTTAAAATGTTGTGCTATCTCCTTTCAGTGATGTGATTCATATACTGAACTGGAAGCCTCCATGTTCTTGCAGAAAATAAAGCTTGTATTTTCCCCCCAAATTCAATTTTTCCCAACTTTAATTTTTTTATTTATTAAAATTTATTCACATTGTATCCCAGCTGTACCTTCTCCCTCATTCTCTCCCAACCCCACTGTCCCTCCTTCTTCTCTTTCCCTCCCCCTCCCCCAGTCCACTGATAGTGGAGGTCCTCCTCCCATCCCATTTGACCCTAGCCTATAAGACCTCATCAGGACTGGCTGCACTGTCTTCTTCTGTAGCCTGTTAAGAATGCCCCCCAACTGATAGGGGAAGTCCTCCTCCCATCCTATTTCACCCTAGCCTGTAAGACCTCATCAGTACTGGCTGCACTGTCTTCTTCTGTACTCTGTTAAGAATGTCCCCCCCCCCTTTAGGGGGAGGTGATCAAAGAGCCAGCCACTGAGTTCATGTTAGAGACAGCCACTGTTCCCTTTCCTAGGGATCCCACTTTGAGACTGAGCTGCTATGGGCTACATCTGCGCAGGGGTTCTAGGTTATCTCCATTCATAGTCCTTAGTTGGAATATCAGTCTCAGAAAAGACCCCAGGACTCAGATTTTTTAGTTCTGTTACTCTCCTTGCGAAGCTCCTGGCCTTTCCAGGTCTTTCTATCTCCCTCTTCTTTCATACAATTCCCTGAACTCTTCCCAAAGTTTGGCTATAGTCTCAGCATCTGCTTACATACCCTGCTGCATAGAGTCTTTCAGAGGCTCTCTGTGGTAGGCTCCTGTCATAGTCCCTGTTATCTCCCTCTTATGATGTCTATCCCATTTGTCTTTGTGATTAGCTTGTATTTTAAGTTTCTGTTTCTGAAGTGAGTTTTCTCAGCTTCTACCCTGAACCCAACACTACCTCTCTCTCCTAGACATACTTATCAGTGTAAGTCCATCTTGGGGTATTTGGTCCACATCCTTTTAAAATTAAAGAACTTAAACCTTTAAAAAATTTCAAGAGCTAAAAATCTCTAAAAATTTGTTCTTTAAGGCATGTGACTCAAACTTTAGAAAGCATCCAAATCGCTTGCAAGGCTTTTAGAAACAACATTTCTTGTCATTACTCCCAAATTACCTGATTCGGTATCTTGGTATGACAACAATGAATTTATATTTGCAACAAGTTTCATTGTGATGGTGATGGTGCTAATCTAAACATCACATCATTGTTTTAAGTAAAAGAAGTAAAATGTTTAAATTAGCAATAAAGGCCTTGACAGAAACCAATGTGACATAAAAGAGCCAGCCTCTGAGTTCATGTAAGAAACAGTCCTTGTTCCCCATACTAGGGTACCCCCAGGGACACCAAGCTGCCATGGGCTACATCTGTGCAAGGGTACTAGGTTATCTCCATGTATGGTCCTGTATTGGAATGTCAGTCTCAGAAAAGACCCTTGTACCCAGATATTTTGGTTCTGTTGCTCTCCTTGTGGAACCCCTTTCTTCTGCAGGTCTTTCTATCTTCCTCTTCTTTCATAAGATTCCCTGAACTCTGGCCAAAGTTTGGCTATGAGTCTTAGCATCTGTTTTGATACCCTGCTGGGTAGAGTCTTTCAGAAGCCCTCTGTGGTAGGCTCCTGTCCTCTTGCCTGTTTTCTCCTGCTTCCAATGTCTGTCCCCCTGGAAAATCAGAGTCTGGGTTGATGATCTTAACCAAGGTCTCCTTCTTGCTTAGCTTCCTTAGGTGTTCAGATTTTAGTATGTTTGTCCTATATTATATATCTAATATAGACTGATGAGTAGGTAAATACTATGTGTGTCTTACTGCTTTTGGGATACCTCACTCAGGATGATCTTTTCTAATTCCTACCATTTACCTGTAAATCTCATGATTTCCTTGTTTTTAATTGTTGAGTAGTATTACTCAACAATGGATACTTTCTGTATCCATTCCTCCATTGAGGGACATATGGGTTGTTTCCAGATTCTGGCTATTATGAATAAAGCTGCTATGAACATGGTTGATCGAATATCCTTGTTGTGTACTTGAGTATATTTTGGATATATGCCTAGGAGCAGAATAGCTGGATCTTGAGGAATCTCTATACCTAATTGTCAGAGAAAGCACCAGATTGATTTCAAAAGCGGTTGTACATTTCCACCAGCAATGGAGGAGGGTTCTACTTTCTCCACATACTCTCCAGCATGTATTGTCATTTAGGTTTTTTATCTTAGCCATTCTAATGAGTGTAAAGTGAAAACTCAGGGTCGTTTTCATTTACATTACCCTGATGACTAAGGACATTGAACATTTCTTTAAGTGTTTCCCTGCCATTTGATATTCCTCTACTGAGAATTCTCTGTTTAGCTCTGTACTCCATTTTTAAGTGGATTATATATTCTGGGTATTTATTAGCTGTCTGTCAGAGATAGGGTTGGTTGGTGAAGACCCTTTAACAATCTTTAGCTTGGCGTTTTGTTGTGATGGTAGTGTCCTTTGCTTTACAAAAGCTTTTCAATTTCATGAGATCCCATTTATTGATTATTGATCTTAGAGCCTGTGCTGTTTGTGTTCTGTTCAGGAAGTAGTCTCCTGTGATGATGAGTTCCAGGCTCTTCCCCACATTTTCTTATAACAAGTTTTGTGTGTCTGAATTTATGGTAAGGTCTTTGATGCACTTGGACTAGAGTTTTGTGCATTGTGATAATTAGGGATCTATTTGCATTTTTTCTCTTTGTTATACATCCAGTTAGACCAACACTATTATTTGAAGATACCATCCTTTTTCTATTGTGTGTTATTGGAATCTTTGTGAAAAATCAGGTGTCCATAAGTGTGTGAGTTCATTTCTGAGATTTATTTGATTCCATTGATCCACCAGTCTGTTTCTATGCCAATATCATGCAGTTTTTATTACTGTTGTTCTATACTACAGCTTTAAATCTTTTATCTGTTCGTGGATTCGGTTTGTGAGTATTTTGTTAAGTATTTTTTGATGAATATTCATAAGAGAGATTGGCCTGAATTTATCTTTCTTGGTTGGGGTTTTTTTTTGGGGGGAGGGGTTAGGTATCAAGGTAAATGTACCTTTGTAAAATGAGTTTGGTAATGTTCCTCCTGTTTCTATTTTGTGGAATATTTTGAAGAGTAATGGTGTTAGTTCTTTTTTGAAGGTCTGGTAGAATTCTGTGCTGAAACCATTTGTCCCTGGGCTTTTTTTGGATGGGAGACTTCTGATGACAGCTTCTATTTCCTTAGGGGATATAGGACTATTTAATTTACTTTTGTGATCTTGATTCAGCTTTGGTAAGTGGAATCAATTAAGAAAATTGTCCATTCCATATAGATTTTAAAATTTTGTCACATATGTGCTTTTGAAGAAAGACCTAATGATTGTTTGGATTTTCTTGTTGTCTGTTGTTATGTCCCCCTTTTCATTTTGATTTTATTGATTTGTATAATAACTCTCTCTGCCTTTTAGCTGTTTTCACTAAGGTATTGTCTATCTTGTTGATTTTCAAAAACAAAAACAAAAAAAAGCTTACTTTCATTGATTCTTTGAATTATTTAATGTCTTTCTAATTTATTGACTTCAGCCCTGAGCTTAATTATTTCCAGCCATCTACTCCTCTTGGGTGTTCCTGGCTCTTTTTTTTCCTAAGGCTTTCCTAAGGTGAGCAATTAAGTTGCTTGTATGAGATGTTTATAATTTTCTCTTTCATTAATTTTTTTATTTATTACCATATATTCACATTGTATTCTAGCTATAGCCCCCGCCCTCCTCCCTCATCACCAATCCCACCCTTGCTGCCTCTGTGGCCTGGTAAGGCTGCCCAACCACCTCAGGGGGAGGTGACAAAGAGCCAGGCACTGAGTTCATGTCACTAACATTCCCTGTTCCCCTTACTTGGGGACCCTTTCAGAGAATGAGTTGCCATGGGTTATGTCTGTGCAGTGGTTCTAGTTTATTGCATGGTTCTTGTTTGGGCAATCAGTTTCAGAAAAGACCTTTGGCCACAGATATTTTTGTTTCTCTTGCTCTCTTTTTGGAGCTCAGTCCCCTACAGGCCTTTGTAACTCTCCCTTCTTTCACAAGGTTCCCTGCATTCTGCACAAAGTTTGGTTGTGAGTCTCAGCATCAGTGTTAATACCCTGCTGGGTACAGTCTTTCAGAGGCACTCAATAGAGGAATATCTAATGGCAGAGAAACACTTAAAGAAATGCTCAACATCCTTAGCTTTCAGGGAAATACAAATAAAATCAACCTTGTGATTTCAACTTACACCCATCAGAATGGCTAAGATCACAAACTCAAGGGCTAAGGCATTCAGGAGAGGATATGGAAAAAAGGGGAACCCTCCTCCATTGCTGGTGGGAATGTAAACTTGTACAACACAACCACTTTGGAAATCATTCTGGAGCTTTCTCAGACAATTGGGAATAGCGCTACCTCAAGATCCAGCTATACTGCTCCTAGACACATATCCAAATTATGTTCAAGTATACAAGAAGGACATTTGCTCACCCACATTCATAGCAAGTTTGTTCATAAGAGCCAGAATCTGGAAACAACCAATATGTCCCTTCATTGAGGAATGGATACAGAAATTATGGTACAATGAAATTCTATTCAGCAATTAAAAACAAGAAAATCATGAAATTTTCAGGCAAATGTTGGGAACTAGAAAAGATCATCCTGAATGAGGTATCCCAGAAGCAGAAAGACACACATGATATATACTCACTTATAAGTGGATATTAGACAGATAATATAGAATAAAAACACAAAAATCTGTACATCTAAAGACACTAATCAACAAAGAGGATGGTGGGTTAGTTGTGCAATCATCCTCCAGTAAGGCAAATGGGATGGACATTGAAGAGTGATAAAACAAGGAACAGGACAGTAGCCTACCACAAAGGGCCTCTGATAGACTGTACCCAGCAGGATATCAAAGCAGATGCTGAGATGCATAGACAAACTTTGGGCAGAGTGCAGGAAATCTTATGAAAGAAGGGGAAGAGACAAAGACCTGGAGGGTACAGGAGCTCTACATGTAGAGTAACAGAACCAAAAATACTAGGCCCAGGAGACTTTTCTGAGACTGATACTCCAACCACAGAACATTCTTAGAGATAATCTAGAACCCATGCACAGATGTATCCAATAGCAGCTTGTTCTCTGAGTGGGTTCCCTAGTAATAGGAACAGGGACTCTCTCTGACATGAATTTGGTGGCATGCTCTTTGATCACCTCCCCCTGAGGTGGTGGGGCATCCTTTCCAGGCTACCGAGGAAGACAATGCAGACAGTCCTGATGAGACCTGATAATCTAGGGTCAGATAGAAAGTGAGCAGTACCTCCCCTATCAGTGTAATAGGGAAGGGGCATGAGAAGAGAAAAAGGAAGGAGCAGGGATTTGGGAAGGGAGGAGGGAGGTAGCTACATCTGGGATACAAAGTGAATAAGTTGTAATAAATAACAAATTTAACAAAACATGAAATTTCATTCTTTCTTTTAAAAAACGTTTTATTTATTTATTCACCCTACATCCCTAATGTAGCACCCTCCCTCTTCTTATCATGGTCTCATCCTCCTTCCCTCTTCCACCTATCTCCCCTTTTATACTCTTCAGAAAAGGAAAGCAACATGCACACACACACACACACACACACACACACACACACACACCCCTGAGTGCATTAAGTTCCATCATGACTTAGAGCTTCCTCTTCCTGTTGTGGCATTGGGAGGCAACCTTGCAAGGTGGAAGTGATCTATTTCAAACACAGTCCAAGTTTAGCAGTATGACCATGTGCTTTCTCTTTAACGTCCAACCTTATTTTAGTGGTTCTCACTTTTAGTCAAATGGCCCCATCCAATTGGACATGAAAGAAACCCATGTATAATTTCTGGCACTTCATTTTTATGCTTTTACCAAAGTCAATATTTCAACAAACTACTCCATTTTTTTCATCCTGCACCTGTCCATTTCCATTCATTTCTTCTGCTTTTACCACATCCAAGATAGAATAATTATTTTCCTAGACTGTTATAATTGTCTTCTGAAAAATTTCCCCTAATGTAGGTGGCTGTGTCAATTTATATGCCTAAGTCTGTATCACATAATCACTAAATTGGAGTTGGTTAACCATTGTTTTAAGTTTAAGGATACACAAATGAAAATAATGTGGTTTTCAGGGCCCTTTGAAGTGACACTTAGCTTTCCTTCTATCCATTTTCCCACTCATTTCCTATAGTCCAGGCATGCCAACATTTTTGGTGCTTTCAATAGTGTTAACATCGTCAGAGGGCTATTGCATACCCTGCTAACTGTTGGCAACATAATTTTCTTACTTAAGACCTCTGGCCAGACTTCACTTTCTGAGAAAATCCACATAGAAATGCTTTTCACAACAGAGTATTAGCCAGAAGTGGATACCAAAACAAAAGGAAGGGATGTGGTGGATCGTTTTGTAAATGTCAGTGCTTCATAGCTCTAATATATATATATATATACATATAAACACATACATATGTGTGTGTGCATCCCATTGCTACCAAGACATTAAATTGTGTGCTTAAAAACACATTCTTCATTTCTGTATCATGACCTAGCTCTGGCTGACAACTAACTTGACCTGAAACATAAAGGAAAAACCTCAGTCCCTTCATTGTTCCCTCTGATCCTGGGATCAAGGAGCTGTTATTCATATAGGCTTTGGTATGTGGAAATGAACAAGATCCCTCTTTCAGCCATGTGAGTATGCAGTTCTGGCAGATGAAGATTTGTTGGAAATTTAGAACTAACAAAGTTGTCTTGTTGGACAAATATACTATTTTCCTGGGTCTAATATTTAGTGTTTACATATTTTCTCCTAAACACAAACTTTGACAGACTCTACCTGTTCATCAACTTGAGATTTTATCAGTGACTTTTTAAAGCTCTCAAGGCGTTCTGACATTGATTCTTGCCAGAGAAAGTTAGGACCGATTGATTCTCTGTTCACCAAAACTTACCATTTATATTTCGATATTTTGTTTTAGATGTCTCCTATATTCTCTCTGCAACTTAATATTTGAACTTTCATTTATGGGAACACATTTTGCTAAGTGAATCCTTATTTGGATAAGTCGCACAAGTCAAATAGCTAATTTGAGACTACAACTTAATGTGTTGCAAAACTGCCCAAGACAAGAAAATAAATGACAACAATCTTTTCCAGAAATGAGAGAACTAAGGATAATCCTCTGATTTATTTAGATGTTAGCAGCCAACCATTTATGTTGAGGGATGTACTTCATGATAAAATCATACTTTTGTAAAGCTGTAACCATCCTAAATGTTCTGGGAGGATATGGACAGAATAAAAATGATAGTGATTGCCTACTGTAGGTTCTCAACATCTATGTATCATTGTATTAATAAATAACATCCATATTTGTGCTTGGTTTACTACTTCAGTAAGTGCTGTAAGCAATACATTTATAGCTATCTTAAAATGCTTTAATGCTGAGCATAGTGATGCATGCCTTTAGTTCCAGAACTTAGGAGGCAGAGTCAGACATATCTCTGAGTTTAAGGTCAGCCTAGCCTAGTCTATGTAGCAAGTTTCAGGCCAGCCAGGGCCACAGAGTAAGATCCTATCTCACAACCTCAAAAATGCTTTCACTACACAGGTTGTATCTTTGTTATATTCTTTCTGTTTTCTTTAATTTTTAAAAGCAAATGATGAGCCTCTGTATGCATGGATTCTGTAACATGAGTCTGATATGTGGAGGGATGACATTAAGTTACATGTAAGGCTGTCTTTGAGACAGTTAATAAATGAGAGTCATTCATGACACATAGACTTTATTACAGTCATGGTGTATGTGTCATCCTCTGATGGATTGGTTGGACTGAGGTCAACTGTGAACTGGCAACAGAGAAAACAAGACTGGAGTTGTTGAAGCAAATAAAGAAACATAGATAATCATAGTGCCACTGGAAGGTGAGTTGGTGCCAAGCTTCAGGTTACAGGTATGACTTTCTTTGAGGCCAAAAGGGGTGTATCATTGGTTCAGATTACAGTTTTGAGGACAGCTTTTAAACACTAGAAATAACATCCTTTACATATTTTAATTTCCTCTTGACAGTGATGTTGCTTTAGATTTTAAGTTGATTTACCCAGAATATGACAAAGAATGCATCAATAGAATGTATGAAGAGTTTATAATAAATCAAATGATGGAAAAGATTACTTTGTGAGATTTTTCTGTCCATTCTTGAATTGGAAATTGAATGAGTCTTCACTTCTTCAGGCACTGAAGGTCATGATAGACCAGCAATGACTTTTCCATGAAATGAGTAATAGTAACATCAAGGGACTAATTTCTGGAAGAGTAAAGGAAATTCTTATTCAAGGCTTGTAGGTGGGGTTTCCCAAAAAAGGGTTTCAGAGAGTTCCAGAGGCATGTGCACACTTGAAATGAAAATACCCACCCAATGAAAATTTGCTGTGAAGGTTCTGCCAAGCTCTTTCAGCTCTTACCTATGGTTCTCCCACTCAGTGTGGCTTGTTCTTTACATTTCTTCCCTCTCATTCATTTCTTCTCTTCCTTCCTTCCAATTCTCAAAACCATTCCTCCCTAATCTTAATGCCCACACCCAAACTTCCAATTTTTATGAAAAGATTACTTAGAATGCTTCTTTCCTGAAATCATAAAAATTCATTACTTCCCATGTTCTTTATAAAAACATATCCAAGCTATAGCCAAGGATAGTTAAGACAAGTCATGGCTACAATGAGAGCTTTTATAATTCATTAAAACTGTACTCTCTGTAATAGTTTAGATGTTGAAAGAAAATTAAATGACTTTGCTTCATGCAAAGAATTTATGTTTCTCCTATATGTCAATTATGATGATGAAAATCTTATATAATTATATCATATCATTCATGACCTACAAATATTTTATGGTATTATGAAAACAGTTAAGAAAAACATTATTATATAGGGCTATGAAAATGTTTATTTAGTCTGTTGTACCATGAGTAGTTAAAGCAGGTTGCCATGCATTGGGTGTCATCTCCTATAGTCTTGAATTTAAAGCAGTGGTTAATGATGAGGACTAGGGAGGTAAATCAGTCAGTAACACATTTGCATTGTATAAGCATGTGAACCTAAATTATATGTCTAGAACTCATGTTTAAATAAAAATCTGGTTCTGACAATACACATTTGTAACTCATTATTGTGGAAGCTCATGAGCCAGCCATCTTGGTCTACTTAACAAGAGAAAAACCCTTAAAAATGTGGAAAGCATTTAAGAATTGACACTTGTTATTGTCCTCTGGTCTCTAACATGTGTAGACAAAAGTTTAATGAGGAGGCTATGTACCCCCCTCTAATTCCTAGTTTAGCTATCCTTTGAATGATTCAGTATTTATCTTTCCCACTGGATTATAAGTTACATGAAGGATGGTTCTCTTTATCAAAGTAGGTCTATTATTCAGCACAGTGCCTTACACATAGAAGAAATAGAATAAATGCTGGAGTAATTAGTGGTTAAAGGAATGTTAAATGCAAACACATGTTGCAAAAATTAGCCAGGAAATTGCAAGAAATGCAATGTAAATAAGTATATATGGGATGAAGCAAGAACTGAAACTAGAGGACTCAGATGATGCTTCTTTTTAAAAAAATATTTATTCATTTATTATTTATTACAACTTAGAAAGACCTGGAGGAGGTTAGAGCTCTACAAGGAGAACAACAGAGCCAAAAAACTCTGGGCCCAGGAGGGCCTTCAGAGACCAGTACTCAACCAAGGACAATGCATGGAGAGGACCTGGAACCCCTGCTCAGATGTAGCCCATAGGCAGCTCTGTGTCTAAGTGAGTACCCCAGTAAGGGGTACAGGGGCTGTCTCTGAAATGAACTCAGTAGCAAGCTATTTGATCACCTCTCCCGGGGGGTTGCAGCCTTGCCAGATCACAGAGGAATACTCTGCAGCCAGTCCTGATGAAACCTGATAGGCTAGGGTCAGATAGAAAAGGTGGAGACTTCCCCTATCAGTGGACAAGGGGCGGGGCATAGGTGGAGAAGAGGAAGGGACATGGAGAAGACGAGGGAGGAGGCTACAGCCAAGATAAAAAGTGAATAAATTTTAGTAAAAAAGGACATTTGTTAAATTATGTTCATAGAACAGCTTTATTTTTAATAGCCAGAATCTGGAAACAATCTATATGTCCCTCAAATGAGGAATGTCTACAGAAATTGTGGTTATACAATGGAATACTACTCAGCAATTAAAAACAAGGAAATAATGAAATTTTCAGGCAAATGGATGGAACTACAGAAAAATCATCCCGAGTGAGGTAATCCAGAAGCAGAAAGACACACATGGTATATACTCACTTATAAATGGATATTAGACATATTATATAGAAAAAAAACATACTAAAATCTATAGTCTTAAAGAAGCTAAAAAACAAGATCCTCAATCCTCATTCAGTAGGGCAAATAGGATAGACATCAGAAGTGTGAGAAGACAGGGAACAGGGCATGAGATTACCACAGAGGGCCTCTTAAAGACTCTGCCCCTCAGGGTAAGGAAGCAGATATTGAGACTCATAGCCAAACTTGGGACAGAGTACAAGGAATCTTATGAGAAGTCACTCCTTATTTAGTCTTTGTTCCTCCCTAGGGACTATAAGCATTGTTAAAGCCCATCATATGCTGTTATGAATGTGTGTATTTGTGTGTTTGTATGCACATGTATATATGGGTACACATATACCTGTATATGAATGCGTATGGAGGCAAGACACAAACATCTGCTGTTTTCCTCTGTTGCTTTCTACCCTATTTTTTTAGACATGGTCTCACCAATTGGCCAAGATGACTGGACTTCAACAATGGCTTAGGTGAATGGACCCTAGCAATATACCTGTCTCCTCTCCAGCAACAGGTTACAGATTGTGTGTGTGTGGTGTGTGTATATGTGTGTGCATGTTTACCTTTTATATGTGGGCTTCAGATCTGAACCCAGGTTCTCCTGTTTGTATAGCAGGCAAGTTACTACATGAGCCATCTCCTCTGTCTACCACTGTAGATTTTAAGCAGAGAAATGAGAAAGTTAGACTTGTCTTATTAGAATACTATCTTTTTGGTATGGTAGAGGAAGACTGAAAAGAGCAAGCACTGTGTGACAGTTGGAAGGTTTTCTGCAATGTTCAAGAAGAAACATTCAAGGTAGCATCAGAGAGACAGAAATAAATGTTTTAAGAAATGCTGACAAACTAAAATTCAAGGAATCTGGACTTCACTGAACATGGGTGATTTGCAAACTGCTGAGAAATATATGAAATAACACTCAAGCAACAATGGCTTAGCTATATTTAAATCTATAACCAAAACAGGTGCCATTGGTCCTCCCTACATTTCTCTGATCAACAACAAACATTTGTGTGTCCCCTGAACAGAGGTGATTTAAAGGACTCCGAATTTTGCTGAGAACAATGCATCTTCGAGTTCAGTGAGTAGAGTTTTTTTTTTTTTTTCTTTTCATGGTAACATACATATTTTTCTCATATCATCTTTTCTCTAACACTCCAACACCAAGTAGGTATCCTACAACTCAACACAATTTTCCCATTAACTGCTCAGAGCCAGCTTTATACTCCAGAGATTTATAAGCCCACTCCAATGAAAATATTCTGACTTTAGATTTAAGTGCTGGAATATTGGCTATCCATTGTATACACACTTCTAACTTCATTTTCAAGTCTAAGGTTCCTATAACTTTCCTTCTTAACTGTCATGATTTGCTTAGCAACTCATAGAACTTCTAGTTTATACTAAAGGATGCAAGGAGCTCCACAAGGAGAGTAACAGAACCAAAAAATCTGGGCACATGTTTCTTTAGTGAGTCTGACATTTCAACCAAGGACCATTCATAGAGATAACATAAAACCCCTACACAGATGTAGGCCATGGCAGCTCAGTGTCCCAGAAGGTTCCCCAGTAATAGGAACAGGTACTGTCTCTGACATGAACTCATGGGCTGGCTCATTGATCAACTCCCCCTGAGGGGGTAGCAGTCTTGCAAGTCCACAGAGGAAAACAAAAAAGCCAGTCCTGATGAGGCCTGATAGACTGGGGTCAGATGGAAGAGGGGGAGGATCTCCCTATCAGTGGACTAAGGGAGGGACATAGGAGAGAGGGAGGTGGGACTGGGAGGGGATTGGGGAAGGGGCTACAGATGGGATACAAAGTGAACAAACTGTAATTAATAAAAAATAAAAAAAAAATTTAAAAGAGGCACATTATAAGGATGAGGTTAAAGGGGACTGTGTAGCTGGCATTTTTGCTAGTTTGTGGGTTCTTCTTTCTCACTTCCACCCTTCTCCACAATTTTTTTCCCTTTTAACTCCCTAACAATAGATAGGAGAAAGAAAAAAAATAGAAGGTAAAGAGGGTGAAGTTATCATTAGACAACTTCTTGCTGATTAGGGGCATTAAGTTCCATGGGACAAAATTGATCTTCACCATCAGGATATCTAATTTATTCTTCTCAATTTTTTGTGCATAACTACTTGACAAACCACAACAAGCCAAAGACATCAATAACAGTAAACTTTCCTCTCATGCTTTCATATTAATATAGCCTCTGAAGATGCTCCCTGGTGTCCAAGATGGCAGCAAACAGCATATATCATATCTGAGGGGCACAGGATCCAAAACTCTGAAATTGGTGAGTGGAGGGGCAGTAAAACCAGAACACCAAAATTGAGGCTTCCTGGGTGAGAGGGACACTTGAGCTGGGACAGTTTGGATACAGGTCACCAGTGAATGACTCCGGGTCCTGAGAGTGGTGAATATTTGACCCCCCTGCATTTCCCTTTCTCCCAAGCATGGACCTCATTGCTCAGTAGAGGCAGCTGGCAGTGGCAGTACTGTTCTCCCAGGGCTGCAGCTCCTCCAGGTTGCTATACCTGCCTTCTAGGTATGTGGCTGATATGGGCAGCAGCTAGGCCTAGCAGTAGCCGCCATGCTCCCTGACTGAGACAGCAGAGGCAGATATCCCAAACAGGACCCTCCATGCTTGGTGACTGAGACAGCAGAAGCAGCTGCCCCAAGTAAGGTTCTCCCAGCCTGACATCCAAATAGTGGCCACAACTGAGCTGAGGGTTCTCCTGCTCTCTCATTTGATCTGCAGGCTCAAATCTGAGAGTAGAGAAAATGGGGAACCCCTGTTATTTCTGATTAGGCCTGTGAGTGAGAGAGAGAGAGCACCTTCAAGTGAGTGCATGCAGAGCCCCAGCTCCAGGGTTCCTCTACAGTAGCAGCCAGACATAAGATTCCCTTCCACCCACACAACCACTGTATGGCATCTGACAATGGGATTCTTCCTTTGAAATATGAGGCCAAATGAAGCTTTCCTATTTGTCATTTTTTTCATTCATTTTTAATCACAGCTACAGTATATTTTGTATTATTTTTAACTTGACATAGTGACCAGGTAGATTTTTTTTATTTTTCTTACCACACCATTTGCACACACACACACACACACACACACACACACACACAGACACAAACACACACACACACACACACACACACACACACACGAGCACACACAAACACGTGCATTGTTGGGACAAAATTCTCAACATTGAAGCCCCTGTTCGGTTGGTCTCCCACTGGAGTCTAGGCAAACAATTCCTGGAGCCCAGAAAGATCTGAATAATGGGAGGACAGTACTACAGGTCTGTAGGCCACTGAGGCATTCAGGGAACCTGTGCATGCACATTGCTGCACAGAATAGAACCAGTACCTCCTCCTGCACTTATGTTCCTCCCTTCCAGGCATCTACACGCTTTAGCACCCTGTCCTTCAAGGCATACTTCCATGCACAGCCTTGTGCTTTTGAGCATTTGCCTGTGACCTTTCTCCTATAGCTAAAGCAGAAACACCAACATCAACTCTCGAACCGGTGGACATCTCTCATCTTCTTGAAGAATACTCCAGACACCAGAGATAGATGAACCCAGTCTGCAGTACAGACTCCAGAAACAAACAGCAAAGTTTATGGATAAGAAGATGGCAAAAGTTTGCTTGCTTCCATGTATGTGGACCTATCTGCATTGCCCCCGTGGCACGCCTGGGTTGGCTACCCAGAGGCTATTTAAGCTGTGGGCTGGCTTTCCCCGGGGTCCGAGGATTGTTCAATGTTCCTGAATAAACAGCATTGAAAAAAAAAAAAAGAACACATCAAACAAAAATCAGGACAGCATGGCTTCAACAACAACCTCAAAAATCAATGGATATGCTAATTCATTAGAGACACAGAAAAATGATCTCAAATCTATGATTGTCCCACTAATAGAGGCACATAAAGAGGAAATGAACAAAACTCTCAAAGAAATACAAGCAAATACAGCCAAACATAGAGAGGCACAACTAGAAGCATGTAGAGAAGAAATAAACAAAGCTTTCAAAAAAAGAAGAAGAAGAAGAAGAAGAAGAAGAAGAAGAAGAAGAAGAAGAAGAAGAAGAAGAAGAAGAAGAAGAAGAGGAAGAAAGAAAGAAAGAAAGAAAGAAAGAAAGAAAGAAAGAAAGAAAGAAAGAAAGAAAGAAAACAGGCAAATACAGTCAAACAAATAGAGGAACATGTAGAGGCACAAAGAGTGGCATATGGAGAGGAAACAAACAAACAAAAAAATAGAGGCCATCATGGGAAGACAGGAACCCACATTCAAACAGATGGAAGAAATGATGCTAGACACTAAAACAGAAAGTAAAGAAAACGCAGATAGAGAAAACCCTGGAACTGAAGAACTTGGAGAAAAGATCAGGAACCACAAAGGTAAGTATCACCATCAGAATACAAGAAATGTAAGAGAGAATATCAAGTGCTGAAGATACAATTCCAAAAATTGATACTTCTCTCAAAGAAAAAGTTAAATCTGAAAAGCCGCAAAGACAAAACATTCAAGAAATCAAAGAAACCAAGAAAAGACAAAATCTAAGAATAACAGGAATAGATAAAAAAGAAGATTCAAGGCTCCATGGTCCAGAAAATATTTATAAGAAAATCACAGAAGAAAATTTTCCCAGCATAAAGAAAGAGATGTCCATAACCATACAAGAGGCTTACAGAACACCAAACTGAGTAGACCAGAAAATAATCTCCTCAATTCAAATGATAGTCAAAGCACTAAATCTACAGAACAAAGAAAAATATTAAAAGCAGCAAGGTAAAAAGGATAAGTAACAGATAAAGTTAGACATGTCTTCATCACACCAGACTTCTCAACAGAAATTATGAAAGCCACAGGGAATGGGAAGAAGTCATGCAGACTCTAACAGACCACAGATGCCAACCCAGACTACTCTACCAAGTAAAAGTTTCAGTCAACATATATGGAGAAACAAAATATTCCATGACAAAACTAATCTTAAACAATTTCTACACAGCAAACCATCCCTACAGAACATACTAGAAGGAAAACTCCAATCTACCAAAATCAACTACACCTAAGAAAACACAGGATGCAGATAACTTCACAACAAAAATTAAAAGAACATAAGCATAAAAAAACAGTAACACCACCAAATCCACAATAAAAGAAACTAACGATCTTTGGGCACAATTTATTTATCAACATCAATGGACTCAACACTCCAATAAAAAGACAGACTGACAGAATTGTTGCAGAAACAAGATCCAGCATTCTGTTGCACAGAAGAAATATACCTCCATAACAAAGATAAACACTGGGTGAGGCAAGATGGTGGCACCTGGATGACTCTCATTCTGACCAGCAGCACAGCAGGATTGGCACAGTGACCAGCAATCAAAACTCGCAGCAATAAAACACAAGTGATTGTGTTTCACAGGTGAGAGGATACCCCATGGTGGGGGATTCAATCAACTTTAACTCACCAGGCTAAACCTCGGAAGAGATCTCCAGCCCAGAGCCACATGCCAGCGTGCTCTGGTCAATGTTTCAGACTGAAATGTGGGAACCACAACATCACAGACTGGAATTTCCAGTTGAGAGAGAACCCTACAGAGCAGGAAACGATTGGGACCGACCTTAGGTCACCCAGATATCCCCTGGAAAAGACTCGGGTTCCACGGGTGCCCCAGGAGGCAGCCCAGAGCCAGACCCGGGGATCCAGGCTCCAGCACAGAACCCTAGCTGCAGGCCTGATTCGCTGCCTCAAATAGAACTGTGGACCCCAGGGCACCAGAGACTGAGTTTCACTGTCGGGTGCAAACCCACAGGGAGGGAAACGGCTGGTCTTATCTCAGAGCACTCAGCTGATATCACCACCCTGAAAAGGTCTCTGGAATAATTACCCAGTTTAGATAGACGGCCAGGCTCCCAAAGGCCAGAAAGGCAGAGCCATGTGTGTCTGTGCCTGCGGGTTCTACTCGCCATCCCAGACAGAACGGCGGTCCCAAAAGCAAAAACTGGGTGTCCCTGTCAGGAGGAAACCCCACGGCAGGGGATCATCAGGTCTAACGCTCAGGACACCCAGCACCAAAAGACTCTCTGGATTCACGCAGACTCTAGTCTCTAGCCTTCTACTGCAGGCAAGACAGCTGTGCAAAACCACCATTTTTGAGTACCACTAGGACACTGAGGGACACAGCTGCATCCTCAGACCTACAGAAGCCAGAGAGCCACTAAAGCAGCCCTCAGATACAGTGCCAAGGATCAACCAGTTATCTCTAGCTAGACTGACAAAACTGTGGGAATCTCTGGTCCTTCAAGAGGGCTGCACCCAACAATTATACCTTAAGAGCAAAAGCTGCTGCTCACTAAATTCAGAGCAAGAAACCCAGCAGCAGAACAGCCATCACCAGGACCTCTCATGATGAGAGGAGAGCCTTCCTGAATACTACAGTTACCATACAAGTCCATACACCTGAAATGAACTATGACACTGCCTGAGAAGCACCACTATTCATTTGACCATACCCAAAAAGCAGAGGAGAACTTCAGAACCCTGCCAAGTGGATTCTCCCAGCCCCAGGACTCAGCAGGCACCACAAATTAACAGACAACACCTGAGACAGAAACATGGGTAGAGGCCAGCAAAAAAGCACAACCAAAAAAAGGCAAAACAACATGGCATCCCAAGAACCCAGTTATCTAGGGTCAAGTAGCCCTGGACACCCTAACATAAGTGAAATTCAAGAAGATGACATTATATCTATGCTAATGAAGAGGTTAATGGAGGAAGTAAATGAAATGCATTAAGAATTAGGGGAAGATATAATAAAACAGATTATGGTCATCCGTAAAGAAATACAGGAAGATGCAGACAAACAGTCTGTGTCACTGAAAGAAATAAAAGAAACAGAGGAACTTTCAAACAAACAGCTGAAGGAATTGAAGGAAAAACAGGAAAATACAGTCAGACAGGTGAAGAAAATCAACAAAACGGTTCAAGATCTGAAGATAGAATTGGAAGAATTAAAGAAAACACAAATGGAGGAAATCATGGAGAGGGAGAACCTAGGAAAGAAAACAGGAACTACAGAGGTAAGCATAGCCAACAGACTACAAGAGATGGAAGAAAGAATCTCAGGTGTGGAAGATACAACAGAAGAAATGGATGTATCTGTCAAAGAAAATAATAATTCTAAAATATTCCTGACACAAACCATCCAAGAAATCCAAGACAACATCAAAAGACAAAACCTAAGAATAATAGGAATAGAGGAAAAAGAAGATTCCCTCCTCCAAGGCCCAGAAAATATTTTCAACAAAATCATTGAAGAAAATTTCCCCAACTTAAAGGGGGAGCCTATAAGAATATAAGAGGCCTACAGAACACCTAATAAATTAGACCAGAAAAGAAAATCCTCTCGTCACATAATAATCAAAACAGTAAGTATACAGAACAAAGACAAAATCCTAAAAGCTGCAAGGGAAAAAAGGCCAAGTAATGTAGAATGGCAAACCCATCAGAATCACACCTGACTTCTCAACAGAAACTATGAAAGCCAGAAAAGCCTGGATGGATGTCATGCAGACCTTAAGAGAACACAGATGTCAGCCTAGGCTACTGTACCCAGCAAAACTCTCAGTCCTCATAGACAGAGAAAACAAGATATTCAACGACAAAAACAAAGTTCAACAATACCTACACACAAATCCACCGTTACAGAAGATACTAGAAATAAAAATACAACTGAAGAAAACTAACTACTTTCAAAAAATCATAGGAAATAAATAACCTCACTACAGCAAAACAAAAGTAGCCAAACACACAAATACAATACCGTGGCCAACATCATTATCAAAGGATCCAAAAGCCACTGGTCATTAATCTCCCTCAACATCAATGGACTCAATTCTCTAATAAAAACACAGACTAACAGAATGGATGCGTAAACAAGACCCAACAATCTGTTGCACACAAGAAACACACTTAAATCACAAAGATAGACATTACCTGATAGTAAAGGGCTGGAAGACTGTTTTCCAAGCAAATGGATCCAAGAAGCAAGCAGGAGTAGCCATCCTAATGTCTAATAAAGTAGATTTTCAACCGAAATCAATAAAAAGAGATAGAGAAGGACACTTCATACACATCAAGGGAAAAATCCACCAGGAAGATATCATAGTCCTGAACATCTATGCCCCAAATGCAAGGACAACCACATTTGTAAAAGAAACTTTAATAAAATTTAAACCACACATAGACCCCCACACATTAATAGTCGTAGACTTCAACACCCCACTCTCAGCAAAGGACAGGTCAACAAAACAGAAATTAAACAAAGAAACAATAACTCTGACAGAGGTCATGAATCAAAAGGACCTCACAGACATCTACAGAACTTTTCACCCAAACTCAAAAGAATTTACCTTCTTCTCAGCACCTCATGGAACCTTCTCCAAAATAGACCATATAGATGGTCACAAAGCAAGCCTAAACAGTTACAAGAAGATTGAAATACTCCCTTGTATCCTCTCTGATCACCATGGACTAAAACTGGACCTCAATGAAAAAATAGCAAAAGGTCTACACACACAAGGAAACTGAACAACTTGCTTCTAAATGACAGCTGGGTCAGAGAAGAAATAAAGAAAGAAATTAAAGACTTCCTAGAATTCAAAGAAAATGAAGGCACAACATACCGAAATTTATGGGACACAATGAAAGCAGTGCTAAGAGTAAAGTTCATAGCACTAAGTGCCTTCAAAAAGAAGTTCAAAACATCTTATGCAAGCAACTTAATGGCTCACTTAAGAACCCTAGGAAAAAAAAAAGCAGACACACCAAAGAGGAATAGACGGCTGGAAATAATCAAACTAAGGGCTGAAATCAATCAATTAGAAACAAATAAAATAATTCAAAGAATCAATGAAACCAAGAGCTGGTTCTTTGAGAAAATCAACAAGATAGACAAACCGTTAGCCAAACTAAATAAAAGGCAGAGAGACACTATCTAAATCAACAAAATCTGCAGCGAAAAGGGGGAAATAACCACAGACACTGAAGAAATCCAAACAATAATTAGGACTTACTTCCAAAGTTTATATCCCACAAAATTTGAAAATCTAAATGAAATGGACAATTTTCTTGACCAACTTTACATGCCAAAGCTGAATCAAGACCAGGTAATCCAATTAAATAGTCCTACATCCCCTAAGAAATAGAAGCTGTTATCAAAAGTCTAGCATGCAAAAAAAGCTCAGGGCCAGATGGTTTCAGTACAGAATTCTACTAGATCTTCAAAGTGGAGCTAACACCAATAACCTTCAAACTATTCCACAAGATAGAAACAGAAGGAACATTACCAAACTCATTCTATGAAGCGACAGTCACTTTGTTACCTAAACCTTACAAAGACCCAACAAACAAAGAGAATTTCAGGCCAATATCCCTCATGAATATTGACGCAAAAATACTCAATAAAATACTTGCAAACTGAATCCAAGAACACATCAAAGACATCATCCACTATGACCAAGTAGGCTTCATCCCAGGCATGCAGGGGCAGTTCAATATACAGAAATGCATCAATGTGATCCACCACATAAACAAACTGAAGGAGAAAAACCACATGATCATCTCCTTAGATGCTGAAAAGGGATTTAACAAAATCCAACATCCATTCATGTTTAAAGTGTTGGAGAGATCAAGTATACAAGGCACATAACTGAACATAGCAAAGGCTGTATGCAGCAAGCCTATAGCCAACATCAAACTCAATGGAGAGAAACTTAAATCATTCCCACTGAAATCAGGGACAAGACAAGGCTGTCCACTCTCTCCATATCTTTTCAACATTTTTTTGAAGTCCTAGCTAGAGCAATATGACAAATGAAGGAGATCAAGGGGATACAAATTGGAAAGGAATATCAAAATATTCAAAATATCACTATTTGCAGATGATATGATAGTATACCTGAGTGACCCCAAAAACTCAACCAGGGAACACCTACAGCTGATTAACACCTTCAGCAATGTGGCCGGATACAAAATTAACTCAAAAAAAAAAATCAGTAACCCTCCTGTATACAAAAGACAAAAGGGCTGAGAAAGAAATTAGGGAAACAACACCCTTGACAATAACCACAAAGGACATAAAGTACTTTGGTGTGAACCTAACCAAGCAAGTCAAAGATTTGTATGAAAAAAAATTTCCAGTTTCTGAAGAAAGAATTAGAAGAAGATATGAGAAGATGGAAAGATCTCCCATGCTCATGGCTTTGCAGGATTAACATAGTAAAAATGGCCATCTTACCAAAAGCAATCTACAGATTCAATGCAATTCCAATCAAATTACCAACACAATTCTTTACAGACCTGGAAAGAAAAATTCTCACCTTCATATGGAACAACAAGAAACCCAGAATTGCTAAAACAATTCTCTACAGTAAAAGATATTCAGGAGGTATCTCTATCCCTGATCTCAAGCTGTACTATAGAGCAACAATACTAAAAACTGCATGGTACTGGCATAGAAACAGACTGGTGGATCAATGGAATTGAATAGAAGATCCTGACATAAATTCCCATACTTATGGACACCTGATTTTTGTCAAAGATGCTAAATCCATTCAATGGAAAAAATACAGCATCTTCAACAAATGGTGCTGGTCTAACTGGAAGTCTACAGGTATAAAAATACAAATAGATCCATACTTATCACCCTGCACAAAATTAAAGTCCAAGTGGATCAAAGACCTCAACATAAAACTAGACACACTAAACCACTTAGAGGAAAAAGTGGGGAATACCCTTGAACTCATTGGCACAGGAGACAACTTCCTGAACAGAACACCAACAGCACAGGCTCTAAGAGCAACAATCAATAAACGGGACCTCATGAAATTGAAAAGCTTCTGTAAAGCAAAGGATACAGTTCCTCAGAACAAAACGGCATTCTACAGATTGGGAAAAGATCTTCACCAACCCTATATCTGACAGAGTACTAATATCCAGTATATATAAAAAGCTAAAGAAGTTAAACAGCAAAAAATCAAGTAATCCAATTAAAAAACGGGATACAGAGCTAAACAGAGAATTCTCTGCAGAGGAATATCGAATGGCAGAAACACTTAAAGAAATGCTCAACCTCATTAGCCATCAGAGAAATGCAAATAAAAACAACCCTAAAATTTCACCTTACACCCATCAGAATGGCTAAGATCAAAAACTCAAGAGACAACACATGCTGGAGAGGTTGTGGAGAAAGGAGAACCCTCCTCCACTGCTGGTGGGAATGTAATCTTGTACAACCATTCTGGAAAGCAATCTGATGCTTTCTCAGATAACTAGGAATAGTGCTTCCTCAAGATCCAGCTATACCACTCCTAGGCATATATCCAAAAGATTCTCAAGTATACAATAAGGACATTTGCTCAACCATGCTGGTAGCAACCTTATTTGTAATAGGCAGTAGCTGGAAACAGCCCAGATGCCCCTCAGTGGAGGAATGGATGCACAAATTGTTGTATATCTACACAATGGAGTATTACTCAGCAATAAAAAACAAGGAAATCATGAAATTTGCAGGTAAATGGTAGGATCGGGAAAAGATCATCTTGAGTGAGCTATTCCAGAAGCAGAGGGATGAACACAGTATATACTCACTCATATAGATATATAACATAGAATAAACCTACTAAAATCTGTATATCTAAAGAAACTAATCAAGAGGTAGGACTCTTGCTAAATTGCTCAATTTCAATCCAGAAAGGCAAAGAGGCTGGACATCAGAAAAAGGAGACAAGAGGGAACAAGTCAGAAGCCTGACACAAAGGACCTCTGAAAAGCTCTGCCCTGCAGACTATCAATGTAGATACAGAGACTTATGGGTAACCTTTGGGCAGAGTGCAGGGAATCTTAGGAAAGAAGTGGGAAACAGTAAGATCTGGAGAGGACAAGAACTCCATAAGGAGAGCAACAGAACCAAAAAATCTGAGCACAGGGGTCTCTCCTGAGACTGCTAATTCCAACCAAGGACTATGCATGGAGATAACCTAAGACCCCTGCACAGATGTAGCCCATGGCAGCTCAGTATCCAAGTGGGTTCCATTGTGATAGGAACAGGCACTGTCTTTGACATGAACTGATTGGCCGGCTCTTTACTTACCTCCCCCTGAGGGGGAAGCAGCATTACCATGCCACAGAAGAGGGCAAGGCAGCCACTCCTGATGAGACCTAATTGACTAGGATCAGAAGGAAGGAAAAGAAGTCCTCCCCTATCAGTGGACTTGGGGAGGGGCATGCATGCAGAGGGTGGAGGAAGGGAGGGATTGGGACGGTAGGAGGAAGGGAACCACGAGGGAGAGGGGATACGAAGTGAGTAAAGTGTAATTAATAAAGCAAAATAAAAGAAAATAAATAAAATTAAAAAAGAAAAGCATTAAGCATAAAAAAAAACACTACCTCAGAGTAAAGGGCTGTAAAAATATTTTTCAAGGAAACAAAATCAGATAACAACCTGGAGTAGCTATCCTAATATCTAATAAAATAGAATTTCAACAAAAATTAATCAAAAAATATAAGAAGGGCACCTCATTCCCATGAAAGTAAAAATCCAACAGGATGACATCACAAACTTGAACATCTATGCCCCAAATAGAAGAGCACCTGCATTTGTTAAAATTAAAGCTTAAATCATACATCGATGCCAACACCTTAATAGTGAGAGACTTCAACACTCCACTCTCACCAAGGAGCAGATCATCTAGACAAAAGCTAAATAAGTAAATAATGACAATTCCAAAGGTCCTAAATTAAATGGACCTGATAGATGTCTACAAAACTTTTCATCCAAACTCAAAACATTATATAGTCTTTTCAGCATCTCACAGAACCTCCACCAAAATTGACCATAGCAGCATGACACAAAGCAAGCCTCAGCAAATACAAGGAGATTAAAATGATCCCTTGTATCCTATCAGAACACCATGGCCTAAAACTAGACCTCAACAACAACAGAAATAACAAAAAGGCCACAAACACATGGAAAATAAACAACTCTCTTCTCAATGAGAGCTTGTTCAGGAATGAAATGAAAAAAGAAATTAGAGACATCCTAAAATTCAATGAAAATTAAGGCACAACTTACTCAAACTTGTGGGACATAATGAACACAGTACTAAGAGGAAAGTTCATGACACGAAGTGACTCCAGAAAGAAGATTAAAATATCTCATACAACCAACTTAATAGCACACCTAAAAGCCCTAAAAAAAAAAAAAAGAAGAAGAAGAAGCAGATACACCCAAGATGGGTAAATGATTGGATAAAATCAAACTCAGAACTGAAATCAATGAAGTAAAAACAAAGAAAACAACTCAAAGAATCAATGAGATCAGGAGCTGGTTCTGTGAAAAAAGCAGAAAGATAGACAAACCCTTAACCAATCTAAGTGAAAGGCAGAGAGAAACTATACAAATCAGCAAAATCAGAAAAAATACTTCACAGTAGCCACTAATAACATAAAGTACCTTGGTGTAAGCAAGTGAAAAACCTGTTTGGAAAAAATGTCAAGTCTCTTTTTTCCATTGTATGGTTTTGTTTCCATATGTGTGTGGTTTTATTTCAGGCTCTTCTATTCAATTCCATTGATCCACCATTCTATTTCTATGCCAGTACGATGTAGTTTTTATTACTACTGCTCTGTAGTACTGCTTGAGATCAGGGATGGTAAAGCCTCCAGAAAATCTGTTGTACAGGATTATTTTGTCAGTTCTGGGTTTTTTGTTTTTCCATGTGAAGTTGAGAATTGTTCTTTCAAGGTCTGTAAAGAATTGTGCTGGGTTCTAGGTTATCTCCATGCCTGGTACTTGGTTGGCGTATGAGTCGCTGGGAAGACCCCTATATTCAAATTTTCTGGTTGTGTTGCTCTCCTTGTGGGGTTACCATCCTCTCCAGATCTTACTATTTCCTACTTCTTACATAAGATTCCATGTAGTTTGCCCAACTGTTGGCCATAAGTCTCAGGATCTACATTGATAGTCTGCAGGGCAGAGATTTTCAGAGGTCCTCTGTGTCAGGCTCCTGACTTGTTCCCACTTTTCTCCTTCTTCTGATGTCCAGCCTCTTTGCCTTTCGGGATAGGAATTGATTAGTTTCTTTAGGTGTATAGATTTTAGTAGGTTTATCCTATATTATATGTCTATATGAGTGAGTATATACTGTGTGTGTCTTTCTGCTTCTGGGACAGCTCACTCAAGATGATCCTTTCCAGGTACCACTATTTACCTGCAAATCTCATGATTTTCTTATTTTTCATTGCAGAGTAATTCTCCATTGTGTAGATGTACTACAATTTCTGCATCCATTCTTCACCTGAGGGGCATCTGGGCTGTTCAACCTAGAACCCTGGCACAGATGTAGCCCATGGCAGCTTAGTGTCCAAGTGGGTTACATAGTAATGGGAAGAGGGACTGCCTCTGACATAATCTGATTGGCCTGCTCTTTGCTCACCTCCCCCTGAGGGGAGAGCAGCCTTACCAGGCCACAGAAGAATACAATGCAGCCACTCCTGACGTGATCTGATAGCCTAAGATCAGAAGGAAGGAGAAGAGGACTTCCCCTATCAGCAGACTTGGGGAGGAGCAAGGGTGAAAAAGGGGGAGGGAGGGTAGGACCGGGAGAGGAAGAGGGAGGGGCTTTTGGGGGAATACAAAGTGAATAAAGTGTAATTAATAAAAGAAAAAAAAAGAATTGTGTTGATATTTTGATGGGAATGGCCTTGAATCTGTAGATTGCTTTTGGCAATATGGCCATTTTTCACAATGTTAATCCAACGGATCAATGAGCAAGGAAGATCTTTCAATCTTCTGATAGTTTCTTCAATTTCTTTCTTCAGAGATATGGAGGGGGCTGGAGAGATGGCTCAGCCGTTAAAGGCTAGGCTCACAACCAGAGACATGGAGGTATATTTTTTTCAAAGATGTTTTTCACTTGCTTGTTTAGAATCACACCAAGGTACTTTATGTCATTTGGGGCTATTGTGAACGGTGTAGTTTTCCTAATTTCTTTCTCAGCCTTTTTGTTTTCTGTATACATGACAACAACAAGTTTTTTAGTTAATTTTGTATCCAGCCACTTTGATAAAGGTGTTTATCACCTGAATGAGTTCTCTCGTAGAATTTTTAGGATCACTAGTGTATACTATCATATCAACTGCAGATAGTGATACTTTAACTTCTTCCTTTCTGATTTGTATGCCCTTGATCTCCTTTAGTTGTCTTACTACTTTAGCTAGGACTTCAAGTACTATGTTGAAGAGATATGGAGAGAGTGGACAGACTTGCCTTGTCCCTGATGTCAGTGAGATTGATTTAAGTTTCTCTCCATTGAGTTTTATGTTGGCTATAGGCTTGCTGTATATTGCCTTTACTATGTTTAGGTATGTGCCTTGTATCCCTGATATCTCTATGACTTTAAATATGAATGGGTGTTGGATTTTGCCAAATGCTTTTTTGGCATCTAAGGAGATGATCATGTGTTTTTCTCCTTCAGTTTGTTTAAATAGTGGATTATATTGACAGATTTTGGTATATTGAATCACCCTTGGATGCCTGGGATGAAGCCTACTTGGTCATGGTGGATGATATCTTTTATGTGTTCTTGGATTTGGTTTTCAATTATTTGGTTTTCAATTATTTTATTGAGTATGTTTGTATCAATGTTCAGAAGAGAGATAGGTCTGAAATTCTCTTTTTTGTTGGGTCTTTTTATTGTTTAGGTATCAAGGTGACTATGGCTTCACAGAATGAGTTAGGTAATGTTCCTTCTCTTTTAGTTTTGTGGAATAGTTTGAAGAGTATTGGAGTTTGCTCTCCTTTGAAGATCTGGTAGAAGAGAGCATCTTCAACAAATGGTTCTCGTCTACCTGGATATCCTGGATATCTTCATGTAGAAAAATGCAAATAGATCTATATTTATCACCTTGCAGAAAACTAAAGTCCAAGTGGATAAAAGACCTCAACATAAAACAAGACACACTAAACCTTTTAGAAGAAAAATTGAGGGGGGGGGAGCTTTACCTCATTAGCACAGGAAACAACATCCTGAACAGAACTCCAGTATCATAGGCTCTAAGATCAACAATCAATAAATGGGACCTCATGAAACTGAAAAGCTTCTGTAAAGCAAGGACACTGTAATCAAAACAAAACAACACCTTACAGACTGGGAAAAATCTGGACACCTAAGGAAGGTAAGCAAGGAGGGCCCTGGGTAAGATGTTCAGTCCTCACTCATAAGGCAAATTGGTTACACATATAAAGAGTAAGTATATAGAGAACAGGACAGGGGCCCATCACAAAGGACCTCCAAAAGACTCTACTCAATAGTGTGTCAAAGCAGATGCTGAGACTCATAGCCAAACTTTGGGGAGAGTCCAGGGAATCTTATGAAAGAAGGGGAGAGATAGAAAGACCTGGAGATGACAGGAGCTCCACAAGGATAGCAACAAGACCAAAAAATCTGAACCCAAGAATCTTTTCTGAGACTGATATTCCAAACAAGGATCATGCATGGAGATAACCTTCTAACCCCTGTGCACATGTAGCCCACGGCAGCTCAGTGTCCAAGGAAGAGGAACAGGGACTCTCTCTGACATGAACTCAGAGCCTGGCTCTTTGATCACCTTCCCCTAATGGGGGAGCAGCCTTACCAGGACAGAGAAAGACAATGCAGCAGTCCTGATGAGACCTGATAGACTGGGGTCAGATGGAGGGGGAGGAGGACCTCTTAACTTTGTGGACTTGGAGAGGTGCATGGGAGGAGATGAGGGAGAGAGAGTGGATAAGGAGGGAATGAGGGATGGAGCTACTGCTGGGATACAAAGTGAATAAACTGTAATTAATATGAAAAATAAAAAATTAAAGAAAATTTCAAGTCTCTGAAGAAATTAATTGAAGAAGATATCAGAAGAAGGAAAGATCTTTCATGGTCATAGATCAGTAGGAGTAACATAGTAAAAGTGATCATCCTACCAAAAGCAATCTACAGATTAAATATTATTCCCAACAAAATACCAACAGAATTCTTTACAGAACTTGAGAGAACAATTCTCAATTTCATATGAAAAAATAAAAAACTCAGATTTGCTAAAGCAGTTTTTTACATAAACAGATATTCTTGAAGTATTTCCATCACTGAAATTGAGCTGTATTACAGAGCAATAGTAATAAAAAAAATGCAAGACACTGGCATGAAATGATAGAACAAGGATATTGAATAGAAGACCCAGAAATAAACCCACACACTTAAGGATACTTGATTGTTAACAAAGATGCCAAACAATACAATGGAAAAAAGATACCATCTTCAACAAATGGTGCTAGTTTAACTGGATAACTACTTGTAGAAAAATGCAATTATATCACACTTATCACCCCTGCACAAAACTAAAGTCAAAGTGGATCAAAGACCTCAACATATAAGCAGACACACTAAACCTGTTAGAAGAAAAAGGAGGAAAGAACCTAGAACTCATTGGCACAGGAGACAACTTCCTGAACAGAACACCAACAGCACAGGCTCTAAGATCAATAATTAATAAATGGGACCTCATGAAACTGAAAATACTCTGTAAAGCACAAGACACTGTCATCAGAACAAAACATAAACCTGTAGACTTGGGAAGGAGCTTCACCAACCCTATATTTCACAGGAAGCTAACATCCAGAATATATAAATATACAAGAAGTTAAACAGCAACAAATGAAGCAATCCAATTTAAAAAAATGGAGTACAGAGCTAAAAAGAGAATTCTCAATAGAGGAATATTGAATGGCAGAGAAACACCTAAAGAAATGCTCAATGTCCTTGGTCATCAGGGAAATGCAAATCAAAACAACCCTGAGATTTCACCTTACACCCATCAAAATGACTAAGATCAAAAACTCAGACTGCTCAGACCCTGAATAATCATTTAGCCAATGTAGCTCATGCCTTAGTTGTACATAAAGGAATTAATGCTCAACTAAAAGGAAGCTTGATGGTGTTAAATCAGAGGATTGACCTCGTGCAGGAGCAAATTGATACCCTATGGCAAATCGCTCACCTTGGCTGTCAATGAAAATATGCTGGACTTTGAGTCACTAGCATATAACATGAGAATTTTCCCTGTGCTGCAAATCTGTCTAAACAATTGTCAAGCTATATTTTAGGTAATTGGACTGGAGACTTCGATACTACGATGGAGCAGCTGAGAGTGGCCATTGTCACAGTAAATTCTACCAGAGTGGACGCAGGACTAGCCACAGGATTATCATCATGGATTGCTGCAACCATGAATCATCTGAAGGAATGGGCGGGCATGGGAGCGTTAGCAGGCCTTCTGGTGTTGGTCTCCTTGGTTTGCCTGTGGTGTATATGCAAGATTAGAGTCTCACAACAGTGTGATGCAGCCATGATCATTCAGGCCTTTACAGCCATTGAAGCAGGACATTCTCCCCAAGCATGGTTGGATACCATAAAAAGCTAAAATGTTAAGCTCAGGATGCGAGGCTAAGCACTGCACTCAGGGTCAGCCGCTTTGGACCCAGAGAAGAGCATGTCTGATTGCATGCGGGTTGATGCGCCAGGTCCCGCCTCTGAGAAAAAGGTATCAGACGGGTCTGATGCTCTTTGGGTGGATGACACCTAAATGAACATCGGTACAAAGTCCCAATTTATTTCTAATATCAGAGATCAGACCTCTACTCTTGCCTGATGCGTCTAAAACAAAAAGGGGGAACTGTAGAGAGCTGCGGAATGCTATGCCTTAAAGATGGAGCTGGTTTCTGCCTTCCACCTTCCCGATGGTGAGTGCTCTCTGTCACGAACAATTCCACATTTGGCTAAGGCTGAGGATCTGGCTTGCTTCCATGTATGTGGACCTATCTGCATTGCCCACGTGGCACGCCTGGGGTGGCTACCCAGAGGCTATTTAAGCTGTGGGCTGGCTTTCCCCAGGGTCCGAGGATTGTTCAAGGTTCCTGAATAAACTGCATTGAAAAAAAAAAAAAAACTCAAGCGACAAAATATGCTGGAGAGGATGTGGAGAAAAGGGAACCCTCTTCCATTGGTGGTGGGAATGTAAACTTTTACAGCCACCTTGGAAATCATTCTGGCACTTTCTCAGACAATTAGGAATAGTGCTTTCCCAAGATCCAGCTATACCACTCCTAGGCATTTATCCAAAATACATTCAAGTATATAACAAGGACATTTGCTCAGCAGCTTTATTTGCAATAGTCAGAAGCTGGAAACAACCCAGATGCCCCACAACTGAGGAATGGATACAGAAATTGTGATAAATTTACACAGTGTAATTCTACTCAGCAATTAAAAACAAGGAAATCATGAAATTTGCAGGCAAATTGTGGAATCTAGAAAAGTTCATCCTGAGTGAGGTATCCCAAAAGCAGAAAGACACACACAGTATATACTCACTTATAAGTGGGTACTATACCTATAAGATAGGGTAAACATACTAAAATCTGTACACCTAAAGAAGCTAAGTAAGAAAGATGACCCTAGGTAAGATGATCAATCCTCCTTCAGAATGGCAAATGGGATGGACATCAGAAGAGGGAGAAAACAGGGTACAGGACAGGAGCCTACCAAAGAGGGTCTCTGAAAGACTGTACCCAGCAGCATATCAAAGTAGATGCTGAGACTCATAGCCAAACTTTGGGGAGAGTGTAGGGAATCTTATAAAAGAAGGGGATATGAAATACCTGGAGAGGACAGGAGCTCCACAAGGAGACCAACCGAACCAAAAAAATCTTGTTCCAGCCGTCTTTTATGAGACTGTACTCCAACCAAGGACCATGCATGGAGTTAATCTAGAATCCCTGCACTGATGTTGCCCATGGCAGCTCAGTGTCCAAATGGGTTCTCTAGAGGCGATGTCTCTGACATGAACACAATGCCTAGCTATTTGATCACCTCCCCATGAGGGGGTGGGGCAGCCTTACCAGGGGAAAAATGTAGACAATGCAAACTATTCTGAAAAGACCTGATAGACTAGGGTCAGATGGAATGGCGTAAGGACTGCTCCTACCAGTGGACTGGTGGGAGGGCAATGGAGGAGAAGAGGGAGGGAGGGTGGAATTGGGAGGGGATGAGGGAGAGAGCTACAGCTGTGATACAAAGTGAATAAATTGTAATTAATAAAAAAATAAAAATATATATCCTGTGAAAATTTTCCAGAATTCCAAATGTCACACATTCACAGAAACTATCTGCATCTGGAAAAAACACACCCTGGTAGCACACAAGGCAAATAACAGTTGCCTGCTCTGAAGCAGTCTCATATCCCATGCCTGGGATTAAAATAAAAACATATTCCCGTAACATTCATTATTAGCCAGATAGAGCCAAGTAATTGTGGTAATGATACTTGCTTTTTTGCCCAATGCTGGAATGCTAGTAAATTTAGGTATGCCCTGGTTACTTGCATGCCTCACTGGGTGTCTGTGCCCATTGATGCCCCTCACGCTATGACTCTCTTCAGACAGAAAAGGGATCTTGGAACTACAGCCACCATTGTTACTACTATCTCATTGGCAGCTGTTGGAGCTACCACCAGGGCATTAGCCATGAGTCATACTAGGCAGACTGCTCAGACCCTGAATAATCATTTAGCCAATGTAGCTTATGCCTTAGTTGTACATAAAGGAATTAATGCTCAACTAAAAGGAAGCTTGATGGTGGTCAATCAGAGGATTGACCTCTTGCAGGAGCAAATTGATACCCTATGGCAAATCGCTCAACCTGGCTGTCAATGAAAGTATGCTGGACTTTGTGTCACTAGCATACAACATGAGAATTTTTCCTGTGCTGCAAATCTGTCTAAACAATTGTCGAGCTATATTTTAGGTAATTGGACTGGAGAATTCGATACTACGATGGAGCAGCTGAGAGTGGCCATTGTCACAGTAAATTCTACCAGAGTGGACGCAGGACTAGCCACAGGATTATCAACATGGATTGCTGCAGCCATGAATCATCTGAAGGAATGGGCGGGCATGGGAGCGTTAGCAGGCCTTCTGGTGTTGGTCTTCTTGGTTTGCCTGTGGTATATATGCAACATTTCTCTATTTTTAAAAACTTATTTATTTATTCATTTTACATCCTAATTGCAACCCTCCTCCTCTCATCCCAGTCCTCCTCTCCCACTTTTTTCCTATTTTCTCTCCTCCACTTCACCTTGGAAAAGGGGAGCCCTTCAACACCCCATTTCAACCTGTCTTGGCACACCAATTAGCATAAGAACTAACAGCATCTTCTTCCACAGAGGCCAGACAAGACAGACCAACTGGGGTAAAGTGATCAACAAGCAAGCATCAGAGTCCATATCAGAGACAGCCCCTACTCCAATTGATGAGGTAATCACATAAAGGAGTGTGATAATGTTCTTTTTGCTTCTATTTTGTGGATAGTTCGAGGAATATTAGTGTTAACTCCTCTTTGAAATTATGGTAGAATTCTGCACTGAAACCATGTGAGCTTTTTTTTTTTGGGGGGGAGGGTGTTTTAATGAGTGCTTCTATTTCCTTAGGGGTTATAGGACTATTTAAATTGTTTACCTGATCTTAATTTAAATTTGGTAAGTGGAATCTAGCAAGAAAATCTCCTATTTAATTTAGATTTTCCAACTTGGTGGGGAACAGGCTTTAGATTCTTTGGATTTCCTCAGGGTCTGTTGTTATTTCTACCTTTTCATTTCTGATTTTATTCATTTGGGTACTGCCATTCTACTTTTCAGTTACTTTGGCTAAGGGTTTTTCTACTTTGTTGATTTTCTCAAAGAACCAGCTCTTGGTTTCATTGATTATTTTTATTGTTCTCTTTGTGTCTAATTTATTGATTTCAGTCATGAGTTTGATCATTGCTTCTCCTCTTAGGTGTGTTTGCTTCTTTTTGTTTTAGTGCTTTCAGGTTAGCTGTTATTATTATGAGATCTTTCTAATTTCTTTAAAGGCACTTGCTGCTATGAACTTTCCTATTAGCACTGCTTATCTTGTGTCCTACAAGTTTATGCTGTGCTTTCATTTTCTATGAATTCTAGAAATTTTTAATTCATTTTTTATATTTCTTCCCTGATTCAGTGGTCATTTAGCAGAGAGTTGTTCTGTCTTGATGAGGTTTTAAGTTTTCTCTTGTTTCTGTTGTTGTTTAAGTTCATGTTTAATCCAGGGTTTATTTTAAATTTTTAATATTACTTGAAGCTTGCTTTATGACCAACTAGATGGTCAATTTTGTAGAAGATTCTGTGAGTTGCTGAGAAGAATGCATTTGAGTGATAAGTTCTGTAGATATATGTTGTGCCCATTTGATTCATGATGTTGGTTAGTTTCATTGTTTTTCTGTTTCGTTCATCTCGATGTCCTGTTGATTGGTGGGAGTGGGGTATTGAAGTTCCCCATTATTAATGTGTGGGGATCAATGTGTGGTTTAAGCTTCAGTAATGTGTCTTTTACAGATGTGGGTGCCCTTGTACTTGGAGCATAGATGTACAGAACTGAGATGTCATCTTGGTGGAATTTTCCTTTGATGAGTATGAAGTGTCCTTGCCCATATCTTTTGATTTATTTTGGTTGTCACGAACAACTCCACATTTGGCTAAGGCTGAGGATCTGGCTTGCTTCCATGTATGTGGACCTATTTGCATTGCCCACGTGGCATGCTGGGGCTGGCTACCCAGAGGCTACTTAAGCTGTGGGCTGGCTTTCCCCAGGGTCAGATGATTGTTCAAGGTTCCTCAATAAACTGCATTGAAAAAAAAAAAAAAAAAACAAGCAAGCTTACCACACTGAATTTAGAGATCATCAATATAATGGCACAGATGATTTTAAACGTCTCCAACTCTAAACTGCAGAGTACAAATTATAAAAATGAGCTTTCTATAAAATTCTACCTGTGACCTGGGAATAACATTAGCAAAACAAAAGAAGCATAGGTTTACTTGTTTATATTCAACTACTTTCTCATGTTGAATTACTACACTATAATGATATAAAATCCACTGCATAATAAGTTTATGAAATATAAAGTAATTCTTCCATCTACTTGTGTCTTCTCTTCTCAGAGTTGACACACTCAAATATGTTATTTTGCATTCATCAGATTTTTTAAATCTAATTTTATTATATTTTGTATTAAATTTATCCTTTGATGATTTTATATATGTTTATAATGTATTCTGGTTAGTCTAGATGTTCATATCTTTTCCACTCTCCCTCCCACTTTTGTAACCCTTTCTTCTCTTGTAAGTCCTTTTCTCACACTCATGTCTTTTTGTTTTGTTTTGTGACATACTGAGTTTAACCAAGGCTACCTTTGTGACTATAGGTTTAGAGCTTTTTGTGGTAGTCTGGTGAGCTTGTTGGTAATTACACAACTAAAAACAATGAATGAATAACCTCTCCCAGAATCCATTAGTAGCCAATAATTCATCAAGGATGAGCAGGAACACATAAGCCACCACTTGTCTCATGATTAACTGGATAGACCCAATATTGTGCAGCAATTTGCAATGAGATCATGGTTGCAATGGCTGTGTCATGTTCAGGTGACAATATTTCACACCACTTCTCTCTATCTTCTTGCTGCTACAATCTTTATTTTGCAGTGTCCATGACTCTTAGACAGAGTACCCAAGCTTTACTTGTTTTATACTACATTTATTAAGTTTGGTAATATTGGCCTTGTAGAAAGAATTTGAAATATTGTGTCTATTTCTATTTTGTAGAATATGTTGAGAAGTACTGATGGTAGTTCTTCTTTATAGGTCTGGTAAGATCTACTGTGAATCCATCTGGAACTGAGTGTTTTCTAGTCTGGAGATTTTTTTTTTAATCACTATTTTATTCTCCTTGATTGTTTAACAGGTCTGTTTAGAGGGTCCAAGATGGTGGTGTCTACCGCACAGGGTATCTGAACAGCAGCTCATCAGTGAGAGAAGAACAATTACAGGTTTTACTGTGGACGCCAAATCCCCAGCATCTGTGTTTCTCAAGTGAGAGGAGAGCCCACTAGGAAAAGAGAGGATCCAACTTCATGCCACCTGGCTAATCCTGAGAGAAGTTTCTGGGCTCTCACTCTGCAAGCTTCTAGCCCTAGGCTAACAGCCCAGTCCCAACTTCTATGGATGAATATCTTCAGGTAGTGGAGACTCATGGCTCCACACTCTTTATCCTGTGGGCACCTTCTGGTTACTGATGGCTCTTGGGGCCCCTTCGCTCATCGTCCTGTGAAATGGAAACCTTCTGGTACTGGCGTGGGGGGAGGGGCACAGTTCCACTTTGGACTCACTCTTACCTTCCCAGGTATGTGGCTCCAATCTTGGACCTCCTGATGTTTGGGACCCAGGGAAGCAACTCCAGACACTGCTCCAAGGCTCAACTCATCTTCCTAAAGAGACAGCCAGACGTCTGACCTCACAGGTTTCTTAAAAGCCTTCACAGAGCAAGCACATTGTCTGAGCACGGTGCCTGGTCTCACTAAACTCAGAGCAAGAAAACCAGTGAAAGGGAAGCTGACTCTAGTCGTTCCCTTAGCAAAAAGTGCATCCCTGAACTCCTGAGAAATCCACTTGGTCCCCAGGATTAAACACGTGAGGAGATCCATAGACAGTTCTCTGAGAACCACCCACCAGACAGAGATCATTCCTAGTGCTCTGAGAAGGGCTGCAGAAGCATCCAGCTTCCTACCCACGACAGGAAAATACAAACAGGTGAACGAAATCAACAAAACAGTTCAAGCTCTGAAGATGTAAAAGAAAATGTTAAAGAAAGCACAAACTGAAGAATCTTGGAGAGGGAGAACTTAGAGAAGAAAACAAATAGTATAGAGGTAAGCATTATCAAAATCATACAAGAGAAAGAGGAAAGAATCTTGGGTGTAGAAGACAAAATGGAAGAAATTGATGCATCTGTCAAAGAAAATGTTAAATCCAAAAATATTCCTGACACAAAACATCCAAAAATAATCAAAGATACCATGAAAAAAAGAAACTTAAGAATAATAGGAATAGAAGAAAGAGAAGGTTCCCAGCTCCAAGGACCAAAAAATATTTTAAACAAAATCATAGAAGAAAAATTTCCAAACTTAAGAAAGAGATGCCTATAAGCATACAAGAGGCCTACAGAACACCAAATAGATTAGACAAGAAAAGAAAATCCTAGCACCACAATATAACAAAACACTAAATGTACAGAACAAAGAAAAAATATTAAAAGCTGCAAGGGATAACAGTTAAGTAACATATAAAGACAAACCCATCAAAATCATACCTGACTTCTCAATAGAGAATATAGGAGCCAGAAGGTCCTGGGCAGATCTCTTGCAAACTGTCAGAGACCACAGATTCCAGTCCAGTCTACTATATTCAGCAAAACTTTCAATCACCATAGATGGGGAAAACAAGATATTACATGATAGAACCAAATTTAATATTTATGCACAAATCCATCCCTACAGGAGGCACTAGAAGGAAAACTCTCACCTGAAGAAGTTAACTGCACCCCCCAAAAAAAAAAACATAGGACATAAATAATTTCACTACAACAAAATCAAAAGTAAAAAAGTACACAAACATACTATTGCAACCAATATCAAAATAAAAGTAACTAACTCACTGATAATTAATATCTATCAAGATCAATGGACTCAACTCTTCAATAAAAAGACACAGGCTAACAGAATGGATACATAAACAGGATACATCATTCTGCTGCATACAAGAAACACACCTGACCCACAAAGATAGACATTACCTAAGAGTAAATGGCTGGGTGGGGAAAAAAAAAAAGGTTTCCAAGCAAATGGACTCAAGAAGCAAGCAGGAGTAGCCAATCTAATATCTAAGTAAATAGACTTTCAACCAAAATTAGTCAAAAGATATGAGGAAGTTCACTTCATACTCATCAAAGGAAAATTCCAAGAAGACATCACAATTCTGAGCATCTATGCCCTAAATACAATACAATACATTTGTAAAAGAAACATTAATAAAACTAATTGGCCAGGCATTTTTCCCCCTAAATTTGTGGAGAGTTCTATGATTTTGTTGGCAATATTTCCCATGTCTTCAATCTGAGTTTATTTCCTTCTACACCAATTATTTGTAGATTTGGTGTTTTCACGGTGTTCCATAATTCCTGCATATTTCATTCTTGAGCTTACATAATGGTCTAATTCCTCTACCTGTCCTCAAATCTTGAAATTCTGTCTTCTCTTTGTTTCCATCCTATTGCTATTGTTTTACAGTGAAGTATTCATTAAACCTATTGAAAACTTTATTTTCTCCCTTATTTTAGCTTTTTCATTATTTCTATGTGTTTATTGAATTTAATTTGCATGTCCTGAATTGTCATTATTTCATTCAGACATTTATTTGTATTTTCTTAGACTTCAATCAGGCATTTATACTGTGAACATTAAGTTCATTTATGTTTTTTTTTTCCCTTTTGAACATTTAAACATGTTTACAACTGTTCTTTTGAATTCTGTATCTTTTGAATTCCATATTATTTGTACTTATTGGGGACAATTACTATCGGGCTGGTAATTTGAAAGTGGAAAATATTGTCTTGGGAGTTTTGTTGGTTTGTTTTTATTTTATTTTAGCTTAGTGGGTTTTTTTGTTTTTTTTTTTTTTTTTTTTTGTTTTGTTTTTTTGGTGTTACTTGACAGGTGTTGTTGTGAAAAGACCTGAGCATCTGGAAATAGATGGTTGATTGTGTTTTTTGGTATGTTTAGTTCACTGAATTGGAGTCCTGAGATAGGATGATTAGCTGTTAGCTTGGACAACTTCTGAGATGACAGGGATGAGGGTAATCCGATATTTTACTAGATCTGGCTGCATGGAGTGGCTGAGCATCTGTAGAGCATTGTGGAGTGAGATGATCAGAGTCTAGGGGAAGATGAGCTTTTTAGCAGACCTATATTTGTAGAATGGCTGAATGCCTGCAGAAAGTCCCACAAGTTAATTTTCAAAGTTAGCATTCAAAGTAAGGGTTTCATCATTCTGGCATTTTCATATACATATGTGTATTGTTTCTATTCATCACCCTCCCCATTCCCCACTCTCCTCTCTTGTTTTGTCTCACCCTTCCCAGGAATAGTCTCCATTCATTTTCAATGTCCATATATTCCATTACTGTTGCTTTTACCTTTCTTTCTCCCTTCAGATAATTTTGTCTTCTATCATGGTCTTGGTTCTACATTCTTGACATACACTCATGCACACAAAATTTTAAACCTAGATTTTTTTTTATGAGACAAAATTGGCATTTACCTCCTGGTTCTGGCTCATTTTTTTTTTTTAATGTAATGATCCTCAGCTCCTAAGAATGTCATAGTTTCATTTTTCTTTACCATTGAATAAATTTCCATTATGTATATGTATCAGATTTTTCTTTCAATTATTCAGTTGATGGATACCTAGGCTGATTACATTTCTTAAGAATGAACATGGATATAAAATAAATGTGTAGGAGGACATTGGGGTTTTCTGAGTATACAGCCAACAGTGGTGTAATATGGTAGCTCTAATTTTGCCTTTTTAAAGGATCCTCCACACCCTAACTAGCATTTGTTGTCATTTTTTCTCTCAATGATAGCTGTTATAAGAGTGATCAGGGTGATATATTATGATATATATGTATATTATATATTCCTCTTCTATCAGCTGTCAAATGCTTTGAATTTTGTCTGGCTTGTGAGTACTGTCATAATTGTTGTTGGGTTCATAAGTGCAGCTGCCCCTGCTGTGTATGAAAAACAATGTTTCTTGGAAGTTATCCACCACCTCTACCTGTTACAATCTTTCTATCTCCTCTTAAAGAAAATCCCTGAGCCTTAGGAGAAGTGATGTGATAGATATATACCATTTTTAAAAATAGAAATATGAGCACTGCAATATTCTGAATCAGAATATTGATTTGTTTTACTGGTAGTTGAGCTGTTTTCAAACCAGTTACATTAACCATAATTACTTTTACACTTAATTAAGAGTGAGAAAACTGATAACAGAAATGTATGTAATCTGTCCTCAGGCAGAAGTGCATGGGTCATGTAAAATTTTACTCTGTGCTAACGTTTTATCAATGGAGTTCATATTATTTCATAGTATGTAAAAGTTCATCAATGTACCTGGTGTGTCTTATCAAAGATATAGTTATTTTAGACAGTATGTGCTCAGCATGATACTGTTTAGAAGGAAAAGAATGATGATTATTTCTAATGAACGACAAATTATAAAGTCTTAAGAAAACATTGGAATGTAGCTAATCACAATCATCAGATAAGTTTAGGTGGTATTTGAAGAGAAGAATCCAAAAAAAACAGGACTGTTGAAGTTCCTGAAATGTTTTTTTTTTCTCCCACAAAACATTTTTATCCTTTTGAAAACATAGGCTGCAAACTTAAATGCTAAGCTCTGCAACTCAGCCAGACCTCCTGCTGTGTAAATTGATCTGTTTAACTAGTTTCTAAATTTCCATTTTAACCTGAAATGGTTGCCCAAAAAGGAGATGGAACACTTAGAGCTGAAAAATTTAACACTTACATAAAGTTTTATTCCCAGCAATAATGTATGTCCTTGACAATGGTGCAAAACAGCTTGTTTGGATACATGGTGGTTCCCTTTCAAAATAATTGGATTGAATTAGAATAATCCCCACCTCCAGAAAAAAAATAAATGAATCTATTTAAAAGTTTAATGTATGCAGATGATAAAACTAGGACTTTGGTGATTCTGGTGCACACAGGGTTTTTGTCTAGGAACAGGATTTACATGAACCTCCATATCTTTTTTTTTTAAATTTGGTTTTATTTATTATTACTTTTTTTTAAATTTTTCATCAATTACACTTTATTCATTCTGCGTCCCTCCATAAGCCCCTCCCTCATCCCCTCCCAATCCCCACCCTCCCTCCTCCCTCTGCTTGCATGCCACTCCCCAAGTCCACTAATAGGGGAGGTTCTCCTCTCCTTTCTGATCTTAGTCTGTCAGTTCACATCAAAAGTGGCTGCATTGTCCTCTACTATGGCCTGGTAAGGCTGCTCTCCCGCAGAGGGAGGTGATCAAAGAGCAGGCCAATCAGATTATGTCAGAGGCAGTCCCTCTTCACATTACTATGTAACCCAATTGGACTCTGAACTGCCCTGGGCTACATCTGTGCAGGGGTTCTGGGTTATCTCCATGAATAGTCCTTGGTTGGAGTATGAGTCTCTGGGAAGTTCCCTGTGTTCAAATTTTCTTGTTCTGTTGCTCTCCTTGTGGAGACCCTGTCCTCTCCAGCTCTGAACCTCCATATCTTCTAGAAGTTGTTCAACTGGAGGAAAATCAGGCAAGCAACTTTGCTTTGTTACTTAGACCTTGTAATAACAAGGCCACCTGATGAAGACATTTCTCCTTTTCAGGAAGGGTCCTTCCCCTCAGTTAATCCTTTTTGAAAATGCCTTCACTGACCTGCTCAGAAATATGTCTGTTAGTTGATTACTGACCCTCTCAAGTTGTTAATCAAGGTTAACCACCATAGTGACCAAGCAATTAGCCTGATGTCCTATAGCTGGTTAATGGTGGAACTGAGATTAGAACTCAGATTTCTCTTAGTCAGATTGGTGTTCCCTCCAAGGCCTCGAAACACTGTTACTGATATGTAATATTTACTAAAGAGTTTCCGTGTGCTTGTATGTGTATGAAATATATTACATTTTTTGAGGTAGATCTTATTGTTCTTATATATAATTTTTAAGAAAAAGCTTAGAGTGGTCAATGTGCCTAAAGTCACACAAAAAATTAGTGATAGAGCTTTGGTTTTAAGTCAGAAATGGCTCTACAGACCTTTGTCTGAAGCATCATATTACAAGAAAGATGAGACATAAATTTAATTTCTTGGTTAAAATAAATAGTATATAAACGGGGCACAGTGACATACATCTATAATGCCAGCACTGTGGGAGGCAGAGCCAGGTGTATCTGTGTGAGCTGGAGGTCAACCTGGTCTACAAGGCCAAGGCTACACAGAGAAATCCTGCTTTAAAAAAAAACAACAACTACAACAAAAGAATAGAATATACTATATGCACAAATATAGACTAGTCACAGTTATAAGCTACATATATTATAAATAGAAATAAATACTAATAATGTAGACTATTCATATACCTATTTGAAACAGAGTCTCACTTTGTAGACTAGGCTTATGTCAAACTCATAGAAATCTGTCCAACTTTTCCCCCTGAGTGCTGGGATTTAAAGTGTATGCCATGACAGCTACCTATAATATAAATATTTTACTTTATCTCTGTCTTCTTTTAATTTATTTTGTTGTTGTTGTTTCTTGTTGTGTTGTAGTTATTTTGAGACATAATTTTGTTCTGTAGCCTAGGCTGGTCCTAAACTTGCTATATAGCTCAGACTGGTCTAGAACTTGAGGTATTCTTATTTCAGCCTCATGAAGATAATCTTGAACTTTTGATCTTGCTTTCACCTTCTGGATGCTTGGATTACAATTGTACATTACCATGATTGGTTTTATGGGGATCTGAGGATTAAAGATGGGGTTTGTGCATGGTAGGCACTCATTCTATCACTATAATACATCTCCATTCTATACCTATCTTCTTGGTTACTCATTTGAGTTACCATTATTGAGAATGGTACCCAACAATTACCATTATTGAGAATTAAATCAGCTGCTATTAGGTCCAGTTCAGAAGGTATGTGTTCAGGGAGTTTGACCAGTGGTTGTATTATTGGTTGTTTAGCAAATTTATCTTTCTTTGTAGGTTCATAATAAGCCATAAGCTTATAAATTTTTATAATAAAATTATTCATACGGTCTTTTCTCAGTTACAGTTGAGTAATTGGTATGTTGTTTAGAGCGATTTTTTTTTCTTTCTGAGGAACCTTAAAAAATAGAACTTGTCGTTACGTTTGTGATCCTAGGCTTTGGTGGCTGAGCCATCTTGCAGAAATGATATGGGAGCAATCAACCATAGTTTATTTAAACTTAAGGTCAACTTCATTATGTGGATGTGGAACACGTAACAGGTGCTGTCAAAATGACCATGAACCTGAAACTAAAGGGGCCATAGACCTGTGAGAAAACTTAATACCATTAGTCTACTAAGAGAAAATAACAATAAAATTATCCCTAATGTCATATTGCTATACTCATAGTTACTGCATCACTCAGCCCTCATAAGCAAACCTTCTTGTTGCAGTAGATGAGAATTAATAAAGAAACTCACAGCCAGATAATATGCAGAGAATGAGAGACTTTGGAGGACTCAGTCTGAAAATCTATGTCTTCATCTTCCCCTCAAAGCTCAGGGATCTAGGTGAGATAAAAGGCAAAAAAAGATTGTAGACACCAATGTTGGTGAATGACTACAAGGAGACAGCATTTTCCAGATACAAGAGGACTGATGCACACATGGACTCACAGAGACTGTGGCGACATACGCATATAATCTGCATAGATTCAAGCCAGGAGGGCTCTTAGCACTGAAAGAGGGAAATGGACACTAGGTCCCACCCCTAACCAAGATGCTATTTGTAATTGATAACAACTGGCAAAAGGAGGATCAGTTTTCTCCAGTGGAGTGTCCCTTAGGTATATGAAAACCTACACTACTCATCTGTAATGAGGTCTGGTGACCTCTTCTGGCATGCAGACACACATGCAGGCAGAAAACTGTGAAAATAATAAATGAATCTTCCAAAAGAAAGTCTCAAAGGGTACAAAAAGTTAAAAGGGACCTGAGTTCAAGAACTTGGAGAAAGTTAATATAAATTAATAGGTCCCTTTTGTGTACTTGAGCCTCTTTTGGATATATGCCTAGGAGTGGTATGGACATTTGCTCAACCACGTTTGTAGCTGCTTTATTTGTAATAGCCAGAAGCTGGAAACAGCCCAGATGCCCCTCAACTGAAGAATGGATGCAGAAACTGTGGTACAACTATACAATGGAGTATTACTCAGCAATGAAAAATAAGGAAATCATGAAATTTGCAGGTAAATGGTGGGACCTGGAAAGGATCATCCTGAGTGAGTTGTCCCAGAAGCAAAAAGACACACACGGTATATACTCACTCATATAAACATACAACATAGGATAAACCCACTAAAATTGGTACATCTAAATAAACTAAGCAAAAGAGAGGACCCTAACTAAAACGCTCAATCCCCATCCTGAAAGGCAAAGAGGATGGACATCAGAAGAAGAAGAAAACAGGAAACAACCTAGGAACCTGCTACAGAGAGCATCTGAAAGCCTCTGCCCTGCAGACTATCAAAACAGATGCTGAGCCTGATGGCCAACTGGCAGGGAGAGTGAATGGAATTTTATGTAAGAAGTGGGAAATAGCAAGAGCTGGAGAGGACAGAAACTCCACAAGGAGAGCAACAGAACAAGAAAATTTGAACAAAGGGAACTTCCCAAAGACTCATACTCCAACCAAGGACTATTCATGGAGATAACCTAGAACCCCTGCACAGATGTAGCCCATGGCAGTTTAGTGTCCAAGTGGGTTACATAGTGATGGGAAGAGGGACTGTCTCTGACATAATCTGATTGGCCTGCTCTTTGATCACCTCCCCCTGAGAGGGAAGCAGCCTTACCAGGCCACAGAAGAAGACACTGCAGCCATTCCTGATGTGATCTGATAGACTAAGATCAGAAGGAAGAAGAGGAGGACCTCCCCTATCAGTGGACGTGCGGAGGAGCACTCATGCAGAAAGGGGAGGTAGGGTGGGAGCGGGAGAAGGAGGGAGGGGCTTATGGGGGATACAAAATGAATAAAGTGTAATAATAATAATAATAATAATAATAATAATAATAAACAAACAAACAAAAAAAGAAAGAAAAGAAAAGCAGAGACAAAAAATATTAATAGGTCCCAAACATGAGCTAAGTAATTTTCAACTGTTTTATGAAATGAGGTCTGACTATGCAGCCAAGACTAGTCTGCTACTTTTGATGCACTGCACTCTTGAGTGCAGCCATTAATAGCAGGGTACCATCACAATGAGCCTTTTCATTCTTTTATTAATATTTATAATTTATTTATTTATTTACTCTACATTTCGATCAAATGCCCCCTCCCTCCTCTCCTCCCAGCCCTAATCTCACACCATCTTCCCATTTTCCACCTTTCCTTCTCAGAAAAGGGGAGCTCGCCAATACCAATCCACCAGAGCACATCAAGCAGCATCAAGACTAAGCACATCCCCTTCCACTGAGGCTAGACAAGGCAGCCCTGCTAAAGGAAAGTGATCTAAAAGCAGGCAACAGAGTCTATGTCAGAGACACCCCCCACTTAATTTGCTAGGGGATCCATATGAAGATCAAGCTGCCCATCAGCTATGTATGTGTAAGATTCCTACACCAAATCCAGGCTTGCTCTTTGGTTGGTGCTTCAGTCTCTGTAAACCCCAAGGGTCTAGGTTGGTTGACTCTGTTGGTTTTCTTGTGGAATTATTGTTCCTTTCATGTCCCTCTAACCTTTCCCCTATTCTTCTGCAAGAATCCGTGAGCTCCACCTAATGTTTGGCCCTGGGTCTCAATGTCTGTTTCAGTCCACTGCTGGGTAAAGTTTTTCAAAAGACAGTTATATTAGGCTCCTGTCTTCAAGGATAGGAGACTATTATTAGTGTCAGGGGTTGGTACTCTATCATTGGATTGGTCTCAATTTGGGCCAGTTATTGATTGGCTATTTCCTCAATCTCTGTTCCATCATCATCCCTGCACATCCTGTAGGCCGTATAAATTTGGAGTTGAAGGCTTGTTGGTGATTTGGGGTCCCTCTCTCTGCACTGGAAGTCCTGCCTGGCTAGGAAGCTGCCACTTTACACTCCATGTCCCCTGCTGCTAGGAGTCTCCGCTAGTGTCACCACCATATCCTTACGGAGCCTACCCTGTCACAGTTTTCCAGCTTGTCCCAGGGATGCCCCCATCGGTTTCCCTCATCTCTCTGAGCCCTCTCACCTTCCACCCCAACTCTCTTGACACCTGATTCTCACCCTCTTTTTCCTCCCACACTCTCTCCCACCCAGTTCCCTATCTTCATCCACTTTTGCTGACTATAAGTGTGATTCTAACATCCTCACTTGGACCCTCCTTGTTAGTTAGTTTCTTTGGGTCTATGGATTTTAGTATGGTTATCTTGTACGCTATAGGTTTAATATCCACTTATAAGTGAGTACAAACCATGTGTGTCTTTCTAGGTCTGAGTTATATCACTCAGGGTGATCTTTTCTAGTTCTATCCATTTTCCTACGCATTTCATGATTTCCTTTTTTAAAAATAGCTGAGTAGTATTCCATTGTGTAAATGTAACATATTTTCTTTATCCATTCCTTGGTTGAGGAAAATCTGAGTTGTTTCCCAGTGTCTGGCTGTTACAAATAAAGGTGCTATGAACATAGTTGAGGAAGTGCCCTTGTGGTATGGTGGAGCATCCTTTCAGCTTATGCCCAGGAATGGTATAGATTGATCTATTGAACTATTTATAAATTTCTGAGTAACCTCCATATTGATTTCCAAAGTGGTTGTACAGGTTTGCACTCTCACCAGGAGTGTTCCCCTTGCTCCACATCCTCACCAGCATGTACTGTCACTTAAGTTTTTGATCTTAGCCATTCTGACATTTGTAAGATATACTCTCAGAGTTGTTTTGATTTTCATTTCTCTGATGACTACGGACATTGAACATTTCCTTAAGTGCTTCTTAGCCATTAGGGAATCCTCTGTTGGGAATTCTGTGTTTAGCTTTGTATCCCATTCTTAAACTGGATTATTTGGTTTGTTGCAGTTTAATTTCTTGAATACTTTATATATTTTGGATATTAGTCCTCTGTGGAATGTAGGGTTGGAGAAGATCATTTCCCACTCTGTAGGCTACTGTGTTGTATTGATGGTGTCGTATTGCCTTACAGAAGGTTTTCAGTTTCGTGAGGTCCAATTTATTTGTTGATCTTAGTGCCTGAGCTTTTGGTGTTCTGTTCAGAAAATTGTCTCCTGGTTCAATGAGTTCAAGGCTATTTTTCACTTTTTCTTTTGTTAGATTTAGTGTATCTGGTTTTATATTGTGGTCTTTGACCCACTTGTACTGGAGTTTTCTACAGGGTGACATGTGTTTGCATGTTTCCATACTTAGACATTCAGTTACCCCCCCATCTATTGAAAATGCTTTCTTAAAATTCAAGTGTCTATAAGTGTGTGTTTTTATTTCTGTGTCTCTAATTCTATCCCATTAATCAATCAGTCTATTTCTATGCAAATGCCATTCTAATGCTCTGGTTTTTCTTCAGATAGTATAAATCTTCTGCCATTTCATTATTCTTTAAGGCACTTAATCAAAAGGGATGACATTATCCCAAATAGTATACTAAGCAAGTCAACCACTTACGGTTTCTGTTTGTCTTCAAGATTCCATATTCCAGTATTACAGACAGTTCATAACTGGTAAACACACTGAGAAAAGTGTTTTGAATTAAATGGGGCAAAAGCTTTCACAAAAGACATTCTAGAGGGTGGGAGCTTGAGGGGATATTTTCTAAAATGAGGTCAGGGTGGAGCTCTGAAATAATAACATTTAAGTAGCCAAATACGTGAGGTAGGAGGGAGGTGAAAGAATGTATATTAAACATAGAGAAAATGGAATGAGGTCTAGAGAGGGGACTCAGCAAGCAAAGGTACTTGCTGATAAGCCTGATAACCTGAGTCCCATCCTAGGCACCCACACAGCAGAAGAGAAGCAACTCCTGAAAGTTGTTCTATAACTACATGCAACTGTTGCACACACCTACACACACACACACACACACACACTCAAAATAAAAGTATAATAAAATAATTTAAGTGGAAAACTTGACGTATAGCACAGACCTTGATATATGTCAGAAAACAATAGCAGCAAGAGTGACAGAAACATGATGCAGATAGGATACAAAAGGTGGTAAAAGACAAGGTGGACGAGGGAAAATTGTCCAAGTCCTGCAAAAAATAGTAAAAAGTTGTGAGGATGTTTATAATGCCAAGATCTAGAGCCATGCTATCTAGATTTGTTTCTTATCTTATCAACTTAACAAAAAATGCTATCTTGTACAGCAATTTATCCTTTATTGTGCCTTTCTTGTATTCCATAGGTTTGAGTAGGTTTTGTGTTTCTATTCCTTGTTGTTTCAAGAAATTTTCTAATTTTTATTATAATTTCTTCATTAACTTGCTGGGGCTTTGTAAAATTACATTTAGTTCTTAAGTTTCTGATACTCATATGCTGCTGATTTATAGATTTCTACCTTTGTGGCCAGAAAATAGAGTCGATTTGACTCTTCTTTAATTTGTTAAGAATTGAGAGACTTCTTTATTTTGTAATTTACTGAAACAGTCCTGTAGTCCTGGTCTAGGACAAAGCCTTGTAATCACTTCACTCTCTTCCCTGCAAGAGTCAGTGTCTACATGTTCTATGCTACCTGGGAGTTGAAAATGGGTAACATGGTGATTTAAAACTGCTCTTCCTACTGCCTTCAAAGATCTTTTTAATTGTTATTATTTATTCTTTCCCCCAGTTTCATCATTTCTTGTGAAGGTATTTTTCTTCTGTTCAAACCAAACTTTCTCCTAGGTGTAACATCACTAGGGAGACTGATACACTATCTTGCATTGTCTTTCATTCTCTCTTTCTTTCTTCAGTATTCAAAACAAAATGCAAAATTTGATATGCTACAAGTATCACAGGTCTGTAGGAGAAGATTTTCTCAGTGCTCAGTAGAAACAATTAGCATTAATCACCAGGAAATTGTATCCTGTGGGTAACATGGGGCACAGGTAAAGCAATGGACAATGTCCTTCAGCCTATTTTGTGAAAAAAAAATATAATATCAAACTCGGATAAAAACAAATAATGTAGACAACCATGTATACTGATGGCATACCTCCAAGCTTATATGTAGAGCACTGATTCTCTGGATAGTTTTAAGAATAGTATTTAGGAAATGTAAGATACACAGACTGTATACCTTTCAGTACAGATTACTTACATAAAAATAATTCAAATATATCAAATATATCCAGTGCAGGGAGAGGAACACTAAATGAGGAAAAAAAGCAAAATAGGTGAGAGGATATGGAATAAGATGAACAGCAAGTCCACATTGGCTAAGGATTTTTTGTTAATTTCTCAAAAATGAAGTCGGACCTTCCATAAAACATAGTTCAAACTTGACTCCACGAGATGGATAATAGGATAATAGTCTCTCTGTCAATTATGTGCCCTATCAACAGTCTTTAGTATGTATGAAGAAATCTTGAGTGATTTAGCAACAACATACTAAGAAACATTTTCAGATTTATTCTCTAGAACTGTGGTGTGTGTGTGTGTGTGTGTGTGTGTGTGTGTGTGTTGGGGGGATACAATTTGTGGCATTTTACAATTTTTGTTCTTTGAATGTTTCTATTGTTGTCCATTTCAAGCCACAATCCTGAGGTCACTATGAGCACAATCTTGTTATAGTAAAGGCCACTTACTCATCATTTACTGACCCCAGGATTAATAGCATGGTCTTCTTTCAGACACAAGTAATAAGAAAGGATAACAGAAGAAGAGGCTTAACATTCTAAAAATAAAACAAAAGAGCCAAACATGGAATCATATTTCTCAAAAGGATTGTCCAGACCCATTCCCATACCATTTAAATAGCTAGAGAAATGTTCTTTCTGGTTATAATTGCATTTGCATTTTGTTAGCCTTCCCTAGAGCAGGCAGTGCTTTCCTTCTTGGAATGCCACACCATAAGAAGAAGTCTGAGCTAGGCTCCTAGGAATTACATGGAGATATTTGTTTCAATTGGCATGTAATATCACTTTCACATGTGCAATCAAGTTCAGCTTAGATCTTTCAATCACAGTTAATCCACTAAATTACTACAGCTCTATTAGCTACCACTGCAGAATTTCAGAAAGTCACCCATTTTAGCCCATTCCAAATCACTGCACCACAAAAACTGAGCAAATAAAGTAGTTATTGTTTAATCTTAATAGGCTAAACTTAATAGGTTCAGGATTGTGTTAACCTGTCAAGTTTGCAGGTAACAGCAGACAACTGATGGACACTGGAATGTACTCAGGAGTTTGGGAATGCATGTGAGAATTGATGCCAATAAACTAGTCTATAAGGCCACATGCCATACAAAAAAAAAATGTCATTATTGGGTCAAACCACACTGCCACCTTCTGGTAAGTAAAATCCTGTCCTTGCCACGAAGGGGATTCTCGAAAAAACTCCACCCCAAAAGGTTATCAGTGAATAGGTATTATAAGAAAGCAGGCTGTGGGCAGCTTCCTGGCAGCAGGAGATGAGATAGGATTGTAAAAGAGTTGGCAGAAAAGTTGTCTTCATCTGAGTGAAAGTATACTATGGTATATTCTGCTAGCAAAGCAGAGTCAGTGTCTTGACAGAAAATATTCAGTGGTAATGAAAACATTAATACCAATGAAAACATTAATACCAATCATAAGCTGCAATTTTCTCCATTTCTTCTTTAAAGAAGCCATTGATAGTAGTAAGAATAAGGTTCATGAGAGACATCTAGGTTTTTATTACTATTGCTCTGCAGCACAGCTTGAGATCAGGGATGGAGATACTGCCAGAGATTCTGTTGTTGTACAGGATTACTTTAGCAATTCTGGGTTTTTGTTTTGCCATATGAAATTGAGAATTGAAATTTTTTTCATACAAGTCTTTGACTTCCTTGGTTAGGGTTACTCCGAGGTACCTTACGTCATTTGTGGCTATTGTGAAGGGTGTTGTTTCCCTAATTTCTTTCTCAGCCCTTTTGTCTTTTGTATACAGGAGGGCTACTGATTTTTTTGAGTTAATTTTGTATCCAGCCACTTTGCTGAAGGTGTTGTTTATCAGCTGTAGGAGTTCCCTGGTAGAGTTTTTGGGGTCACTCACGTATACTATCATATCATCTGCAAATAGTGATAATTTGACTTCTTCCTTTCCAATTTGTATCCCCTTGATCTCCTTCAACTGTCTTATTGCTCTAGCAAGGACTTCCAGCACTATGTTGAAGAGATATGGAGAGAGTGGGCAGCCTTGTCTTGTCCCTGATTTCAGTGGGATTGCTTTAAGTTTCTCTCCGTTCAGTTTGATGTTGGCTATAGGCTTGCTGTATATCGCTTTTACTATGTTTAGATATGTGCCTTGTATCCCTGATCTCTCCAATACTTTGAACAGGAATGGATGTTGGATTTTGTCAAATGCTTTTTCAGCATCTAGGGTGGTTTTTTTCTTTCAGTTTCATGTGGTTTTCTTCTTTCAGTTTTCTTTCAGTTTCATGTGTTTTTTTTCTTTCAGTTTGTTAATATGGTGGATCACATTGATGGATTTCTGTATGTTGAACCACCCCTGCATACCTGGGATGAAGCCTACTTGGTCATAGTGGATAATATCTTTGATGTGTTCTTGGATTCGGTTTGCAAGTATTTTATTAAGTATTTTTGCATCAATGTTCATAAGGGAGATTGGCCGGAAATTCTCTTTCTTTGTTGAGTCTTTGTGTGGTTTAGGTACCAAGGTGACTGTGGCTTCATAGAATGAGTTTGGTAATGTTCCTTGTTCTTTCAAGTTCTGTAAAGAAATGTGTTGGTATTTTGATGGGAATTGCATTGAATCTGCAGATTGCTTTTGGCAGGATGGCCATTTCTACTATGATAATCCTACCGATCTGTGAGGATGGGAGATTTTTTTTTATTCTTCTGATATCTTCTTCAATATTTTTCTTCAGAGACTTGAAGTTTTTTTCAAAAAGGTCTGTCACTTGCTTGGTTAGAGGCACACCAAGGTACTTCATGTTATTTATGGCTACTGTGAAGAGTGTAGTTTCTCTGATTTCTTTCTTAGCCCTTTGGTCTTTCTTATACAAGAGTGCTACTTTCTTTTTTTATCTTTTTTTTTTTTTGGTGAATTTTTTCCCACCCCTTTTTGCTGAAGGTGTTTATCAGCTGATGGAGTTTTCTGGTTGAATACTTGGCCTCACTCAAGTATACTATCATATCATTTGCAAATAGTGATGCTTTTACTTCTTTCTTTCCGATTTCTATCCCCTTGATGTCCTTTAGTTGTATTATTGTTCTAGCTAGGACTTCAAGTACTACGTTGAAGAGACAGCATCTTCAACAAATGCTGCTGGTCTAACTGTATGTGCACATGTAGAAAAATGCAAATAGATCCACATTTATCACCCTGCAAAAATTTAAAGTCCAAGTGGATCAAAGACTTCCACATAAAACCAGACACACTAAATCTGTTAGAAGAAAAAGTGGGGAAGAGCTTTGAACTCATTGGCACAAGAGACAACTTCCTGAACAGAACATCAACAGCACAGGCTCTAAGATCAACAATCAACAAATGAGACCTCATGGAAGTGAAAAGCTTCTGTAAAGCAAAGGACACTCTCATCAGAACAAAACAATAGCTTAATGACTGGGAAAGGATCTTCAGCAACCCTATATCTGACAGAGGGCTAATATCCAGAATATATAAAGAACACAAGATTTTAGAAACCAATAAACCAAGTAATCCAATTTAAAAATGGGTTACAGAGCTAAACAGAGAATTCTCAATAGTAGAATATCGAATGGCAGAGAAACACTTAAAGAAATGCTCAATGATGTTAGTCATTAGGGAAATGCAAACCAAAACAACCCTGAGATTTCTTCATGAACCCATCAGAATGTTTAAGATGAAAAATTCAAGTGACAATACATGCTAGAGAGGATGTGGTGAAAGGTGAAACTTCCTCCATTGTTGGTGGGAATGTAAACTTTTGCAACCACTATGGAAATTAATCTGGCGCTTTCTCAGACAAGTAGTAATAGCACTTCCTCAAGATCCAGCTATACCACTCCTAGGCATATATCCTAAGAGGCTCAAGTACACAAAAAGGACATTTGCTCAACCATGTTTGTAGCAGCTTTATTTGTAATAGGCAGAATCTGGAAACAACCCAGATGTTCCCCAACAGAGGAATGGATAAAGAAATTGTGATTCATTTACACAGTGGAATACTACTCAGTAATTAAAAACAAGGAAATCATGAAATTTCCAGGCAAATGGTGGCAACAGGAAAAGATCATTGTGAGTGAGGTATCCCAGAAGCAGAAAGACACACATGGTATATACTCACTTATATGTGGATATTAGACATTTAATATAGGATAAACCTACTAAAATATGTACATCTAAAGAGGCAAATAAGAATGAGGACCATGGGTAAGATGATCAATACTCACTCATAAAGGCAAACAAGATGGACATTGAAAGAGGGAGAAAACATGGAACAGGACAGGAGCTTACCACAGAGCAGATGCTGAGACTCATACCAAACTTTGGGCAGAGTGCAGGGAATCTTATGAATGAAGGGGGAGATAGAAAGACCTGGAGAGGACAGGAGCTCCACAAGGAGAAAACCAGAACCAAGAAATCTGGACACAGGGGTCTTTTCTGAAACTGATACTCCAATTGAGGACCATGCATAGAGATAAGCTAGAACCCCTGCACAGATGTAGCCCATGACAGCTAAGTCTCCAATTGTTTTCCCTAGTAATGGGAACAGGGACTGTCTCTGACATGAACACATTGGCTGCCTCTTTGATCCCCTTCCCCTGAGGGGATGCGGCACCCTTACTAGGCCAGAGTGGAAGACATTGAAGCAAGTCCTGACGATAACTGATATGCTAGGGGCAGAGGGAAGGGGCAGAGGACTTCCCCTATCAGTGGACTTGAGGAGGGTCATGGGAGGAGATGAGGGAGGGAGAGTGGGATTGGGAGGGAATGACAGAGGGGCTAAAGCTGGGATACACAGTGAATAAATTGTAATTAGTAACATAGATAGATAGATAGATAGATAGATAGATAGATAGATAGATAGATAGATAGATAGATTAAAAAAACAATTACTGGTCATTAATATCTCTCCACATAAGTGTTAACAGGATGGATGTGAAAATATTATCCATCTTTCTGCATAGGAGAAAAACACCTCAGCAATAAAGAAAGACATTACCTCAGAGGAAAGTTTTGCAAATAGGTTTTTCAAGCAAACAAACCCAAGAAACTTCTGGCTATTCCATCTGACCCTAGACTATCAGGTCTATCACTGTTTTCCTTTGTGGCCAGGTAAGGTTGCTCCCCCCTTATGGGGAGGTGATCAAAGAGCAGGCCAATCAGTTCATTTCAGAGACAGCCCCTTTTCTCCTTACTAAAGAACTCACTTGTACACTGAGCTGCCATGGACTACATATGTGCAGGGGTTCTAGGTTACCTCCATGCATGGTCCTTGATTAGAATATCAGTCTCAGAAAAGACCCCTGTACCAAGAATTTTTGTTTCTGTTGCTCTCTCCTTTTAGCTACTGTCCCCTCCAGATCTTCATGTCCCCCTATTTTCATAAGATTCCCTGAACTCTGCCAAAAGTTTTTCTATGAGTCTCAGAATCTGCTTTGATACCATGAAGTATAAAGTCTTTCATAGGCCCTCTGTGGTAGGCTCCTGTCCTGTTACCTGTTTTTTCCCTCTTCAAATGCCCATCCAATTTGCCTTTCTGATGGAGGATTGATCATCTTACCCAGGACACTCCTTCTTCCTTGGCTATTTTTTTAAAATAAACATTTATTTGTTTTTTTTGTATTTTTATTTATTTATCACAGTTTTTTCACTTTGTATCCCAGGTGTAGCTCCTTCCCTCATTCCCTCCCAATCCTGCCATTCCTCTCTCTTCTACTCCCATGTTCCTTCCCCAGTCCACTGAAAGGGGAGGTCCTCCTCTATTTCCATCTTGATTAGCCTTTTTAGGTTTACAGATTGTAGTATGATTATCCTATATTATATTTCAAATATCTACTTATAAGTGAGTATATACCATGTGTGTCTTTCTATTTCTGGAATACCTCACTCATGATGATCTTTTCCTGTTGCCACCATTTGCCTGGAAATTTCATGATTTCCTTGTTTTTAATTGCTGAATAGTATTCCATTGTGAAAATGTACCACAATTTTTCTATCCATTCCTCAATTGAGGGACATCTGGGTGGATTCCAAATTCTGGTTATTATGAATAAAACTGCTACAAACATGGCTGAGCAAATGTCCCTGTTTATTATTGAGCATATATCATATATATATGTTTATGAGTGGTTTAGCTGTATATAGAGTTAGCACTATTCCTAATTGTCTGAGAAAGCACCAGACTTATTTCCAAAGTGGTTGTACAAGTTTACATTCCCACCAGCAGTGGAGGAGGGTTCCCCTTTATCCACATCCTCTCCAGCATGTGTAGTCACTTGAGTTTTTTTTTTATTACTTTATTTTTTTTATCAGTTACATTTTATTATCTCTGTATCCCAACCGTGTCCCAATCCCTCATTCCCTCCCAGTCCCTCCCTCCCTCCCTCATCTCCACCGTGCCCCTTTCCAAGTCCACAGATAGGGGGACCACCTCCCCATTCATCTGATCCTGTTTTATCAGGTATCTTCAGGACTGGCTGCAAAGCCCTCCTCTGTGGCCTAACAGGACTGCTCCTCCCTTCGGGGGTGGGGAGACCAAAGAGCCAGTCATTGAGTTCCTGTTAGAAATAGTCCTTGTTCCCCTCACTATGGGAAACCAATTGGTTACTGAGCTACCACAGGCTACATCTGAGTGGAGGTTCTAGGTTATATCTATACATGGTCCTTGGTTGAATGTCAGTCTCAGAAAAGACCCTGTGCCCAGATATATTTGGTCCTTGTGGAGCTCCTAACCTTTCCCCATCAGACTAACACCCCTTCTTTCTTATGATTCCCTGTACTCTGCCAAAGGTTTGGTCATGAGTCTTTGCTTTGAAAACACTGCTAGTTAGAGTCTTTCAGATGCGCTCAGTAGACTCTTGTCACACATTCAATGCACATCCCATCTGTCTTTCTAAACGAGGATTGATCATCTCACCCCATGTCCGCTCAATTGATTATCGTTTTTAGGTGTATAGATTTCATTATGTTTATCATATCTTATAGGTCTATATAAGTGAGTATATCCCATGTTTGTCTTTCTCCTTCTGGGATATTTCACTCAGAATGATCTTTTCTAGATCCCACCATTTGCCTGCAAATTTCATGATTTCCTCCTTTTTGATTGCTGAGTAGTATTCCATTGTATAAAAATACCACAATTTCTGTACCCATTCCACCGTTGATGGACATCTGGGTTGTTTCCAGGTTCTGGCTATTGCAAATAGAGCTGCTATAAACATGGTTGAGCAAGTGTCCTTTTTGTGTACTTGAACAAACTTTGGGTATATACCTAGCAGTGGTATAGCTGGGTCTGGAGGAAGCACTATTCCTATTTGTCTTAGAAAGCACCAGATAGCTTTCCAGAGTGGTTGTACCAGTTTACATTCCCACCAGCAGTGGAGGAGGGTTCCCCTTTCTCCACAACCTCTCCAGCATGTGTTATCGCTTGAGTTTTTCATCTTGGCCATTCTGATGGGTGTAAGGTGATATCTCAGGGTCGTTTTGATTTGCCTTTCCCTGATGGCTAATGAGGATGAGCATTTCTTTAAGTGTTTTTCTGCCATTCGATATTCCTCTGTCGAGAATTCTCTGTTTATCTCTGTTCCCCATTTTTTAATTGGATTACTTGGATTGCTGCTTTTCAGCTTCTTTAGTTCTTTGTATATACTGGATATTAGTCCTCTGTCAGATAAAGGGTTAGTGAAGATTCTTTCCCAATCTGTAGGCAGTTGTTTTGTTTTGATGTCGGTATCCTTTGCTTACAGAAACTTTTCAGTTTCATGAGGTCCCATTTATTGATTGTTGTTCTTAGAGCCTGTGCTGTTGGTGTTCTGTTCAGGAAGTTGTCTCCTGTGCCAATGAGTTCTAGGCTGTTCCCCACTTTTTTTCCCAATTGATTTAGGGTATCTGGTTTTATGTTGAGGTCCTTGATCCACTTTGACTTTAGTTTTGTGCAGGGTGATAAATATGGATCTATTTTCATTTTTCTGCATGTAGACATCCAGTCGGTCCAGCACCATTTGTTGAAGATGCTGTCTTTTTTCCATTGAATGGATTTGGCTTCTTTGTCAAATATCGAGTATTCATAGGTGTGTGGATTTATTTCTGGGTCTTCTATGCGGTTCCATTGATCCTCCTTTCTGTTTCTGTGCCAATACCATGCAGTTTTTATTACTGCTGCCCTGTAGTACAGCTTGAGATCAGGAATGGAGATACCCCCAGATGATCTGTTGTCGTACAGGATCGTTTTGGAGATTCTGGGTTTTTTGTTTCTCCATATGAAGCTGAGAATCTTATTTCAAGGTCTGTAAAGAATTGAGTTCATATTTTGATTGGAATTGCATTGAATCTGTAGATTGCTTTTGGCAGTATGGCCATTTTCACAATGTTAATCCTACCAATCCATGAGCACGGGAGATCTTTCCATCTTCTGATATCTTCTTCGATTTCTTTCTTCAGAGACTTGAAGTTTTTCTCAAACAGGTCTTTCACTTGCTTGGTTAGTGTCACCCCAAGGTACTTTATGTTATTAGTGGCTATTGTGAAGGGTGTTGTTTCCCTAATTTCTTTCTCAGCCTTTTTGTCTTTGGTATATAGGAGGGCTTCTGATTTTTTTGAGTTGATTTTGTATCCTGCCACTTTGCTGAAGGTGTTTATCAGCTGAAGGATTTCTCTGGTTGAATTTTTGGGGTCGCTCATGTATACTATCATATCATCTGCAAATAGTGACACTTTGACCACTTCCTTTCCGATTTGTATCTCCTTGATCTCCTTTAGTTGTCTTATTGCTCTGGCTAGGATTTCAAGTACTATGTTAAAGAGGTAGGGAAAGAGTGGGCAGCCTTGTCTTGTCCCTGATTTCAGTGGGATTGATTTAAGTTTCTCTCCATTGAGTTTGATGTTGGCTATAGACTTGCTGTATATTGCCTTTACTATGTTTAGATATGTGCCTTGTATCCCTGATCTCTCCAAGGCTTTAAACATGAATGGGTGTTGGACTTTGTCAAATGCTTTTTAGGAATCTAAGGAGATGATCATGTGGTTTTTCTCCTTCAGTTTTTTTATGTGGTGGATTACATTGATGGATTTCCATATGTTGAACCACCCTTGCATGCCTGGGATGAAGCCTACTTGGTCATGGTGGATGATATCTTTGCTGTGTTCTTGGATTCAGTTTGCAAGTATTTTATTGAGTATTTTTGCATCAATGTTCATAAGAGAGATAGGCCTGAAGTTCTCTTTTTTTGTTGGGTCTTTGTGTGGTTTAGGTATCAGGGTGACTGTTGCTTCATAGAATGAGTTTGATAATATACCTTCTGTTTCTATTTTGTGGAATAGTTTGAGGAGAATTGGAGTTAGCACTTCTTTGAAGGTCTTGTAGAATTCTGCGCTGAAGCCATCTGGTCCAGGGCTTTTTTTTGGAGGGGAGACTGTTAATGACTGCTTCGATTTCCTTGGGAGATATAGGGCTATTCAGTCTTTCTACCTGATCTTGAGTTAGTTTTGGTTGATGGAATCTTTCAAGAAAATTATCCATTTCATTTAGATTCTCAAATTTTATGGCATATAGGCTTTTGTAGTATGACCTAATAATTGTTTGGATTTCCTCAATGTCTGTGGTTATGTCCCCATTTTCATTTCTGATTTTGCTGATCTGGATAGTTTCTCTCTGCTTTTGAGTTAGTTTGGCTAAGGGTTTGTCTATCTTGTTGATTTTCTCAAAGAACCAGCTTTTTGTTTCATTGATTCTTTGGATAGTTTTATTTGTTTCTAGTTGATTGATTTCAGCCCTTAGTTTGATTATTTCCAGCCGTCTGCTCCTCTTGGGTGTATCTGCTTCTTTTTTTTCTAGGGTTTTCAGTTGGGCCATTAAGTTGTTTGTATGTGATGTTACGAATTTCTTCTTGCAGGCACTTAGTGCTATAAATTTTCCTCTGAGCACTGCATTCAATGTGTCCCATAAATTTGGGAATGTTTTGCCTTCCTTTTCATTGAATTCTAGGAAGTCTTTAATTTCTTTATTTCTTCCTTAACCCAGCTGTCATTGAGTAGTAAGTTGTTCAGTTTCCATGTGCGTGTTGGCTTTTTGTTGTTTCTGTTGTTGTTGATGTCTAGCTTTAGTCCATGGTGGTCAGATAGTATACAAGGGATTATTTCAATCTTTTTGTATCTGTTTAGGCTTGCTTTGTGACCCACTATATGGTCTATTTTGGAAAAGGTTCCATGCGGTGCTGAAAAGAAGGTGTACTCTTTTGAGTTTGGGTGAAACGATCTGTAGATGTCTATTAGGTCCATTTGATTTAGGGATTCTGTGAGTGCTTTTATTTCCCTATTTGGTGTCTGTCTAGTTGATCTGTCCCTTGGTGAGAGTGGAGTGTTGAAGTCTCCCACTATTAAGGTATTAGGATCAATGTATGCTTTAAGCTTTAATAATGTTTCATTTACGAATGTTGGTGCTCTTGTATTTGGGGCATAGATATTCAAGATTGTGATGTCCTCTTGGTGGATTTTTCCTTTGATGAGAATATAGTGGCCCTCCTTATCTTTTTTGATTAACTTGGGTTGAAAGTCTATTTTATTAGATATTAGGATGGCTACTCCAGCTTGTTTTCTGGAACCATTTGCTTGAAAAACATTTTTCCAGCCCTTTACTCTGAGGTAGTGTTTGTCTTTGTTGCATAGGTGTGTTTCTTGGATGCAACAGAATGTTGGATCCTGTTTCCTTAACCATTCTGTTAGCCTGTGTCTTTTTATTGGTGAGTTGAGTCCATTGATATTGATAGATAATAGTGACCAATGCATGTTAGTTCCTTTTGTAATGGAGTCGATGATCTAACCCTGTTTCATTGCTTGTTTTCTTTTCATTTTTGTTGGGACATTATCTGTATGCCCTGTTTTCTTGGGTAAATTTGTTTTCATTGGATTGGAGTTTTCCTTCTAGTATCTTCTGTAGGGATGGTTTGCTGTGTAGATATTGTGTAAATTTAGTTTTGTCATGGAATATTTTGTTTTCTCCATCTATGTTGATTGAAAGCTTTGCAGGGTATAGTAGTCTGGGTTGACATTTGTGATCTCTTAGAGTCTCCATGATACTTGCCCAGGCCCTTCTGGCTTTCATAGTTTCTGATGAGAAGTCCGGCGTGATTCTGATAGGTCTACCTTCATATGTTACTTGGCCTTTTTCCCTTGCTGCTTTTAATATCTTTTCTTTGTTCTGTAGATTTAGTGTTTTGACTATGATGTGACGTGATGTGTTTCTTTTCTGGTCTAGTCTATTTGGAGTTCTGTAGGCCTCTTGTATATTTATGGACATCTCTTTCTTTTTAGTTGGGAAAATTTTCTTCTTTGATTTTCTTGAAAATATTTTCTGGACCTTGGAGTCTGGAGTCTTCTTTTTCATGAATTCCTATTATTCTTAGATTTTGTCTTTTCATAGCATCCTTGATTTCTTGGATATTTTGTGATTGGAACTTTTCTGATTTTACTTTTTCTTTGAGAGAAGTATCCATTTCTGCAAGTGTGTCTTCAGCTCCAGAGATTCTCTCTTCCATCTCTTGTATTCTGTTGGTGATGCTTACTTTTGTGGTTCCTGATCTTTTCTCCAAGTTCTCCAGCTCAAGGGTTTTCTCATTTTGTGTTTTCTTTATTGATTCTAATTCTGTTTTCATGCCTTGCACCATTTCTTTCATGTGTTTGAATTTGGATTCCTGTCTCTCTACGATGACCTCTATTTCTTTTTTCATTTCCTTCTTATATGCCACTAATTTTTCCTCTACTTGTGTATCTATTTGTTTGGCTATGTTTGCCTGTGTTTCTTTAAGGATATTGTCTATTTCTTCTTTCTTTGCCTCCAATTGACTGGCCATCTCTTTGAAAGACTTGTTCATTTCCTCCTTATGAGCCTCAAATAATTGGGCAAGCATGGCTTTAAAATCATTTTCCTGTGCTTCTGCTGAATTGGAATATCCATCGATTTTGGGGTTTGCTGGTGAAGTCATGATGTCCTGATTTATGTTGGAAGTGTTCTTTCGCCTACCCCTGGCCATTGGCTTATCTGAAACCTTCCCTGTTTGTTTTTGGATTCTGCAGATCAGACTGGTGTCTGGAGAGTTCTTCAGGAAGCTGAGCACTCTCAGCGTGTGCTGAGGACTAGCTGTACCTGTGGGAGGAAAGTACACAGGCTCAAACGGGTCAAAAACAAGCGTGTGTGTGCGCGCGTGCGCGCGTGTGTGTGTCTGTGTGTGTAAGTGTGCGTGGATGAGTTTCTCGAGGGACAGAGTGATGGCTAATGTTGAACCCTTGAGTGTGTGGGAGGGGCTCTGCACTGTATATGTTGCAGGTACTAATGATGATAGCAGCGCAATTTCTGGCATTAACTGTCTTAACTCCTCAATCAGGCCCACAGGACAGGAACTTCAATGTCCCTAGTGCCCCTCTGTTTCCCAAAGTGGGTATGTGGGTGGGAGGGGGGTTCGATGCCTGGCTTCTGATTTAGAAGGACCCAGGATCTGGGGAACTGCAGATTCTCAAGGGTGCACTCACTTACAGGCAGGTCTCTTGGCAGAGATCTTGGTATCCTGGGCTCTCTGCTCTCTGGTTTTGCCCTGCTTCTTTGATGTGTTCCGCCAGTTCTGTGCTGCTGTCACTGCCAGGTTCTGAGGTCTTGCTGCAGCTGGAGATTTCAGGGTGGTCACTTCAGCAGGGATGGGTAACCAGGCTCTCTGTTCTCTGGTTTGGCCCTGGTTAGTCTTAAACTGGAGGGCTATGGTGTCCCGCCAGTTCAGTGCTGCTCCGCCGCCACGTCCCCCTGTAACTGGAGCCTGGGTTGCAAGTCCCAATGCTTTCTGGGAAGTCCTGGGATCACTTCATTTTGCTCTCCAAGCTTGGGAGGCCCAGCGCCTGGTGTGTCCAGGTTGTATGACGTTTCTGCCTGGTTTTGGTGAGTATATAGCGTATTCTCTGTCACTGTGGGATTGGGCGGGCTGTACCATCAATGATGGCGATCCTGCGGAGCTAGTATGGTGTCTAGCAGATTCGCGTCCTGGGAGGATGGTGCAGCCGCTGCGCGAATCTGGGACTCCGGGACACGTACTGCTGGCTTTTGTCTGCCGCTAAAGTGCTTGGGGCTCTGTCTCAGCGGCTGTATACCCCAGGCAGTTAGGTCTGCACTGACAAAGATGAGTCAGCTGTGCTGCTGTGCAGAGGAGGAAGGAGGTCTGGGGGAAGGGAGTGCTGCAAGAACAAAGGATCGTTTCTCTCCTTCCCCAAGCAAGTCTCCGGGTGACCGGAGGCCAAAGTTTTCACCTCCTGCGATGTTCCCTGGTGTTCAGAAAGCCTCGCTGTGGTTTTCCTGGGTTGGGGGTCCTTCCATTCTCCAACTCAGAAGATCAGGTATCCCACCGCTCAGAAACTGTGTGTGCTAGTCGCCATCTTGGCTCCGCCCCCCGTCACTTGAGTTTTTTATCTTAGCCATTTTGATGGGTGTAAGGTGAAATCTCAGGGTTGTTTTGATTTGTATCTCCCTGGTGACTAAGGATGCTGGGCATTTCTTTAAATGTTTTACTGCTATTCAGTATTCCTCTATTGAGAATTCTCTGTTTATCACTGTGCCCCATTTTTAAATCAGATTACTTGAATTATTGGTGTCTAATTTCTTATATTCTCTATGTATTCTGGACATTAGCCCTCTGTCAGATATAGGGTTGGTGAAGACCTCTTCCCAGGCTGTAGGATATCGTTTTGTGTGTCCTTTTCTCCAGGGTCATTTTGACAGTGTTCTTTGCTTTACAGAAGCTTTTCAGTTTCATGAGGTCCCATATAGGGATTGCTGATCTTAGAGCCTGTGCTGTTAGTGTTCTGTTCAGGACATTCAGGTCTCCTGTGCCAATGAGGTCAAGGCTATTCCCCACTTTTTATTCTAATAGGTTTAATGTGTCTGGTTTTATGTTGAGGTCTTTGAACCACATAAAGTTTTTTTTGTGCAAGGCAATAAATATGTATCTATGTTCATTTTTCTACACGTAGACATCCACTTAGATCAGCAGCATTTGCTGAAAATGCTGTCTTTTCTTTCCTTTCTATTTGGCTTCTTTGTAAAAAATCAAGTATCCGCGGGTATGAGTGTTAATTTTTCGGTCTTCTATTCGATTGCCTTAATCCACCAGTCTGTCTTCATGCCAGTAACATGCAGTTTTTATTATGATTGCTCTGTAGTACTGCTTGCAATCATGGAAGGCTATACTTCCAGACGATCTGTTGTTGTACAGTATTGTTTTAGAAATTCTGTTTTTTTTTGTTTTTCCATATGAAATTGAGAATTACTCTTTCAGATTCTGTAAAGAATTGTGTTCATATTTTGATGGGAATTGCATTGAATATGTAGATTACTTTTGGCAGGATGGCCATTTTCACTGTTAATCCTACCAATCCATGATCATGGGAGATGTTTCCAACTTTTGATATTTTCTTCAATATCTTTCTTCAGAGACTTGAAGTTTCTTGAATTAATTTTGTTTCCAGCCACTTTGCTAAAGGTGTTTATAAGCTGAAGGTGTTCCCTAGTTGAATTTTTGGGGTCACTCATATATATAGTATCATATTGTCTGCAAAGAGTAATAATTTGAATTCTTCCTTTCTAATTTGTATCTCCTTGATTTCCTTTAGTTGTCTTATTGCTCTAGGTAAGACTTCATGAACTATGTTGATGAGACAGGAATAGAGTGGGCAGCCATGGCTTGTCTCTGAGTTCAGTGGGATTGATTTAAGTTTCTCTCCATTTATTTTGATGTTGGCTATAGGCTTGCTGTATATTGCCTTTACTATGTTTACATATGTGTCTTGTTTCCCTGATCTCTCTAAGACTTTAAACATGAAAATTTGTTGGACTTTCTGAAATGCTTTTTCTGTATCTAAACAGATAATCATGTGTTGTTTCTCCTTCAGTTTGTTTATATGGTGGATTACATTGATAGATTTCTATATAGTGAACCACCACTACATGCTTGGGATGAAGCCTACTTGATCATGGTGGATGATATCTTTTATGTGTCCTTGGATTCAGTTTGCAAGTATCTTGAGTATTTTACATCAATGTTCATAAGAGTAATAGGTATGAAGTTCTCTTTTATTGTTGGGTCTTTGTGTGGTTTAGGTATCAGGGTGACTGTTGCTTCATAGAATGAGTTTGATAATATACCTTCTGTTTCTATTTTGTGGAATAGTTTGAGGAGAATTGGTGTTAGCCCTTCTTTGAAGGTCTGGTAGAATTCTGGGCTGAAACCATCTGGCCCAGGGCTTTTTTTTGAGGGGAGACTGTTAATGACTTTTCTTAGTAGGGAGACTATTGATGTCTCAATTAAATTTCCATTCGAAGTCTTTAATTTCTTTCTTTATTGCTTCCTTAACCCAGCTGTCATTGAGTAACAAGTTGTTCAGTTTCCATGTGCGTGTCGGCTTTTTGTTATTTCTGTTGTTGTTGAGGTCCAGCTTTAGTCCATGGTGGTCAGATAGAATACAAGGGATTATTTCAATCTTTTTGTATCTGTTGAGGCTTGCTTTATGACCAACTATATGGTCTATTTTGGAGAAGGTTCCATGCAGTGCTGAAAAGAAGGTATTGATTTTGGATGAAAAGATCTTTAGACGTCTATTAGGTCCATTTGATTTAGGGTCTCTGTGAGTGTTTTTATTTCCCTATTTGGTGTCTGTCTAGTTGATCTGTCCCTTGGTGAGAGTGGAGTGTTGAAGTCTCCCACTATTAAGGTATTAGGATCAATGTATGCTTTAAGCTTTAATAATGTTTCATTTATGAATGTCGGTGCTCTTGTATTTGGGGCATAGATATTCAAGATTGTGATGTCCTCTTGGTGGATTTTTCCTTTGATGAGAATATAGTGGCCCTCCTTATCTTTTTTGATTAACTTGGGTTGAAAGTCTATTTTATTAGATAATAGGATGGCTACTCCAGCTTGTTTTCTGGAACCATTTGCTTGAAAAACATTTTTCCAGCCCTTTACTCTGAGGTAGTGTTTATCTTTGTTGCATAGGTGTGTTTCTTGGATACGACAGAAGGTTGGATCCTGTTTCCGCAATCATTCTGTTAGTCTTTTTATTTGAGAGTTGAGTCCATTGATGTTGATAGATACTAGTGACCAACAATTGTTACTTACTTTTGATGTGGGGTTGGTGATGTCACTGAGTTTCATTGCTTGTATTCTTTTGGATTTTTTGTTGTGTAGTTATCTACTTCCTCTGTTTCCTTAGATGTAGTTGTTTTCTTTGGTTTGGAGTTTCCCTTCTAGAATTCAATGAAAATGAAGGCAAAACATACCCAAATTTATGGGACACATTGAAAGCAGTGCTCAGAGGAAAATTTATAGCACTAAGTGCCTCCAAGAAGAAATTCATAATATCACATACAAACAACTTAATGGCCCAACTGAAAACCCTAGAAAAAAAAGAAGCAGATACACCCAAGAGGAGCAGATGGCTGGAAATAATCAAACTCAGGGCTGAAATCAATTAGAAACAAATAAATCTATTCAAAGAATCAATGAAACAAAAAGCTGGTTCTTTGAGAAAATCAACAAGATAGACAAACCCTTAGCCAAACTAACTAAAAACCAGAAAGAATCTATCCAAATAAGCAAAATCAGAACTGAAAAGGGTGACATAACTACAGACACTGAGGAAATTCAAAAATTCATTAGGTCATACTACAAAAGCCTATATGCCACAAAATTTGAAAACCTAAATGAAATGGACAATTTTCTTGATAGAGTCCATCTTCCAACATTAAGTCAAGATCAGGTAGAAAGACTGAATAGCCCTATATCCCCCAAGGAAATTGAAGCAGTCATTCACAGTCTCCCCCCCCCAAAAAAAAAAAAACAACCCTGGGCCAGATGGTTTCAGCGCAGAATTCTACCAGACCTTCAAAGAAGTGCTAACACCAATTCTCCTCAAACTATTCCACAAAATAGAAACAGAAGGTACATTACCAAACTCATTCTATGAAGTGATAGTCACCCTGATACCTAAACCACACAAAGACCCAACAAAAAAGAGAACTTCAGACGTATCTCTCTTATGAACATTGTCTCAAAAATACTCAATAAAATACTTGCAAACTGAATCCAAGAACACATCAAAGATATCATCCACCATGACCAAGTAGGCTTCATCCCAGGCATGCAAGGGTGGTTCAACATACGGAAATCCATCAATGTAATCCACCACATAAAAAAACTGAAGGAGAAAAACCACATGATCATCTCCTTAGATTCCTAAAAAGCATTTGACAAAGTCCAACACCCATTCATGTTTAAAGCCTTGGAGAGATCAGGGATACAAGGCACATACCTAAACACAGTAAAGGCAATATACAGCAAGTCTATAGCCAACATCAAACTCAATGGAGAGAAACTTAAATCAATCCCACTGAAATCAGGGACAAGACAAGGCTGCCCACTCTCTCCATACCTCTTCAACATAGTACTTGAAATCCTAGCCAGAGCAATAAGACAACTAAAGGAGATCAAGGGTATACAAATCGGAAAGGAAGTGGTCAAAGTGTCACTTTTTGCAGATGATATGATAGTATACATGAGCGACCCCAAAAATTCAACCAGAGAACTCCTCCAGCTGATAAACACCTTCAGCAAAGTGGCAGGATACAAAATCAACTCAAAACAATCAGAAGCCCTCCTGTATACCAAAGACAAAAGGGCCAAGAAAGAAATTAGGGAAAGAAATACCCTTCACAATAGCCACAAATAATATAAAGTTCCTTGGGGTGACACTAACCAAGCAAGTGAAAGACCTGTTTGAGAAAAACTTCAAGTCTCTGAAGAAAGAAATCGAAGAAGATATCAGAAGATGGAAAGATCTCCCGTGCTCATGGATTGGTAGGATTAACATTGTGAAAATGGCCATCCTGCCAAAAGCAATCTACACATTGCATGCAATTCCCATCAAAATTCCAACTCAATTCTTTACAGACCTTGAAAAAAAGATTCTCAGCTTCATATGGAGAAACAAAAAAGCCAGAATCTCCAAAACAATCCTGTACAACAACAGATCATCTGGACGTATCTCCATCCCTGATCTCAAGTTGTACTACAGAGCAATAGTAATAAAAACTGCATGGTATTGGCATAAAAACAGAAAGTTTCCACAAGTACACAAAAGGGATATGTGCTCAACCATGTTTATAGCAGCTTTATTTGTAATAGCCAGAACCTGGAAACAACCCAGATGTCCATCAACGGAGGAATGGGTACAGAAATTTTGGTATTTTTACACAATGGCATACTACTCAGCAATCAAAAAGGAAGGAGGAAATCATGAAATTTGCAGGCAAATGGTGGGATCTAGAAAAGATCATTCTGAGTGAAGTATCCCAGATGGAGAAAGACAAACACGTTACATACTCACTTATATAGACCTATAAGATATGATAAACATAATGAAATCTATACACCTAAAAAAGATAATCAAGAGAGCAGACATGGGGTAAGATGATCAATCCTCGTTTAGAAAGACAGATGGGATGTGCATTGAACGTATGACAGGAGTCTACTGAGCGCATCCGAAAGACTGTAACTAGCAGTGTTTTCAAAGCAGACACAAAGACTCATGACCAAACCTTTGGCGGAGTACAGGGAATCATATGAAAGAAAGGTAGTTAGTCTGATGGGGAAAGGTTAGGAGCTCCACAAGGACCAAATATATCTGGGCACAGGGTCTTTTCTGAGACTGACATTCAACCAAGGACCATGTATGGATATAACCTAGAACCTCTGCTCAGATGTAGCCTGTGGTAGCTCAGTAACCAATTGGTTTCCCATAGTGAGGGGAACAAGGACTATTTCTAACAGGAACTCAATGACTGGCTCTTTGACCTCCCCACCCCCCAAGGGCGGAGCAGTCCTGTTAGGCCACAGAGGAGGGCTTTGCAGCCAGTTCTGAAGATACCTGATAAAACAGGATCTGATGAATGGGAAGGAGGTCCCCCCCATCAGTGGACTTGGAAAGGGGCACAGTGGAGATGAGGGAGGGAGGGTGGGATTGGGAGGGAATGAGTGAGCAGGATACGGCTGGGATACAGAGATAATAAAATGTAACTGATAAGAAAAAATAAAATTAAGAAAAAGACAAAAAAAGATGCAGAATTCTATTAAAATAATAATAATAAAGAAAAAATTTCCTTTCAGGATATAGGAGTATTTAATCTATTTACCTCATCTTGATTTAATTTCAGTAAATGACATCTATCAAGAAAATTGTCCATTCCTTTTAGATTTTCAAATTTTGTATTATATAGGCTTTTTGTATTAAGACTTAATGATTGTTTGGATTTCCTCAGTGTCTGTCTTTATATCCCCCTTTTTGTTTCTGCTTTTGCTGATTTGGATAGTGTCTCTTTGTCCTTTTGATCATTAGGCTAAGGGTTTGTCTATCTTGTTGATTTTCTCAAAGAACCAGCTCTTGGTTTCATTGATTCTTTGAATTGTTTTCTTTGTTTGTAGTTGATTGATTCCAGCTGAGTTTGATTATTTCCAATCATCTAATCCTCCTGTGTGCCTGCTTTTTCCCCTTGGGCTTTTAGGTGTGCCATTAAATTGCTTGTAAGAGATGTCTCAAACTTCTTTCTGAAGGCAGTGTTATGAACTTTCTTCTAAGCACTGCTTTCATTGTTTCCCATAATTTTGAGTAAGTTGTGCCTTCATTTTCATTGAATTTTATGATGCCTCTAATTTCTTTTTTCGTGTTCTCCCTGACCCAGCTGTCATTGAATAGAGCATTGTTTAGTATCCATATGTGTTTAGGCTTTTTGTTATTTCTGTTTTTGATAATGTCTAGTTTTAGACCATTGTGGTCTGATAGGATACAAGGGATTATTTCAATATTCTTGTATCTGCTGATGCTTGCTTTGTGCCATGTTGCTAAGATCAAGTATGAGAAGATTCTGTGAAGTGCTGAAAAGAAGGTATACCCTTTTGACTTTGGGTGAAAAGTTCTTTGGACATCTATTAGGTCCATTTGATTTAGGACTTCTGTAAGTGTCATTATTTCCCTATTTAGCTTCTGTCTAGATGATCTCTCCTTTGGTGAGAGTGGAGTGTTGAAGTCTCCCACTATTAAGATATTGGCGTTGATATGTGATTTAATCTTTAACATTGTTTCATTTACAAATGTAAATGCTCTTCTGGGGGGGCAGAGATGTTCAAGGCTGTGATGTCCTCCTGGTGGATTTTTCCTTTGATGAGAATGAAGTGCCCCTCCTCAGCTTTTTAAATAAGTTTTGGTTGAAAATCTATTTTTACAAATAAAGCTGCTACAAACATGGTTGAGCAAATGTCCTCATTGTGTACTTGAGCAAATTTTGGGTATATGCCTAGCAGTGGTATAGCTGGGTCTTGAGGAAGCACTATTCCTAATTGTCTGAGAAAGAGCCAGATTGACTTCCAAAGTGGTTGTACCAGTTTACATTCCCACCAGCAATGGAGGAGGGTTCCCCTTTCTCCATAACCTCTCCAACATGTGTTGTCACTTGAGTTTTTCATCTTGGCCATTCTGATGGGTGTAAGGTGAAATCTCAGGGTCGTTTTGATTTGCATTTCCCTAATGGCTAATGACTTTGAGGATTTCTTTAAGTGTTTCTCTGCCATTCGTTATTCCTCTGTTGAGAATTCTCTGTTTAGCTCTGTTCCCCATTTTTTAATTGGATTACTTGGTTTGTTGCTTTTCAGCTCCTTTAGTTCTTTATATATACTGGATATTAGCCCTCTGTCAGATAAAGAGTTGGTGAAGATTCTTTCCCAATCTGTAGGCAGTCGTTTTGTTTTGATGACTGTGTCCTTTGCTTTACAGAAGCTTTTCAGTTTCATGAGGTCCCATTTATTGATTGTTGCTCTTAAAGCCTGTGCTGTTGGAGTTCTGTTCAGGAAGTTGTCTCCTGTGCCAATGAGTTCTAGGCTGTTCCCCGGAAACAACCCAGATGTCCATCAACGGAGGAATGGGTACAGAAATTGTGGTATTTTTACACAATGGAATACTACTCAGCAACCAAAAAGGAAGGAGGAAATCATGAAATTTGCAGGCAAATGGTGGGATCTAGAAAAACTCATTCTTAGTGAAGTATCCCAGAAGGAGAAAGACAAACATGGAATATACTCACTTATATAGACCTAAAAGATATGATAAACATAATGAAATCTATACACCTAAAGAAGATAATCAAGAAAGCAGACGCGGGGTATGATGATCAATCCTCATTTAGAAAGACAAATGGGATATGCATTGAATGTATGACAGGTGTCTACCGCAGAAAGCATCTGAAAGACTCTACCTAGCAGTGCTCCAAAGTAGATACTAAGACTCATAACCAAACCTTCGGCAGAGTGCAGGGAATCATATGAAAGAAGGGGAGTTTGATGTGAAAAGGATAGGAGCTCCACAACGACCAAACATATCTGGGCACAGGGTCTTTTCTGAGATGGACACTCAACAAAAGTCCATGAGAGGATAAAACCTAGAACCTCTGCTCGGATGTGACCCGTGATAGCTCAGTAATCAATTGGTTTCTCATAGTAAGGGGAACAAGGACTATTTCTAACATGAACTCAATGACTGGCTCTTTGACCTCCCCACCTCCCAAGGGAGGAGCAGTACTGTTAGGCCACAGAGGAGGACTTTGCAGCCAATCCTGAAAATACTTGACAAAACAGAGTCACATGAAAGGGGAGGAGGTCCTCCCCAATCAGTGGACTTGGAAAGGGGCAGGGAGGAGATGAGGGAGGGCGGGTGAGATTGGGGAGGGAATGAGGGATACAACTGGGATACAGAATTAACAAAATGTAACTAATGAGAAAAAATAAAATAAAATAAAGAAAATCTATTTTTATTAGATATTAGGATAGCTACTCCAGCTTGTTCTCTCGGTCTATTTGCTTGAAAATTCTTTTTCTAGCCCTTTACTCTGAGGTAGTGCTTATCTTTGTTGCAGAGGTGTGTTATTTGGATACAGAAGAATGTTGGATCTTGTTTCTGCAATAATTCTGTTAGTCTGTGTCTCTTTATTGGAGAGCTGTGTCTGTTGATGTTGACATATAATAGTGACCAATGAATGTTAGTTCCTTGGCATTGGTGGTATTACTGTGTAACTATGCTTGCTTTCTTTTAATTTTTTTTGTGACGTTATCTACATCCTGTGTTTTCTTGGATGTAGTTGATTTCAGTACATTGAAGTTTCCTTCTAATATCTTCTATCTGATTGGGTTGCTGTGCAGATATTGTTTAAGTTTAGTTTTGTCATGTAATAGTTTGATTTATCCATCTATGTTGATTGAAAGCTTTGCTTGGTATAGTAGTCTGAGTTGGCATTTGTGGTCTCTTAGAGTCTACATGACATCTGCCCAGGTCTTTCTGGTTTTCATAGTTTCTGTTGAGAAGTCTGGTGTGATGAAGACAGGTCTACCTTTATCTTTTCCCCTGCTGCTTTTAATATTTTTTTCTTTTTTCTCTAGATTTAGTACTTTGACTATTATGTGATGTGAGGAGTTTCTTTTCTGGTGTTGTCTATTTGGTGTTCTGTAGGCCTCTTGTATGTTTATGGATATCTTTTTCTTTAAGTTGGGAAAATTTTCTTCTATGATTTTTTTGAAAACATTTTCTGGATATTAGAGCTTAGAATCTTCTTTTTCGTTTATTCCTGTTATTCTTGGGTTTCATTTTTCAATGACATCCTTGATTTTTTAGATGTTTTGTGTTTGGGACTTTTCTGATTTTACATTTTTTTGAGAGCTGTATCAATTTCTCCAAGTGTATCTTCAGTGCCTGATATTCTCTCTTCCGTTTCTTGTATTCTGTTTCTGATGCTTAACTTTGTGGTTCTTGATCTTTTCTCCATGTTCTCCAGATCCAAGGCTTTCTCTGTTTGTTTTTTCTTTCTTGGTTCTTATTCTGTTTCCCCCTGTTTCACCATTTTCTTTTTCTGTTTGAATGTGGATTTCTGTCTTTCCGTGATGGCCTCTATGTTTTTTGTTTGTTTCTTCTCTATACGCTTCTACTTATACCTCTACATGTGCCTCTGTTTGTTTGGCTCTTTTTGCCTGTATTTCGTTGGGAGCTTTCTTTGTTTCCTCTTTATGTGCCTCGAATAATTGGATAAGCATAAATTTGAGATAATGTTCCTGTGTTTCCTATGAATTCTCCTATCCATTGATTTTTGTGTTTGCTGGTGGAGCCATGTTGTCTGATTTTTGTTGAACGTGTTTTTACACCGACCTCAAACTATCTGCTTATCCATAAACTTCACCGTTTGTTTCTGGAGTGTGTACTTCAGACTCTGTATGTCTCTCTCTGGTGTCTGGATTATTCTTCCAGATAATGAGAGAGGACCACTGGTTTGAGAGTGGATGTTATTTCAGCTGTAGCTAAGAGAGTAAATTCCCAGGCACATGTGCACAAGTACAGGAGTGTGTGTTGTACTGTGCCTTAAAGGAAAGGGTGCTAAAACATGTAGATGACTGGAAGGGTGGAGACTATGCACAGATGATGGTGCTTGCACTGTTCTCAGGAGCAATTCACCTGCGCAAGTGCCTTCAATGACTCAGTTGCCCATAGTCCTGCTGTACTGTGCTCCAGGTATTCTGATCTATCTGGGTTGTTCCATCTTGGCTCCAGGAATTGTTTGCTTGGACTCCACTGGGAGATCCACAGAATAGGGGCTTCAATGTTGAGAACACTGTCCCAAGGATCCCTAAGTTTCCCACAGTGGGGGTGTGAGTGGGAAGGACTGATGTCTTGCTGCTAGTGTAGAGAAACCCTGGATCTGGGGCTCTGCATGCACTCACTTGTAGGTGTACTCACTCACTTGTAGGCCTAATTATAAAGCACAGAGGTTCCACCTGTTCTCTATTCTCGCATTTGAGCCCACAGGGACAAATGAAAGTGCAGGAAATCTGTCAGCTCTGTGTTGTCTACTGTTTATCTACCAGGCAGAGAGACCTGTACTTGGGTCATCTGACTCTGCTATCTCAGACAGGGAACATGGAGGCTCCTGCTTCAGCAGCTTCCTCTGGTGTCTCAGTCATGGAGCATGGAGGCTCCGGCTTGGGCAACCATTGTCACCTCTGCCGAGCTGGGAGCCCAGTGCTTGGGGCTAGGTTTAGTGCAAGGAATTAAACATTTGCCACTCTCAGGCCCCAGAGAAATCCATGTGTGACACAGATCTAAACTGGTCCAACTCACAGATGTCTCCTCTTACCCAGGAAGTCTCAGTGTGGATGATCATGCTTCAACTGCCCCTCAAGTCACCAATTTCAGAGTTTCAGATCCTGTGCCCCTCTGAAATGGTGTGTGCTGCTCACTGCCATCTTGGACTCCACCAGGGTCTTAATTCTGAACATCTATACCCCAAATGCAAGGGCACCCTCATTCCTAAAAGGAACATTAATAATGCTTAACCCATAGATTGAACCCCACTCATTAATAGAGGGAGACTTCAACACCTCACCTCTCCAATTTACAGATTATCAAGAACAAAACTAAATGGGGGAAATAATTAAACTAACAGACATCATGAGTCAAATGGACCTAACAGACATCTACAGAACATTTAACTCAAACACAAGAGAAGATACGTTTCTCAGCACCTCAAGAAACCTCCAAAACTGACCATATACTGGGTCACAAAGCAAGCCTCAAAAGATATAAGAAGATTGAAATAACCCCCTCCATCTTATCAGACCACTATGGATTAAAGCTGGAACTCAGAAACAATGGAAAGCTTAAAAACTCATGGAAACTGAACACCTCCCTACTCAATGACCACCAGGTCAGGAAAAAAAATTAAAGAATTTCTAGTATTTATTGAAAATAAAAGCATATTTCTACACAAAAATCATATCCAAGTTTATCAAAGGCATTAATATAATACCAAAGATGCTAAATATAGTAAAAGAGAAAATAGGAAAAATTCTCCAGTGTTTTGACACAGGAGACAACTTCCTAAACAGAACACCAACAGCTCAGGCCCTAAGATCAACAATTAACAAATGAGACCTCTTGAAACTGAAAAGTTTCTGTAAGGACAAGGACACTGTCAATAGAACAATACGGCAGTCTGTAGATTGGGAAAAGGTCTTCACCAATTCTACATTCAACAAAGGGATAATATCCAAAATATATAATGAAATCAAGAAATCAAACACCAATAAACAAAATAACCCAATTAAAAATTGGGCACAGAATTAAACAGAGAGTTATCAACCATGAAATTACAAATATCCAAGAAGCACTTAAAGAAATGCTCAACTTCCTTAGTCATCTGCGAAATACAAATCAAATTGACTCTGAGATTCCCTCTCACACTGGTCAGAATGGCTAAGATCAAAATCTCAAGTGACAGCACATGCTGGAGAGGATGTGGAGAAAGGGGAACACTCCTCCATTGTTAGTGGGGGTGTAAAATTGTGCAACCACTTTGGAAATCAACATGGTGCTTTCTCAGAAAATTTGGAATGGCTTTATGTAAAGACTCAGCTATACTGCTCCTGGATATGGAAACGCCACCACACAACAAGGACACCTTCTCAACTATGTTCATAGCAACTTTATTCCCCGTATCCAGAATCTGGATAAAGCTTAAATGTCCCTCAACAGAAGAATGGATAAAAAGCAAGTGTCACATTTATTCAATGGAATACCACTTAGGTATAATAAAGGAATCATGAAATTTGCAAGTAAATGAATGGAACAAGAAAAGATCATCCTGAGTGAGATAATCCATACCCAGAAAGACATACATGCTACTTAGTCACTTACAAGTAGGTTTTAGCCAGATAATACAGGATAAGTATGCTAGAAGGCACAGACTCAAAGAAGATAAGTAACATGCAGGATCCAAGGGTAGATTCATAAATCTCAACAGAATGGTAAATATAATAGAGACATAGAGGTTGAAGAGAGGGAACAAGGTAGCAGAGGATGCACAGAAATTTAAGAGGGTAGAGAATAGACCTGAGGACAGAAGAATTATAGAGAGAAGAGAAACTGTAACAAGCTGGAGACCTAAGTCAGGGCATGAAGTGAAAATTTCTCAATTCTTTGAAGATTCAGTTTTGTCATGTGATGTTTTGCTGCAAGCTGGGCATGTGATGTTTTACTGTAGGTTGGTTTGTGAGAGAGCATGTGATATTTTGCTTCGAGCTCTCAGGTGTGAAGGGTGTGACTTTGGTCAATTGAGATCATTTGTGGCCTCTGAGGACAGGAAGATATACAGGGAGACATTGTTTTTTGGATTGACATTGCTGCACTGATTTTCATGCTTCAGCACTTGAATTTGCAGAGAGAGAGAGAGAGAGAGATGTTCCTGAGAACTTCTCACAGCAGTCCAAATGAGTCTTGTGGCTTTCCCTGGCATGTACCAATCTTCTGAATCCCCTTGCAGCTTGATGTTGGTCCTTGGATTGGACACTGGTACCTTGAGGATTGAGTTTGGTAATCCCCTAAAGACCCACTGACACTAATCAACAGGAAGTAGATAAAAGAGATCTACAGCCCTTTTCCCTATTTATCTTCTACCTAATGTTGGGGGGTGGAAGGGAGGGAAGGTCACTTAAGTGCCCTATATAAAGTAGGTAGGTTTAGTGAAACATCAAAGCCTACAAAGGTTGACTTCTGGGAGGATATGAGGGGAACTCAGAGACTTCTACTAGCTGAGGCTAAAGAGATTGAGGAGGAAACCCTCTACCTAACCTAATCTCCTAGAAGAGGGAGGGGAACACCAACTCACCCACAAGAAACTCAAACCTTTTGATTAATTTTGGTTGAAAAACTATTTTATTAGATATAAGAATGGCTACTCCTACTTGCTTCTCAGGTCCATTTGCTTGGAAAACTGTCTTCCAGCCCATTGCTTTCAGGTAATGTCTTTCTTTGTGACTTAGGTGTGTTTCTTGTATGCAAAAGATTATTAGGTCTTATTTATGCATCCATTTTGTTAGTGTGTGTCTTTTTTTTTTCAATGCAGTTTATTCAGGAACCTTGAACAATCATCTGACCCTGGGGAAAGCCAGCCCACAGCTTAAATAGCCTCTGGGTAGCCAACACCAGCGTGCCACGTGGGCTATGCAGATAGGTCCACATACATGGAAGCAAGCCAGATCCTCAGCCTTAGCCAAATGTGGAATTGTTCGTGACAGAGAGCACTCACCATCGGGAAGGTGGAAGGCGGAAACCAGCTCCATCTTTAAGGCACGGCATTACGCAGCTCTCTACAGTTCCCCCTTTTTGTTTTAGACACATCAAGCAAGAGTAGAGGTCTGATCTCTGATATTAGAAATAAATTGGGACTTTGTACTGATGTTCATTTAGGTGTCATCCACCCAAAGAGCATCAGACCCACCCGATACCTATTTTCTCAGAGGCACCCGATACCCACCCGATACCTATTTTCTCAGGGGCATCAACCCGCATGCAATCAGACATGCTCTTCTCTGGGTCCAAAGCGGCTGACCCTGAGTGCAGTGCTTAGCCTCGCATCCTAAGCGTAATATTTTAGCTTTTTATGGTAGCCAACCATGCTTGGGGAGACTGTCCTGCTTCAATGGCTGTAAAGGCCTGAATGGTCATGGCTGCATTACGCTGTTGTGAGACTCTAATCTTGCATATATACCACAGGCAAAGCAAGGAGACCAACACCAGAAGGCCTGCTAACGCTCCCATGCCCGCCCATTCCTTCAGATGATTCATGGCTGCAGCAATCCATGATGATAATCCTGTGGCTAGTCCTGCATCCACTCTGGTAGAATTTACTGTGACAATGGCCACTCTCAGCTGCTCCATCATAGTATCGAATTCTCCAGTCCAATTACCTAAAATATAGCTCGACAATTGTTTAGACAGATTTGCAGCACAGGAAAAATTCTCATGTTATATGCTAATGACTCAAAGTCCAGCATATTTTCATTGACAGCCAAGTTGAGCGATTTGCCATAGGGTATCAATTTGCTCCTGCATGGGGTCAATCCTCTGATTGAACACCATCAAGCTTCCTTTTAGTTGAGCATTAATTCCTTTTTGTACAACTAAGGCATGAGCTACATTGGCTAAATGATTATTCAGGGTCTGCGCAGTCTGCCCAGTATGACTAATGGCTAATGCCCCGGTGGTAGCTCCAACAGCCGCCAATGAAATGGCAGTAAAAATGGCGGCTGTAGTTCCAAGATCCCTTTTCTGTCTGAAGAGAGTCATAGCGTGAGGGGCATCAACGGGCACAGGCACCCAGCGGGGCATGCGAGTAACCAGGGCATACCTAAATTTACTAGCATTCCAGCATTGGGCAAAAAAGCAAGTATCATTACCACAATTACTTGGCTCTATCTGGCTAATAATGAATAAAAATGGGGGATATAAACAAACAGGTGTGGGCTTATAGGAAATATTATGAGAAGCCTTAACCCCCTCGTTGGAACATCCTGCATCAGTTCTAGAACTAGCAGTGGTGGTGTCCGAGGTCTGAGTATGTTCAGGAGACCATTGCCCCCAGGGGCGAGACGTGCTCCATGCCAATTGACTAACTCCATGTTTTCTTCCACTTTTGAAAGTCATTTAATGTTCTTAAATTATTTTTTCCCTTTTTTTTTAAATTTTTCATCAATTAGTGTGTGTCTTTTTATTAGAGAATTGTGAATTGAATCCATTGACATTGAGAGAGATTAATGACCAGTGGTTGTTACATCCTTTGATTTTGCTAATGTTTTTAGTAGTGTGTTTATGTGCTTGGATATATTTAGTTTTGCAGTAGTGAGGTTATTTTGTGTTTTCCTGACTGTAGTTAGCTTGTATGGAAATCTATCAATTTAATCCACAATATAAACAAACTGAAAGAAAAAAAAACACATAATATTCTCCTTATAAGCTGAAAAGCCTTTGATCAAATCCAGCATTCATTTATGTTTAAAGTCCTGGAGAGATCAGGGATACAAGGCACTTACCTAAACATAGTAAAGGCAATACAGAGCAATCCTATAACCAACATCAAACTAAATGGAGAGAAACTTAAATCAACCCCACTGAAATCAGGGACAAGGCAAGACTGCCCACTCTCTCCTTATCTCTTCAACATAGTTCTCAAATCCTAGCTAGAGCTATAAGACAACTAAAGGAGATCAAAGGGATATAAATCAGAAAGGAAAAAGTCGAAGCATCACTATTTGCAGATGATATGATAGTATGCCTGAATGACCCCAAGATTCTACCAAGGAACTTCTGCAGCTGATAAACACCTTCAGAGAAGTGGCTGGATACACAATTAAGTTAAAAAAAAAATCAGTAGTCGTCCTGTATACAAAAGTTGCTGGTTCTTTGATCATCTCCCCCTGAGGTGGGAGCAGCCTTACTAGGTCACAGAGGAAGACAATGCAGTCAGTCCTGATGAGGCCTTATAGACTAGAGTCAGAAGGAAGGTGAGGAGGACCTCCTCTATCACTGGACTGGGGAAGGGACACAGGAGAAGAAGAGGGAAGGAGGGTGGGATTGGTAAGGGACAAGGGAGAGGTCTACAGTTGGGATACAAAGTGAATAAACTGTAATTTAAAAAAGATCCACTTTCTTGGTTACTTGGTCCTATAATGGTTCTCATTTAATTTCTGTTACTTTGATAAAATACTTCCACAGAAGCTACTTCGAGGTAAAGGGGTTAATTTCAGCTCATGATTACAGGGTATAGTGTATGATAGTAAGGAAGTTGCAGTATATCTACTGTCAAGGGAATGGAGAATTGAATGCATGTATGTCTGCTTGCTTCTTTGCTTCTGCTTACTTCCAATTTTCCACTCTCCCACAATTCAGAACCCTTCCACTCTCGGAATGGTGATGTTTAGAGAGCTGGGTCTTCCAGCATCAACTAATAAGTCATTGATACTCTCTTCTCAAGTGATTCTAAATTGTTCTCAGTTGACAAAGCTAACCAGCATACTTAAGGTTTCCAAAGCATATAATCACTGCTCCCCAACACATATTCTCTAAATCCAGCTTAGGTCATTGTCTCATGAAATAATATTTGAATTTATCATGCTGGATCATTTGTGATGTTTTTTCTTATTTTTCAGATCTGATTGGTTCATAAATTCTCCCCCAGAAATATTTTCTTTCTTTTTCATTTTCTTCATTTTATTTCTTTTCTTTTTCATTTTCCTTTCATTTGGGTTTTTTAGGTGACTGATATGGCTACTTTTTGCGCTATTTCTGAATATAGAAGTGTGAATCAGTAAATTAATTGTATTATTTCATAGATTGAAATAAATTCCAATGAGATTAAGCACTGTTCTGAAATATACATAGCTGCTAGGCTTTAAAGTCAGGCTGTGAACTTGAAACAGCCTCATAGGAGAACTTTCACCACCCTCTGCATCTTCCTGAGATTCCCAGGTTATCCTGTCTCCAGTACTTGTTCCAGGTCACACTATCTTCCTCTCTTCCCTGAGAGATATTTTAATTATTCTTCAGGGCTCTTCTAAAACAGCCTGCCTCCTGTTTCTACAGATTTCACTGTGTAGAGGAAGGTGCCTCTTCTGGGGTTACAAAGCAGCCTTTGGCCATGTACACACGGCCATTATTTCTATGTGCTTTAGTTAATATTGTATATGTTCTTGGGAGTGGAAAACCTACCTTAATTAATGGTTGTCTGTACAGTGTCTTGGCCTTACTGGAGCCAGTTTAATTTTCTTAAACAGATAGCTCTATAAATGTCACTTATATAATAATTTCATATTTACTTTTTAATTTTATTTTTATTATTAGTTACATTTTATTAACTCTGTACCTAGCTGTATCCTGTTCCCTAAATCCCTCCCAATTCCACCCTCCCTGCTGCCCCTTTCCAAGTCCACTGATAGGGGAGGACCTCCTCCCATTTCATTTGACCCTGTTTTATCAGGTATCTTCAGGACTGGCTGCAAAGTCCTCCTCTGAGGCCTAGCAGGACTGCTCCTCCCTTGCAGGGTGGGGAGGTCAAAGAGCCTGCCATTGAGTTCATGTCAGAAATAAGTCCCTGTTCCCCTTACTAGGGAAACCCACTTGGTTACTGAGCTACCATGGGCTACATCTTCTTATTTCCTTTTTAATTTTCATAGGGACATTACATTTTTTTCTACTAAGATATATAATTCTTGTAAAGCTTATTTTCACATTTGATTTTTATATTAACAACACTGGGAAGCTCTTACAAATAAAATACTTTAGTTGCACCCCTTTTCTTGTTCTTAAGCCCACAGTTTCCCTAATTAATATCTCTGTTCCTTGAGCCCAGATATTTTCCTATATTATACTATATTACTGCATTTTATTTTTTAAAGCTTTGTTTTCTGTTAGGCAATAGCTAATGTGTTAGCACTAGTGATGCACTCCACTCTTCTTGCTCCTAGTGTGAGTTGAGGTGTTATTTTTCATCTGTGGTCAGTGGTGAGAATTTCAGGTCCCAGATAAGTAAAATATATATATTTTTAAGGCAATAGGGACTTACTATTTTCTCTAAAATACAATCTTTTATGCCTTTAAAAAATTCCTTGTATATGTCTTTTCTAAACCCATTGTTCTAAAATTTATATAAAGTCATTTGGAGATGGTGAAATTGTTGTGTGCCTCGTGAATTATAAATAAAAAATTCTCATTTGTGCCAGGAAAAAGAATTCAACCCCAAATTTACCATACCTACACGATGTGCAGGGATTAAGATAGAGCAGATTGAACAGAGCTTGAAAGAACGCCCAACAAATTCCTGGCCCAACCAAAGAACCACCCTATCAGAGAGTTCCAACCTCTGACACTATGAATAATTCTATGCTAAACTTGAAGACAGGATCCTGAAAGAATTGTTCTCTGAGATACTGTATCCAACAGAACCTCAAAACAGATGCCAATATTCAAAGCCAAACATTGGGTGATATATAGGGAGTCTTAGGAAAAAGTGTTAGAGAAGAGAAAAGGACCTGGAGGTGATAGGAGCTCCACAAGAAGACCAATAGAGCCAACTAACTGGGGCCCAGGGAGACTGAAGTTGAGAACACAGACAAACTAGACCTAGGTCTTCTACAAAGATGTAGCAGATGGGCATCTTGGACCTTATGTGGGCCCTCTAGTAAGGGAAATGGGGACTGCATTAGACATGTACTTAACTTACCAGCTTTTTGATCACTTTCCCCTGGCAGGACTGCCTTGCAAGGCCACAGGGAAGAGGACACGCTCAGTCTGACACAAATTGATGCGCTGTGATGAATTAGAAATGGAGCTCCCTTTTTTAAGGAAAAGGGGAGGAGGGCAAGGGAGCGTAGCATGGTAGGACTTGGAGGGGAGGAGAAATGGGGCTACAACAAGTATGTAAAGTGAATTACATACATAAAATTAACTAATTAATTAATTTTGAAATGATAGACAATTTTCTCAATACATACCACTTACCAAAGTTAAATCGAGATTAGATTAACAATTTCAATAGACCTTTAACATCTAACAAAATAGAAGCAGTCAATAAAAGTCTTCCAACCAGGAAAAAATCCAAGGGCAGACAGTTTTAGTGTAGAAGTATAGCAGACTTTCAAAGAAGCACTAACACCATTACTCCTCAATTATTCCACAAAACTGAAACAAAAGGAACATTGCCATACTTATTTCATAAGAACACAGTCACATGGTTACCCAAACCACACGAAGATTCAACAAAGAAGGAAATTGCGAACCTGTTTCTCTTATTAACATAGATGTAAAATTGAGCAATAAAATACTGATAAACCGAATCCAAGAATATATCAAAAAAATCATTCATCATGATAGAGTAGCTTTAATGCCAGGGATACAGGGATGTTTCAAACTAAGAAAATCCACTACTGTAATCCACCCTGTAAACAAACTAAAAAACTGAAAAAAAAAAAAAAACATGATAATCTCATTAGATAACAAAAAACATTTGACAAAATCCAGCACATCTTCATGATGCAAGACATGAGAGGGTAAGAATACAAGGAACATACCTCATCATAACAAAGCTAACTTACAGTAAGCATATAGCCAGCATCAATTTAAATGGAGAGAAACTTAAAGTAGTCACACTAAATTCAGAGACAAGTCAAGGCTATCCACTATCTCTTTATCTATTGAATATAGTACTTGAAGTTCTAGCTAGAACAATAAAACAATTGACGGAGATCAAGGGAATACAAATTGGAAAGAAAGATGTCAAAGTATCATTACTTACAGATTATATGCAAGTATATATAAGCGACCATTGAAACAACACTGAAACAAGGAAACTCCTACAGCTGATAAATACTTTCAGCATGGTGGCTGGCTACAAGATTAAATTACAAAAAAAAAAAAAAAAATCAGCAGCTCTCTTATACACAAATGCCAAAGGGACTGAGAAAGAAATCAGATAAATAACACCATTTATAATAGGCACAAATAATATAAAATAGCTTAAGGTAACTAACCAAGCAAGTGAAAGACCTCGAGAATAAAACCTTCAAGTCTTGAAGAAACAAAATTGACAAAGATATATGAAAATGGAAAATCTCCCATTCTCATGGTTCAGTAGGATAAATATAGAAATGGCCATCCCACCAAAATCAATCTACTGATTCAATTCAATCTGTATCAAAATGTTGACACACTACTTTATAAACCTTGAAAGGACAATATTCATTTTCATATGAAAAAACAACAACATAAGCCCAGGATAGCTAAAACAATCCCAAATAATAAAAGAATTTCTAGACATTCCTGATTTTAAACTGTATAATAAAGGTATAGTAATAAAAACCACATGGTGTTGCATAAAAAACAGAAAAATTCATCAATGGAATAAAGTTTAAGAGCCATGTATAAGTCCACGTATGCATGGACACCTGATTTTTTGATAAAGAAGCAAGAAAGATACAATGGGGAAAAAGCATCTTCAACAAATGGTGCTGATCTAACTGTATCTCTGCATATAAAATAATGCAAATACGTGTCACCCTGTACAAAACTCCAGTGCAAGTGGATCAAAGACCGCAATATAAAATGAAATACACTGAATCTGACAAAAGAAAAAATGGAAAATAACCTTGAAAGGATTTGCACAAGAGAGAATTTCTTGAACAGAACACAGATAGCACAGAAACTAATATCAACAATCAATAAATGGTCCCCATGAAACTGAGAAACTTCTGTAAGGCAAAGAACATTCTCAATAGAACAAAATGGCAGCCAACAAAATGAGAAAAAAATTTTCACCACCCCCACATCTGACAGAGGGCTAATATATAAAATAAATAAATAACTCAAGAAACTTGACATCATCAAGCCAAACAATGCAATTAAAAAATGGGATACACTTATAAACAGTAAATTCTCAGTAGAAGAATCTGAAATGGCTAAGGTATACTTAAAGAAATGTTTAACAGCCTTAGCCATCTGGGAAATGCAAATCAAAACTACTCTGAAATTCTATCTTGCACCTATTAGAAAGATCAGAAAGGCTATATCAATAACACAAGTGACAGCTCATACTGGCAAGGATATGAAACAAAGATAATATCCTCCATTGCTGTACAACCACTTGTACAAACTGTACTACCACTATAAAAATCAATATGGCAGTTCCTCAGAAAACTGGGAATCAATCTGCCTCAAGACCCACTGGCTACACCACTCCTAGGCATTTACCCAAAAGATGCTTCACCATACCACAAGGATATTTGCTCAACTGTGTTCATAGCAGCTTTATTCATAATAGCCGGAAACTGAAAATAACCTAGATGTCTCTCAACTGAAAAATGGATAAATAAAATGAGGTATATTTATACAATTTTAGCTGTTAAAAACTAAACTGACATCATGAAATTTGCAGACAAATGAAAGGAACGAGAAAAAAAAATCATTCCAAGTGAGTGAGGTAATATAGTCCCAGAAAAAAAAAATGTAGTCACTTGGTAAGGGGATATTATCTGTTAAGTAAACGATAATTATGCTACAATCCACAGATCCAGAAAAAGCTAAGTAACAAAGGAGGGCTCTAAAAAGGTCCCATGGATCTCCTTGTGAAGAGGAAATAGAATAGATATTGTGTGTGGCTTGTGGCCAAGTGGGAATGAGAACAGAAAGGATCAGGTGAGTGGATAGAGTGAAAGAGTACAGGGAGAGATTGTTGGAATTGCAGGGCATTTGGGGGATGATTTGGAAACCTGTACAGTAGAAACTCCTAGGATTTTATGAGGGTGATCCTAGGGAGAAATCTTAGTAATGGAAGATATAGAACCTGAAATAGCTATTTTCTGTAACCAGGCAACTTCCCATGGTGGGACTGGGATACCAACCCAGTCAGAAAACATTCAACGGACAATCTATCCCGGGCAACGGTGATGCAGAACTTGTATGAATGGCCAACCAACGACTGCTCTAACTTGAGGTTCATGCCATGAAAGGTGAGAACCTTTTGTCTGGCATTGCCTGGATGTCCAGGAACTGGAGACTGGATGTCCCAGAGGCCTAAAAAAAAAAAAAAAAAAACAATAAAATAATTTCTAATGATATTCTGCTACAGTTATAGATGGGCAACTAGCCCAGTCATTATCAAAGAAGCTTCTGGTAGCTAATGGGAGGAAATGCAGAAACCTACAGACAAATATGAGGCATGGAAGAAAACCAATAAACTGGGAATGGATTGTGCTTATTTGTTGTTATTTGAGACAGGGTTTCTCTATGTAGCCCTGAGGATCCTAGAAATCACATTATAGACCATGCTGGCCTCAGACTCAGACTTGGTTCTGCCTCCACATTGCTGGGATTAAAGACATGCACCACTACTGCCCAGCCAGCTCATCCTTCCTCAAAAAGGTCACACCTCCCAATCTTTCTCAAGTACTGCCACTCTACAATGACCAAGCATTCAAATATATGAGTCCATAAGGTCCATTCTAATTTAAAGTTTCATACTCCTCAATCACTTATTCTCTACATTTTGACCAGTTGTGAGTTTCTGCATTAACTACCTGTCACTGCACAGAAAAATTTCTATGATGTGGTCTGATAGCAGCACTAATCTACAGGAAGAGAGATGATGCAAATTTAGAGGGTAGTTTGATACCATGCCTATTTATTAAATTAACAGTAATAGATTCATCCTGGGGCATAGGATTTCTACAACCATGGATTCTTGACCATAGTTTTAATATCAAGCATGTGTTTCTTCCTGTGGAGTGAGCCTTAAGCTCAATCATAAAGTGATTGCTTACTTCCATAACATTCATGTCCCTATTGCACCCAGTGGCCATGCTTACATTATTGTAACTCATAGGGTTCAAAGCTAGATAAGACTTTGATGCCTTTTCCCAAATCATCTCCCAAAGCACCTTCTATGACTGAGAAATCTAGCCAGCATGGAGAAAAAAACATTTCCTTATCAGTACTGTGCTGATTCTCCATGTTCTGTGACGAATATGTGTGATAAATTGTTAGTGGGGGTACAAATTTCTGCAGCCACTGTGAAAATTAGTATTGGTGGATTCTTAGAAAAATACATATATTGTATAACACAATCTACATCTAGAAGTAGATCTATTGTATACCACTATTGGACATATACACAAAAGGTTATATTTCCTGCTACAAAAACATACTCATCTGTTCATAGATGCTTTATTAACAATAAGAGGACAGGGAAATAGCCTAGATGCTCATCAGTTGATAAATGAATAATGAAAATGTGGTACATACATATATTGGAACTTTATTATGCTGTAAGGAAAAATATGAAATTTGCATATAAATGGATGGCACTGGAAAGCATTCTGAGTGAGGTAACTTAGACATGGAAAGACAAATGTCACATGTTCTCATCTATGAATCCTGACATAAATCCTTTAAATTAGTGTATTTGTCTTGGAATACGCATTGAATTCAGTAAATTATAAAGGGAACATTGGTGGGGAGAATAAAAAATAAAAGGTCTTAAGATGGGTAATCTAGTTATGGTTTCTATTGGTGTGGTGAAACATCATGACCAAAAGCAACTTGACGATTAAAGGGTTTATTAGACTTCTACTTTTACTTCATAGTCCATCATTGAAGGAGTTCAGAAACCCAAACAGAAAAGACACCTGGAGGCAATAGCTGATGCAGAGGCCATGGAAGAGTGCTGCTTCCTGACTTGCTCCTCATAGCTTGCTCAGCCCACTTTCTTATAGAACCCAGAAACAACAACCCAGGGATAGCACCAGCCACAATGAGCTAAGCCCTCCCACATCAGATACTAATTAAGAAAATTCCTACAGATTTGCCTACAGCCTAATCTTATTGGATGCATTTTCTCATCCGAGACATCCTCCTCTCTGATTACTCTAGCCTGTATCAAGTTGACAAAACAAACCAGCACAGAGGGATAGTAGAACAGAGGTGATATGAAGGGGGAAATGGGGAGTAGAATGGAGGGAGGTTTAAAATGGGAACGGGAGATGAAGTTAGGGAGGATCCAAGATGGCAGCACTGGGCAGACACTGTGTCTGTTGAGCTGGACAGCAGTGACAGAACAGTAACCAACAGACCGAACTTAGGGCCCTAAAACACTTGCAATTTTGTTTTCAAGGTGAGAGAAAAGCCCACAGGGTGGGAAGCAATCGGGTTAAGGTCATCTAGCTAAACCCCAGAAGAGTTCTCTGGTCCCAGCAGGTGCTAGGTCACCAGCCCAGAGTCATACATCTTCATGCTCGGATCAACATCCCAGATTGAACTGTGGGGACCAACACCAGAGATTGGGATTTCCAGTTGAGAGAAAACCTCACAGCAATCCGGACTGAGCTCATGTCACACAGACAATCCCTGGAAAAGGTCCCGGGATCCAGCAGGCACTCAGATGCCAGCCCAGAAACCTACCTGGGTGCCTTACTTACCTTCCCAGACAGAACTTTGGGATCCAGGGCACTTGAGAGTGGTTTTTCCTGGAGGGAGGAAACTCCACAATGAGCTCAACATATGGTCCGACTTCAGGACACTCAGCCAACGATCCCACCCCACAAAAGTTCTCAGGAAAAGTTCCCCCGTTCTTGCAGGTGTCCAGTCGCCAACCCGGAGTCACTGGCCTGTACCTGAGTGCTCTACTCACCATTCCAGATTGAACTGTGACACCCAAACACCACAGACTGTGTCTCCCTATTAGGAGGAAACCCCACATTGGGGGAAACATCAGGTCCAATCTCAGAACACCAAGCTATGGAAAAGTTTCTGTGTTCCCGGAGGCTCCAGGCTCTAGCCTCCTGCCTCATGCATGATGACTGTGCTCACCTGACACTGAATAACGCTTGGATACTGGGGCACAGAGCTCCAACATCAGAATTACAGAAGCCTGAGATCCCTGGAATCAGCTCACAAATACTGCCCCAATATTCAACCAGTTATTCCTGGCTAAACTGACCAAACCGTGGGACACACTGATTCTTCAAGAGGGCTGCACCCAGGAAACACATTATAAGAGCAGTAGCAGCAGCAGCTCAATAATTCAGAGCTAGAAACCCTGCACAGGGCAGCTGTCTCCAGGATTTCTCCTGGTGAGAGGAAAGACCCCCTGACTACCAACGACCACAGTTACCACACAGGTCCATAAGCCTGAATTGAGCCATGGCAATTAATGAGAAGCACCGCCATTAAATTGTCCATACCCAAAAGCTGAGGAGGCCTTCTTCAGGAACAACCAACTTCCTGCAAAGGAGATTCTCCCCACCCCAGGATTCCAGCAGGTACCAGAAAGTAACCTCCAACACATGAGATAGCCAGATGGGTACAGGCAAGTGTAAAAGAACAACCTACGAAAGTCAAAGCAATATGGCATCTCCAGAAACCAGTTATCCATGGACAAGTAGCCCTGGAAACTCTAACGTAAGTGAAATCCAAGAAGATGACTTTATATCTATGCTTATGAAGAGGATAATTGAGGAAACAAATCAAATGCATAAAGAAATAGAGGAAGATAAAGTCAAACATTTTCTGGCCATCAGTAAAGAAATACAGGAAAATGCAGGCAAACAGTTTGTGACCTTCACAGAGGAAAAGATTAAATCACTGAAAGAAATAAAAGAAACAGAGGAATGTTCAAACAAACAAGTGAAGGAACTGAAGAAAAATGCAGACAGGTGAAGGAAATGAAAAAATGGTTCAATATCTTAAGACAGAATTGGAAAAATTACAGAAAACACAAATAGAGGAAATCATGGAGAGGAAAAACTTAAGAAAGAAAACAGGAACTACAGAGGTAAGCATAACCAACAGACTACAAGAGATGGAAGAAAGAGTCTCAGGTGTAGAAGATACAATGGAAGAAATCGATGTATCTGTCAAAGAAAATGTTAAATCCAAAAAATTCCTGACACAGACCTTCCAAGAAATCCAAGACAACATGAAAAGACAAAACCTAAGTATAATAGGAATAGAGGAAAAAGAAGATCCTATCTCCAAAGTTCAGAAAATATTTTCAACAAAATCACAGAAGAAAATTTCCCCAATTTAAAGAAAAGGCATATAAGCATACAAGAGGCCTACAGAACACCTAATAAATTAGATCAGAAAAGAAAAGCCTCCTGCCACATAATAATCAAAACAGTAAGTATACAGGACAAAGAAAAAAAAAGTAAAAGCTTCAAAGGCCAAGTAACAGCATATAATGGCACACCCATCAGAATCACACCTGGCTTCTCATTAGAGACTATGAAAGCCAGAAGGGTCTGTACAGATTTCATGCATACCCTAAGAGAACACAGATGTCAGCCCAGGCTACTATACCCAGCAAAACTCTCAGACATCATAGATGGAGAAAACAAGATATTCAATGCCAAAAAAATGTAAACGATGCCTACCCATAAATCCAGCATTACATAAAATACTGGAAGGAAAAATACAAACCAAGAAAACTAACTACTTTCAGAAAACACAGGAAATAAATATCCTCACTACAGAAAAACTAAAAGTAGCCAAGCACACAAACACACAACCACAGACAACATCAAAATCAAAGGATCTAACAGCCACTGGTCATTAATCTCTCTCAATACCAATGGACTCAACTCTCCAATAAAAAGACACAGACTAACAGAATGGATGCTTAAACAAGCACCAAATATATATTGCATGCAAAAATCCATCCAAGTCATAAAGATTGACATCACCTGAGAGTAAAGCGCTAGAAGATAGTTTTCCAAGCAAATAGTACACTTCATACTCATGAAAGGAAAAGTCCACCAACATGACATCACAATACTGAACATCTGTGCTCCAAACACAAGGCACCCACATTTGTAAAAGAAACATTAATAAAACTTAAACCACCCAGAGATCCACACACATTAATAGTGGGCCACTTCAATATCTGACTCTCAAGAAAGGACAGGTGAATAAAAGAGAAATTGGACAAAGAAACAATGCCTCTAACAGAGATCATGAATCAAATGGACCTAACAGACATCTATAGAACCTTTCAGCAAGACACAAAAGAATTTCCTTCTTCTCAGCACCTCATAGAACCCTCTAAAATAGATGATATATTTGGTCACAATGCAAGCTTCAACAGATACAAGAAGATTGAAATGAATCCTTGCATCCTATCTGATCACCATGGACTAAAGCTGCACCTCACAATAACAGAAAGAGCAAAAGCCTACACACACAAGGAAACTGAATAACTCTCTACTCAATGACAGCTGGGTCAAGGAAGAAATTAAAGTCTTCCTAGAATTCAATGAAAATGAAGACACAACATACTCAAACTTATGGGACACAATGAAAGCAGTGCTAAGAGGAAAGTTCATAGCACTAAGTGCCTCCAAGAAGAAATTCAAAACACCTCATTCAAGCGATTTCATGGTTCACCTGAAAGCCCTAGGGGGCGGGGAGGGAAGGAGCCAGGCACACCTAAGAGGAGTAGATGGCTGTATATAATCAAACTCAGGGCTAAAAATAATAAATTAGAAACAAATAAAGCAATTCAAAGAATCAATTAAAAAAAGAGCTAGTTCTTTGAGAAAATCAATAAGTTAGACAAACCCTTAGTCAAACTAACTGAAACATGAAAAGACACTATCGAAACCAACAAAATCAGAAATGAAGAAGGAGACATAACAACAGACACTGAGGAAATCCAAATAATCATTCGGTTTTACTAAAAAAAAAAGCTTATATGAATGAAAGGGATACTTTTTTGATGGATTCCACTTACCAAAGTTGATTCAAGACCAAGTAAATAAATTAAATTATTCTATATCCCGTAAGGAAATAGAAGCTGTCATCAAAAGTCTCCTTCCAAAAAACAAACAACATAAACAAACAAACAAAAAAAAAAAACAAAAAACAAAAAAACTAGAGCCAGATGGTATCAGTGTAGAATTCTACCAGAAGTTCAAAGAAGACTTAACACCAATACTCTTCAAACTATTCCACAAAGAGTAACAATAGGAACATTAACAAACTCATTCTATAAAGCCACACTCACACCTCGATATATAATCCAAACAAAGACCCAACAAAGAAAGAGAATTTCAGGCCAATCTCCCTTATGAACATTGATGCAAAAATACTCAATGAAATACTTGCAAATGGAATCCAAGAACACATCAAAGATATCATCCACTATGACCAAGTAGGCTTCATCTGTGGTATGCAGGGGGAGTTCAATATAAGTAAATCTATCAATGTAATCCAACATAAACAATGGAGAGAAAAAAAAACTGTATGATAATCTCCTTAGGTGCTGAAATAGCATTTGAGAAAATTCCCAAACCTATTCATGTTTAAAGTCTTGGAGAAATGAGAGATACAAGGCACTTCCCTAAACATAGTAAAAGCAATGTACAGCAGGCCTGTAGATAAAATCAAACTAAATGGAGAGAAACTTAAATCAATCTCACTGAAATCAGGGACAAGGCAATGCTGCCCACTCCCTCCATATCCCTTCAAAATAGTTCTTGAAGTCCTTGATAGATCAATAAGATAATTAAAGGAGACCAAGGGGATTCAGTCCGGAAAGGAAGAATTCAAGGTTCACTATAAGCAGATTATATGAGGGTATACATAAGCAACCCCAAAAATCCTACCAGGGAATTCCTACAGCTAATAAACACCCTCAGCAAATAGGCTGGGTACAAAGTTAACTCAAAAAATCAATAGCTGCCCTGTATACAAAAGACAAATGGGCTGAGAAAGAAATTAGGGAAACAACACACATTACTATAGCTGCAAAATACTTAAAGTACAGCAAGTAAAAGACTTGTATGAAAAAAACGTCCAGTCTCTGAAGATAGAAATAGAAGAATGTACCAGAAAATGGAAAGATCTCCCATGCTCATGGTTTGGCAGAATTAACATAGGATAAATGGCCATCTTACCAAAAACAATCTACAGATTCAATGTAATTCCCATCAAATTACCAACACAATTTTGTACAGACCTTGAAAGAAAAATCCTCAACTTTATATGGAATAAAAAATAAAAAGCTAGAATAGCTAAAACAGTACTCTACAATGAAGGATCTTCTAGAGGTATCTCCATCCCTAATCTGCATGGTGGATCAATAGATTCGAGTAAATGGCCCAGAAATAAACTGACTACATTTATAGACACCTGATTTTTGACAAAGATGCCAAAACAATACAATAGAAAAAAAAAAAGATAGCATCTTCAACATAAGCTGCTAGTCTAACTGGATATCTACATGAAAAAAAATGCAAATAGATCCTTACTTATCGTCCTGAACAAAACTAAAGTCTAAGTGGATCAATGACTTCCATATAAAACCTGACACTCTAATCCTGTTAGAAGAAAATGTAGGGAAGAGCCTTGAACTCATTGGCACAGGAGACAACTTTCTGAACAGAACACCAACACAGGCTCTAAGACCAACAATCAATAAATGGAATTTCATGGAAGTGAAAAGGTTCTGTAAAGCAAAGTACACTGTTATTAGAACAAAAGGACAGCCTACAGATTGGGAAAGGATCTTCACCAACCCTATATCTGACAAAGGGCTAATATCCAAAATATAAGAGGACTCAAGAAGTTAAACAGCAACAAACCAAGTAATAAAAATGTGGTACAAAGCTAAACAGATAATTCTCAATATAATAATATTGAATGGCAGAGAACACAGTGAAATGTTCAACATCTTTAGCTATTAGGAAAATACAAATCAAAAAGATCCTGACATTTCACCCTACACCCATCAGAATGGCTAAGATAAAAATTCAAGCAACAACACATGCTGGAGAGGATGTGGAGAAAGGGGAACCCTCCTTCATTGCTGGCGGAAATGTAAAGGTGTGCAAGCACTTTGGAAATCAATCTGGTGCTTCCTCAGACAATTAGGAATAGTACTTCCTCAAGAACTAGCTCTACCACTTCTAGGCATATATACAAAAGATGCTCAAGTATATGACAAAGACATTTGCTCTACCACATTAGTAGCAGCTTTATTTGTAATAACTACAATTTGGAAACAATCCAGATGTCCCTCAGTTGAGAATGGATACAGAAATTGTTCATTTACACAATGGAATACCACTAAGCAATTAAAAACAAGGAAATCATGAAATTTGCAGGCAAATGGTGGGAACTAGAAAAGATCATCCTGAGTGAGGTATCCTAAAAGCAGAAAGACACACATAGTATATGCTCACTTACAAGTGGATATTGGACTTATAATATAGGATAATAATACTAGAATCTGTAACCTAAAGAAGACAATCAAGAAGGAAGACCCTGGGTAAGATGCTCTATCCTCATTAGAAAAACAAACAAAATGAACATCAGAAGAGGGAGAAAACATGGAACAGGGCAGGGGCCTACCACAAAGGGACTGTGTAAGATTGTACCCTGCAGGGAATCAAAGCAGAGCTTGAGATTCATAGCCAAACATCAGGCAGCGTTTAGAGAATCTTATGAAAGAAGGTTGAGTAGGAAAACTGGAGGAAAGAGGAGCACCAGAAGGAGAGACAAAATCTGAGCACAGGGGTCTTTTCTGAGACTGATAGTCCAAACAAGGGCAATGCATGGAGATAACCTAGAACTCCTGCACAGATGTAGTCCATCGTAGCTCAGTCTCCAAGTGGCTTTCCTAGTAATGGGAATAGCGACTGTCATGAACTCAGTGGCCTTTTTATTTTTTATCACTTCCCCCTGAGTTGGGTTCATCCTTACCAGGGCACAGAGGAATACAATGCAAACTCCTGATGAGACCTGATAGACTAGGATCAGATGGAAGGGGAGGATGACATCCCCTTTCAGTGGACTGGGGGAGGGGCATTGGAGGAGGGAGAAAGGGAGGGTGGGATTGGCAGGGTTTGAAGAAGGGGGCTACAGTTGGGATATAAAGTCCATAAAATATAATTAATAAAAAATAAATAATTTTTAATAATGGGAAGAGGGTTAGGAAGATAAGGGTATGGTGGGGGCTGGGAGAGGAATAATCAGCCCTGAGACTATGTGAAAAATCCTTTTGGAAACCTACAATTTTATAAGTATCATAAACATATAGATCTATCTTTATATAAAAAGTTTAATTGGAATTACCAGACACAGGGAGCCATACTCTGCCAAATAAAAACCTCAGTGCCAGTTGTGGGATACCTCCCTTAAGTTGTTGGTATTGGGTGTTATGGAGGCACCCAGAATAATATAATCTATTTCCCTTGCTCTTGGTTGCTCACCACATCTTAATGGTATAACTCTACTGCTAAAGTTACCACCTTGGTTTTGGAGACAGGACCTTTCACTGAAGTTGGAACTCCCTGATTGGCTATTCTGACTAGAAAATTTCAGAGCTCTACCTTTCTCTGCTTCACCAATAGTGGAGTTACAGTCATGTTGGTATAACGTTCTTCCGGAATGTATACAATTTACCCTTGTTAATTCAAATGCTAATTTCTCTACCCCACTGTTTGGTTTCAATCCAGACATTGCATAGTCACCTGTCTCAAGTTTGTGTAAACATGCCACCATTTGTTCTCTCATTTGCCAAGAAAACAGCCAGCCAATCATGAGCAATGGAGATAATAAGGTGGGATATCATGGTCTGAAGAGGAGGAGAAGAAAGCTAGTGGGAGGGAGTTTTCAGAGGAGAGATCTGAGAAGACCTAGAAACAACAAGAGAAATGAATAAGATCTAAGATACAACTAAAAAGCAAGTATAATGTGGGAAATCTGAATCACAGGAAGCTATGCGGGCTTGGAGGTTAAGGATGGAGTAATTATTGCCCAGCATTGTGCTCTAGGTTAATTAAATAAATCTTAGTTTCTGTGTGGTGATTTGGGTATACAACTCGTTTAGGATTAACCACTGTTTACCTAAAAGATAAACCAATATTAAATATTATTAATCAACATCACAGTTGAATTAAACTATCAGACTTTTATGAAAATGATGGTGATGAAATCAGGTCCTTATGCTTGCATGGCAGGTCCTTTACCCACCTTCCTAAACCCCCAAAAATATTTTTTTTTTAATCATCTCATCTCTTTTTTTTTTTATTTTTTTTTATCAGTTACATTTTATTAACTCTGTATCCCAGCCATGTCCCAATCCCTCATTCCCTCCCAGTCCCTCCCTCCCTCCCTCATCTCCACCGTGCCCCTTTCCAAGTCCACTGATAGGGGGGACCTCCTCCCCATTCATCTGATCCTGTTTTATCAGGTATCTTCAGGACTGGCTGCAAAGCCCTCCTCTGTGGCCTAACAGGACTGCTCCTCCCTTCGGGGGTGGGGAGACCAAAGAGCCAGTCATTGAGTTCCTGTTAGAAATAGTCCCTATTCCCCTCACTTTGGGAAATTGATTGGTTACTGAGCTACCACAGGCTACATCTGAGTGGAGGTTCTAGGTTATATCTATACATGGTCCTTGGTTGAATGTCAGTCTCAGAAAAGACCCTGTGCCCAGATATATTTGGTCCTTGTGGAGCTCCTAACCTTTCCCCATCAGACTAACACCCCTTCTTTCTTATGATTCCCTGTACTCTGCCAAAGGTTTGGTCATGAGTCTTTGCTTTGAAAACACTGCTAGTTAGAGTCTTTCAGATGCGCTCAGTAGACTCCTGTCATAGGTTCAATGCACATCCCATCTGTCTTTCTAAACGAGGATTGATCATCTCACCCCATGTCCGCTCAATTGATTATCGTTTTTAGGTGTATAGATTTCATTATGTTTATCATATCTTATAGGTCTATATAAGTGAGTATATCCCATGTTTGTCTTTCTCCTTCTGGGATATTTCACTCAGAATGATCTTTTCTAGATCCCACCATTTGCCTGCAAATTTCATGATTTCCTCCTTTTTGATTGCTGAGTAGTATTCCATTGTATAAAAATACCACAATTTCTGTACCCATTCCACCGTTGATGGACATCTGGGTTGTTTCCAGGTTCTGGCTATTACAAATAGAGCTGCTATAAACATGGTTGAGCAAGTGTCCTTTTTGTGTACTTGAACAAACTTTGGGTATATACCTAGCAGTGGTATAGCTGGGTCTGGAGGAAGCACTATTCCTATTTGTCTTAGAAAGCGCCAGATAGCTTTCCAGAGTGGTTGTACCAGTTTACATTCCCACCAGCAGTGGAGGAGGGTTCCCCTTTCTCCACAACCTCTCCAGCATGTGTTATCGCTTGAGTTCTTCATCTTGGCCATTCTGATGGGTGTAAGGTGATATCTCAGGGTCGTTTTGATTTGCATTTCCCTGATGGCTAATGAGGATGAGCATTTCTTTAAGTGTTTTTCTGCCATTCGATATTCCTCTGTCGAGAATTCTCTGTTTAGCTCTGTTCCCCATTTTTTAATTGGATTACTTGGTTTGCTGCTTTTCAGCTTCTTTAGTTCTTTGTATATACTGGATATTAGTCCTCTGTCAGATAAAGGGTTAGTGAAGATTCTTTCCCAATCTGTAGGCAGTCGTTTTGTTTTGATGACGGTATCCTTTGCTTTACAGAAACTTTTCAGTTTCATGAGGTCCCATTTATTGATTGTTGCTCTTAGAGCCTGTGCTGTTGGTGTTCTGTTCAGGAAGTTGTCTCCTGTGCCAATGAGTTCTAGGCTGTTCCCCACTTTTTTTTCCAATTGATTTAGGGTATCTGGTTTTATGTTGAGGTCCTTGATCCACTTTGACTTTAGTTTTGTGCAGGGTGATAAATATGGATCTATTTTCATTTTTCTGCATGTAGACATCCAGTTGGTCCAGCACCATTTGTTGAAGATGCTGTCTTTTTTCCATTGAATGGAATTGGCTTCTTTGTCGAATATCGAGTATTCATAGCTGTGTGGATTTATTTCTGGGTCTTCTATGCGGTTCCATTGATCCTCCTTTCTGTTTCTATGAAATACCATGCAGTTTTTATTACTGTTGCCCTGTAGTACAGCTTGAGATCAGGAATGGAGATACCTCCAGATGATCTGTTGTTGTACAGGATCGTTTTGGAGATTCTGGGTTTTTGTTTCTCCTTATGAAGCTGAGAATCTTTTTGTCAAGGTCTGTAAAGAATTGAGTTGGTATTTTGATGGGAATTGCATTGAATCTGTAGATTGCTTTTGGCAGGATGGCCATTTTCACAATGTTAATCCTACCAATCCATGAGCACGGGAGATCTTTCCATCTTCTGATATCTTCTTCGATTTCTTTCTTCAGAGACTTGAAGTTTTTCTCAAACAGGTCTTTCACTTGCTTGGTTAGAGTCACACCAAGGTACTTTATGTTATTAGTGGCTATTGTGAAGGGTGTTGTTTCCCTAATTTCTTTCTCAGCCTTTTTGTCTTTGGTATATAGGAGGGCTTCTGATTTTTTTGAGTTGATTTTGTATCCTGCCACTTTGCTGAAGGTGTTTATCAGCTGTAGGAGTTCTCTGGTTGAATTTCTGGGGTCGCTCATGTATACTATCATATCATCTGCAAATAGTGACACTTTGACCTCTTCCTTTCCCATTTGTATACCCTTGATCTCCTTTAGTTGTCTTATTGCTCTGGCTAGGACTTCAAGTACTATGTTGAAGAGATATGGGGACAATGGACAGCCTTGTCTTGTCCCTGATTTCAGTGGGATTGATTTAAGTTTCTCTCCATTGAGTTTGATGTTAGCTATAGGCTTGCTATATATTGCCTTTACTATGTTTAGGTATGTGCCTTGTATCCCTGATCTCTCCAAGACTTTAAACATGAATGGGTGTTGGACTTTGTCAAATGCTTTTTCGGCGTCTAAGGAGATGATCATGTGGTTTTTCTCCTTCAGTATGTTTATGTAGTGGATTACATTGATGGATTTCCGTATGTTGAACCACCCTTGTATGCCTGGGATGAAGCCTACTTGGTCATGGTGGATGATATCTTTGATGTGTTCTTAGATTCGGTCTGCAAGTATTTTATTGAGTATTTTTGCGTCAATGTTCATAAGAGAGATAGGCCTAAAGTTCTCTTTTTTTGTTGGGTCTTTGTGTGGTTTAGGTATTAAGGTGACTGTGGCTTCATAGAATGAGTTTGGTAGTGTTCCTTCTGTTTCTGTTTTGTGGAATAGCTTGAGGAGAATTGGAGTTAGCACTTCTTTGAAGGTCTTGTAGAATTCTGTGCTGAAGCCATCTGGTCCAGGGCTTTTTTTGGAGGGGAGACTGTTAATAACTGCTTCGATTTCCTTGGGAGATATAGGGCTATTCAGTCTTTCTACCTGATCTTGACTTAGTTTTGGTAGATGGAATCTTTCAAGAAAATTATCCATTTCATTTAGATTCTCAAATTTTGTGGCATATAGGCTTTTGTAGTATGACCTAATAATTGTTTCGATTTCCTCAATGTCTGTGGTTATGTCCCCATTTTCATTTCTGATTTTGCTGATCTGGATAGTTTCTCTCTGCCTTTTAGTTAGTTTGGCTAAGGGTTTGTCTATCTTGTTGATTTTCTCAAAGAACCAGCTTCTTGTTTCATTGATTCTTTGGATAGTTTTATTTGTTTCTAGTTGATTGATTTCAGCCCTTAGTTTGATTATTTCCAGCCGTCTGCTCCTTTTGGGTGTATCTGCTTCTTTTTGTTCTAGGGTTTTCAGTTGGGCCATTAAGTTGTTTGTATGTGATGTTACGAATTTCTTCTTGCAGGCACTTAGTGCTATAAATTTTCCTCTGAGCACTGCTTTCAATGTGTCCCATAACTTTGGGTATGTTGTGCCTTCCTTTTCATTGAATTCTAGGAAGTCTTTAATTTCTTTCATTATTTCTTCCTTAACCCAGCTGTCATTGAGTAGTAAGTTGTTCAGTTTCCATGTGCGTGTTGGCTTTTTGTTGTTTCTGTTGTTGTTGAGGTCGAGCTTTATTCCATGGTGGTCAGATAGTATACAAGGGATTATTTCAATCCTTTTGTATCTGTTGAGGCTTGCTTTGTGGCCCACTATATGGTCTGTTTTGGAAAAGGTTCCATGCGGTGCTGAAAAGAAGGTGTACTCTTTTGAGTTTGGGTGAAATGATCTGTAGATGTCTATTAGGTCCATTTGATTTAGGGATTCTGTGAGTGCTTTTATTTCCCTATTTGGTGTCTGTCTAGTAGATCTGTCCCTTGGTGAGAGTGGAGTGTTGAAGTCTCCCACTATTAAGGTATTAGGATCAATGTATGATTTAAGCTTTAATAATGTTTCATTTACGAATGTCGGTGCTCTTGTATTTGGGGCATAGATATTCAAGATTGTGATGTCCTCTTGGTGGATTTTTCCTTTGATGAGAATATAGTGGCCCTCCTTAACTTTTTTGATTAACTTGGGTTGAAAGTCTATTTTATTAGATATTAGGATGGCTACTCCAGCTTGTTTTCTGGAACCGTTTGCTTGAAAAACAGATTTCCAGCCCTTTACTCTGAGGTAGTGTTTGTCTTTGTTGCATAGGTGTGTTTCTTGGATGCAACAGAATGTTGGATCCTGTTTCCTTAACCATTCTGTTACCCTGTGTCTTTTTATTGGTGAGTTGAGTCCATTGATATTGATAGATAATAGTGACCAATGCATGTTAGTTCCTTTTGTAATGGAGTCGATGATCTAACCCTGTTTCATTGCTTGTTTTCTTTTCATTTTTGTTGGGACATTATCTGTATGCCCTGTTTTCTTGGGTGAATTGGTTTTCATTGGATTGGAGTTTTCCTTCTAGTATCTTCTGTAGGGATGGTTTGCTGTGTAGATATTGTATAAATTTAGTTTTGTCATGGAATATTTTGTTTTCTCCATCTATGTTGATTGAAAGCTTTGCAGGGTATAGTAGTCTGGGTTGACATTTGTGATCTCTTAGAGTCTCCATGATACTTGCCCAGGCCCTTCTGGCTTTCATAGTTTCTGATGAGAAGTCCGGCGTGATTCTGATAGGTCTACCTTCATATGTTACTTGGCCTTTTTCCCTTGCTGCTTTTAATATCTTTTCTTTGTTCTGTAGATTTAGTGTTTTGACTATGATGTGACGTGATGTGTTTCTTTTCTGGTCTAGTCTATTTGGAGTTCTGTAGGCCTATTGTATATTTATGGACATCTCTTTCTTTAAGTTGGGAAAATTTTCTTCTATGATTTTCTTGAAAATATTTTCTGGACCTTGGAGTCTAGAGTCTTCTTTTTCGTGAATTCCTATTATTCTTAGATTTTGTCTTTTCATAGCATCCTTGATTTCTTGGATATTTTGTGATTGGAACTTTTCTGATTTTACTTTTTCTTTGAGAGAAGTATCCATTTCTGCAAGTGTGTCTTCAGCTCCAGAGATTCTCTCTTCCATCTCTTGTATTCTGTTGGTGATGCTTACTTTTGTGGTTCCTGATCTTTTCTCCAAGTTCTCCAGCTCAAGGGTTTTCTCATTTTGTGTTTTCTTTATTGATTCTAATTCTGTTTTCATGCCTTGCACCATTTCTTTCATGTGTTTGAATTTGGATTCCTGTCTCTCTACGATGGCCTCTATTTCTTTTTTCATTTCCTTCTTATATGCCACTAATTTTTCCTCTACTTGTGTATCTATTTGTTTGGCTATGTTTGCCTGTGTTTCTTTAAGGATATTGTCTATTTCTTCTTTCTTTGCCTCCAATTGACTGGCCATCTCTTTGAAAGACTTGTTCATTTCCTCCTTATGAGCCTCAAATAATTGGGCAAGCATGGCTTTAAAATCATTTTCCTGTGCTTCTGCTGAATTGGTGTATCCATCGATTTTGGGGTTTGCTGGTGAAGTCATGATGTCCTGATTTATGTTGGAAGTGTTCTTTCGCCTACCTCTGGCCATTGGCTTATCTGAAACCTTCCCTGTTTGTTTTTGGATTCTGCAGATCAGACTGGTGCTGTCTCTCTCTGGTGTCTGGAGAGTTCTTCAGGAAGCTGAGCACTCTCAGCGTGTGCTGAGGACTAGCTGTACCTGTGGGAGGAAAGTACGCAGGCGCAAACGGGGCAAATGCAAGCGTGTGTGTGTGTGTGTGTGCGCGCGCGCGTGTGTGTCTGTGTGTGTAAGTGTGCGTGGATGAGTTTCTCGAGGGACAGAGTGATGGCTAATGTTGAACCCTTGAGTGTGTGGGAGGGGCTCTGCACTGTATATGTCGCAGGCGCTAATGATGATAGCAGCGCAATTTCTGGCATTACCTGTCTTAGCTCCTCAATCAGGCCCACAGGGCAGGAACTTCATTGTCCCTAGTGCCCCTCTGTTTCCCAAAGTGGGTATGTGGGTGGGAGGGGGGTTCGATGCCTGGCTTCTGATTTAGAAGGACCCAGGATCTGGGGAACTGCAGATTCTCAAGGATGCACTCACTTACAGGCAGGTCTCTTGGCCGAGATTGTGGTATCCGGGGCTCTCTGCTCTCTGGTTTGGCCCTGCTTCTTTGATGTGTTCCGCCAGTTCTGTGTTGCTGTCACTGCCAGGTTCTGAGGTCTTGCTGCAGCTGGAGATTTCAGGGTGGTCACTTCAGCAGGGATGGGGTAACCAGGCTCTCTGTTCTCTGGTTTGGCCCTGGTTAGTCTTAAACTGGAGGGCTGTTGTGCCCAGCCAGTTCAGTGCTGCTCCGCTGCCACGTCCCGCTGTAACTGGAGACTGGGTTGCTAGTTCCAAAGCTTTCTGGGAAGTCCTGGGATCTGTTCGTTGTGCTCTCCAAGCTTGGGAGGCCCAGTGCCTGGTGTGTCCAGGTTGTATGACGTTTCTGCCTGGTTTCGGTGAGTAAATAGCGTATTCTCTGTCACTGTGGGATTGGGCGGGCCGTACCATCAGTGATGGCGATCCTGCGGAGCTAGTATGGTGTCTAGCAGATTCGCGCCCTGGGAGGATGGTGCAGCCGCTGCGCGAATCTGGGACTCCGGGGCACGTACTGCTGGTTTTTGTCTGCTGCTAAAGTGCTTGGGGCTCCTTCTCAGTGGCTGTATACCCCAGGCAGTTAGGTCTGCACTGAGAAAGATGAGTCAGCTGTGCCGCTGTGCCGAGGAGGAAGGAGGTCTGGGGGATGGGAGTGCTGCAAGATCAAAGGATCGTTTCTCTCCTTCCCCATGCAAGTCTCCGGGTGACCGGAGGCCAAAGTTTTCACCTCCTGCGATGTTCTCTGGTGTTCAGAAAGCCTCGCTGTGGTTTTCCTGGGTTGGGGGTCCTTCCATTCTCCAACTCAGAAGATCAGGTATCCCACCGCTCAGAAACTGTGTGTGCTAGTCGCCATGTTGGCTCCGCCCCCCCAAAAATATTTTTAAACACTTTAATACACACACACACACACAGAGAGAGAGAGAGAGAGAGAGAGAGAGAGAGAGATTTAGCATGGTCAATAGCAACAGAGGATATAGATTATATAGAATTTCTAAGTCATATGAGGATACAGAAGAATATATATGTCTGCAGGCCAGAAAGAACACTATTCCTCACCCCCCCAAAAAAAAAAACTGGCTGGCAGGCATCTTGATTTTGAGCTTCCTGAGCTCCCCAATCATGAGAAAATAATCAGAAATTGTAAAGAACATTCAGAGAGCACAAGAAAATTTCTAACGAGAAGCATTAAGGTACAGAGGAACAAAGCCACTGTTCTAGATGTTAGGGCTTGCTTGGAAAACAGAAAATTCTTACAATTTAAGAAATGGTGATTTGCATTTCCCTGATGGCCAATGAGGTTGAGATTTCTTTAAGTGTTTCTCTGCCATTCAATATTCCTCTACAGAGAATTCTGTTTAGCTCTGTTCCCCATTTTTTAATTGGATTACTTGGTTTGCTGCTTTTGAGCTTCTTTAGTTCTTTGTATATACTGGATATTAATCCTCTGTCAGATAAAGGGTTAGTGAAGATTATTTCCCAATCTGTAGGCAGTCGTTTTGTTTTGATGATGGTGTCCTTTGCTTTACAGAAGCTTTTCAGTTTCATGAGGTCCCATTTATTGATTGTTGCTCTTAGAGCCTGTGCTGTTGGTGTTCTGTTCAGGAAGTTGTCTCCTGTGCCAATGAGTTCTAGGCGGTTCCCCACTTTTTCTTCTAACAGCTTTAGAGTATCTGGTTTTATGCTGAGGTTTTTGATCCACTTGGACTTTAGTTTTGTGCAGGGTGATAAATATGGATCTATTTGCATGTTTCTGCATGTAGAGATCCAGTTGGACCAGCACCATTTGTTGAAGATGTTGTCTTTTTTTCCATTGAATGGTTTTGTCTTTTTGTCAAAAATCGAGTATTCATAGGTGTATGGGTTTATTTCTGGGTCTTCTATTCAGTTCCATTGATCCTCCTTTCTGTTTTTATGCCAATACCATGCAGTTTTTATTACTATTGCTCTGTAGTACAGCTTGAGATCGGGATGGAGATACCTCCTGAGAGGGTTTGCTTGTTAGTTTTTTTGCATAAAGAATTAAATATCTGTTGAATATTTGAAACTGCAAGATTTAAAATATATTCAACATTTCTTCAAGTTGGATGATATTTTGGTTTTATGATTGTCAATAATGAGAATGCTCCTTTACATAAATACATAGAACAAAATGTCAGAATTACGGTGAGGACCATTTCATAAAATGTCACAAATTCTGTCCTATCCAAAGCCAATATTCATTTAAAAACTTAGCAAGCCAAATGGTAATTTTTAAAAACAAACATTCTAATACAACACAATATAAATATATGTTGATTGCATAATTGTAGACTCTGGAATAAAGGCAAAAGTGATACTTAAAGTCCGTGTTTTCCATATGTATCATTTTTGCAGAAAAGTAAGAAACTTTGTATTTGCAGAGACATTATGTGCTTTGTTGTGTTGAATCTGAGCCATGGTGTTTCAGGTTCTGTGTGCTGATATTTCTTGATGTGAAGGCATGTGCAGTATACACTGTACATTACATGTGCTCGGAAAAAAAGCTTCAGAGAAGTCAATGATGCAATAAAGGTCAGCACTGCTAGAAAAAAAAAAAGAAATGGTGATAATCTTGAGTCTATTCCTTAAATTATAATTGCTGAGTGATAAGTCTGAGGAACATGGTCTTGCTTTCAAAAGTCACTTCAAAAGGTAAGAAATCATAGAGGGGGGGAAAGTGTAAGAAAGGATATTAATCCTAAAAAAATATTAAGATACAAATTTGTAAAGATAGCACATAAAAGTAACATATTCATCATTCACTAATAATTTCAGGCCTGCTGTAATATACACTATATTGGTAAATTTCATGTGCTATTTAATCTTATTAGAGTGAGAATTCCTTCATTTTTTTAGACTCAGGACAGGAGATATTTTACTTGCAATCTCAGATACCAGCAACCTTCAGGGAACAGCAGCCATTGGGGAACAACAGAAACCAGAAGGGAGCAGCAGAGACCAACCATGCCTCACATTGTGGTTCCCATCCCCAGCTGCAGTCCCAGAGACTGGCAACCATCAAAGATTACCAGTCCCCCCTGTATTCCTCATAATCTACTGTCATCAAGGAAACCCAGAGGACTCCTAACATCTGGGACCACCAGCCAATCCTACAACCCTAGAAGTCAACTACCATCAGACACTACCAGATTTCCCAACACTAGGGACAACCAAATGGTTAGAGACCAGTGTAAGAACACAAGCAATAAAACCCAGGGCCATATATCAGCAATGGAAACCAACTAAACTACCTCAGCAAGTTCTGGAGATACTATCACACCTGAAACACAAGAAAACTATCTTAAATCTTGGGATAAGAAAATGATAGAGGCCTTGAATGAGAAAAATAAATCCCTCAAAGAAATACAGAAAGATACAATGAAACAGGTGGAGGAACTAAATAAATCCCTTAAAGAAATATAGGAAAGTGCAATCAAAAGGGATATTAAAGTGAATAAAACTGTCTAATACACAAAAATGGAAATAGAAGCAGTAAAGAAAACAGGATCTGAGGCAATCCTGGAGAATAAAAACTAAGGAAAAGAAAATGAATTACAGACACAAGCATCACCAACAGAGCAAAAGTGATGGACTAAAGAATCTCAGGGAAAGAAGATACAGTTGAAGAAATTGATACATAAGTCAAAAAAATGTTAACTCTAAAAGGTTCCTGACACAAAATATCTAAGAAACCTGGAACACTATAAAAAGATAATATTTATGAATAAAAATGAAAGGAGAAAACCATAAGATCCAAGGCCCAGAAAATATTTTCAACAAAATCATAGAAGAATCTAAAGAAAGAAATGCCTTTCTGCTTCTGGGGATACCTCACTCAAGATGATATTTTCTAGTTCCCATCATTTACCTGCAAACTTCATGATTTCCTTTTTTTTTTTTATTACTGAGTAGTATTCCATTGTATAAATGTACCACAATTTCTATATCCATTCTTCAACTGAGGAATATCTGGGTTGTTTCCAGATTCTGGCTATTACGAATAAAGCTGCTACAAACATGGTTGAGCAAATTCCTTGTTGTATACTTGATCATATTTTGGATATCTGCCCAGGAGTGTTATAGCTGGATTTTGCGGTAGTACTAATCCTAATTTTCTGAGAAAGCACCAGATTGATTTCAAAAGTGGTTGTACAAATTTACCTTCCCACCAGCATTGGAGGAGTGTTCCCCTTTCTCCACATACTTTCTAACATGTGTAGTCACTTGAGCTTTTTATCTTAGTTGTTCTGATGGGTATAAGATGGTATCTAAGGGTCATTTTCATTTGCATTTCCCTAATGACTAAGGAAGTTGAACATTTTTTTTAAATGTTTCTCTGCCATTTGACATCCCTCTACTTAGAAATCTGTTTATCTCTGCACCTTATTTTTTAGTTGGAATACTTGGTTTGTTGTTATTTCACTTCTTGAGTTCTTTTCATATTTTGGATATTAGCTCTCTGTCAGATATAGTGTTGGTGAAGATCTCTTCCCAGTCTGTAGGCTGTCTTTTTGTTCTGATGACGGTGTCCTTTGCTTTACATCTTTTCAGTTTCATGAGGTCCCATTTATTGATTTTATCTTAGAGGTGATGCTGTTGGTGTTCTGTTCAGGAAGATGTCTTCTGTGCCAATGAGTTCAAGGTTCTTCCCCACTTTTTCTTCTAATGGATTTATTGTGTCTTAATTTATGTTGAGGTCTTTGATCCACTTGGACTTTTACTTTGTGAAAGGTGATAAATACCAGTCTATTTGCATTTTTCTACATATAGGCACCCAGTTAGACAAGTACCACTTGTTGAAGATGATGTCTGTTTTCCATTGTATGGTTTGCCCTCTTTGTCAAAAATCAGGGGTACATAAGTGTGTGGGTTTGTTTCAGAGTTCTCTATTTGATTCCATTGATTCACCAGTCTGTTTCTATGCCAGTATCATGGCATATACTCACTTATAAGTGGATATTAGGCATATAATATAGGTTAAACATACTAAAATCTGTACACCTAAAGAAGCTAAACAGTAAGAGGACCCTGGGTAAGATGTTCAATCCTCATTCAGAAAAGCAAATGGGAAAGATTTCAGAAGAGGGAGAAAACAGGGAACAGGACAGGAGCTTACCACAGAGGGCCTCTGACCAAGCAGGGCATTGAAGCAGATGCTGAGACTAATAGCCAAACTTTGAGCAGACTGCAGGAAATCTTATGAAAGAAAGGGGAGAGAGAAAACTTGGAGATGACAGGAGCTCCACAAGGAGAGCGACAGAAAAAAATTGTGCCAAGGGGTCTTTTCTGGGACTGATACTCCAACCAAGGACTATGCATGGAGATAACCCAGACCCCCCTAACAGATATAGCCCATAGCAGCTCAGTCTCCAAGTGGGTAACCTAGTAAGCAGAACAGGGGCTGTCCCTGACATGAAATCAGTGGCTGGCTCTTTGATTAACTTTACCTGATAGGGGGTGGACTGTCTTACCAAGGCACAAAAGACAATGAAGCATGTCGTGATGAGACCTGATAGGCTAGGATCAGATGGAAGGGGAGGAGGACCTCCCCTATCAGTGGACTGGGGGAGGGGTGTGAGATTAGAATTGGGAGGGAGGGCAGGATTGGGAGAGGACTACAGCTGGGACACAAAATAAATAAATTGCAATAAATAAAAAAAATTAAAAACAAAAAGATGCCTATAAACATACAAGAAGCTTATAGAACAATAAATAGGTTGGAGCAGAAACACTAAATGTATAAAAAAAGAATATTAAAAGATGCAAGGGGAAATAGCCAAGGCACATATGAAGGAAGACTTTTCAGAATTAAACCTGACTTCTCACAAAAAAACTCTGAAAGACAGGATGGCCTGGGCAGGTATTTTACTGACACTACTAAGAGACCATAGATGTCAGCTCCTTCTATGATTCCCAGAAAAATATGTAATTACCATAGAGGGAGAAAACATGATATTCCTTGACAAAAAATAAAATTTAAAAAGTACCTCACCACAAATCTAGCCTTACAAAAAATAGTAAAAGAAAAACTTCAACCAAATAGGCTAAATTTACTCAGGAAAATGAGAAATGAATAACCAACCACACATACAAAACCAAAGGAATGGAAGCACACTCCCTTCCCCACCCTGTGTGTGTGTGACTGCCTCTGTCTCTGTCTCTCTCCACTACCTCAAAAATATCAGGAATTAATAATCAATAGTCATTAATATCTCTCAATATCGATATACTCAACACCCCAAAAAAGACACATGCTAACAGAATGTATGCAAAAACAGGATTCAAAAATCTGTTGCATACAAAAAACACACCTCAGCAATAAAGATAGATATTACCTGAGAGTAAAAGGGTGGGAAAACTTTTCTAAGCAAATGGAACAAAGAAGCAAGCTGGAGTAGCCATACTAGTATCTAATAAAATACTTACAACCAAAATTAATCACAAGAGATGAGGAAGGACACTTCATTATCATCAAAGAAAAAAATCCACCAAGATGATGCCTCAGTTGTGAACATCTATGCCACCCCAAAAAGGGCACCCACATTTGTAAAAGAAACATTACTGAAGTTTAAATCACACTTTGAACCCAAACATTAATAGTGGGAGGCTTCAACACCTTAGTCTCACCAATGGGCATATCACTGATACAGAAAATAACTGACAAATAATGAAACTAGCAGACTTTGTAAATCAAATAGACATAACATATATCTACAGAACATTTCACCCAAACACAAAACTTCACAGAACCTTCTCTAAAATTGACCTAACTCAAAAATTCTACCATCGATCTCCTACAGCTGATAAGCACCTTCAGCAAAGTGGCTGGATATAAAATTAACTAAAACAAAACAAAACAAAAAAACAGTAGCCTTCCTGTATATGAATGATAAATGGGATGAAAAGAAATTAGGGAAACAACACTTTTCACAATAGCCACAATCCCTAGCCAAACTAACTACAAGGCAGAGAGACAGTATCCAAAGTAATAAAATCAAAAACGAAAGTGTTTATGTGTGTGTGTGGGGGGGGGGGGAATAACAGCAGTCACTGAGGAAATCAAAAGAATCATTGGATCTTACTTCAAAAGACTGCATTCCACAAAATTGGAAAACTTAAAGGAAATGGACAAGTACCTCCATAGATTTCACTTACCAAAGATAAATCAAGAACAGGTGATTCATAAACATAAACTACCTTTCTGTAACTCTAACCCTGTAAGAGAAAGACTATGACAAGAACTTCAAATCTGGCGGAGCCAAGATGGCGACTAGCACACACAGTTTCTGAGCAGTGGGATACCTGATCTTCTGAGTTGGAGAATGGAAGGACCCCCAACCCAGGAAAACCACAGCGAGGCTTTCTGAACACCAGAGAACATCGCAGGAGGTGAAAACTTTGGCCTCCGGTCATCCGGAGACTTGCTTGGGGAGGGAGAGAAAAGATCCTTTGTTCTTGCTGCACTCCCTTCCCCCAGACCTCCTTCCTCCTCGGCACAGCGGCACAGTGGACTCATCTTTCTCAGTGCAGACCTAACTGCCTGGGGTATACAACCGCTGAGACGGAGCCCCAACCACTTTAGCGGCAGACAAAAGCCAGCAGTACTTACCCCGGAGTCCCAGATTCGCGCAGCGGCTGCACCATCCTCCCAGGGCGCGAATCTGCTAGACACCATACTAGCTCCACAGGATCGCCATCACTGACGGTACGACCCGCCCAATCCCACAGTGACAGAGAATACGCTATATACTCACCGAAACCAGGCAGAAACGTCATACAACCTGGACACACCAGGCACTGGGCCTCCCAAGCTTGGAGAGCACAACGAAGAGATCCCAGGACTTCCCAGAAAGCATTGGGACTAGCAAGCCAGTCTCCAGTTACAGCAGGACGTGGCAGCGGAGCAGCACTGAACTGGCTGGGCACCACAGCCCTCCAGTTTAAGACTAACCAGGGCCAAACCAGAGAACAGAGAGCCTGATTACCCCATCCCTGCTGAAGTGACCACCCTGAAATCTCCAGCTGCAGCAAGACCTCAGAACCTGGCAGTGACAGCAGCACAGAACTGGCGGAACACATCAAAGAAGCAGGGCCAAACCAGAGAGCAGAGAGCCCCGGATACCACGATCTTGGCCAAGAGACCTGCCTGTACAGCTAGTCCTCAGCACACGCTGAGAGTGCTCAGCTTCCTGAAGAACTCTCCAGACACCAGAGAGAGACAGCACCAGTCTGATCTGCAGAATCCAAAAACAAACAGGGAAGGTTTCAGATAAGCCAATGGCCAGAGGTAGGCGAAAGAACACTTCCAACATAAATCAGGACATCATGACTTCACCAGCAAACCCCAAAATCGATGGATACACCAATTCAGCAGAAGCACAGGAAAATGATTTTAAAGCCATGCTTGCCCAATTATTTGAGGCTCATAAGGCGGAAATGAACAAGTCTTTCAAAGAGATGGCCAGTCAATTGGAGGCAAAGAAAGAAGAAATAGACAATATCCTTAAAGAAACACAGGCAAACATAGCCAAACAAATAGATACACAAGTAGAGGAAAAATTAGTGGCATATAAGAAGGAAATGAAAAAAGAAATAGAGGCCATCGTAGAGAGACAGGAATCCAAATTCAAACACATGAAAGAAATGGTGCAAGGCATGAAAACAGAATTAGAATCAATAAAGAAAACACAAAATGAGAAAACCCTTGAGCTGGAGAACTTGGAGAAAAGATCAGGAACCACAAAAGTAAGCATCACCAACAGAATACAAGAGATGGAAGAGAGAATCTCTGGAGCTGAAGACACACTTGCAGAAATGGATACTTCTCTCAAAGAAAAAGTAAAATCAGAAAAGTTCCAATCACAAAATATCCAAGAAATCAAGGATGCTATGAAAAGACAAAATCTAAGAATAATAGGAATTCACGAAAAAGAAGACTCCAGACTCCAAGGTCCAGAAAATATTTTCAAGAAAATCATAGAAGAAAATTTTCCCAACTTAAAGAAAGAGATGTCCATAAATATACAAGAGGCCTACAGAACTCCAAATAGACTAGACCAGAAAAGAAACACATCACGTCACATCATAGTCAAAACACTAAATCTACAGAACAAAGAAAAGATATTAAAAGCAGCAAGGGAAAAAGGCCAAGTAACATATGAAGGTAGACCTATCAGAATCACGCCGGACTTCTCATCAGAAACTATGAAAGCCAGAAGGGCCTGGGCAAGTATCATGGAGACTCTAAGAGATCACAAATGTCAACCCAGACTACTATACCCTGCAAAGCTTTCAATCAACATAGATGGAGAAAACAAAATATTCCATGACAAAACTAAATTTATACAATATCTACACAGCAAACCATCCCTACAGAAGATACTAGAAGGAAAACTCCAATCCAACGAAAACAAATTCACCCAAGAAAACAGGGCATACAGATAATGTCCCAACAAAAATGAAAAGAAAACAAGCAATGAATCAGGGTTAGATCATCGACTCCATTACAAAAGGAACTAACATGCATTGGTCACTATTATCTATCAATATCAATGGACTCAACTCACCAATAAAAAGACACAGGGTAACAGAATGGTTAAGGAAACAGGATCCAACATTCTGTTGCATCCAAGAAACACACCTATGCAACAAAGACAAACACTACCTCAGAGTAAAGGGCTGGAAAACTGTTTTTCAAGCAAACGGTTCCAGAAAACAAGCTGGAGTAGCCATCCTAATATCTAATAAAATAGACTTTCAACCCAAGTTAATAAAAAAAGATAAGGAGGGCCACTATATTCTCATCAAAGGAAAAATCCACCAAGAGGACATCACAATCTTGAATATCTATGCCCCAAATACAAGAGCACCGACATTCGTAAATGAAACATTATTAAAGCTTAAATCATACATTGATCCTAATACCTTAATAGTGGGAGACTTCAACACTCCACTCTCACCAAGGGACAGATCAACTAGACAGACACCAAATAGGGAAATAAAAGCACTCACAGAATCCCTAAATCAAATGGACCTAATAGACGTCTACAGATCATTTCACCCAAACTCAAAAGAGTACACCTTCTTGTCAGCACCCCATGGAACCTTTTCCAAAATAGACCATATAGTGGGCCACAAAGCAAGCCTCAACAGATACAAAAGGATTGAAATAATCCCTTGTATACTATCTGACCACCATGGACTAAAGCTCGACCTCAACAACAACAGAAACAACAAAAAGCCGACACGTACATGGAAACTAAACAACTTACTACTCAATGACAGCTGGGTTAAGGAAGAAATAAAGAAAGAAATTAAAGACTTCCTAGAATTCAATGAAAAGGAAGGCACAACATACCCAAATTTATGGGACACACTGAAAGCAGTGCTCAGAGGAAAATTTATAGCACTAAGTGCCTGCAAGAAGAAATTCGTAACATCACATACAAACAACTTAATGGCCCAACTGAAAACCCTAGAACAAAAAGAAGCAGATACACCCAAAAGGAGCAGACGGCTGGAAATAATCAAACTAAGGGCTGAAATCAATCAACTAGAAACAAATAAAACTATCCAAAGAATCAATGAAACAAAAAGCTGGTTCTTTGAGAAAATCAACAAGATAGACAAACCCTTAGCCAAACTAACTAAAAAGCAGAGAGAAACTATCCAGATCAGCAAAATCAGAAATGAAAATGGGGACATAACCACAGACATTGAGGAAATCCAAACAATTATTAGGTCATACTACAAAAGCCTATATGCCACAAAATTTGAGAATCTAAATGAAATGGATAATTTTCTTGAAAGATTCCATCTACCAAAACTAAGTCAAGATCAGGTAGAAAGACTGAATAGCCCTATATCTCCCAAGGAAATTGAAGCAGTCATTAACAGTCTCCCCTCCAAAAAAAGCCCTGGACCAGATGGCTTCAGCGCAGAATTCTACAAGACCTTCAAAGAAGTGCTAACTCCAATTCTCCTCAAGCTATTCCACAAAATAGAAACAGAAGGAACACTACCAAACTCATTCTATGAAGCCACAGTCACCTTAATACCTAAACCACACAAAGACCCAACAAAAAAAGAGAACTTTAGGCCTATCTCTCTTATGAACATTGACGCAAAAATACTCAATAAAATACTTGCAAACCGAATCCAAGAACACATCAAAGATATCATCCACCATGACCAAGTAGGCTTCATCCCAGGTATGCAAGGGTGGTTCAACATACGGAAATCCATCAATGTAATCCACTACATAAACAAACTGAAGGAGAAAAACCACATGATCATCTCCTTAGACGCCGAAAAAGCATTTGACAAAGTCCAACACCCATTCATGTTTAAAGTCTTGGAGAGATCAGGGATACAAGGCACATACCTAAACATAGTAAAGGCAATATATAGCAAGCCTATAGCTAACATCAAACTCAATGGAGAGAAACTTAAATCAATCCCACTGAAATCAGGGACAAGACAAGGCTGTCCATTGTCCCCATATCTCTTCAACATAGTACTTGAAGTCCTAGCCAGAGCAATAAGACAACTAAAGGAGATCAAGGGGATACAAATCGGAAAGGAAGAGGTCAAAGTGTCACTATTTGCAGATGATATGATAGTATACATGAGCGACCCCAAAAATTCAACCAGAGAACTCCTTCAGCTGATAAACACCTTCAGCAAAGTGGCAGGATACAAAATCAACTCAAAAAAATCAGAAGCCCTCCTATATACCAAAGACAAAAAGGCTGAGAAAGAAATTAGGGAAACAACACCCTTCACAATAGCCACTAATAACATAAAGTACCTTGGTGTGACCCTAACCAAGCAAGTGAAAGACCTGTTTGAGAAAAACTTCAAGTCTCTGAAGAAAGAAATCGAAGAAGATATCAGAAGATGGAAAGATCTCCCGTGCTCATGGATTGGTAGGATTAACATTGTGAAAATGGCCATACTGCCAAAAGCAATCTACAGATTCAATGCAATTCCCATCAAAATACCAACTCAATTCTTTACAGACCTTGAAAAAAAGATTCTCAGCTTCATATGGAGAAAAAAAAAACCCAGAATCTCCAAAACGATCCTGTACAACAACAGATCATCTGGAGGTATCTCCATTCCTGATCTCAAGCTGTACTACAGGGCAACAGTAATAAAAACTGCATGGTACTGGCATAGAAACAGAAAGGAGGATCAATGGAACCGCATAGAAGACCCAGAAATAAATCCACACACCTATGAATACTTGATATTCGACAAAGAAGCCAATTCCATTCAATGGAAAAAAGACAGCATCTTCAACAAATGGTGCTGGACCAACTGGATGTCTACATGCAGAAAAATGAAAATAGATCCATATTTATCACCCTGCACAAAACTAAAGTCAAAGTGGATCAAGGACCTCAACATAAAACCAGATACCCTAAATCAATTGGAAAAAAAAGTGGGGAACAGCCTAGAACTCATTGGCACAGGAGACAACTTCCTGAACAGAACACCAACAGCACAGGCTCTAAGAGCAACAATCAATAAATGGGACCTCATGAAACTGAAAAGTTTCTGCAAAGCAAAGGATACCGTCATCAAAACAAAACGACTGCCTACAGATTGGGAAAGAATCTTCACTAACCCTTTATCTGACAGAGGACTAATATCCAGTATATACAAAGAACTAAAGAAGCTGAAAAGCAGCAAACCAAGTAATCCAATTAAAAAATGGGGAACAGAGCTAAACAGAGAATTTTCGACAGAGGAATATCGAATGGCAGAAAAACACTTAAAGAAATGCTCATCCTCATTAGCCATCAGGGAAATGCAAATCAAAACGACCCTGAGATATCACCTTACACCCATCAGAATGGCCAAGATGAAAAACTCAAGCGATAACACATGCTGGAGAGGTTGTGGAGAAAGGGGAACCCTGCTCCACTGCTGGTGGGAATGTAAACTGGTACAACCACTCTGGAAAGCTATCTGGCGCTTTCTAAGACAAATAGGAATAGTGCTTCCTCCAGACCCAGCTATACCACTGCTAGGTATATACCCAAAGTTTGTTCAAGTACACAAAAAGGACACTTGCTCAACCATGTTTATAGCAGCTCTATTTGTAATAGCCAGAACCTGGAAACAACCCAGATGTCCATCAACGGTGGAATGGGTACAGAAATTGTGGTATTTTTATACAATGGAATACTACTCAGCAATCAAAAAGGAGGAAATCATGAAATTTGCAGGCAAATGGTGGGATCTAGAAAAGATCATTCTGAGTGAAATATCCCAGAAGGAGAAAGACAAACATGGGATATACTCACTTATATAGACCTATAAGATATGATAAACATAATGAAATCTATACACCTAAAAAAGATAATCAATTGAGCGGACATGGGGTAAGATGATCAATCCTTATTTAGAAAGACAGATGGGATGTGCATTGAATGTGTGACAAGAGTCTACTGAGCGCATCTGAAAGACTCTAACTAGCAGTGTTTTCAAAGCAAAGACTCATGACCAAACCTTTGGCAGAGTACAGGGAATCATTAGAAAGAAGGGGAGTTAGTCTGATGGGGAAAGGATAGGAGCTCCACAAGGACCAAATATATCTGGGCACAGGGTCTTTTCTGAGACTGACATTCAACCAAGGACCATGTATGGATATAACCTAGAACCTCCACTCAGATGTAGCCTGTGGTAGCTCAGTAACCAATTGGTTTCCCAAAGTGAGGGGAACAGGGACTATTTCTAACAGGAACTCGAGGACTGGCTCTTTGGTCTCCCCACCCCCGAAGGGAGGAGCAGTCCTGTTAGGCCACAGAGGAAGGCTTTGCAGCCAGTCCTGAAGATACCTGATAAAACAGGATCAGATGAATGGGGAGGAGGTCCCCCCCATCAGTGGACTTGGAAAGGGGCACGGTGGAGATGAGGGAGGGAGGGAGGGAGGGACTGGGAGGGAATGAGGGATCGGGACACGGCTGGGATACAGAGTTAATAAAATGTAACTGATAAAAAAAATAAAGTTAAATAAAAAATTAAAAAAAAAAAGAACTTCAAATCTGTGAACAAAGAAATTTGAAGATACCAGAAGATGGAACTATCTCCCATGCTAATGGATCAGTAGGATTAACATAGAAAAATGGTCATCTTACTAAAAGCAACCTACAGATACAGTGCAATTACTATAGAAATTTCAGCACAATTTTTGTACAGACCTTGAAAGAAAATTTCCTAATTTCATATGGAAAAACAAAATAACCAGAATATCTAAAAGAATACATTATAATAAAAGATCTTCTGGATGTATCTCCATCCCTGATCACAAGCAACAATAATAAAAAAACTGCCTGGTACTACTCGCATAGAAACAGACTGGTAGATCAATGGAATCTAATAAAAGACCCAGCAATAAACACACACACACACACACACACACACACACACACACACACACACACACACTTATGGACAAGCTTTCCTTACAAACCTCATTCACTCCCTAAAAGCATTTCCTTGTCCTTGATGTTTGTTTGCTTTGTTGTGTTTTGATTTATGATATTTGTTTGTTTGATGGAAACTATATTTCATTTTGTAGCTCAGGCTAACTTGTATATTAGAGTATACTATATAGCCTAGGTTGGGATTTAACCAAGACCTTTCATTGCACTCCACGCTCATCTTGGTCATTTGTTTTCTTCTTTTATGGCCAGAAGCGGTCTCCTGTGTCTTTCTGACTCTAATACTTAATAAAGTCCCTGTCATATAGCAGATGTTCTGTAAGTACTTATGGAAGCTAAGAAAGAGGAGGTAATTTTAAAGCTGTAAACTAAGGTCCACTTTTAATTTTACTGTTTTGAATCATTTGTTATTTTCCTGACAGTAAACTTGTTATCTGAGACAGCCTTAGATGCTATTCATAGGGACAATATTTTAAATCCAAGAGTTGTTTCTTCAGGATTTGGCAAAAGAAACATTCTTTATAGCAAAATGTCAAAGATGAGATCCCATTTTTCTGTAAAATTTTAAAGAAGAGTTTGTCTATCCAGAATTCATGTGTTGAAATCCTAGTACCTGGTATGACTGTGCTTGGAATAAGGAAATAATTATGTTTAAATGAAGGGTAAGATTCTAATCCTATGTGATTAGTATCCTTATCAGAAGAAACTAAAAAAAAAAAAAAAACTTACTCTTTCTTCTATGCCATGTGAGAATACGACAAGAAAGTAGTGGTTTGCATACACTATTTCTGAGGAACATGAACTGGCTTATTAGTTTTGAACTGTTTTGGCTCTATAATTGCAAGAAAATAAAATTATATTGTTTAAGGTACACACACTTTGGTATTTGGTTATGACAGTCCAACGTATCATACCCTTTTGCATATACAAAATTATACTTAAATACAGAAATAAGACCCCAATATATAATCAATTGTATCATGAAAGGTAAGGTAGTAAAGAAGGTCAGATATTGGTAATGGACAAGAACAGACTGACATAGGTTTGATTACATATCTTAAAAAGGAAACATTCAAAACTGTGTGGTTAGGATAAAGACTTGCAATTCAGAACTATAATTTATATATTCATCTCACAGAATTCATCAAAATAAATTAGGAATAGATTAATAGAATAGATTAATAGATAAATTTGTGTAGTTGAAAGGTTTTAGGTTTATAGAAGTGACATTAGAGGAAATCACAAATATAATCAAATGTGGAGATATAAAAACAGCAGTTTGATAAAACACATCAGAGAATATCTGGGGAGAATTTTTGAAGTAAGCGCTTTCAGGAATGTTACTACTAAAATGACATAGAAAGTATCCAAAATATATGAAGAACTCAAGAAGCTAGATATCAAGAAAACAATAACCCAATTAAAAATGGGGTATACACCTAAATGGAGAAATCTCACAACATAAAACTCAAATGGTTGAAAAACACTCAAAGAAATGTTTAACACCCTTAGTCATCAGGGAACTGCAAATCAAAACTACTTTGATTATTTCATCTTATACTTGTCAAAATGGCTAAGATCAACAAAACGAGTTACAGTTCATGCTGTCAAGAATATGGAGTATTCCCACCATTGTTGCTGGTGGGATTGCAGACTCATACAGCCACTCAGAAAATCAATATGGTGGTTCCTCAGAAAGTTGGGAATAAATCTCTCTCAGGATGTAGCTTTACCATTATTGACCCCTATATGCAAAAAATATTTCATTCTACTATTAAACACTTTTCTACCATGTTTATTGTTGCTCTATTCACAATAGACATTGAAAGCAACCTAGATGTCCCTCAGCTGAAGAATGAATTAAAAAATGCAGTACATTTATCCAGAGGGGAAATGGAGAAACACTCAGCTGTTAACAAAATTACATTCTGAACTCTTCAGGCAAATGGTTGAAACTAGAAAAAAAAAAATCACGCTGACTGAGGTATCCCAGACCAAGAAAGACAAATATGATATGTATTTTTTCATGTGGATATTAGCTATTAAGTTGATGATAACCAAGCTACAGTCCATAACACCACAGAGGATGATTCTAGAGTAATCGACTAAGGAGGGAAAGATAAATCTCCCTAGGAAAGGGAAATAGAATGGATAGCTTAGAATGGGTAGGAGAGGGCTGGAACAGTAGGATCAATTCGGGAGGGGAGGAGAGATGGGGTTGTGAGATAGAATACTTGGGAGAGACAACTATAAGGGGCCATTTGAGGAGAAGTATGGAAACCTAATACAATAGAAACTTGGTAAAATATATGCATATATGAAAGTGATTAAAATGAAATCACCAAACAATGGAGGAGACAGAGCCTCAACTGGCCACCCCTTTTCACTAAATGAAGTTTCCAGAATATGGTTAACTCTAATTGATGTTTTGACCAAAGGGACTCCATAGGTATCCCCAAACAAGTGATGCTATTGCTAAGACTATATGTTGCTCTTCACAAACTGACAGCCAGGCCCCATTGCTGAAGACAACCCTATACAACTCATTAAACATGGAGATGTTGAGCTGGTGCCCAACATAAAGCCTTCATCCTTATTTTCCAGTACTTTGTACAAGAAGGTACCCTGCAAGTTACCAACAGAGAAATATAAATGCAAACCCAGCCAAAAACACTTTGATCTATAACGGTGTACTGCCTGTAAGATATGTTATTGCAATGGTAGCACAAAGCTTATGGGAGTAATCAACTAATGACTGATTTGACTTAGGGATGAGATGGAACCTGACAGTGTTTGGGTGATCAAGAACCTCAAACTAGATAGCCCAGGGACAAAAGGTAAAAGTAAATACTACTGGTCTAAAGAAAAGAAAAAACAAATATATTTATAAAATGACTCTTAACGATATTCTGCTGTTCTCATAGACTGATGCCTTGTTCGGCCATGATTAAAGAAGCTTCCTTCAGCAGCAGATGGGAACAAATACATAGGCAGACGTATGCAGATAACAAGAGAGACTATAAAACACCCAGCCCTAAATGGCATCTCTCCATCAAATTCTTCTCCTCAGAGTTCAGGGAACCCTGAGGAAGTAGAGGCAGAAAGAGGGTATAGAGGACACTAAGAAAACAAGGATCGCAAAATGAATATGAGTAAAGTTCATGTGATCTCACAGAGACTGAGGCAGCATGCACGGGGCCTGCACAGGACTGTCCTCTATATATATATTATAGCTTCTAGTTTACTGTTTTTAAAGGATCATGGGCTTTTTTTGATTCTTCTTGGGCTCTCCCTTTTGTTGATTTGCCTTGTCCAAATTTCTTTTATCTTATATTTTATTTTGTTTTATCTAAAAAATAAATGAATGAATGAGTGAATAAGTGAATGAATGAACAAATGAAAGCCTAGCCAATAGAGTAAAAGTTAATGATAGAACTGCCATTTGTGCCTGTTGGGGGAGGGAAAATCAGTTTTCTGCAATAGAGTGACACTAAGTATATCAACTACTCTAGAGCAGGACTCCTGTTCAGAATTAGTTGACCAACATATAATGGACTCCACAATTTGTGTATGTGTGTGCGCTTCTAATTGATTACAGTTTGGTGTTTGTTTGTTTTCTTTTGGGGTGTTGTTTTACTTTGCTTTTTTAATTTTAGGGGGTTTTGCTGTTGCATTAGTTTTTGGCTTTATTTTTGAGAAAGAACTTAAAGTCGTATAGGAGGGAGATGGAGAGGATCTGAAAGAGCTAGGTAGAGGAGAAGAATATAATCAGATAAATTTAAATTTATCTATTGTTTTAAATAATAAAGAAAAAGGAAGTCGCAAAAAAGAAACCAAAAATTCAACTTTTATTGATAAATGGATAAATTGGATTTTTTTTCACTTATTTGATAAATGTATATGAGCCAAATTCTGCAATTCTGATTCTAACTTAAGACTTGCAAATAAAAATCCAGTGGAAACACCACCAGATACTACTAGGTTCTAACTATTAAATGAGTAAAAATTACCAAAATTGACAGCTGAGCAAAATATGTCAGCTCAGGAACATTCTTGATACTGTGGATATTGATTGGATATACTGTTTTTAGAAAGAAATTTATTCTAAGGAAATATTCCAGAAAGAAAGTAGATACTATGGTATGAAGATGGTTCTGCTCTAATTTTCCTAATGTGAAAATAAGGAACATTTCAGCTATTCAATGGTAGGCTCAAAGATATTGTAGTACATCCAATTGATGGACTATCAGCTACTAAGAATTGTATTATTAGAAAAAAAATTTCATGATAAATTTATAGATGGTAAGTGATTGACTCCCAAATTTTTAATATGTGAAAATGTACAACTGCTAATATGTGAAAATGTACAGCTGTGAACAAAGACTGAAAGACAGTCTGCAGAGTTGAAAATACATGTTGACTGAAGATGGTGAGACTTACATGTTTTTTTTTCCCTAAATGTCTAGAAAAGACTTCATTCTATCTTTTCAGCGAACAAAGAAAATAATTAGCCTCTTTGGTATAATATTATAAGTAGTCTAGTCTATGAAAAAAAGAAACTGACAAAATGGTAGCAGGAGAAATAAATATGAAATGTTCTGATTGACATAAATAACCAAGGAAATACGAGTGTTTAGACTCTGCAGAGAAACATTTGGATGTATGAATCCAGATCCATAGGCATAGAAAAAGGAGAAAAAAATCATTGACATTGCACTATATATATGTACATTCTCCCTCCCAACAATTTTCCTCTTCAATTCCAGAATGCTCTGAACTATGGGTTGAATGAAGTAGCACAATGACTGGAAATTCTCTTTCTCCATGTGAAAAGTTATATAGTCTAAAATAAAATTAGCTTTATGGCTCTAAAGAAGCACCAAACCTTCGGCAGAGTGCAGGGAATCATATGAAAGAAGGGGAGTTTGATGTGGAAAGGATAGGAGCTCCACAAGGACCAAACGTATCTGGGCACAGGGTCTTTTCTGAGATGGACACTCAACCAAAGTCCATGAGAGGATAAAACCTAGAACCTCTGCTCGATGTGACCCGTGATAGCTCAGTAATCAATTGGTTTCCCATAGTAAGGGGAACAAGGACTATTTCTAACATGAACTCAATGACTGGCTCTTTGACCTCCCCACCTCCCAAGGGAGGAGCAGTACTGTTAGGCCACAGAGGAGGACTTTGCAGCCAATCCTGAAAATACCTGACAAAAGCGAGTCATATGAAAGGGGAGGAGGTCCTCCCCTATTAGTGGACTTGGAAAGGGGCAGGGAGGAGATGAGGGAGGGAGGGTGGGATTGGGGAGGGAATGAGGGATACAGCTGCGATACAGAATTAACAAAATGTAACTAATGAGAAAAATAAAATTATGGAAAAAAATTAAAAAAAAGAATCAAAGTGATTGTGTTTTTACCCTGGCATCTAGGCATCTGATTTTGGTAAGACTGTAATTATAGGTGATTTGCTTAGCCCTTTGGGAACTAAGGATCAGGGCTTAAAGGTCAGTGGAGAGAGACCACAACAGGTAGTATGCTACAAAGCTGAGAATGAGACTTCGGCATTGGATATGGAGGAGAGGAGAGAAAGGGGAGATCTTCAGTTAACCTACCCATTTCTTTTTTTTCTTTCTTTTTTTAGTTTTATACAAAATTTATTGTTTACTACAATAAATTGTAGTAAATAAATTCACTACTAAAATTTAGTGAATGTTTACTACCAAAAAATCAGAACATTGGCAACGTTTTTCAGTTGATAAAGTTTTTTTTAATTTTATAATCTTAATATTGAAAGCACAAGTTTACATTAAAAAGTAGAATGGCAGAAATATGTTTAGAATCATTTCAGAGATAATTGGAAATTTCATTCTAAACTAAAAGCAAAACGCATTAATGATGTGAAAGCTAAATCAACAACTTAAACAGCAGAACTAAAAATGAAACATTCTAGGGCTTCAAAGCTATGCTAACTTGATACTTGAATGTCAAGGCATGCTGCAAAGTATTAAAGGCCTTTGTTTTTCAGTTTACAACACATAATAGTCTAAGTCTCACTTTCACTGATGTTGACAGGCAAGGTGTACACTCGTAATCAAAGCTACAGAGAAGCTATGTAGCATGTACCTGGCATGTAACTAGCAAGTGATACCTTACAGGCCTCGGATCCCTTCTGTGGTTTATTTTTAATTAATTTTTGGTCATCAAACTTTCAGAAGCCTTATGTGGCTGCCATTTCTTTCATGCCTCCACATTCAGTTCTGTGACCTCATTTGGGATCCAGGAGACTGAGCTCTGGGATGAACCTCATCTTCATCTAATGTGAGGACAGACTATCTTGAAAACAAAAGAGACTCCAAGTTTACAAGAGTCACAATCCTTACACACTAATATGTGCCAAGAATCATAACCAAAGGCAGAGATAAAAATCAAACTGGAAGTGTCTAGATACTTTTAAATGGCTACATTATACATTTATAAGCACTTATATAATGCTCTAGCATATTTTTTCTCTTAGTTTATATGCCTAAAAAACTTATTTTCTGCCTCTTTTTTTAATTTATTTTATCATTAATTACAGTTTATTCACTTTGTTTCCCCCCTGTTCATTCCTCCCTTCTTCCCTCCCAATCCCCCTCTCCCTCTTACCCTCTTCCAGTCCACTGAAAAGAGAGGTCCTCCTTCCTTTCCCTCTGATCCTAGTCTATCAGGTCTCATCAAGAGTGGCTGCATTCATTGTCTTCTGTGGCCTGGTAAGGCTGAGCTCCCCTTAGGGGGAGGTGATGTCTGTTCTGGGGGAATGCCTGCTGGAGTTAGGGCTGGAATAAAGCAATGAGTGCTCAGAAACAAGTTTGAAGGGAAAGATCTGTGGGATCCACTGGAAATGAGGGCAGGTGAGGAAGGGAGGCAGCAGCAAGGGGTCTGCTGCAGAGCTGAGGAAGAGACTGTGGTGTTGGATTTGGAGGAATTGAGGGATAGGTGATAATCTGCAATTAGCCTACCAACTTTCCTGTCCTGAGAATTGAAGAAGACAAGGCCTTCTAAATCAATGCATTTAGATTGATACACATATAAACTCACAGAGACTGAGGCACTATGCATAGTACCAGTTGGGACACTAAAGCATAAAAGAGAAAGTGGACATATTCCCCCAATCCCTACCCGAGATGCAATCTCCTATGTATAATCACTTGTAAATGAAAATTTAGTTTTCTCCAAGATAGTCTACTCAGAAGTAGATGGCCAACAGAAAACAAACTCAAAGGCATCTTTCAAGGTCCTTTGTCTTTTAATGCCATGTCAGAACTCTTTTTGAAATGCTATCATTATAGTTTATACATATATATTTTTTCTTCTCTCTTTTTACCCTACAAATCCTATGCACTTACATTATAGCTTCCAGTTTAGTGTGTGTGACTGAATGTGGGAATGAGTGGTTTTCTGTTTCTTATGCCTTCTCTTTGTTGTTTTCAGTCTATTTGTTTTGTCCAATTCTGATGTGTTAATTTTTTTATCATTATATTATATTATATTATATTATATATTATCCCATAGAAGCCTGTTTGTTTTTTGATGAGAGACAGAAAGGGGATAGATGCAGATGGGGTGGGTAGGCAGGAGCAAGGAGAGTAAAGGGAGGAGAAGACAAATCAGGATATATTAGGTGAGGGAAAAAAACTATTTTCAATAAGAAGAAAAACACACACCCAAAGAATCAAAGTGAACAAATTTCATCTTGCACGATCTACAACATTAAACCCTTTGACTTTCACTATTCTAGAAAAATAAACCCACATCAATGGATTTTTCTGCTTTTTGGTTTTATAAGCAGAGAAGTTTTACGTATTAAGAGAGTGCAGGTATTTTAGTAACATTCTCAATATGAAATCAAATGTTACAGCTTCTTTCAGCTGTCCACATCATCTAAGGAAGAGCCAGCATTAGCCAGTAGGTACAATAATATAGTAATATTTTGTATTATTTCCCCTAGTGGAAATATATTGGACATTGTTTCTGGCATTTTAACAGATATTACTGGAAACCTGGGAGTGTTCTGGGCAGCATTTATGAATTTTAAGAGAAAAGAAATAATCCATTTTCAGGGAATCACTCACAAACATACACTGGGCTAGTCTTCTTAACATGTGTTAATGAAGTGGAAGCACAGACCTACTGCTCTGGCAAGCCTGGGAAGACAGTGGCCTCTCATGCACTTTATTGTTTTTCTGCTTTCTCTGATTCCTGCTTCTGTTTCTGTGGCTGGAACCAGTATCTTTCACATCCTAGGAAAATGCTCTACATCTGAACAAATGAACAAATTTCATCTTGCACGATCTACAACATTAAACCCTTTGACTTACACTATTCTAGAAAAATGAACCCACATCAATGGATTTTTCTGCTTTTTGGTTTTATAAGCAGAGTAACCAGATCAGGCCTCTTTTGAAAGTTCTTTTCTTTTTAATTTTCTTTTTTTTTATATTAAGTTTTTATTTTTATTTTTTATTTTTTTTCAATGCAGTTTATTCAGGAACCTTGAACAATCATCTGACCCTGGGGAAAGCCAGCCCACAGCTTAAATAGCCTCTGGGTAGCCAGCCCCAGCATACCACGTGGGCTATGCAGATAGGTCCACATACATGGAAGCAAGCCAGATCCTCAGCCTTAGCCAAATGTGGAGTTGTTCGTGACAGAGAGCACTCACCATTGGGAAGGTGGAAGGCGGAAACCAGCTCCATCTTTAAGGCGCGACATTCCGCAGCTCTCTACAGTTCCCCCTTTTTGTTTTAGACGCATCAGGCAAGAGTAGAGGTCTCAGAGTTAATAAAATGTAACTGATAAAAAAAAATAAAATTAAAAAAAAAAAGAGTAGAGGTCTGATCTCTGATATTAGAAATAAATTGGGACTTTGTACTGATGTTCATTTAGGTGTCATCCACCCAAAGAGCATCAGACCCAACCGATACCTTTTTCTCAGAGGCGGGACCTGGGGCATCAACCCGCATGCAATCAGACATGCTCTTCTCTGGGTCCAAAGCGGCTGACCCTGAGTGCAGTGCTTAGCCTCGCATCCTAAGCGTAACATTTTAGCTTTTTATGGTAGCCAACCATGCTTGGGGAGACTGTCCTGCTTCAATGGCTGTAAAGGCCTGAATGGTCATGGCTGCATTACGCTGTTGTGAGACTCTAATCTTGCATATATACCACAGGCAAAGCAAGGAGACCAACACCAGAAGGCCTGCTAACGCTCCCATGCCCGCCCATTCCTTCAGATGATTCATGGCTGCAGCAATCCATGTTGATAATCCTGTGGCTAGTCCTGCGTCCACTCTGGTAGAATTTACTGTGACAATGGCCACTCTCAGCTGCTCCATCGTAGTATAGAATTCTCCAGTCCAATTACCTAAAGTATAGCTAGACAATTGTTTAGACAGATTTGCAGCACAGGGAAAATTCTCATGTTGTATGCTAGTGACTCAAAGTCCAGCATACTTTCATTGACAGCCAAGTTGAGCAATTTGCCATAGGGTATCAATTTGCTCCTGCACGAAGTCAATCCTCTGATTGAACACCATCAAGCCTCCTTTTAGTTGAGCAATAATTCCTCTTTGTACATCTAAGGCATAAGCTACATTGGCTAAAAGGTTATTCAGGGTCTGAGCAGTCTGCACAGTATGACTCCTGGCTAATGCCCCGGTGGTAGCTCCAACAGCCGCCAATGAAATGGCAGTAAAAATGGCGGCTGTAGTTCCAAGATCCCTTTTCTGTCTGAAGAGAGTCATAGCGTGAGGGGCATCAACGGGCACAGGCACCCAGCGGGGCATGCGAGTAACCAGGGCATACCTAAATTTACTAGCATTCCAGCATTGGGCAAAAAAGCAAGTATCATTACCACAATTACTTGGCTCTATCTGGCTAATAATGAATAGAAATGGGGGATATAAACAAACAGGTGTGGGCTTATAGGAAATATTATGAGAAGCCTTAACCCCCTCGTTGGAACATCCTGCATCAGTTCTAGAACAAGCAGTGGTGGTGTCTGAGGTCTGAGTAGGTTCAGGAGACCATTGCCCCCAGGGGCGAGACGTGCTCCATGCCAATTGACTAACTCCATGTTTTCCTCCACTTTTGAAAGTCATTTAAGGTTCTTAAATTATTTTTTCCCTTTTTTTTAAATTTTTCATCAATTACACTTTATTCATTCTGCATCCCCCCATCAGCCCCTCCCTCCTCCCCTCCCAATCCCACCCTCCCTCCTCCCTCTGCATGCATGCCACTCCCCAAGTCCACTGATAGGGGAGGTTCTCCTCTCCTTTCTGATCTTAGTCCATCAGTTCACATCAAAAGTGGCTGCATTGTCCTCTACTATGGCCTGGTAAGGCTGCTCCCCCTCAGGCGGAGGTGACTAAAGAGCAGGCCAGTCAGTTCATGTCAGAGGCAGTCCCTTTTCACATTACTATGTAACCCAATTGGACTCTGAACTGCCCTGGGCTACATCTGTGCAGGGGTTCTGGGTTATTCATAGAGATAACCCAGAAGTTTTTATTTTTTATGTTAATTACAGTTTATTCACTATGTAGCCCAGCTGTAGTCCCCTCCCTCATTCCCTCCCTACCCCACCCTCCCTCCGTCTTCACCTCCAATGCCACTCTCTAAGTCCACTGATAGGGAGGTCCTCCTCCCCTTTCATCTGACCCTAGTTTATCAGGTCTCATTGTTGCATTGTCCTCCTCTGTGACATGGCAAGGTTGTTCATTCCTCATGGGGAGGTGGTCAAAGAGCCAACCACAGAGTTCATATCAGAGTTAGTCCTTGTTCCCACTATTAGGGAACTTACTTGGATACTGAGCTGCCATCTAAGCAGGGGTTCTAGGTAATAGCCATGATTGGTGCGTGGTTGGAGTATCTGTCTATGAAAAGAACCCTGTGTTCAGATAATGTGGTACTGTTGCTCTCCTTGTGGAAGTCCTGTCCTTTCCAGGTCTGACTAACTCCCCCTTCTTTCATAACATACCCTGGACTCTGCCCAAAGTTTGGTTATGAGTCTCAGCATCTGCCCTGATTCACTGCTGCATAGACTTTCAGAGGCCCTCTGTGGTAGGCTCCTGTCCTGTTTCCTGTTTTCTCCTTCCAATCCATCCTATTAGTCTTTTTGAGTAAGGATTGCTAGGCTTACCCAGCGAACTCCTTCTTGCTTGGTTTCTTTAGGTATACAGATTTGTGTAAGTTTATCCTATAATATATGTCTAGTATTCACTTATAAGTAAATATTATGCCATGTGTGTCTTTCTGCTTCTGGGATACCTCACTCAGGATGATCTTTTCAAGATCCCACCATTTGCCTGCAAATTTCATGATTTCCTTGTTTTTAATTTCTGAGTAGTATTCCATTGTGTAAATGTTCCACAATTTCTGTATCCATTCCTCTGTTGAGGGACATCTGGGTTGTTTCCAGGTTGTGGCTATTACAAATAAAGCTGCTACAAACATGGTTGAGCAAATGTCCTTTTTGTGTACTTGAGCCTCTTTTGGATATATGCCTAGGAGTGGTATAGCTGGATCTTGAGGAAATACTATTCCTAATTGTCTGAGAAAGCACAAGATTGATTTCCAAAGCGGTTGTACAAGTTTACATTCCCACCAGCAATGGAGGAGGGTTCCCTTTTCTCCACATCCTCCCCAGCATGTAGTCATTGATCTCAGCCATTCTAATGGGTGTAAGGTGAAATCTCAGCTTTGTTTTGATTTTCATCTCCCTGACTAAGGACACTGAGCATTTCTTTAAATGTTTCTCTGCCATTCTCTATTACGCTACTGAGAATTCTCTGTTTAGCTCTGTACCCCATTTTTTAATTGGATTACTTGATTTGTTGATTTTTAACTTCTTTACTTCTTTGTGTATTCTGGATATTAGCCTTTTGTCAAATATAGGGTTGGTGAAGATCCTTTCCCAGTCTGTAGGCTATTGTTTTGTTCTGATGACAGTGTCCTTCACTTTACAGAAGCTTTTCAGTTTCATGAGGTCCCATTTATTGATTGTAGATCTTAGAGCTTGTGTTGTTGGTGTTCTTTTTAGGAAGTTGTCTCCTGTGCCAATAAGTTCTAGGCTCTTCCCCAAGTTTTCTTATAATCGACTTAGTGTGTCTGGCTTGATTTTGAGGTCTTTGATCCACTTGGACTTTAGTTTTGTGTAGGATGATAAATATGGACCTGTTTGCATTTTTTTCTGCATGTAGATATCCCCTTAGACTAGAACAATTTGTTGAATATGGTGGGTTCTTTTTTCCATTTAATGGTTTTGGCTTTTTTTTTGTCAAAAATCAAGTATCCATAGGTGTGTGGGATTATTTCTGGGTCTTCTATTTGATTCCTTTGATCCACCATTCTGTTTCTCTGCCAGTACAACACAATTTTTATTATTATTGATCTGTAGTACAGCTTGAGATCAGGGATGGAGATACCTCCAGATGATCTGTTGTTGTACAGGATCATTTTGGCAATTTTGGATTTTTTTTTTGTTTTTCCATATGAAGCTGAGAATTATTCTTTAAAGTTTTGTAAGGAATTGTGTTCGTATTTTGATTGGAATTTCATTGAATCTGTAGATTCCTTTTGGCAGGATGGCCATTTTCAGTATGTTAATTCTTTTTTTTTTTTTTTTTACTCATTCCATTCTTTTTTTTTTTAAATTTTTCATCAATTACACTTTATTCATTCTGCATCCCCCATAAGCCCCTCCCTCCTCCCCTCCCAGTCCCACTCTCCCTCCTCCCTCTGCTTGCATGCCACTCCCCAAGTCCACTAATAGGGGAGGTTCTCCTCTCCTTTCTGATCTTAGTCTGTCAGTTCACATCAGAAGTGGCTGCATTGTCCTCTACTATGGCCTGGTAAGGCTGCTCCCCCCCAGAGGGAGGTGATCAAAGAGCAGGCCACTCAGATTATGTCAGAGGCAGTCCCTCTTCACATTACTATGTAACCCAATTGGACTCTGAACTGCCCTGGGCTACATCTGTGCAGGGGTTCTGGGTTATCTCCATGAATAGTCCTTGGTTGGAGTATGAGTCTCTGGGAAGTTCCCTGTGTTCAAATTTTCTTGTTCTGTTGCCCTCCTTGTGGAGACCCTGTCCTCTCCAGCTTTGATCCTTGAGCACAGGAGATCTTTCCATCTTCTGATATCTTCTTCAATTTCTTTCTTCAGAGTCTTGAAGGTTTTGTTTTTGTGGGTTTTTTTGTTGTTGTTTTGTTTTGTTTTGTTTTGAAAAGGTATTTCACTTCTTGGTTAGAATCACATCAAGGTACTTTATGTCATTAGTGGATATTGTAAAGGGTGTTGTTTCCTAATTTCTTTCTTGTCCTTTTTGTCTTTGTTATACAGGAGGGTTTTGTGTTTTGTGTTTTTTTTTTTTTTTTTTTTGAGTTAATTTTGCATCAAGCCACTTTGCTGAAGGTTGTTTATCAGCTGAAGGAGTTCTCTGGTTGAATTTTTGGGGTCCTCATTGATATTATCATATCATCTGAAAAGAGGAATACTTTGACTTCTTCCTTTCCTAATTGAATCCCCTTGATCTCCTTTATTGCTCTAGCTAGAACTTCAAGTACTATGTTGAAAATATATGGAGAGAGTAGGCAGTCTTGCCTTGTGCCTGATTTCAGTATGATTGATTTAAGTTTCTCTCCATTTAGTTTGATGTTGCCTATAGACTTGCTGTATATCATCTTTACTATGTTTAGGTAGGTGCCTTGTATCCCTGATCTCTCCAAGACTTTAAATATAAATGGGTGTTGGATTTTGTCAAATGCTTTTTCAGCATTTAAGGAGATGATCATGTGTTTTTTTTTCCTTCAGTTTGTTTATATGGTAGATTACATTGATTAATATCCATATATTGACCCACCGCTGCATGCCTGGGATGAAGCCTACTTGGTCATGGTGGATGATATCTTTGATGTGTTCTTGGATTTGCAAGTACTTTATTGAGTATTTTTGCATCGATGTTCATAAGAAAGATAGGTCTGAAGTTCCCTTTTTTGTTGGGTCTTTCTTTGTGTGGTTTATGTATCAAGGTGACTGTGGCTTCATAGAATGAGTTTGGTAATGTTCCTTCTGTTTCTATTTTGTGGAATAGTTTGAAGAGAATTGGAGTTAGCACTTCTTTGAAGGTCTGGTAGAATTCTGTGCTGAAGCCATCTGGCCCAGGGCTTTTTTTTTTTTTTTTTGGAAGGAAGATTGTTGATTACTGCTTCTATTTTCTTGGAGGATATAGGACTATTCAGTCTTTCTACCTGATCTTGACTTAATTTTGGTAAATGGACTCTATCAAGAAAATGACCCATTTCCTTTAGATTTTCAAATTTTGTGGCATGTAGGCTTTTGTAGTATGACCAAATGATTGTTTGGATTTCTTCAATATGTGTACTTATGTCCCCTTTTCATTTCTGATTTTGCTGATTTGGATCATTTCTCTTTTAGTTAGTTTGGGTAAGGGTTTGTCTATCTTGTTTATTTTCCTCAAAGAACCAGCTCTTGGTTTCATTGATTCTTTGAATAGTTTTATTTGATTCTAAATTATTTATTTCAACCCTAAGTTTGATAATTTCCAGCTTGTCTACCCCTCTTGGGTGTATCTGCTTCTTTTTTTTTTCCTATGGCTTTCATGTGGGCCATTATTGGCTCTTATGAGATGTTACAACTTTCTTCTTGATTGTACTTAGTGCTATGAATTTTCCTTTGAGCACAACTTTCATTGTATCCCATAAATCAGGGTTTTTGTACCTTCGTTTTCACTGAATTCTAGGAAGTTGTTAATTTCTTTATTTCTTCCTTAACCTAGCTGTCATTGAGCAGCAAGCTGTTCAGTTTCCATGAGCTTGTAGGCATTTTGCTATTTCCGTTGTTGTTGATGTCCAGCTTTAGTCCACGGTGGTCAGATAGAACACAGGGGATTATTACAGACTTCTTGTATCTGCTGAGGCTTGCTTTGTGATCATCTGTATGGTCTATTTTTGAGAAGGTTCCATGAGGTGCTGAAAAGAAGTCATACTCTTTTGAGTTTGGGTGAAAAGTTCTGTAGACATCTATTAGGTCCATTTGATTTAGGGCCTCTGTAAGTGCCTTTATTTCCCTTTTGGCCTCTATCTAGATGATCTGTCCCTTGGTGAAAGTGAACTATTGAAGTTTCCCACTAGTAAGGTGTTGGGATTGATGTATGATTTAAACTTTAATAATTGTTCATTTATAAATGTAGCTTGTATTCATTTATAAATGTTCATTCATTCATTCATTCATTCATTTATAAATGTTCTTGTATTTGGGATCAGAATTGTGATGTCCTCTTGGTGGATTTTTTCTTTGATAAGAAGGTAGTGCTCTTCCTCATCTTTTTTGATTAATTTTGGTTGAAAGTCTATTTTTTTTAGAAATTAGGATAGCTATCTCAGCTTTTTTTCTGTGTCTATTTGCTTGAAAAACATTTTCCAGCCCTTTACTCTGAGGTAGTGTTTATCTATGTTGCAGAGGTGTGTTTCTAGGATGCAGCAGAATGTTGGATCCTGTTTCTTCAACCATTCTCTTAACCTGTGTCTTTTCATTGCAGAGTTCAGCCCATTGATATTGATATATATTAGTGACCAATGAATGTTATTTTTTTTTGTTGTGTTGTTGGTGATGTTACTGTGTTTCATTTCTAGTATTCTTTTGATTTTGTGTTGTATACTTATCTATAAGCCTATGTTTTCTTGGAGGTAGTTGATTTTGTTGAATTGGAATTTTCCTTCTTGTATCTTCTGGATGGCTGGGTTGTTGTGTATATATTGTTTCAATTTGGTTTTGTCATGGAATATTTTGTTTTTTTCCATCTATATTAATTGAAAGCTTTGCTTGGTAGAGTAGTCTGGGTTGGCATCTGTGGTCTCTTAAAGTCTGCATGACATCTGCCCAGGCCCTTCTGGCTTTCATAGTTTCCATTGAGAAATCTGGTGTGATTTTGATAGGTCTATTTTCTTTTTTCTGTTCAGTGTTTTGACTATGATGTGACATGAGGAGTTTCTTTTCTGGTCTAGTCTATTTGGTGTTCTGTAGGCCCCAGGTATGCTATGTATGCTTATGGACATCTCTTTCTTTAAGTTGGAAAAATTTTCTTCTATTATTTTTTGAAAATATTTTCTGGATCTTGGAACCTGGAATCTTCTTTTTAATTTACTCCTATTTTTAGATTTTGTCTTTTCATGGTGTCCTTGATTTCTTGGATGTTTTGTGCTTGATACTTTTCTAATTTTTACTTTTTCTTTGAGAGAGGTAACAATTTTAGCGAGTGTTTCTTCAGCACCTGAGATTCTCTCTTCCATCTCTTATATTCCATTGGTGATGCTTGCTTTTGTGGTTCCTGTTCTTTTCTCTAAGTTCTCCAGCTCCAGGATTTTCTCTGTTTGTGTTTTCTTTATTGATTCTAATTCTGTTTTCATGTCTTGCACCATTTCCTTCATCTGTTTGAATGTGGAGTCCTGCTTTTCAATGATGGCTTTTATTTATTTTTTGTTCATTTTCTCTCTATTTGCCACTAATTGTGCCTCTACTTATTCCACTGTAGTTGCCTATATTTCTGTGAGAGCTTTGTTCATTTCCTCTTTATTTGCCTCTACTTGTGTGGCTATTTCTCTGAGAGATTTGTTAATTTCTTTTATGAGCCTCTAATAACTGGATAAGAATAGTTTTAAAGTCATTTTCTTGTGTTTCAGATGAATTGAAATGTCCATTGATTTTGGGAGTTGCTGATGAAGCCATGATGTCCTGATTTTTGTTGGGTGTGTTCTTAAGCTGGCCTCTGGCCATCTGCTTATCTGTAACACTCACTGTTTGTTCCTGGGTCCATCTTTTCCTGGTTTCTGAAATGTTTTTTAATTAAAATGAGAGAGTTCTACTGGTTTGAGAGTGTGTTTTTGGTGTTTCAGCTGTACCTAAGTAAGGAATGTGACACTGGTGATATTTGAAAATGCTGTTAGCGGGCACAATGCACAGGCACAGATTCCCTGACTTCCTTAGTGGCCTACAGGCTACTGGTATGTAGATCTCTTTGGGCTCCAGGAATTGTTTGCCTGGAATTCATTGGTAGACCTGCAGGGCAGGGGCTTCAGTGTTGAGAATGCTGTCTCAAGAATCCCTATGTTGCCCACAATAGGGATGTGGGTGGTAGGGATCTGTTGTCTGGCTGCTTGCATAGAGGGACCCTAGATCTGGGCCTCTGCAAGCACTCACTTGAAGGTGCACTCACTTGCTAGCAGGACCAGTCAGAAAGCACAGGAGTAACCGCTGTTCTCTACTCTCCTATTTGATCCTTCTGGGGCAAAGGCGGGTGTAGGCTAACAGTCAACTCAGTGGTGCTGTAGCCACAGATCTTGGTGTCCACTGGCACTGTGTGCTGTGCTAAGAGCCACAGGCACTAGAGGGCCTGGAACTATGATCTGTGGCAGAATCTGCAGGCCACCTCTATAACCTTCACCTCTGCCATGGAACAGTTATGGGAGTGCCAGGGGGGATTGAGTATTCTCTGTCTCAGGTCCTGAGCCAGGTTTTTTTTGCTAGGAGCCGGCTTCACTGGAGGTCAAGCACTATGTTCTGTGGCATGCACTGTGGGCCACCTCTGTTGCCTCCACCTAAGAGGGAGTAGAGCAGAGCCCCCCTGGAAAAGTCCACAGAGGAATCCATGGGTGACCCAAATCTAAATGGTCACAGTTCACGGTTGGTCCCCTTTCTCCCTGGAAGCCTCGATGTAGTTGTTCTGGATTCAGCATCCCTTCTTTTCACCAATTTCAGAGTTTTAGATCTTTTGCCCCTCAGATATGGTGCACACTGGTCTCCACCATCTTGGATCCCCCCAGCAGCTTTATTTGTAATAGCCAGAATCTGGAAACCCAGATGTCCTGACTTCTCTTTTTAGCTATAGCATATCTCCCTCCACAACTGAGAAGGGGGACAAATCTCCAGTCTGATCTAGTGACCAGTCAATCTATTTTGGAGTCTAGATTATTAACTAAAATTTGGACTGATTAAGTGAGGGGATGGCTTAGATAAGGTCTTGTTATATAGCTGAGTCTGGCTTTAATCTCAAGATCCTCCTGCCACTACCCTCCCAGTGCTGGGATTACAGTTGTATACCATCATACTTGGCTAGTGTATTTATTAATTATCTGCTTCTCCAAATACCATGCATCTATTTTGTCCAGTAAAAGTGTTTGTGATAAGTTCATTTATAAATGTTTAGTCAATGTCAGTAAATTTTTGCAAAGCAAATTATAGTATCAAGGGATAAAAGTTACTAAGTATGAATAACAAATCATAAAATGAAACATTCTCTCCAATTTTAGATTTCTTTTAAAAATAGTTTATTGTCAATCTGCCTCCAAAACAAACCTTTTAAAGGCAACGTTCTTTGGATCATTTGAGAGCAGAGACAATAGTTAGACATAAATGTCACAATGGTGAGCATATTAATTTTAATGTTAACTAAACTTGAACATATAGAAATATATGTCAGACGAATGTCACCCACTACCCCCAGGCTAATACCTATGTGATAGTTCTGAAAAATCTGGTAATGTCTATTATTGGTTCTGAATGCCAGGTTAGACTTGTTCTCAAATCTCTACTATACATTTATCAAGCCGTAAACTCCTAACATAAAGTAATGGGCATGTGTGACACAACCTGCTTTATTTGGAACACAAAGATACACAGGTACTCACTTGCAATATTGACATTTTCTCTGCTTATCTAGACTGTAAATCCTATCTATATTTTAGCTGTAAAAAGTAAATTTAATATCTTTAGTCAAACAGCACAACCCAACACATGGGATTTTAATGTACTGACATGATGGAACTTGCCCCTCCAAGTTAGATTTCCAAATGAATAAGATATCTGTAAAATTTTCCTTATTTATCTATCACATAGACTAGAATAGATTTGAAAATAACTGTCTTTCTCCAGATTTATTACAGTTTATTCCAAATATTGGACTCAACTTGTAATTGTAAAAAAATGAGATTGTTTTGTTTTTAGTTCTCTACTCTTTTAACTGGAGAGATATTTTTCATACAATATGTATTCTGATGGTGTTTTCCTTTCCCCCAACTTCCCCCAGATCCTTTCTACATACCCTTCCTTCCAAATACACACCATTTCTCTCTCTCCTTAGAAAACAAGCAGGCATAAAATTAATAAAATAACACAAAATATAAACACACAAACCAAAATAAGACAAAACAAACAAATGGAAGAAAAAGAGCCAAGGAAAAGGTTCAAAAAATACATGGATATATTCTGATTTGCTCTGTACCACACATTTCAATTGGGTTATTTGTTTTGTTTGTGTTTAATTTTTTGAGTTCTTTATATGTTTTGGATATTAGCCCTCTGTCAGATGTAGGATTGATGAAGGTCTTTTCCCAATTTGTAGGCTGCCATTTTTTTCTATTGACAGTGTCCTTTGCCTTACTGCTTGTCAGTTTTGTGAGGTACCATTTATTAACTGTTGATTGTAGCACTCATTTTTGAACTCTATTTTATTTGGGGTATTTTTTACTTCCTCTCCCATCCACTAACCCTTTAACCCTAGGAAGATCAGAGAAGGTTAGTGAGCAGAGGGGGCACAGACTCCTTTACTTCTCCAGGCTGTTTAGGGTCAATGGATTCTTTCAAGGCTATATCAATCTCCAGCAACAGCAAATGCAGTCAGCAGTCTTCTCTAAGCCACTGTGCCCCGAAGCATTTTTCTCACCCTCTGTTTGCTCCAAACCTACTCCTTCCATTTCTGGTTTCCTCAAAGTACTACATGCCACAAGTCAACACTGCACACCACACCTTCTCTTTTGGTGCTCTCATATTTATATCCTTAGATCCCTAGGCCATGCCTCTTTCTGTGTTTCACATGGCATGCTTTTACCAGCTGTCAAAGATCACGCCCTGCATGAGACAATTATAAGCTATGCACAAACTAAAGCCCAACTAAAATCACACTTGGAATTAAAACAAGAACATATTTACTCAACATAATTGAGTTTTTAAAGAAATCAAAACTTCCATTGCAGTTGATTTTAGAGCCTGAGTTGATGTTTTGTTCAGGAAGTTGTCACCTATGTCAATCAGTTCCAGGCTTTTCCCCACGTTCTCTTCTAATAAATTTAGTGTATCTGGTTTTCGGTTGAGGTTTTTGATCCACTTGGACTTGAGTCTTATGCAAGGCTATAAATATGGATCTATTTGCATTCTTCTGAATGGAGACATCCGCCAGCACCATTAGTTGAAGATGCTTTCTTTTCTCCATTGTATGGTTTTGGCTTCTTTGTCAAAATCAGGTGTATAGGTTTGTTTTTTTGTTTTTTTTTTTTTTTTTCTGGGTCTTTGATTTGATTACATTTAGCAACCTGTCTTTTATTTTTTCATTCTATACCATGTGGTTTTAAATACTATTGCTCTGTAGTATACTTGAAATCAGGGACGGAGATACCTCCAGGAGATCTTTTATTGTACAGAATTGTTTAAGCTATCCTGGGTATTTTATTTTTTTCATATGAAGTTGAAATTGCTCTTTCTTGGTCCGTAAAGAATTGTGTTGGAAGCCGGGCATAGTGATGCAGGTTTCTAATGCCAACACACTGGGAGAAAGAGGCAGGGGAATCTTTGTGAGTTCGAGGCCAGTCTGTTCTACAAAGCAAGTTCAGGATAACCAAGGCTACACAGAGAAACCCCATCTCAGGAAAAAAAAAATACATTCTCTTCCTCTGTGGCCTCACAAGGCTGTACCTCCCAGGGGTAGGTGATCAAAGAGTCTGCCACTGAGTTCATACAAGTTCTGCTCCTTTTACTAGGGAACCTACTTGGAGAATAAGTGTTAGTCCTACTGATCCATTAGCATGGGAGATCGTTACATCTAATATCTTCTTCAGTTTCTTTTTTCAAAGACTTGAAATTCTTGTCATATAGGACTTTCACTTGTTAGAGTTATATGAAGATACTTTATATTATTTGTGGCAATTTTTGAAATGTGTTGTTTCCCTAATTTATTTTGCAGTCCATTTACTGTTTGTATAAAGGAGAGCTGATTTATTTTTAGTTGAGTGTATCCAGCCACTTTGCTGAATATGTTCATCAGCTGTAGGAGTGCTCTGGTAGAACTTTTGGGGTCACATATGTATACTATCATATCATCTATGAATAATGATGTGTTGTCTTCTTCCTTTCCAATTTGTATCCCTTTGATCTTCTTTAGTTATCTCATTGCTCTAGGTAGAACTTCAAGTACTATATTGAATAGATACAGAGATAATGGGCAGCCTTGTTTTTTTCCTCATTTTAGTGGAACTGTTTATAAAGAGTTTAAGTTAGCCTGGGTATAATTTCATTTTGAAATAAAGAGCCACCTTGACTGGGAGCTGAACTCAGGTACCAGGAAATATCACAGAATGTACGCTTGGCAGTAAACAAAGCTAACTCTCCTAGCAACAGCCTCCAGGAAATATTACAGAATAAATGCTTCATAGAAAATAGAGACAACCTCCTGGCAATAATCAATGAGAACCGGTAGGGAATCAGCTGCGAAAATTCTCCCTAATGTTTCAGATATAATTTAGAAAAATAGCCATTGTGATTATATGCCTTAGCAATTGTGATTATTTGCCTCAGAGAAGGTAACCTCGCCTCTCTAACTTTTACCGAATCCTGTAATTCCAAGGCTTGTGCTCCCCTGATTGCTGCCATGGAAACCCCCTGCTCACAGATTTTCCTTTTAAAAATCCTGCTCACTCAGAGCTCGAGGTCCCACTTCTCTACTGCTATGTCAATGAGACTTGGGTCCCGAGTTCGATCGCTCTCTTAATAAAGCTTTCTTGCTATTGCATTGAGTCATCTCCTGGTGGTCTCTGAGGGTCCCATGAACCTGCCATTACATTTTTAACTTTCTCTTCAATTAATTTGATGTTGGCCATAGGCTTCCTATATAGTACCCTTATTGTGTTTAGGTATGTGCATTGTATCCAAAGGCTAAATAGAATTCTCAACAGAGGAAACTCTAACAGCTGAGAATCACTTAAAGAAATGTTCAACATCCCTATTCATCAGGGAAATGAAAATCAAAATTTCTCTAAGATTCAATCTTATGCCCATCAGAATGGGCAAGATCAAAAAATCAATTGCTGGAAAGGTTGTGAAGCAAGGTGGAATCCTCCTGCATTGCTGATGAAAATGCAAACTTGTACAGCCACTTTGGAAATCAATTTGGTGCTTTCTGAGAAAATTGAGAATGGTTCTACCTCAAGACCCTCAAGACCCAGCTTTACCACTCCTGGGCATGTATCCAAAAAGATGTTTCTACCATACAAGGACAGTTACTTAATAATGTTTCAGAGCACCCAGATGTTCTTCAACTAAGGAATGGACTGAGAAATTGTGGTACATTTATACAATGGAATACTGCTCAGCTATTAGAAACAAGGAAACCATGCAATTAGTAGGCAAAAGGGTAGAACTAGAAAAGATCATCCTTAGTGTGGTAAGACAGACCCAGAAAGACACCCATGATATTTAGTCGCTTATAAACAGATATTAGCCATATGATACAAGATAACCATACTACAATCCACAGACCCAAAGAAGCCAAGTAACAAGGAAGGCCCAAAGGAGGGTACTTGAATCCCACGGAAAAAGGGAAATAGAATGCTTGTCAAAACTGGATGAAGAGAGGGAACTGAGTAGGAGAGGGTGTGGGAGGGTCACAAAGGTGGGGATCAGATGTTGGGAGAGCGGGATTGAGAGGTGAGAAGGCAAGGAGAGAGAAGGGAAACCGAAGGGGGGGGAGGACATCTCTGAGTCAAGTAGAGATTTATGGCAGAGTAGGCTCCTGGTATGATATGTGTGTGACTCTACCTGAGACTCCTAGCTGTGGGGGCCATAGAGACTGAAGGAGCCAACAAGGGGCTTCAAGTGGAGGTAAAGAGACACCAAACCTTCTATAAAACATTCAAGCCAAAATTTACACTGCCTACAGGATGTGCAGGGATAAAGGTGGAATAGAGAAACAAGAAATGCCTAACCAATGACTGTCCCAACCTAAGGCCTACCCCCTAGGAGAAAGCCAACCCCAGGTACTATTCGTGATTCTCACTAGAGTATGCAGACAAGAGCACAGAATGACTGTCTTCTGAGATGACCCAACCAGCAGCAGAATGAAAAGATGATGAGACCCACTGCCAAACATTAAGCAGACTTAGGAGAGTCTTGTGGAGGAGTGTGGGCAAGGATATAAAATCCCAGAGGAGATAAGAATCCCTTTAGAAGACCAATAGTCTCAACTAACCTAGACCCATAGGGTTTTGCAGAGACTGAAACATCATCCAAAAAGCATACTTGGATTGGATGTAGGCCCACAACACATATGTAACTAATGGGCAGCTTGGTCCTCATGTGAGTCCCCTAGCAAAAAGGGGAACGTGGGCTATATATGACATGGATTCTCTTGCCTGCTTTTAGATCACATTCCTTTAGCTGGGCTGCCTTACCTGGCCTCAGTAGAAGTAGATGAGCTTAGGCTTAATGCAACTTGGTGATCCAGGGTGGGTTTGTAAGAGGAGACTCCCTTTTCTGAGGAGAAAGGGAGAAGGAGGGAAGCGGGGGCAGGTGGAGCCAGGAGAAGAGAAGGGTAGGGGCTGTAATATGGATGTATAATGAATAGATGAATACATTTATTAAAAATACATGGATTTAGAAATACACACATTTACATATAATGCTTTGTCAGGGCGTACACTGTCTATCTCTATCTATCTATCTATCTATCTATCTATCTATCTATCTATCTATCTATACCTTACAGGAATTTTGTGTACATAGCATGGTTTCTGGTTTCATGTGTCTTTATGGACTTGCGGGTGATTGTGGGGCTGGGAAATTATTAATTAATATTTTCTTTTTAAACTTTTTATTGATTCTTTGTGAATTTCTTATCATGTACCCCAAACCCATGTATCTCCCTATCCATTCTTATATAACTTCTCCCTTGCTACTTGCCCTCCCAAACAAAATAAAAGGAAAAAGAAAAACAAAAAGAAAAAGATCAAAACAAACAAATAAAAAAAAAAATCTCATTGTGTAAACTACAGTGTGTTACAGTGTGTCCCACAATATATGTGTGTCTCTGTCCACACATCTTTACTCCCAAATGTTCATTAAAATGGATCATTGGTCTGGTTTTAGGCCTTTGGCTTCTGCTACACTATCAATACTGGTTCCTCGCCAGGACTTCTCTTTGATATCATGTTGTTGCCCTTTGTCCTTGAGATCTTACAGCTTTGGATCTGCAGGACTGGCTCCTTCAGGAGCTCCAGCAGATTATAGATGGGGTAGATGTTGGGCTAGGGCAATTCAGAGCACTGAATCTGAGCCTGGGTGGTAGTTGAGTTGCTAAGTTTGCCAGATCTTCCACAATCACACCATTAGGGTGAGCTCTCCAGCAATGCGAGGTGGGGATTATCATGGGCTTGATCTGGGTGATTTTTACTAGTATAAAAAAACAAACCTTTTCTAGTTTCCACCATTTGCCTGAAAATTTCAAGATATAATTGTTTTTAATTGTTGAGAAGTATTCCATTGTGCAAATCTACCACAATTTCTGTATCCATTCCACAATTGAGGGACATGTGGGTTGTTTCCAGATTCTGGCTAATACAAATAAAGCTGTTACAAACATAGCTGAGAGAATGTCCTGGTTGCATACTTGGGTATATTTTGGATATATGCCTAGGAGTGGCATAGCTGGGTCTTGAGGTGGCACTATTCATAATTGTCTGAGAAAGCACCAGATTGATTTCCAAAGTGGTTTAGAAGTTTACATTCCCACCAGCAATCAAGGAGGGTTCCCCTTTATCCACATCCTCTCCAGCATGTGTTGTCATTTGAGTTTTTGATCTTAGACATCTGATGGGTATAAGGTGAAATCTCAGGGTCATTTTCGTTTGCATTCCCCTGATGACTAAGGACATTGAATATTTCTTTAAGTGTTTCTTTGCCATTTGATATTCCTCTATTGAGATTTCTCTGTTTAGCTCTGTTCCCCATGTTTTCATTGGATTATTTGGTTTGTGGGTGTTGAACTTCTTGAGTTCTTTATATGTTCTGGATATTAGCGCTCTGTCAGATATAGGGTTGGTGAAGATCAATTCCCAGTCTGTAGGCTGTTGTTTTGTTCTGATGACAGTATCCTTTGCTTTACAGAAGCTTTTCAGTTTCATGAGGTCCTATTTATTGATTATTGCTCTTAGAGCTTGTGCTGTGGTTGTTCTGTTCAGGTCTCCTGTGCACATGAGTTCTAGGCTCTTCCCCACTATCTTTCTATCATGTTTAGTGTGTCTGGTTTTATATTGAGGTCTTTGATCCACTTGGACTTTGGTTTTGTGCAGGATGATACATATGGATCTATTTGCATTTTTCTACATGTAGACATTCTGTTACACTAGCACCTTTTGGTAAAAATGTTATCTATTTCCCATTGTATGGTTTTGGTATTTTGTCAAAAATCAGGTCTCCATAAGTGTTTGGACTTATTTCTGGGTCTTCTATTTGATTCATTTGATCTACCAGTCTGCTTCTATGCTAGTACCATGCACTTTTTATTACGGTTGCTCTTATAGTACAGCTTGAGATAAAGGATGGAGATACCTCCAGAAGATCTTCTATTGTATGGGGATTCTTTTAGCTATTCTGGGATTCCTGTTATTCTATATGAAGTTGAGAATGTTTCTTTCATTTTCTGTAAAGAACTATGTTAGTAATTTGTTAGGAATTGCATTGAATCTGTGGATTAGAAAAGATCATCCTGAGTGATGTATCCAGAAGCAGAAAGACACACTTGATATATACTCATTTATAAGTGGGTATTAGATTTATAATATAGGATAATCATACTAAACTATGTACACCTAAAGAAGCTAAGCAAGAAGTAGGACCATGGGTAAGATGTATCCTCATTCAGAAGAACAAACAGGCTATACCTCGGATGATGGAGAAAACTGAGAACAAGACAGAAGCCACTGGGAACAGGACAGAAGCCTGCCACAGAGGGACCCTAACAGACTTTACACAGTAGGGTATCAAAGCAGATGCTGAGACTCAGCCAAACTTTGTGCAGAGTGTAGAGAAACTTATGAAAAAGGGAGTGATGAAAGATCTGGAGGGAACAGGAGCTCCACAAGGAGAGCAAAAGGACCAAAATATTTGGGCCCAGGGGGCTTTTCTGAGAATGACACTCCAATCAAGGACCATGCATGGAGATAACCTAGAACCCTTGCACAGATGCAGCCCATGGCAGCCCAGTCTTCTACTGGGTTCCCTAGTAAGGAGAGCAGGGGCTTCTTCTGACAAGAACTAAGTGGCTGGCTCTTTGATCACCTCCTTCTAAGGGAGGGGTAGCCTTACCAGGCCACAGAAGAAGACTATGCAGACAGTCCTGATGAGAATGATACAGTTGGGACAGATGGAAGGAGGAGGACCACAGGTTTCAGTGGACCAGGGGAGGGGCATGGGAGGATATAAGGGAGGGAGTACAGGATTGGAAGGGTACAAAGGAAGGAACGACAGCTGGGATACAAGTGAATAAATTGTAATAAATAAATACAATATTAAGATACAAGATGGCAGTCCTGAAAGGACACTGTGTAGGAAGAGCAGCACAGCAGTGAGTACACAGAAACCAACCAGAATGTCTACATGTAGTCCAGACTGGGTCCTAAAACACCAGTGATTATGTTTCCCAGTTGAGAGGAAACCCCACGGTGTGGGAAGTAATCAGTTCCCTGGTTACCCAGCTAAACCTCAGAAGAGTTCTCAGGTCCAGCAAGCACTTGGTTGCCAGCCCAGACTCATACACCTGAGTGCTCTAATCACCATCTAAGAATGAACTGTGTGTCTCACAACACCAGAGACTGGGTTTTCCATTCAAGAGAAAACCCCACAGTGAAGGAACAATCAGGAGTGACCTCAGGTCTCCAGACAATCCCTGGAAAAGGTCCTGGGCTCCAACAGGCACTTGCCTCCAGTCCAGAGACATGCCTGTGCACACGAATCATCATCCCAGACAGAACTGTGGACCCTATAGCAACCAAGACTGGGATTCTCTGTTGTGACGAGAACCCAAGGTAAAAGAAACATCAGGTGCTACCTCAGGACACTCAACTGAACTCCCAAGCCCCACACCAGAAAAGTTTTCAGAAAAAGTTTTTGGGTTACTGCAGGCGTTCAGTTGCCAGCATGGCACCACTAGCCTGCACCTGAATGCTATACTCGCCATCCCAGACTGAACTGTGGACTCCCAAACACCACAGAATGGGTCACCCTGTCAGAAGGAAACCCCACTATGGGTGAAACAGCAAGCCTGATCTCAGAAGACCCAACTAATAACCGGAAAAGTCCCTGTGTTCCCACAGTCTCCAGGATCTAGCATCCTGGTGCACCCAGGATTGCTGCACTCACATGCCACTGATTACTGCTTTGGTAATGGGGCACAGAGCTCTAACCTCAAACCTACCATAGCCTGGGATCCATGGGATCAGCCTCCAGACACTGCTGCAAGGTGCAGCCTGTCTCCCTAGTTAAACTGACAAACCATGGGGCTCCCTAGTTATTCAAGAGGGCTGTGCCCAGGAAACACAATATAAGAGCTACAGCAGTAGCAGCTCACTCAATTCAGAGCAAAAACCCAAACACCTATGAATACTTGATTTTTGACAAAGAAGCCAAAACATTTTTTCAATCGAAAAAAAAGACAGCATCTTCAACAAATGGTCCTGGTCCAAAAGGATTTCTACATGCAGAAAAATGAAAATAGATCCATGTTTATCACCCTGCAGAAAACTAAAGTCCAAGTGGATCAAAGACCTCAACATAAAACCAGATACTCTAAATTGTTTATAAAAAAAAGTGGGGAAGAGCTTAGAACTCATTGGCACAGGAGACAACTTCCTGAACAGAACACCAACAGCACAGGCTCTAAGAGCATCAATAAATGGGACCTCATGAAACTGAAAAGCTTCTGTAAAGATAAGTACAGGGTCCTCAGAACAAAACAACAGCCTACAAACTGGGAAAGGATCTTCGCCAACCCTATATCTGACAGAGGGCTGATATCCACAATATATAAAGAAGTAAAGTAGTTAAAAAGCAATAAATCAAGCAATCCAATTAAAAATGGGGTACGGAAGTAAACAGAGAATTCTCCGTAAAGGAATATAGAGTGGCATAGAAACACTTCAAGAGATGCTCAACATCCTTAGCCATCAGAGAGATGCAAATCAAAACGACCCTGAGATTTCGCCTTACACCCATCAAAATGGCTAAAATAAAAAACTCAAATGACAACACATGCTGGAGAGGTTGTGAAGAAAGAGGAACAATCCTCCATTACTGGTGGGAATGTAAACCGGTAGAACCACTTTGGAAATCACTCTGGTGCTTTCTCAGACAATTGGAAATAGTGCTTCTTCAAGACCCAGCTATACCACTCCTAGGAATATATCCAGAAGTTGTTCAAGTACACAACAAGGACATTTGCTCTACCATGTTTATAGTGGCTTTATTTGTAATAGCCAGAACCTGGAAACAACCCAGATGTCTATCAACAGAGGAATGGATACAGAATTTGTGGTATTTTTACACAATGGAATACTACTCAGCAATCAAAAACAAGGAAATCATGAAATTTGCAGGCAAATGGTGGGATCTAGAAAAGATCATTCTGAGTGAGGTATCCCAGAAGGAGAAAAACACACATGGTATATACTTACTTATATAGACCTATAAGATATGATAAACATAATGAAATATATACACCTAAAAAAATAAACAAGAAAGAAGACTCGGAGTAAGGTGATCAATCCTCACTTAGAAAGACAAATGGGATGGACATTGGATGTAGGAGTAAACAAGTAACAGGACAGTGGCCTACTGCAGAGGGCCTCTGAAAGACTCTACCTAGCAGTGTATCAAAGCAGATACTGAGACTCATAACCAAACCTTCGGCAGAGTGCAGGGAATCATATGAAAGAAGGGGGAATTAATATGATGTGGAACACATAGGAACTCTGCAAGGACCAAATATATCTGGGCACAGGGTTCTTATACGAGACTATTTCTCCAACCAAGAACCATATATGGTTATAACTAGAACCTCTGTTTGGATGTAGCCTGAGGTAGCTCAGTAATCAAGTGGGTCACCCTAGTAAGGGGAACACAGACTATTTCTCACATGAAATCAATGGCAGGCTCTTTGACCTCCCCACCCCCAAGGGAGGAGCATCCCAGAGGAGGACTTTGCAGCCAGTCTTGAAGATACCTGATAAAACAGGGTCAGATGAAAGGGGAGGACTTGGAAAGGGGCAGGGAGGAGATGAGGGAGGGAGGGAGGGTAGGATTGGGAGGGAATGAGGGAGCAGGATACAGCTGAGATACAGAGTTAATAAAATGTAACTAATAATAAAAATAAAAATAAATAAAATAAATAAAAAACAAACAGTAACAAAAAAAAAAAAACCTCTACATGAGCTGCGTAATGCCGCGCCTTAAAGATGGAGCTGGTTTTCGCCTTCCACCTTCCCGATGGTGAGTGCTCTCTGTCACAAATAACTCCACATTTGGCTAAGGCTGAGGATCTGGCTTGCTTCCATGTATGTGGACCTATCTGCATCGCCCACGTAGCACGCTGGGTTTGGCTACCCAGAGGCTATTTAAGCTGTGGGCTGGCTTTCCCCAGGGTTCGATGATTGTTCAAGGTTCCTGAATAAACTGCATTGAAAAAAAAAAAAACCTCTACAGATACTTTGTGTTAATAGTATGTTCTGTGATTAAATGATTAATTTGTTCAGTGTATATATTAGGGTATCTATTGATGTGAAGGAATAACATGACCTTGGCAATCCTTCTTTTAATTTTTATATTAATTATATTTTATTCACTTTGTATTCGATCTGTAGTTACCTTCCTCTTCCCCTCCCAATCCCACCTTCTCTCCCTCATCTTCTCCTATGCCCCTCTCCAAGTCCACGGATAGCAGAGTTTCTCTTCCCCTTCCATCTGACCATAGCTTATCTGGTCTCATCAGAACTGGCTCCATTGTCCTCATCTGTGGCCTGGCAAGGCTGCTTCAGCATCTCGGAGAGTCAGTCAGAGAGCTAGCCACTGAGTTCATGTCAGAGACAGTCCTTGTTCCCCTCACTAGGGTACCCACTTGGAAACTGAGCTGCCATGGGCTACATCTGAGCAAGGGTTCTAGGTTGTATCCATGAATGGTTCTTGGTTGGTGTATCAGTCTCAGAAAAGACCCTTGTACCCGAATTTTTTGGTTCTGTTGCTAACTTTGTAGATCTCCTGTCCTATCTAGGTCTTACTATCTCTCCCTTCTTTCATAAGATTCCCTGCACTCTGTCCAAAGTTTGTTTATGGGTCTCTGTAGTTGCCTTGATACAATGCTAGGTAGAGTCTTTCAGAGGCCCTCCATTGGCCTGTTTCCTTTTTTCCCCTTCTTCCAATGTCTGTCCTGTTTGCTTTACTAAGTGAGGATTGATCATCTTACCCAGGGTCCTCCTTTTAGCTCACCTTCTTTAGGTGTACAGATTTTTGTAGGTTTATTCTATATTATATGTCTATTATCCACTTATAAGTGAGTACATACCGTGTGTGTCTTTCTATTTCTGGGAAACCTCACTCAGGATGATCTTTTCTAGTTCCCACCATTTGCCTGAAAATTTCATGATTTCCCTGTTTTTAATTGCTGAGTAGTATTCCATTGTGTAAATGTACAACAATTTCTATATCCATTTCTCCGTTGAGGGACTTCTCAGTTTTTTCCAGGTTCTGGCTATTACACATAAAGCTGCTATGAACATGATTGAACAAATGTCCATGTTGTGTACTTGATCATATTTTGGATGTATGTCTAGGAGTGGTATAGTTGGATCTTGAGGAAACACTATTCCTAATTATCTGAGAAAGAACCAGATTGACTTCCAAAGGGATTTTACAAGTTTGCATTCCCACCAGCAATGGAAGAAGGTTCCCCTTTCTCCACATCCTCTCCAGCATGTGTTGTCACTTGAATTTTTGATCTTTGCCATTCTAATGGGTGTAAGGTGAAATCTCAGTGTGGTTTTGATTTGCATTTTCCTGATGACTAGGGATTTTCAGCATTTCTTTAAGTGTGTTTTTGCAATTTGATATTTCTTAAATGAGAATTCTCTGTTTATCTCTCTACCCCATTTTTTAATTGGATTACTTGCTTTTTGGTTTTTAACTTCTTTAGTTCTTTATATATTTGGATATTATCTCTCTGTCAGATATAGGGTTGGTGAAGAGCCTTTCTCAGTCTGTAGGTTGTCGTTTTGTTCTGATGGCAGTATCCTTTACTTTACAGAAGCTTCTCAGTTTCATGAGATCCCATTTATTGATTGTTGATCTTAGAGCCTGTGCTGTTGGTGTTCTGTTCAGGAAGTTTTCACCTGTACCAATAGTTTGTTCTGTGATTAAGTGATTAATTTGTTCAGTGTATCTATTGATTATTAGGGTATCTATTGATCTGAAGGAAAATCATGACCATGGCATTTCTTATTAAAAAATCATTTTATTGGATATAGCTTACAGTTTCAGAGTTTTAATCCATTAACACCATGATGGGAAGCCTGGCAGTGTGAAGGCAGACATGGTGCATAAAAAGGAACTGAGATTTTTACATCTGGATTAGCAGGCAAAAGGAAAGAATGCCACATGAGGCTTGGATGAGACCTCAATGTCCACTCCCAGTTGCATACTCTCTCCATCAATGTCGCACCTATTCCAACAAGGCCACACTGCTTAATTGTGTCACTCTCTATGGGCCAAGCATTCAAACACATGAGTTTATGGACTCCATTCTTATTCAAACCACCACAGGGTGGAATTCTCTTTTATCTACTAATTGTGTGTATGTAGCTAGCACCAGGCTGAGATCTGTATACAGATATTATACAAGATGAATGAGTGATTTTTTTAGGGAAATTTTTTGTTTGCTGCATTAGTCAAAGTTCAGTTATCAAGATATCCACAAAATTCAAGTTGTGAAAATGAATGATTATGGCTCATAGTGCCATGGTTTTAGTCCATCCTTACATGGTTCCATTGTCTTTGGGCTTGTTCTTAGGCCGTACACTATGGTGGGCACCAGAATGGAGGAATCCTCTTACTCATACCCTCTGAGAAATATAGAAAAGAAGATATTTGTTTTGCATAATCTCCTCTTAAGTGCATATTCCTTGTGACCTAAAGCCTTTGAAGCTCGATCTCCTAAAAGCTCTACCATCTTCTTAAAGCACCACAGGCTGGAACCAAAATCTTTGGAGGACACTAATATAAACTATAGATTTTCATTACTTGCTTTGATAAAATATTGTGCTTCACACTGTAAGGATTGCCCCACTGTTCTTTACATGGAGCCACAAGTTGTTCACATTTAGCTTCATCTACTTTTTTGTGTTTCTCTTTCTGCTTTCTGATTTCTCAGTCTCAGTCCTTCTATTCCTTCACCAATATTGTTCTGTATTATTCAGGTTTTTCTAGAGGAACAGAACCAACAAAATTTTGAAGAGAAATTTTGCTTATACAATAGTTATTATATAGCCCAGAAATAGCTGTGTACATACTGGGAAAGTAGAGAACTTACTCATGAAGAACAGGAACCTGCTTCCATACACACTGGATTCCTTTTCCAAATTTTTTCCATTTGGGCTTCCAGCCTGTTAAATGACATCACCCCATTCAAGGCAAGTCTGTCCTATTACACATGTCAATAATCTCTGGAAATGGTGCCAAGGTTCACTTGGCTAGCCTTACATATCATTCAATCTAGTTAAACTGACAATCAAGTCCATCGAATTCTCAAGTGAGAATATGTTGGCAACATTCAATCATTATACCAAACACTTTGGTGTATAATCCTTAATCACAGTAAGACAATATGAAATCGGAAAATCAATGCTATTATAATGTTATTACTTAATCCACATTCCTCATCCAAATATCACTATTGCTCCAATAATGACTGTTAGGACTACTTAGGTTTGTTTGAAATCCTGATTTCATTCTATATCACATATTGCTTTTGGTCATCTGTCCTCTTAGTCTCATTTGACCTGCTACATTTCCTCAGCATGTTCTGGTCTGCTGTCTCTGTGTCATATATCAGAGTACAAGCCAGTTGCTTTGTAGGCTCTCAGAAACACTGGTCAGAATTCTGCCAGTAATGTTGTACTAGAGAGGTACATGATAATTTTGGTCACAATTTTGATGATGTTAGACTTTGACTATTCAGTTAAGTTGCTGTCTACCAGGATTGTCATCATTTTTCTCTTTGGATTAAGTCTGTGATTGAAGCAGTTTAAGTGGCCTATTTCCCATCAAAATTTCAACAAATTGGGATTTCTAGATGGCCTTTAAAATTGAATACTGAGAATGGCTATTTCATTTTAAAATATGCTTTTATTTTTAACAGACGCATGATGATTATACATAATTATGGGATGCAGTGTGACATTTCAATACACATGTACAATGTGTAATGATCAAATCAGGTTAATTAGTGTACCTATTGCCTCAGGCATATAATTATTGAGTGATGAAAACATTCAAAATCTCTTCTCATAGCTAATTTAAACTATTCAATTAACTGTTATTATCCACAGTTATATCACTGTGCTTTAGATCATTATTGTTTTTAACTATCCAACTACATCCCTATGCCTATTAACCATTATTAATTCAGTTGCACAGTCTAATAGCTAATATTCTTTTCCTTAGTGTTGTGTGTTGAATTTTGCAGCTTATACAATACGTCCTATTTATCTTTCTGTTCCATCTTTGTTGTCGTCTGTTGAATAATTTTATTCATTTTAATAGGTAAGTTATATTCTATTGTTTGTATGTAAAACAAGTTCTTTATTCATTCACCCATCACTGGGCAAATAAAATAGCCTCATAAGCTGGATATTGTGGAGAGTGCTGTAATAAACACAAGAATGAAGGTGTCTTTCCAGCCTACTAATTTTATGTAGAAATTGTAGCACATGCCTGTAATCCTAACACTCAAGATGCTGAGACAGAAGTATGCATTTAAGGCCAGCCTTAGCTACACAGTGAGTTCCAAGAGAGCATTTAATATATATTGCGAGCCTTCTTAAAATACAAGAAAACAAGCAAACAAACAAACAAACAAAAACCCAAAAAACTCAACTAACTAAACATTTTGAATACAGGAACATATATATTTAGTGGTAAGATTTCTTTTAAAGACTTTTCATACTGCTTTCCATAATATTTACAGTAATTTATATTCCTACTCGCAGTACATGTGAGTGCTCCTTTCTTTGTATAGAGTGGCTTTTTCTATCAGTAGCTGAATACTTATCACACTTTGTTTTAGTCGTTCCCTGTGCTTCTCTGTAATTCAACCTGTCAGCCTAGGCATTATTATTTATTTATTATTTATTATTCTTTATTATTATATACTATTATTTATTATGTCTGCTTTATTTTATACAGAAGTCTTTTGCCAAATTGTTACTTATCTCCAGTCTTACAGCCTATCTGCAACATAAACAATTATACTTTGTGAAAACTTGTATGCCCAACACTTGCTGCATATCTTTTCTCTAAATTTTTCAGTCTTAGAAAGATGTTGAGAAAATCATTAAGTGAATATTTATATCATTCTCCTCATAACAAACAAGTACAAAATTTATATTGGTGTTATTTCTTTCTCTTGCTTGTTATTATGCCATTTTGTTTGAAGCACTTTTGTATTATTAAGATGAGTCCTCAATAAAAGCTAAGGAGAATCCATTTATCTCTCTTTTTGAAATAACAAATTTTTAAATCACCCCACTTCAAACTGGTCTTGCTTAAGAAAAGTAGCAGTAATTTCACATCTTCATGTGTCCAGTTCATATTGAGTTTATTTAAAAATATAACCACAGATGATTTGATATTTCTTCCTTTAAAGGACAGAGTCTCCTTAGATTCTATTATTTCTAATAAATACAATAAGGTGGCAGCGCATAACTTCATAACTTAGGAGTCTGAGTATGCCTTTCTCTTTCTGTCTTAGCTTTTTCATTCTGAAGATAGCTGTCTTGTGTTGGAGGAACTGTCAAGTGACTTATCAAGAGGGCTTAAAACCATAAATAGTTATTATAAGGTCCAACAGACTACTCAAGGATTTGCCTAGTGTTATGGCTATTCTTGGTTGTCAACTTTACTACATCTGTAATTAGCTAAAATTCAAAACTGGAGTGGCACATTTGAAAGAATTTTTTGCTTCATTCAAAATGGGAAAAGCTACTTCTAATCCAGGTCTTTAAAGTCAGAAGACCCAGCTTTAATCCAGATCTCTTGTGCTGGAAAAACCTACCTATAATCTTGGTTAATCCCTTTACTGGAAGCCTAGATAAATACATGTAAGAAGAAAGCTTTTTATCTTTTCTTGATTGTTGTTGCCTTGTTAAAGCATATCAATTCCTTCAGTGGCATAGAGCCTAATTATTTCTTTTTCTTTTTTCTTTTATATTTATTATTATTATTATTATTATTATTAATTACACTTTATTAATTTTGTATCCCCCCATAAGCTCCTCTCTCCTCCCCTCCCGACCCCACCCTTCCTCCCCTTTCTGCATGCATGCTTCTCCCCAAGTCCACTGATAGTGGAGGTCCTCCTCTCCTTCCTTCTGATCTTAGTCTATCAGATCACATCAGGAATGGCTGCATTGTCTTCTTCTGTGGCCTGGTAAGGCTGCTCCCCCCTCATGGGGATGTGATCAAAGAGCAGGCCAATCAGTTTATGTCAGAGGCAGTCCCTCTTCCCATCACTATGTAACCCACTTTTATATTTTTATTAATTACAGTTTATTCATTTTGTATTCCACCTGTAGCTCCCTCTTGCCTACACAACCTCACCCTCCAATGCAGCCACTTCTGATGAGACCTGATAGACTAGAGTCTTGTAGACTGAACAACTACTGGATTCTTGGATCTTCAGTTCATAGGCAGCCATTGCTGGATTAGCTGGCCTATCCCACAGCCTGTAAGGCATTCTAATAAATCATCTCTATAAATATACAGTGACATTAATTCTCTAAATTCTGATACTCTAGAATAGTGATTCTCACCTTCCTAATGTTACGACTCTTTAATACAGTTCCTCATGTTCTGATGACCCTCAACTATAAAATTATTTTTGTTGCTACTTCATGACTAATTTTCTACTGTGATGAATTGTAATGTATAAAACATGTGTTTTCCTATGATCTTATATGGTCCTTATGAAGAGGAGGGTCATATGAAACCCAAAGGGGATGTGACCTCCATGTTGAGAAAATAGTACAGCTAGCCTGAAAAAGGACTTTGGTTCAATGTTTTGTTCCACAGGTGTACAAACACAGGAGGAAAGTCTTGTGTAAAGGAAATGAGGCCTCCAGTTAATGGGCATGTGAGCAAACCTTTAACCACATCTTTTAGCCCTAGTCAAGCCATTAGATGACAGCATTCCTTGATACTATCTTGATTCTAATCATGTGAAAGATGCTGAGTTGTAGCCAGGCATAGTGATGCACTCCTGTAATCCCAGAATTCAGGGAGACATGGATAGCTGCTGTGAGTTTCAAGCTTGCCTGGTCTGCAAAAGAAGCCCAGGCAAGCCAAGGCTATACAAGGAAACCTTGTGTCAAAGAAGGAGGAGGAGGATCAAGAAGGAGGAAGTTATAGCCACCCAAATTCTTGACTTACAAAACCTCATGATAACTGTTTGTGGTTCTAACCCACAATGTGGCAGCAATAGACAACTAATTCCATATTTGAATTACCCCAAGGTCACATTTAGCTATTGTTTTAAAATCAAGAACCACCATACCTTTGCGCATATGACTGTTATGTCTTCTAAGTATCTTTTAGAGTACAATGGTTCCCCATTTACATATTTTTGTAACATTGAGTTATTGAAGAACCCAGGACAGTCCATTATGTCTGTTAGATCTGTCTGACTTCTTGGGTTCATTTAATTCATTCTTTCCCTACTACCTATACTATGCAAATTGCTGATATTCAAATTAAATGTAGTTGATAAGAATGTTTCTTAAGAGTTCATAAGTAAAGGAAGAGTGCTATACTACAGGCTTATAACCCTAGTTTGTTTATATGGTGGATTACATTGATGGCTTTCCATATATTCAACCACCCTTGCATGCCTGGGATGAAACCTACTTGGTCATCGTGGATGATATCTTTTATGTGTTCTTAGGCTCAGTTTGTAAGTATTTTATTGAGTATTTTTCCATCAATGTTCATAAGAGAGATAGGTCTGAAGTGTGGTTTAGGTAGCAAGGTGACTGTGGCTTCATAGAATGAGTTTTGTAATGTTCTTTCTATGTCTATTTTGTGGAATATTTTGAAAAGATTGGAATTAGCTCTTTTCTAAAGGTCTCGTAGAATTATGCATTGAAACCATCTGGCCCTGGGCTCCTCCCCCCCCCCTTTTGGAAGGGAGACTTTTGATGACTGCTTCTATTTCCTTGGGAGATATAAGACTATTTAATCTTTTACCTGATCTTGACTAAATTTTGTTAAATGGACTCCATCAAGAAAATTGTCCATTTTATTTAGATTTTCAAATTTTGTGGCATATAAGCTTTTGCAGTAAGAACTGATGATTGGATTTCCTCAGTGTCTGCTGTTATGTCCCCCTTTTCATTTCTGATTTTGCTGATTGGAACAGCTTCTCTCCGCCTTTTAGTTAGTTTGGTGAAGGGCTTGTATATCTTGTTGATTTTCTCAAAGAACCAACTCTTGATTTCATTGATTCTTTGAACTTTTTTATTTTGTTTCTAATTTATTGAGTTCTGCCCTGAGCTTGAATATTTCCAGCTGTCTACTCCTCTTGGCTGTGTCTGATTCTTTTTTTTTTCCTAGGGTTTTCAGGTGAGTTATTAAGTTGCTTATATGCAATGTTTCAAATTTCTTCTTGAAGGCACTTAGTGATATGAATTTTCCTCTGAGCACTGCTTTCGTTGTGTCCCATAAGTTTGGTATGTTGTGCTTTTATTTTCATTGAATTCTAGGAAGTCATTTATTTATTTTTTTTATTTCTTCCCTAACCCAGCTGTCATTGAGTAGTGAGTTGTTCAGGTTCCATGTATGTGTAGGCTTTTTGCTATTTCTGTTTTAGTTGAGGTCCAGCTTTAGACCATGGTGGTCAGATAGGATAAAAGGGTTTATTTCAGTCTTCATGTATCTGCTAAGGCTTGCTTTGTAACCAAATATATGGTATATTTTTGGAGATGGTTCCATGAGGTACTAAAAGAAGGTATTCTCTGTTCAATTTGGGTTGAAATTTCTGTAGACTTCTATTAGGTCCATTTGATTTAGGGCCTTTGTAAGTGCCCTTATTTCCCTGTTTAGCTTCTGTCTGGATGTTCTATCACTTGGTGAGAATGGAGTGTTGAAGTCTCACACTATTAAGGAGTTGGGATGGATGTGTGATTTCTGCTTTAATAATAGTTCATTTACAAACGTAGTTGGTCTTGTATTTGGGGCATAGATGTTCAAAATTGTGATTTCCTCCTGGTGGAATTTTCCTTTGATGTGAATAAAGTGACCCTCCTCATCTTTTTTGATTAATTTTGGTTGAAAGTCTATTTTATTAGATTTTAGGATGGCTACCCCAGCTTCTTTTCAGGGTCCATTTGCTTGAAAGACATTTTTCCAGCCCTTTACTCTGAGGTAGTGTTTATCTTTGTTATAGAGTTGTGTTTCTTGGATGCAGCAGAATACTGGATTCTGTTTCTGCAACCATTCTGTTAGTCTGTGTCTTTTTATTGGAGAGTTGAGTCCATTGATGTTGTTAGATAATAGTGACCAATGAATGTTAGTTCCTTTGACTGTGGAGATGGTGGTCTTACTGTGATTCATTGTTTGTTTTCTTTTAATTTTTGCTGGGAAATTATCTGTATCCTGTGTTTTCTTGGGTGTGGTTATTTGCATTGGATTGGAGTTTTCCTTCTAGTATCTTCTGTAGTGCTGGTTTGCTGTGTAGATATTGCTTAACTTTAATTTTGTCATGGAATATTATGTTTTCTTCATCTATATTGATTGAAAGCTTTGCTGGGTATAGTAGTTTCAGTTTGCATGTGTGGTCCCTTAGAGTCTACATGACATCTACCCATGTTTTCATAGTTTGTGATGAGAAGTCCGGTGTGATTCTGATAGGTCTACATTTATATGTTACTTGGCTTTTTTCCCTTGCTGCTTTTAATATGTTTTCTTTGTTCTGTTGATTTAGTGTTTTGGCTCTGTTGTGATGTGAAGAGTTTCTTCTCTGATCTAGTATATTTGGTGTTCTGTAGGCCTCTTTTATGTTTATGGACATCTTCTTTAAGTTGGGAAAATTTTCTTCTATGATTTTCTTGAAGATATTTTCTGGACATTGGAGCCTGGAATCTTCTTTTCCATCAATTCTTATTATTCTTAGATTTTGCTTTTTCATGGCTTCCTTGATTTCTTGGATGTTTTATGTTTGGGACTTTTCTGATTTTACATTTTCTTTGATAGAAGTATCAATTCTGCAAGTTTATCTTCCGCACCAGAGATTCTCTCTTACATCTCTTGTATTCTGTATGTGATACTTACCTTTGTGGTTCCTGATCTTTTCTCTATGTTCTCCAGCTCCAGGGTTTTCTCTGTTTGTGTTTTCTTCATTGATTCTAACTCTCTTTTCATTCCGTGTACCATTTCCTTCTTCTGTTTGAATGTGGATTCCTGTCTCTCTCTGATGGTCTCTATTTTTTTGTTGGTTTCCTCTCTATATGCCACTAATTGTGTCTCTACTTGTGCCTCTATTTGTTTGGCTATATTTGCCTGTGTTTCTTTGAGAGTTTTGTTGATTTCCTCTTTATTTGCTTCCTTTTGTGTGACTATTTCCTTGAGAGATTTGTTTGTTTCCTCGTTATGTGTCTCTAAAAACTGGATAAGCATAGCTTTAAAATTATTTTCCTGTGTTTCTGATGAATTGGAGTATGCATTAATTTTGGGGGTTGCTGGTGATGCCATGTGTTCTGAGTTTTGTTGTATGTGTTTTTACGCCAACTACAGCCATTTGCTTATCTGTAACCTTCACTGTTTTTTCTTGGATTCTGTAATTCAGACTGGTACCATCTTTCTCTGGTGTCTGGATAATTCTTCAGGAAGATGAGAGAGGTCCAGTGGTTTGAGTGTGTGCATTGGTGATTCAGCTGTACCTAAGGGAGGAAGATTCGTGGGCGCAGAAGGACAAATGTGTTTGAGTGTGTAAGTGTCTATGTGTGTGGAAGTGTGTCTTGAAGGAAATGGGTTTAGAGGATGTAGATGCCTGAAGTGTGGGGCAGGGGCACTGTGCAGGAATTGCAGGTACTTGAGGTCTTCGCAAGTGCAATTTGCGTGTGCAGATTCCCTGAATACCTCAGTGGCCTACAGGCCATTGGTATTCAGCTCTGTCTGAGCTCCAGGAGTTGTTTGCCTTAACTCCACGGATAGATCTGTAGAACAGGGTTTTTAATCTTGAGAACAGTGTCTCTCTGTTTCCCACAGTTGGTGTGTTTGTGAGAGGGATCTGATGTCTGGCTGCTAGCTTAGAAGGACCCTGGATCTGGGGCTCTGCAGGCACTTGAAGGCAAACTCACTCTCTAGCTGGTCAAATAGGAAAGCATCGGAGTTCGCTCTGTTCTCTACTCTCAGTTTTGGCCCTGCTGGGTCAAATGCGAGTGTAGGAACTCTGTCAGTTTGTGGTGGTGCTGCTGCTGAACTTGGGAGTCCAGCTGTAGCAGCAGACCTGGGAAGCCAGTCCAGATGCCTGCTGGGAAGTCCTGGGAAGCCACAACAGTGCTCCAAGGACCTAGGTGTCCTGGCGGGCCTGGGCCTGGTGTACCTGAGTGGTTTGGCAGGTCTGGCAACTTTGGTGGCTGTACAGCCTGTTGTCCACTACTGAGGGATTTGGCACCCTAAACAGTCACTGGATGGGAGGCCCTGCAGAGTTCATACAGCTGCTTGCACACCCAGCACCTGGAAGGATTGTACTGCGGATCCAGGACCGGAAAGACTTCTACAGCTGGCAGCCTCAGCTAAGGAACTAGGAACCCTGCCTTTGCTGTCTCAACCCCCAGACAATGAGTTCTATGCTGAGCTCTGGCACTGTGGGAGGAGGGAGGCCCAAAAAGTGGAAGTGCATGTGGTTGAAATGTTCACCACTCTCTGTTCCCAGAGAAGTCTGCGGGTAACCTGAATCTAAATGGTCTCAGCTCATATGATGTCCCATCTCGCTCAAGAAGCCTCAATGTCAATTTTCTGGCTTCAGTTTCTCCTCAACTCACCAATTTTGGAGTTTCAGATACTTTGCCTCTCAGATACGGTGAGCACTGGTCACTGTCATCTTGGATCCCCGATAGATACATAGATAGATAGGATAGATAGATAGATAGATAGATAGATAGATAGATAGATAGATAGATAGATTCTTACAGGGTTGTTCAACTTATTTTTTATTTCACAGTAATGCAAAAGAAAAACTTTGCTTTGAACTTGAAATTTAAAAATTCAGCCACTTTAAAAGTTCCTTACCACCCTGAAGCAGCTAGCCTGATAGAATGGTGGAAAAGACTTTTGCAGACACGGTTACAGTGTCACTTATGGCCAGTGAAGGACTCTTTGGAAGGAAATGTGAGCTTTGTATTACCATCCAGTAAATTGTGCAGTTTCTCCCATAGTCCAGGAATCAAGGAGTAGAAAAAGAAATGGGTTCACTCACTAGGAATGAACCTAATGAAACATGAGGGAATTTTTTGCTTCCTGGTCCTGTAACTTTAGTTCTGTAGGCCTAGAATGTTTGGCTCCAGACAAAGGAGCATTCTTCAGGAGATAAAACAAGCATTCCATTGAACTGGAAGCTCCAATCTCCCCACTGGCCACTTTGGGTTTCTAATGCTATTAGACCTAAGAAAATAATAATAGTATTAGGAGAGGTAATTGATCCAGAATACCAGGGGGAAATTAGATTGCTTTTGCACCATGGAGGTAAGAAAGTTAATGTTGGAATGTAGGGGATCCCATGGGGCATCTTTTCATGCTACTGTGTTCTGTGATAAAAGTTTATGGGAAACTACAACAACCTAATCTAGGCAGGATGACAAAGCACAGACCCATCAGGAATGAAGATATGAGTCACACTTTCAGGAAAATAGCCAGAACCTATTGAGGTACTTGTTGAGGGTGGAGGAAACACAGAATGGGTAGTAGAGAAAAGCAGCTACGAATACCAGACTTCAGGCTAAGTAAGCTCCTGAAGGGGCAATATAAAATGTAGTCCATGAGACCTAAGTAAGGGTAAGATCCTGGGAGGATATGAGGGGAACTCAAGCAGAGACTCCTAGTATCAGAGGTCATAGAGCCTCTAACTAGACTAGTCTTCTAACAGAGGGAGGGGAATACCAACCCACCAACAAAAACTTCTATCCAAAATTTACCCTGCTTAAATGATGTGCAGGAATATATATAGAACAGATACAGCAGAAATTGAGAGTATGCCCAACCAATGCCTGGCCCAACCAAAGATCAACCCTATCAGAGAGGACCAACCTTTGATACTACCAATGATTCTCTGCTAAACTTACAGAGGAGCCTGACAGAATTGTCCTCTGAAAGACTGTACCTAACAGCACCTCAAAACAGATGCCAATATTCATAGCCAAACATTGGATGATGCATAGGGAGTCTTGTGAAAAAATGGGAGGAAAGAGAAAGGGACCTAAAGGTGACAGGAGCTCTACAAGAAGAGCAACAGAACCGACTATCCAGGGCCCAGAGGGACTTGCTGAGACTGAAGAATCAACAAAGGAGCATGCACAAATTAGGCCTAGGCACTCTAAAAAGATGGGAAGGTTGGGCTCCATGTGGGTCCTCTAGTAAAGGAAGAGTGGGGACTGCATCAGACACAGACTCACTTGCCATGCCACAGGGGAAGAGGACACATCCTTCCAGTTGCAACTTGATGAACTGGAGCATATGGGAAAGGGAGCTCAGGAGAAAGGGATGGTGAGACTGGAAAGGGAGAAGAGGTGGGGCTCCAACAAGGATGTATAGTGAATAAAAGTGAAAATAAAAGTATAGTCCATGAGGAGGTACACTACTCACTAAAGACATTTATGAGCTTGCTGATTCACTCAAGCAGAAGTCTGATGCAATATGTATGAAAATGGATTTTAAGGTTATGGGATAAGAACATAAAAGGGTGGAAGGAACATAAAATTGGCTCAGGCAGTCCTGAAGATATTTGATAAAACAGGGTCAGATGAAAAGGGAGGATGTCATCCCCTATAAGTGGACTTGGAAAGGGGCAGGGAGGAGATGAGGGAGGGAGGGTGGGGTTGGGAGGGAATGAGGGAGCGGGATACAGCTGGGATACAAAGTTAATAAAATGCAACTAATAATAAAATAAATAAATAAATGAAAAAAATAAAACTGGTTCAGACTAAGTTTATTGATATGGGTTCTAATTGGAGATTCAATGTTAAGTATGGAAGCTTGTACAGCTTAAAAAATGTGTCTAATGTTTATTTCACAGGTTGGCTGAAACATTTGTCAAAAAATGGTCTAATGAAAGAAGTTGGAGATACTTGATATCCTTTGGCTTATAGTTGATGAAGTGATTTTAAGATTCAATGAAAATGTAATGTTGGAGTGGGTATCTGGGTAAAACCTAATCCCAGATGACACACCTGCCTTTAACTGATGCTATTAAGACACAAAATGGGGAGAGTAGCACAATACACTGGGTGTATAAGTATAAAAGGTAAGTATTCAATACTTTACTGTTAATAAATCATAAAATTATTTTGAAATAAATCTTGGGCATATAAAAGATTTTACAATTACAATGTATAAAGCAAATTTCCATAATAATAAGATCACTTCATCAACTATAAGCCAAATTGAATATATTAACACATTATAATCCAGTAATATAGAAATTTGATCTCTACATTCTGAGGAATGATGTAAGGAGAATATGATGTCTTTGTTTTCCCAGGTTAAACAATTATGCTACTAAAAGAGCAAAAAGCTTTGTAAGTACAGGGAGAATACAAAAATTCATAGATATATTCTTGAATATAAGTTAAGATATTTCATGTGGTACTCATGGCATTGCCTGATGTGACAGTATAGTAGTATGTGCTTTGTGTTTTCAGAACCATGGAATTAGTAAAGTCTCACAATACAACATGAATGAGTGCTGCCAGAAACACCTCAGGTTAATCACGAATTTTATAATATTTTCTTTTTAAATCCCTTTATTATTTATTACAATTTATTCACTTTGTATCCCAGCTGTAGCTCCCTCCCTTTACCCCTCCCAATCCCACCCTCCTTCACACTTCTCCTCCCATGCCATTCCCCAAGTATACTGTTAAGGAAGGTCCTCCTCCCCTTCCATCTGACTCTAGTCTATCAGGTCTTATCAGGACAGGCAGCATTGTCTTCCTTTGTGGCCTAGTAAGGTTACATACCCCTCAGGAGGAGGTGATGAAAAAGCCAGCTACTGAGTTCATGGCAGAAACAACCACTCCTCCTCTGTATTAAGACACCTACTTAGAGATTGAACTGTCATAGGTACTATCTGTGCAGGAGATCTAGGTTGTCTCCAAGCATCGTTCTTGGTTGGAGTATTATTCTCAGAAGAGACCCCTGTACCCAGTTTTTTTGTTTGTTTTTTGCTTTTGTTGTTTGTTTTTATTTTTGTTTGTTTGTTTGTTTGTTTGGTTGGTTGGTTCTGTTGCTCCTCTTGTGGAACTACTGTCCCTTGCAGGTCTTTAATCTCCCCTACTTTCATAATATTCCTTGCACTCTGCCAAAAGTTTGGCTATGAGTATCAGCATCTGCTTTAATACCCAGGTGTGTAGAGTCTTTCAGAGGCCCTCTGTGGTAGGCTCCTGTGCTGTTTCCTGTTCTCCCTCTTTTGATGTCCTTCCCAATTGCTTGTCTGAGTGAAGATTGTTAAACTTAACCAGGTTCTTCCTTCTTGCTGAGATTCTTTAGGTCTAGAGATTTTAAGATGTTTATCCTACTTTATATGTCCCACTTATAAGTGAATATATACCATGTGTGTCTTTCTGTTTATGAGATATCTCACTCAGAATGTCCTTTTCTAGTACTCATCATTAGCCTGCAAATTTCATGATTTCCTTGTTTTTAATAGCTGAGTAGTATTCCATTGTGTAAATATACCACAATTTCTGTATCCATTCCTCAGTTGAGGGACATCTGGGTTATTTCCAAAAACTAGCTATTACAAATAATGTGCCAAATTGATTTCCAACGTGATTGTACAAATTTACATTTCAACCAGCAATGGAGGAGGGTTCCCCTTTCTCCATGTCCTTTTCCAGCATGTAATTTTATTCAAGATTTTTATCTTAGCAATTCTGATGGGTGAAAGGTGAAATCTCTGAGTCATTTTAATTTTCATTTCCCAGGTGACTAAGGTGAGCATTTCAATATTCGTTATTCCTCTATTGAGAATTCTCTGTTTAGCTCGGTACCCTATTTTTTTTATTGGGATTACTTGGTTTGTTGATTTTTAATTTCTTAAATCCTTCATATATTCCGGATATTAGACCTCTGTCAGATATAGTGTTCTTGAAGATCCTTTCCCAGTTTATAGGCTGTCGTTTTGTTCTGATGACAATGTCCTTTGCTTGACAAAAGCTTTTCAGTTTCATGAGGTCCCATTTATTGATTGTTGATCTTAAAGCCTGTGGTACTGGTTTTTCTGTTGAGGAAGATGTCTCCAGTGCCAATGAGTTCAAAGCTCTTCCACACCTTTTCTTCTACCAGGTTTAGTATGTCTGAATTTGTGTTGAGGTCTTTGATCCACTTGGAGTTTAGTTTTGTGCAAAGTGATAAATATGGGTTTATTTGCATTTTTCTACAGGTAGACATCCAGTTAAACAAGCACCATTTGTTGAAGATGCTTTTTTTCCATTGTATGGTTTTGGTATATTTGTTAAAAATCAAGTATCCACAGGTGTCTGTGTTTATTTCTGGGTCATCTATTTGATTCTATTGATCTACCATTCTATTTCTATGCCAGTAGCATACAATTTTTATTACTATTGCTCTGTAGTACAGCTTGAGATCAGGGATGGAGACACCTCCAGATGATCTGGCATTGAGCAGGATTGTTTTAGCAATTCTGGGTTTTTTGGTTTTCCATATGAATTTGAGGATTTTTCTTTCAAGGTCTGGAAAGAATTGGTATTTTGATGAGAACTGCATTGAATATGTAGATTGCTTTTGCTTTTGGCATGTTATTCATTCTATGTTAATCCTACTAATCCATTACTATGAGAGAACTTTCCAACTTCTGATATCTTCTTCAATTTTATTCTTTACAGATTTGAAGATTTTTTTTTTTTTCAAACAGGTCTTTCAATTGCTTGGTTAGCATCACTCCAAAAAAAAAAAAAAAAAAACTTTGTTATTAGTGTCTATTTTGAAGGGTTTACTGTCCCTAATTTCTTTATCAGCCCTTTTGTCTTTTATGTACAGGAATGCTACTGATTTTTCTGTTTTAATTTTACATCTAGCCACTTTAGGTTTTTATCAACTGAAGGAGTCCTCTGATCGAATTTTTGGGGTCATTCATGTATACTGTCATATCATCTGCAAATAGTGATACTTTAACTTCTTCCTTTCCAATTTGTATCTCCTCGCTTTCCTTTTGTTGTCTTATTGCGCTAGCTAGGACTTCAAATACTATGTTGAACAGATACAGAGAACATGGACACCCTAGCCTGTCCCTGATTTCAGTGAGATTGTTTTATTTTCTCATTGTTTAATTTGATGTTAGCTACAGGCTTGCTGTATATTGTCTTTACTGTGTTTAAATATGTGCCTTGTATCACTGATCCCTCCAAGACTTTAAACATGAATGGGTGTTGGATATTTTCAAATGCTTTTCTGGCATCTAAGAAAATTATGTGATTTTTCTTTCTCCTTTGGTTTGTTTATGTGGTGGATCACATTCATGAATTTCCGTATGTTGAACCAACCTTGCATGCCTGGGATGAAGCCTATGTGCTCATAGTGGATGATATCTTTTATGTGTTCTTGGATTTGGTTTGCAAGTATTTTATTGAGTAGTTTTGCATCAAAGTTCATAAGAGAGATAGGTCTGAAGTCGTCTATTTTGTGAGGTCTGTGTGGTTTAGGGATCAAGGTGACTGTGTAGTTTAGTCATGTTCCTTCTTTTTATATTTTGTGGAATAGTTTGAAGAGAATTGGAGTAAGCTCTTCTTTGAAGTCCTGGTAGAATTCTATATTGCAACCATCTGGCCCTGTGTTTTGTTTGAAAGGGAGATTTTTGATGACTGGTTCTGTTTCCTTGGGGGATATATTTACCTGATCTTGACTTAATTTTGGTAAATGGAATCTATCAGGAAATTTCTCCGTTTCAGTTAGATTTTCAAATTTTGGGTCATACATGCTTTTGTTGTAAGACCTAATGATTTTTTTAATTTCCTCAGTGTCTATTATTATGTCCCCCTTTTCATTTCTGATTTTGTTGATTGGATAATGTTTGTGGGTACAATGTGCATGTGCAGGTGCCCTGAATGCCTCATTGGTACTTGTACTCCAGGTATTCAGATCTGTCTAGTTTGCACCACCTTGGCTCCAGGAATTGTTTGCCTTGACTCCTCTGGGAGATTCTCAGAACAGGAGCTTCAATGTTGAGAATGCTGACCCTAAGATCCTTATGTTGCCCTCAGTGGAGCTGTTGGTGAGAGGGATGTAATTCTGGCTCCTAGAGTAGAGGGACCCTGAATCTGGGGCTCTGCCTGCACTCACTTAACGGGCACTCACTCGTTCATGGGCCTAAGCAGAAAGGCCAGGGGTTCCTCCTGTCCTCTACTCTCAGATGTGGGCCCACAGGGACAAATGAAAGTGTAAGAGATCAGTCAGCTCAGTGGTGCCCTCTATTTGGCTGCCTGGCAGGGAAACAGGTACTTGGGGCAGAGGCCTCTGCTTTCTCAGTCCACATGCATGGAGGCTCCTAGTTTGGGAAGCTGCTGCAGCAGCAGCAGAAGACTTGGGAGACCCTTAATGCCATTGACTTTGAGGTCTCAGTCACCAAGCACAGAGGCTCCTGCTTGAGGCAACCAATGCTGCCTCCTCCGTGCAGGGAGGCCCATGCTTGGGGCAAACAGAAGTGCAGGGGGGTCGAATATTTGCAATTCTCAGACCCTGGTAACATCCACAGGTGACCATGATCCAAATTGTTCCAACGCACAGGCTGTACCCTCTGGTCCAGGAAGCCTTGATGTCAATGTTCTGGCTTCAACTGCCCGTCCACTTACCAATTTCAGACCCTCTGCGCCTCAGATACGGTGCATACTGGTCACTGCACTCTTTGATCACCTCCTTATTTGATTTTCAAAAAATTGTTATTGAATGTTCAAAAACAATTTAACATTGCCAGATCTTTCACAGTTCCCACATTCTGTCACTCCAGTCAAGATTGGGTTGTTACCCACATTTTAAGGCTAGGCTTAGCTAGTATGGTCAGTAGTCTAAGCGTATTAAATATATTTTCAGCTTATAATACTTTAAAACTACAGTGGAATAATGGGAATGTAGCCACATTGTAAGTAAAGGAACATCCATATATTCATGTGTATATATCATTATTTCCCACATTTCCCATAAAAGAACATAGAAAACCATTGCAATTACTGTGTCTTAATCTTTAACTTATATCAGTAATCACCCCATATTTATTCATCCAGTTGTTCTCTTTGTGATTGAGTAGCACTTAACTGTACTCAGTACACTTCCATATTAAGAGGCTTAGCATCGTTTTAAACCTTTCATTATTGTGAACAGCCCATGACTAAGAGACCTATACAAACATCATTTTATTTTGTGGAATTGCTTGTTCAGTATTGCTTAGCAAAAGAATAAATACATTTTAAGTTTTGTTCAGTATTGCCAAATTCACTTCCAAAAGAATTATGCCATTTACACTGCCCACCAGCAGTACATAAGAGCATATGTTTCTGCCCAGCCTTGCCAATGGGTGTTTAGTGGAACATTTCATTTCTGTCAGTTTGATAAGTATAAAATACATCTGAGTGATGGTAGCTCTCATTTCTATTATGAGTGATTTTAGGCAGATTCCCATATGTTTAGGGGCCATTTTACTTTCTTAAATGTTTCTTTTCACATTTTCTTAGTGGGTTTTGGTATTTTTCCCCTCAAGTTTTGATGGCATTCTATATATAACTCTCCATTTGTGATTGAAAAGATTTTTGTTTTACTTTGTCAGTTTTTCCAACCTTAGTATTTTTAGGCAAATTTTTTTCAACTTGATCAAGGAAATAATTGTGAAATGTTAAATGAAAAGGTGTATAATGGAATGTTTTTAATGTACATAGACATCGTGAAATGATTGACACAACAATATAATCAGCCCATCTGTCATTTCACATCATTACTTTTTTTAGCAAAAATACATCTACCTTCTCAGTAAATTTTAACTGAATATTCCAGAACTGTTAAATATCATGTTATTATGCACAAAATGTCCAGACTTTATTCATCTTGCATAACTAAACATTTCTATGTTTGAGCACTATCTCCTCCTTTTCCATGCTATTTAGCACCTGAAAACTACCATGGTATTTCAAGAAAATTTTATGTTGGTTTTTATAGAAATTTATTATTCTTTTTTCTTTTCATTGTTTCTTGATTTTAAGCCACATTTATAAATATTTCCAATACTCTTATTTGTGAAGAATTTCACTGATTTTTTTTTGTAGTAGCTGTTGTTTTGTTTTGCTCTGGATTTCTGTGTGTTTGTGTGTGTATGTGTGTGTGTATGTTCTGGCTGGATGGAAGTTAACATGTAGACCAAGATGGCCTGAAATGCATAGAGATTTGACTGCTTGAGATTGATCTCTCTAAGCAATCTCTCTAAGCTGGGATTAAAGACTACCATTCCTGGCTCATGCCTTCTCTTAGTAGTTAAATGATTGCATATATTTTTTCATTTAAAATATTTTTAATTTTTTTCTTCTCAAAGTATCTAACTAAACAATCTTCCCTGCCTTAAGCTGAGTTTCCCAGAAGCACACCCTACCCTGGGGCTTCACAGGAGTGTGGTTCATTTAAAAGTGTTTCTCTTTTTCAGTAAATGCCTGTTAACACAGAGACCCATGACTGGTCAAGATGCAGAGAATAAGAACCTGTACAACACTCAGCACTAAATGGGATATCTATATTCTGTTTCTTTCCTTTCTCAGGGATATTGCAGAAGAAGGGGAAGGGGCAGAAATATTCTAAGATAAAGAGGTAGTAGACATTCACAGTCAAACAATATTTGATGTATATATCAGGGCCATTGTACAATGAACTCAAAGTAGCTTTGACTGCATGCAGGAGATGTGCACAAGATCAAGCCAACCAAAATACAACATGGATGGGGAGTAGCTCCTGAAATCTGACCTCCAGCTGAAGAGCAATTGGCATTTGGTGGCTGCTGGAGGAAGAATAATCATTTTTTTTTTCATGGATATAGCCCCTAAAAAGTTGCTTATGCTCCAGGAAATAGTCTTATATCACACACATAGTGAAATGAGTGGGTTTTAAAAATGAGCACATGAAGTTGAGAGTGGGAAGTGGTAGGGAGAATAGGAGAGACATTAGAGGTAAAGAAATGTGTGGATTTGATCAAAGCACATTATGTGCATATATAAAATTCTCAAACAATTAAAATGTTTAAAAAACAAAATTAAAATGTTTAAAGACAGACTAAGGAGTAGTAAACCACCACGGAAATGGAGAAAAGGTCAAACCAGAGTGCAATTTCAGGTAAGATCTGATAAAGTGAAGATGCAGCCTGAGCTCTTGGGTGAATGCTAGCATGTAATTCATGCTTCTACATTTTTTGAACTCCAAACAAGAAAGCAGAGCTTTCACACTGACAAAGGCATCAGTCTCTTGTGAACTAAAGTCTCAAGGCAAAGAGCAGTCATCCTAAGAATGGCTTTGGCATGCGGTCTTTGGAGGTAAATTCCCATCCAAACCAAAGCTGAAAGAAGCTCCATACCAATCATACTCTCATTGGAACTGAGCAGAAGGCAGTGGGAAGGGCATTACTTATGGTGGGAGGGAAGGAGAAAAACACAAGCCAAAGACAGAATCACTTTGTGTCTTCAGTCTTCCAGAGCTGAGAGAGCAAACCCTTGCTAAATTATTTCTGCTTACTTCACAGTAAAGTCTCAGGGACAGGCATTAGCCTATACTCAATTTCTCTTGACCTTGTATTTCACTTGTCCTTATCCTTTCTCAGAAGGTACAGAAGAACCACCTGCCCACATTCTTCTGGAATTCTGAAAACAGACAGCTGACCCTGGTTGGGGCCTCTGATACCAATGTGACTCTTTAACCATATGTCTAGATTTCAGACTTGGCTCAACCCATAAGGTCTCCCACTCCATCACCACAGGTGCTTTTCTCTTATCTTCTCTCATTTCAGTCCTGATTAGTGGTTAAAGGATTTAGATCTTGAAATCAAATTTTAAAAAATCTTCTTTTTTTGCATGATTACAAATACATTTTTTCAAACATATATTCTTTTTAAAACAATTTTCTCTCATTTGTAGATGCTATATTTTATATTGATACATAAAATCATGCATGCATGTGTGACATGAAAGTATAAGCAAACCAGATAAAGGAGGGTAGTGGGGGAGTTGGGGATGGAAAAGGGAGCGTGAGGGAAGAACATGGCCAAAGAACTCAATATGTTTATATGAAAATATCTCTATGAAACTAAGTAATATGCACAATGAATATATACTGATAAAAAGACAAAATGCAACTATGATAAAATGAAAGACGCCACAACCAGAACTGCTGATATTCCTTGTGCATTCTCTGTCCATTACATCTACTTTCTTGCTTTTTTTTTAATTTAGTGGGTCACAAAGCAAAAATTTTAAAAATCTTGGTCATTTCACGTGATATAAAGGGAGTTTTGAAATGGCCTCAGTGCTGATTTATTCATATACAAAAAAGAAATGACACCTTCATTGCAGAGTAAGTGCAGTGATTAGATTTTTTAAATAAATTTTATTTTTTTCTTATCAGTTACATTTTATTAACTCTGTATCCCAACTGTATCCCGCTCCCTCATTCCCTCCCAATCCCACCCTCCCTCCCTCATCTCCACCCTGCTCCTTTCCAAGTCCACTGATAAGGGAGTACCTCCTCCCCATTCATCTGATCCTGTTTTATCAGGTATCTTCAGGACTGGCTGCAAAGTCCTCCTCTGTGGCCTAATAGGACTGCTCCTCCCTTGGGGGGTGGGGAGGTCAAAGAGCCAGTCATTGAGTTCCTGTCAGAAATAGTCCTTGTTCCCCTTACTATGGGAAACCAATTGATTACTGAGCTACAACGGGCCACATCTGAGCAGAGGTTCTAGCTTTTGGCATACATATGCCTGATGAGCATCGTTCTTATCACCCATCATTTCATTCAACATGTTCCTCACACTGCTGATTTTTCCAGCCACTTCCTCAGAAACCCTCACTCCATTGTGACTATCCTCATGTCCTCAACAGGAATCCATATGCATGTTCTTCCCAGAACATACTTTCCCTACATATCTGTAAATGAGACAGCTTTTTTGTTGTTGTTGTTGTTGTTCTTTTAACACTAATCCATCATGAGCTGTAGTTTGATCAGGCTTCCCAGCTTTTCATTACTATAATTTTCTCCATCCTGGAGCAAGAAATACTCTACCATTAAAATCTGTGCTAGTTGTACATATTCCATTTAATCCTTCAATTTATCTTTGTAATGCCAACCTTTTCCTCTTCTTTTATCATTAGAACTTAGAATAGCAGTTCACTGTTTTTCTTTATGTGCTGAATTTATGTCACCAAAGTAGTATCTACATATAAATGAATTTTCAAAAGCAGCAACAAATTTTCAGCATCAAACTGTAATTTTCTTAGTTATCCATCAATTGTCATAACATGATTGCTTAGAATCTCTCTGCCTCTGAAGATCTATTCCATTTTATTATTATTTATTTTTATTACATTTGTGTGTATGTGTTTGTGAGCACACATGTGCATGTGTGTGCATATGGAAGTCCAAAGAAATCATTCTCCTTCTAGTATATCCTGGGAGTCAATCAAGTCATCAGACTTGACTGAAGGCATCCTTACCCACTGAGCCATCTTATTGGCTCCTGACTAATATTTTTAGTAGTTTTATTAATTAATTCAATTTTGGTCATAGGCACCTCCCTCTTTTCCTCCAAATCCCACCCTTCCTCCTGCATCCCCTCTCCCCTACAAATTTCCACTTCCATTCCTCTGAATATCCAGTGTTACTTAATAACCTCTAATTCTGTAATGCATCCTATTCATGATATCCTCACAGTATAAGTAACCTTCACTCTTATTTCACACATAACATGAAGGCACGTGAGTAGTCAACTTCAATATGTATTAAATCATAGCTGTAAATTATTTTTATCTGCACCTATTTTTAAGATGGGCCTTTGTGCTAAAGGAAGCAATAGGCTGTGGAGGCCATATCCTGTTTGTCTCCTGATCAAGGTGACCCTATGACTTCTCCTATATCCTACAGATTCAGGACTTGAACCCCCATATTACTTAATCTTTATTCTGTACATCCAGGATTTCTCCTGTTGAGGTTCTTTTTTGTAGCATTTAAATCTTCTAACAACACATTATATTCTATTTTTGTTCTATCCCTATCTCATCTTGTCTTTGTGTATCCAAGATACAAAAAAGCCTAGATTTCTGGCCCCCTGCATGCCATGTTGTGTGCATACTTCAAATTCTCCTACCTAGATTTCATTATCCAGTCTGTCTTTTCCAAGCTTACCAGTGGCTTTATTGATTTCCAAGTCTATTTATGTTTTTTCAGACTTACTCATAGCTTGTACAGAAAATGTTATATTGAATCTTTTTCACCCCTTTGTCTCTCTTGTGCCACTCCTGTTTATGTGCTTTCTTCATTATCTACCCCACCCTTATATTATTTTAATATGACCTTTGCAGTGGCTTGGGTGAATATTCATATATTACGTGTTCCTAGGTTCTCTTCCCAGGGCGGTACTTTGGGGAGTTTGTGGGACCTTTAGGAGGTATAATATTGCAAGGCATTAAGGGACATTGTCAACCCTCTGTCTTTATTTGCTTCAGGTTATGAATGGTTAACCCTATGCCATTGTCATCTGATGTAACTTAGCAGAAATCCAAAGCAATGGGAACATCTGGTCTTCAACTCAATCCTCCAGAAACATGAGCTAATTTGCGAGGTCCACATTTCCACTTATGAGCCCTCTTCCCCTTATACAGTTTTTGATCTAAGTATATAAGCATGGAAAATATATACACAATTTCCACATTTCCTGTTAGTAAATCACACATTTGTTTTAAAATAGTTCTTTAGTGTACATTTAATTTTCCCACTTGTTAAAGAAGAAAACAGGTTTACATGCTATTATTATATTCATTATTTTTACATAGAATTAATTTGGGGTTTAATATTTGATGCTGCAGGAGGTAGAATTTCCCTGGCATTTTCCAGAGCTGACTGATATCTTGAGTTTATAACTACCAATGTTGAGAATGTTGCTTCAAAAATTATAGAAGAGAGAGGATCCAAGATGGGGGCTCTGACCACTCTTGGTATCTGAGCAGCAGCTCTGCAGTGAGAGCAGGGTGACCTGCAGGCTGTACTGTGGACTCCCAAACCCCGACGTCTGTGTTTCTCAGGTTAGGGGAGAATCCATGGGGATACTTGAAGGTCCACATACAGGCCACCAGGATAATAGCTGGAAAATTTCCAGGGCTCCTGCCCCAGACTGCAGCAGCCCTAGGTTACCTGCCCTATCCCACCATCTGTGGATACCTTCATGGGACCAGCTGCAGGGCTTTGGGCTCTGACCCTGCAGCCTTAGTCCACCCATTGGAAACCACCATCAGTGGATACTTTCCTGGGACCAACAGTATGCACACTGGGCTCCTACTCTATAACCTTAGGCCACCCACCCTCACAAGCACACCATCTGTGGATACCTTCCTGGACAGACAGTGGCAGGACACACATGGTTCTGACCCCGCATCTTTAGTCCACCAACTGCCCAAGCCCAATTTTGGTGGATATATTCCTGAAACCAGAGCAAGACAACTCTGACCTCAAGAGCTCACTCTCACTGCCTGTAGAGTGAATACCTTCCTGTACTGTGGGTGAGACTCCAAACTTGGGTGTCCACTGTCACAGTCCTGTGGACACCTTTTAGGTACTAGAGGCTCCTGTTTCCAAACACCAGAGACCACACTCAATATCCTGTGGACACCTTCCTGGTCCCAGCGGCTAGAAGTACTCATTCTTACCGCCTAGTGGAAGGAATAAATTCCACTACAGTGGGGAAGGCATGGCTCCATTCTGCCTACTTCCCTCCTGCCTGGCTCACTCAGGTCAGAATCAGCCAGCACAGCACAGACAGTGAACACAGCCGAATTGAGCTAGGCTTGGGAAAAAGTTCCATTCCCTAACATCAAAAGGAAGCATTTGAGACACTGGAGTAGTGCTAGACAAAGAGATCTATCTGCCAGTGCTCCACTACCATGGCTCACATAGGCCAGAATCAGTGAGCCCATTACAGAGAACCCAGTGGAGCTGAGCTAGGCACCTGACCCAAGTTCCAAGTCATCCTCCGTAAGGAGGCCTGTGGGGCATTGGGGTAGCTCTAGGCTCAGAGAACTTTCTGCATGCTCCCCAGCATCCTAACTCACCTGGGTGGGAAATAACAAGGCCAACAGAACCAGTGAACCCAGTGGAGCTGAGCCAGGCCTTGGATCCAAATTCCATCCTCCACCTTTTGAAGGAATCCTGTGGAACACTGGAGAAGCTCTAGAACTTTCCGACTCTGCCCCAGCTACCAAGGTTACAAACAGTGAGCCAGCAGAGACAGTGAATCCAGTGGAAACTACTCAAAACTGTAGAGAAACATGTATCCAGCCAACAGTACAGGATCCAGGAGTAATCAGTCAAGGGTACAGACAACCAGAGGCCAGTGAAAGAATACAGGGAACAAAAACCGGGACATAATGGCTTCACCAGAATCTCCAAAAATCAACGGATACTCTATTGCAGTTGAAACATAAGAAAATGATCTTTAATCGGTAATTATGCAGTTATTTGAGACACATATAGAAGAAAAGAACAAAAAAAATTGGAGGCCATCATAGACAGACAGGAATTCACATTCAAGGAAATGGTGCAAGATGTGAAAACAGAATTAGAATCAATAAAGAAAACACAAACAGAAAAAAACCTGGAGTTGGAGAACTTGCAGAAGAGATCATGAACCACAACAGTAAGCATCACTAACAGAATACAAGAGATGAAAGAGAGAATCTTAAGTGCTGAAGATACAATTGCAGAAATTGATACATTTCTCAAAGAAAAAAATAGTATGGGAAAAGTACAAATACAAAACATCCAAGAAATCAAGGACACCATAAAAACAAGAAATCTAAGAACATAGAAATAGATGAAAAAGAAGATTCCAGGCTCCAATACCCAGAAAATATTTTCAAGTAAATCACAGAAGAAAATTTCCCCAACCTTAAGAAAGAGATGCCCATAAACATACAAGAGGCCTAAAGGACACCAAATAGACTAGACTAGAAAAGAAACTCCTTCTGCTACTTAATAATCAAAACACTAAATCTACAGAACTAAGAAAAAATATTAAAGGTGGCAAGGGAAAAAGGCCAAGTAACATATGAATGCGAAACTGTTACAATCACACCAGACTTCTCAACAGAGACTATGAAAGCCTGAAGGACCTGGACTGATATCATGAAGAAGTTGAGAGATCACAAATGCCAGCCCAGACTACTATATCTAGCAAAACTTTCAATCAACATAGATGGAAAATATTCCATGACATAACTAAATTTAAACAATATATATGCAGTACCCCAGCCCCACAGAAGATATTAGAAGGAAAACTTCATCCCAATGTGATCAACTACAAAGAGAGAAACACAAGTTAAAGACACCATCACTTCAACACACAAACACACAATCACCACCAACTCCACAACAAAAGGAACTAACAATCATTGATCACTAATAATTATTAACATCAATGGTCTCAACTCTCCAATAAAAAGACACAGATTAACGATTGTTGGCAGAAACAGGATCCAATATTCTGCTGCATTCAAGAAACACATTTCTGCCCCAAAGATAGATACTACCTCAGAGAAAAGGGCTGCAAAATGGTGTTCAAGCAAATGAACACAAGAAGCAAGTTGTAGTGGCCATCCTAATATCCAATAAAATAGACTTTTAGCCAAAATTAATCAAAAGAGATGGAGAGGGACATTTCATTCCCATCAAAGGAAAAATCCACCAGGAGGACATCGCAAACCTGAACATCTATGCATCAAAAACAAGGGCTCCTGCATTTATCAAAGAAATATTATTAAAGCTTAAAGCACACATTGATCCCAGCACTTGAATGAATAATGGAACACTTCAACAACCTACTCTCGCCAAGGGATAGATCATTGAGATAGAAGCTAAAAAGAGACATAAGACCACTTGCAGAAATCATAAATCAAATGGAACTAATAGATTCCTACAGAATCTTTCACCAAAACACAAAATAGTATACTGTCTTCTCAACAACTCATGAAACTTCTCCACTATTGACCATATAGTCAAGCACAAAGCAAGCGTTCACAGATACAAGAAGACTTATAAAATTCCTTGTATCCTCACAGACCACCATGGTTTAAACTTGACCTCAACAATAACAAAAATAACAAAAAGCCTACACATACATGGAAACTGAACAACTCTCTACTCAATGACATCTAGGCAAGGGAGGAAATAAAGAAATTAAATACTTCCTAGAAATTGATGAACATGAAGGTACAACTAACCTAACTTATGGGAAAAAATGAAAGCAGTGCTAAGAGGAAAGTTCATAGCATTACATGCCTTTATAAAGAAATTTCAGGCAAATCATACAAGCACCTTAATGGCATACCTGAAAGCATTAAAAAAAAAAAGCAGACACACCTAAACACCTAAGAGGAGTAGATGGCTAGAAATAATCAAACTCAGGGCTGAAAACAATACATTCAAAACAAAGAGGACAACTCAAAGAATGAAATAAACCAAGAGCTGATGCTTTGAGAAAATCAACAAGATAGATAAAATTCTTAGCCAAACTAAGTAAAAGTCAGAAGGGCAGTGTCCAAATCAACAAAATAAGAAAGGAAAAGGGAGACATAATAACAGACAATGGGGAAATCCAAGGAATCATTAGGTTCTACTTCAGAAGTTTATATGCAACAAAATTTGAAAATGTAAAAGAAATCAACAATTTTCTTGATACATTCCATCCAGCAAACCTGAAACAAGATCAGGTAAATAAATAGTCCTACATTCTCTAAGGAAATACAAGCTGTCATCCAAAGCAATAAATAAATAAATAAATAAATAAATAAAATGAAATAAAATAAAAACCCTGGGGCCAAACCATTTCAGCACAGAATTCTACCAGACCTCCAATGAAAAGCTAACACCAATACTCTTCAAACTATTCCACAAAATAGAAACAGAAGGAACATTACCAAACTCATTCTATGAAACCACAGTCACCTTGATACCTAAACTGCACAAAGACCCAACAAAGAACGTTCAGACCAATCTTGCTTAAAAACAATGACACAAAAAGTACTCAATAAAATACTTGCAAACTGAATCCAAGAACACACGAAAGATATCATCCACCATGAACAAGAAGGCTTCATTGCAGGCATGCTAGAGTGGCTCAACATACAAAAATTCATCAATGTAATCCACCTTATAAACAAACTGAAAAAAAAAACATATGAACATCTCCATAGATGCTGAAAAAAGCACTTGATAAAATTCAACATCCATTCATGTTTAAGGTCTTGCAGCAATCAGGGATACAAGGCACATACCTAAACATAGTAAAAGCAATATGCAGCAAGCCTAATAGCCAACATCAAACTAAATAGAGAGAAACTTAAATCAATCCCACTGAAATCAGGGACAAGGCAAGGCTGCCCAGTCTCTCCTCATCTCTTCAACATAGTTCTTCAAGTCCTGGAGACAACTTAAGGAGATCAAAGGATACAAATTAGAAAGGAAGAAGTCAAAGTATCACTGTTTACAAATGATATGATAGTATACATGAATTAGCCCAAAAATTCTACCAGAGAACTTCTACAGCTGATAAACACCTTCAAAAAAGTGGTTGGATACAAAATTAACACGACAAAATATGAAGCCTGCCTGTACACAAAAGATAAATGGGTTGGGAAGGAAATTAGGGAAACAATACCCTTCACAATAGCCACAAATCACATAAAATACCTTTGTGTAACTCTAACCAAGGAAGGGAAAGACTTACATGAAAAGAATTTCAAGCCTCTGAAGAAAGAAGTTGAAGAAGATAGCAGAAGACAGAAACCTTTCCCATGATTGTGGACTGGTAAGATTAGCAATGGCTATCCTACCAAAAGCAATCTACAGATTCAATGCAATTCTGATCAAAATGCCAAGACAATTTTTTACAGACGTTGAATGAACAATTCTCAATTTCATATGTAAAAGCAAAAAATAAAAAAGAAACAAAAATATTTCCCACTTCTTACATAAGATTCCATGCACTCTGCCCAACAGTTGGCCATAAGTAAGTCTCAGCATCTGCTTTGATAGCCTGCAGGGCAGAGCCTTTCAGAGGCCCTCTGTGGAGGGTTCCTAACTTGTTTCCTATTTTCTTCTTCTTCTGATGTCCTTCCTCTTTACCAAGGAATTGGGCCCTTTTAGCAAGAGTCCTCCCTCTTGATTAGTTTCTTTAGGTTTACAGATTTTAGTAGATTTATCCTATATTACATGTCTATATTAGTGAGTATATACTGTGTGTGTCTTTCTGCTTCTGGGAAAGCTCACTCAGGATGATCCTTTCCTGGTCCCACCATTTACCTGCAAATTTCATGATTTCCTTGTTTTTTGTTGCTCAGTAATATTCCATTGTGTAGATGTACCACAATTTCTGCATCAATTCTTCAATTGAGGGCTGTTTCCAGCTTCTGGCTATTACAAATAAATCTGCTACAGACATGGTTGAACAAATGTCCTTATTGTGCACTTGAGCCTCTTTTGGACATATGCCTAGGAGTGGTATGGCTGGATCTTGAGGAAGCACTATTCCTAGGGGGAAGCAGCATTACCAGGCCACAGAAGAAGACAGTGCAGCCACTCCTGATAAGATCTAACTGACTAGGATCAGAAGGAAGGAAAAGAAGACCTCCCCTATCAGTGGACTTGGAGAGGGGCATGCATGCAGAGGGTGGAGGAAGGGAGGGATTGGGACGGGAGAGGGGAGGAAACCACAGGGGGGATACAAAGTGAATTGAATAAAGTGTAATTAATAAAGAATTAAAATAAAAGAAAATAAAAGGAAATTCAGGCCAGATATTTCCTCTTGTATACATTGGGAATATATGTGAACAGAAAATATCAAAATTTGGCTGTTGTTGGGAGAGGAGAAACGTATTACATTGTTAATGGAGTATTCTATGTGTAGCTTGAAGTAAGTGGGGCCTGAAGTTGCTAGATTTGCTGTTAGGAGAGGTGTGTTGTGTGTGTGTGTGTGTGTGTGTGTGTGTATAAAAACACAAGCCAAGTAGTGTCCCAGGTTACTAACTATTCTCTATGTTTGCCTGCCTTACAGGTTCATACAAGGCTGACATGAAAGGATAACAAATTTAAGTTCTGTCTAGGATACATAGAGAGTTTCAGGCCAGCTTGGGCAATTTAGCATGACTCTGTATCAAATATACAAAATGAAAAAAGGGATGGGAATGAAGTCCAGGACAAGAGCACTTGCTTAGCATGTTAGGCCCTAAGTTCAATCCCGGCAGCATCAAGAGGAGATGTGAAAATATAAGATAGACTTTGGCATTGGAGAGGAATTGGCTGAATGGGAAGGTAGAAAAGAGAATAGCAAGAAAGAGTAATAAGAAGTAAAGAAAAAAATAGCATGTTTTCTCTCATATTCAGAATATAGATTTAATTGTGTGTGTATGTGTGTGCTTGTGTGTGTATGTGACATATGTGTAGAAGGACTTCTGAAAGGAAGAAAACAACAGTGTGGGAATGAGGTACAGTTATGAGAGGACAAATGTTAACATGTTGCAATGACAAGTGCATGGATGGAAATATCCTAGTGACACTCATTAATCTATTATCTAACTGAAAACAAAATTAGGCAAACAAAAGTACCGCAATAGAAAAGACATTTGATAACCTTCAACATATACTCAAAATAAAAACATTCCACAAATCAGGATCAGAAGTGAACTTTGTCTATACAAGACAGAAAGAACTCAGTAAGACACAATTTTGCATCATCAAAGATAGCGATCATCAAATAGTAAGAATACAGAACAGTGGCATATATCTGTAATCTCAGCACCAGGAACCTTGGGCAGGTGGATTGCCACAAATTTGAGGCTAGCCTGGAATACATAAAAAGACCGTGTTTGAAAACCAAAATTATATTTTAGAAACTTTTATTTAATCTCTTTATGGCTTGATCTCAGCCCCTTCCCTCCTCTCCTTCTAGTCCTACCCTTGTGCCCACCTTCTCGCATTTTCCTTTTTCCTTTTTCTCAGAGATGGAGAGGCCACCAAGGGATACCAACCTACCCTGGCACCTTAAATAACATCAGGACTAAACATATCCTTGCCCACTAGGGACTGACAAGGCAATACAGATAGGGCAAAAGTATCTTATGGCAGGCAACATCATAGGAGACACCTCCTAAGTCCATTGTTAGTAGATCCACATGCTTACCATGCTGTACATCTGCCACATATGTGTAAGGGTTCTAGGTATAGCCCCATGTGTGTTCTTTGGTTGGTGGTTCAGTCTCTGTAAGCCCTCATGGGCCCAGGTTAGTTCACTCTGTAGGTCTTCTGGTGATGACCTTTACCCCTCTGGTTACCCCTATCTTTCTTTCCACTCTTCCACAGAACTCCCTGAGCTCAGTCTATTGTTTGGCTGGGGGTCTTTGCATCTGTTTTCATCCACTGCCAGATGAAGTGTCTCAGAAGACAGTTATGTTAGGCTCCTGTCTGCAGGCATAGCAGAGTACCATTAATAGTATCAGGGGTTGACCCTCTCCAATGGGTTGAATCTCAAGTTGGGACAGCTCTTGGAATACCCACAATCTCTGCTTCATCTTTATCCCTACACTTCTTGTGGCAAGACAAATTTTGGGTTGAAGGTTTAATGGAGGAGTTGGTATCTCCCTCCTTCCACTGGGAGTCCCACCTAGCTATAGGAGGTAGCCACTTTAGGCTCTTTAACCACCACTGCTAATATTCTCAGCTAGAGTCACCCCCATAAGCCTTCCAGAAGCCAACAAAATAAAAATTTTTTAAAGCTAAAAGCAAACTCTGATTAGTGAGAATATGGAGAAACAGTGTCTTAGTCAATGTTCTATTGATGTGAAGAGACACAACGATCACATCAACTCTTAGAAAAGAAAGTATTTAATTGGGGCTGGTCACAGTTTCAGGGGTTTAGTATATTGTCATCATGGCAGAGGGCATGGTGACATGTAGGCAAACATGGTTCTGGAGAAGTAGCTGAGAGTTCTATATCTTAATCCACAGGCAGCAGGAAAAGAATGCCATACTAGGCCTAGCTTAAGCATCTGAGACCTCAAAGTCCACCCCTAGAGTGACACACATCCTCTAACAATGCCACAACTACTCCAACATGGTTACACTTCATAATCCCTTTGCAGTAGCTCCACTCCCTATTTAAATGACCACACATTTAAATATGTGAGCCTTTGTGGGACATTCCTATTCAAAGTATCACAGATGAGGTTCACAATGCCAATGGGAAAGAAAGGGGGTCTTCAGTTAAATATATCTTTCTAGTTTAGCATACTTTTGGATTCAGTACTTTTATGATTCTACCTTCACTTGATAAATTATTGGGAATGACATTTGGCTATCACAGTCTAGAATCAATTGATAACGTTCCATGTATAACTATAGACATTCTCATGCATCTTTTCAGTTCTACTCTTAATGCTCTTCTTGGTATCTGTGGTACTATTTACGAATATTATGAACCCTATAATGCATTTTTGTTAATTTTGCAAGAGTCAAATCCAGATCATTGTTGGAGTAAATAAAGATTATTAGAAAAAAATCTAAATGCTGTTTATGGCTGTTTATGTTGTTTATGGTTGTATGATTCAGAAAGTATAAAAATAATTTGAGGGATGACATTGGGCCTCAATTTAGCTCAGGGTAACCTTGAACTTACCATCCACTTTGCAGTGCTGAAATTACAGATGGGACTTGCAACACCTGGTTCATAAATTGTGTTTGATCTTGCCCTTTATAGAAGTTCACTGACTCCTACTTTGGACATCCAACTATCTATTAAGGGCTTTTAAATAATATTTAATAATTTTAATAGTCATTCATGTAGTTATTAGTTCAGGTGATTTTTATTATATATGGTAGTAACATTTTCCTCCTTCTTGGAGTAATATTTACAATTTTTAAAAGTACAGGACACATGGAATATACTCGCTTATATAGACCAAAAAGATAGGATAAACATAATGAAATCTATACACCTAAAGAAGATAATCAAGAAAGCAGACACCGGGTATGATGATCAATCCTCATTTAGAAAGACAAATGGGATATGCATTGAACATATGACAGGAATCTACCGCAGAAAGCATCTGAAAGACTCTACCTAGCAGTGCTCCAAAGTAGATACTAAGACTCATAACCAAACCTTCGGCAGAGTGCAGGGAATCATATGAAAGAAGGGGAGTTTGATGTGGAAAGGAAAGGAGCTCCACAAGGACCAAACATATCTGGGCACAGGGTCTTTTCTGAGTTGGACACTCAACCAAAGACCATGAGAAGACAAAACCTAGAACCTCTGCTCGGATGTGACTCGTGATAGCTCAGTAATCAACTGGTTTCCCATAGTAAGGGGAACAAGGACTATTTCTAACAGGAACTCAATGACTGGCTCTTTGACCTCCCCACCTCCCAAGGGAAGAGCAGTACTGTTAGGCCACAGAGGAGGACTTTGCAGCCAGTCCTGAAAATACCTGACAAAACAGAGTCACATGAAAGGGGAGGAGGTCCTCCCCTATCAGTGGACTCAGAAAGGGGCAGGGAGGAGATGAGGGAGGGAGGGTGGGATTGAGGAGGGAATGAGGGATACAGCTGGGATGCAGAATTAACAAAACATAACTAATGAGAAAAATAAAATTAAAATATATATATATATATATATATATAGTACAGGACTGCTGGTGCTTATTTCTTCATTTGTGTCCAAAACTGCTCATGTTTTGCATTAATCAAAACATCTATTCTCATTGGGAAATATGAAAATTTTCTTAAGTCCTTGTCTCAGAATAGTACTGTTATTACTTTTACATACACTGACCAAAGCAAGTCATGGCTGAGTACAAACTTAAGGGTTACATAAACTACAGGATAGGAAAAGTGAGGAATTGGCATTCATGACTTTATCTGCCATGAATAGGAAAGTGAAATTTTCCTGCTAATATTCAAGGCAATGTTGTGGCTCAGACAGCATCCTGAATCTAGGTGGGTATTGATATTCAGGGCTCTGAGTATAGATAATTTGTGATTCTACAGGGCTGCTGTGAGTGGTCTAATCCTCCATGCTAGATTCATACCTAGTCCATTAATATTTCTCAATAATTCATTGAGTGCTCACACTATGTTAAAAGTAGTTAGCTACCAGGACTCAAAAACTATGAGAAACATAGTCACTGCCATAGTAGAACATAAAATTTAGATACAAACAGGCAAAACAGTGATTTATTCTGTAATAAATGTTATTAAAGAAATAGTATGCTGATACAAACAATAAATGAGCTTCAAAAGATAAGGTGAGATATCAAGTGAGATCTTATAAGTACAATCAGATTTCCTCCAGAAAGGCTAAACAAGAGAATAATCTACACATAGCAAGTTGCTATCTGCATTGTCCAAGATACTGTTGTGGTCCAAATGTTTGCTCTTCCATCATTTATATGATGTACTTTACTCCCCTGTGAAATATTATTAAGAGGTGAGGCAGTTAGGAGATCAATTACTTTATGAGGGCAAAATTCTCATGAATAAAAGTGGTGCCATTAAAAAAAGGCCAGAGAGAATTTGACTGCACCGCATGCCAAATGAGAGCATACAGAAGGTACCGTCTGACAATCAGTCCCCTAAGAAACACCAAATCTGCTAGTGTCTTTATTTGCGGCTTTCCTGCCTTCAGATCTGTAAGCAACACAATTCTGTTATTCATAAAATACCTAGGTTACACTATGTTGCTACAAAGTCCTGACTGGCTTAAAATGTATGTCATATCCAGCATGGGACATTGGCTGTTTGAGCAGGATGCCTGATTTTACTTTAAGAGAAAATGCTGTTTTTATTCTCCCCCAAACCTCATTTGGTTGCATTAGAAAGAGCCACTGGTACAATATTAACAGAAGTCTCCACTTCTGCAAAAGCCAAGTACTAAGGGAAATCAAATGATAATTTTTCTAGAGAATAATATGCTGGGAGCCATGACTCAGCGGCCTGCTTTGATATTTAAATCTCGCGAAGAGATGGCTTTTAGCAGGCCTTTACTAATGGCAGAGGAGAACTTGCAAGTCCATCTCCTTTTGTTTGTGACAACAGGTGGGATAGCTTGTGAGGGTTACACCTCTCCCTCAGGCTCCTTGTGCAAATTAACCATTGTTCTGAGATGTTTCTACTCTGGCTTAGAAACTCTACAATAAAAAGACAGGCTGACAGTTACTGCAGAAAAAGGCTGAAGATGATGCTCCAAGCATCCTGTCTCAACTCTTGTGTAAACAGGACACAAGTAAAGCAACTAGATACAATGTTGTGCTATAGGAGGAGCCGGAGGACAGGAAAGAAGGGAGGAGCTAGGTCAGAAGGCTGGAGGCAGAGGAGGAGGCAGAGAGGGGAGATTTGGCTGCTGGCACTGCTTGCTGCAAGCAGCCTGCCTTTTGCTGTGCCTTTTGCTGTGGCTGTCGAGTCTGGACCTTTAAAAAGTTTCCTGTGAGCTGTGTGTTTATTTTATTAATTTTAATCCTCACACCCAACTCAAGAACCGTTTGACTCTGCCCGGCTGGCCCCGGCAATAATGTTTCTTGTCTATACATAAAAGTTGTCTAATTTCTAGTGAGTTCCATATACCCTGGGAAAACAAAGCTCCTCTAAATACCCATCAAGGATAAGGATGAGCAAAAATAAGGTAGCAAGATTTTATCGGGAGGGACAAAGGTGGAGTGGGTTGGATTTTAAAATGAGTGGGGAATGAGAGAAAGATCCTGAACCTACAGAGAGGCTAAATACAAAAAGAAAGCCGGGGAGGTGTAGATAGAAAGTGGACTAGAAGGATAATGCCGTGGAGTTCATTTTAAAGCTCTTTGACCCCCCCCCCCCACACACACACACAAGGGAAGAGCAGCCTTTGCAGGCCACAAAGGTGGACATTGCAGCCTGTCCTGTAGAAACCTGATAAGTTAGGGTCAGATGGAAGGGAAGGAGACCTCTCCTATCTGTGGACTTGGAAAGGGATGAGGAGGAGATGAGGGAGGGAGGGTGGGAGGGTGAGATTGGGAGGGAATGAGGGAGTGGGCTATAGCTGGGATACAAAGTTAATAAACTGTATTATTTAAAAAAGAAAAAAGACAAAAAAAAGATTAAGATCTAATTTCATAGGCTTTAGGGAAAGAAACTGTTACATAGACAAGTCCTTGAGCTTTTGAGACATATGCTACCTAAATTGTGTGCCTGGCATAGGTTAGGCTAGGAATTAAAAAAATATAATAATCTAAATCTACTAGCAAGTAAACATTTGAAACTATAAAGTGCTTTACTCAATCCTATGCTTCTTGCTTCATTCTCTGTTTTGTGTCACACAGCAGAGCACTCTCCACAGAATTCATATATGGGTATTTTGTTGTCTACCTTCCAAGGTTCTAATATATACTTTTTAATCACTTTGTTTGGGCCACTGAGGTGGCTCAGTAGGTAAAAACACTTGCTGTCAAGCCTGACAACCCAAGTTTGATACCTGAGACCCACAAGGTAAAAGGTAAGGACCAGCAAGTTGTCCTCTGACCTCCATGTGTGTGTGTGAACACAAATATATTAGATTACTTTTTTTAAAAAAGGAGATGGGCTTATGGGGGATACAAAATGAATAAAGTGTAATTAATAAAAGTTAAATAAAAATTTTAAAAAAGGAGATGGGGCTGTCTCTGACATAGACTCAGTGGCCATCTCTTTGATCACCTTCCCCTGAGGGAGGGGACAGCCTTGCCAGGCCACAGAGGAAGACAATGCAGACAGTCCTGATGAGAGTTGATAAGCTAGAGTCAAATAGCAGGGGAGGAGGACCTCCCCTATCAGTGGACCAGGGAAATGGCATAGGGGGAGAAGCGGGAGAGAGGGTGGAACCAGGAGGAGATGAGGGAGGGGGCTACAGCTAGGATGCAAAGTGAATAAATTGTTAATTAATTAATTAAAGTGATTTTCAAACACTTTCTTTGTATAGCCTCTTGAAGACATTTTTTCCTCCATTGTAAAATGAGCAGTGCAGTCAGGGTGCAGACAGAGTGATGTTGCCCAAGCTGCAAGGGAGCAGAGCAGAAATAACATTAATCCCAATATTCACTGTATCAGTTTTCTCCATATCAAATGGTAGCATATTCCATATCCTGGTTATATAGCTTCTAATGCAAACAAGGTTACTGAGAATAAAACTAGATTTTTATAAGAAATGTGATTTTTTTTCCGCTCCTTTTAAACACTGGCATAAGTTTAAAATTCTAAACAAATGAAGTGGGTTTTTTTATTTTAATCTTTTTTCACCTGTGACCAACTTCCTTAGTCTAACCTACCCCAATCCCTTAGGTCTCCCAAATAAGTTAGTTCTATTTTCTGTGCTTTCTGCCTTTGTCTATGCACAAAGTTGGATACTTTCCTTCTGCATCCTCATCCTTGCTACAGTGTCTCATCCAACCTGCTCATTGTTTCAGCTGTATTCTCAGTGTTCTCTCATTTCTCCTCCTATGTGTCCACCCACATCTCCTCCTACAGTGTCTATAATGTGCTTTCTATCTGCTGTTGCTTAATAAAAGGGAAATTATGCTAATTTTATTCAAACTTTTAAAAGTAAAACCTGTACCAATATAATACTGCCCCTCTCTCCTTTTACTTATTCATTTCAAAATAAAAGTGTGTAATCACCTCAGAAAATATGCTTGTACAATATTACACACTTTCCTATTTTTCCTTTCAGTTAAGTAGATATTCCCAATCAAGTTTAAATAGAGTAAGTAGGCCAGCCTTCTGAGATCAGTTTTTTTTTTTTTTTTATGCAATTAGAGGCCTGAGTCCAGAACAATTCTGGTGCCAGTTCATGATATTGGTCGCTGAGAAAGATCATAATTTCTGGAGTCAATGTTTTGATGCTTAATATATAAGAAAGATGTTAAAGCAAAAACAATAGCCTATCAAGTAAGCCTTTGACAGGATAATGATCTCTGCCTGTGGTGATTCACTGTCTAGAAGAGGTTATTTTTAGAATCAGGCTCAATCCAATTTTGTTGAGGTAATACCTGGATAAGGATAGAGACATGGAAAGTTAAGTGTCTAATATCCACAGGTTCCACTAAAGGAGAAATCTATTCCATAGAAAAACAACTGGCAAGCCCTGCTTGGGAAGAGCTTAGAAGGAAGATAGAACCATTGGATGGAAACTCAAAGAACAGACTCAGAAAAGGCATGGTTCTAGTTGGGAATACTGACATCAAATCCAGTGTGTTGTCCAACCTCATAATCCAACTATACCACTCCTAGGCATATATTCAAAAGATGCTCAAGTATACAACAAGGACATTTGCTCAACCATGTTTATAGCAGCCTTATTTGTAATAGCCAGAAGCTGGAAAAAACCCAAATGCCCCTCAACTGAAAAATGGATACAGAAATTGTGGTTCATCTCCACAATGGAATATTACTCAGCAATAAAAAACAAGAAAACCATGAAATTTGCAGCAAATGGTGAGAACTGGGAAAGATCATCCTGAGTGAGGTAGCCCAGAAGCAGAAAGGCACAGAGGGTATATGCTCACTCATAAGTGGATATTAGATATATAGTATAGGATAAACATTCTAAACTCTGTACACCTAAAGAAATTAATCAAAGAGAACTCTGGCTAAGATACTCAATCCCCATTCAGAACAGCAAAGAGGATGGACAGCAGAAGAGGGAGAAAACAGGGAACAGGAAAAGAGCCTACCACAGTGAGCCTCTGAAAGGCTCTATCCTGCAGGGTATCAGAGCAGATGTTGAGACTTATAGCCAAACTTTGGGCAGAGTTCAGGGAATCTTATGAGAGAAGGGGGAGTCAGTAAGACCTGGAGAGGATAGGAGCTCCACAAGGAGAGCAACAGAACCAAAAAAAAAAAAAAAAAATCTAAGCGCAGGGGTCTTTCCTGAGACTGACATTGCAACAAATGACCATTCATGGAGATAACCTAGAACCCCTACACAGATGTAGTCCATGGCATTTCAGTGTCCAAGTGGGTTCCATAGTAATGGGAAGCGGGACTGTCTCTGACATGAGCTGATTGGCCTGCTCTTTGATTACCTCCCCCTGAGTGGAGAGCAGACTTACCAGGCCACAGAGGAAGACAATGCAGCCACTCCTGATGAGACCTGATAAATTTGGATCAGAAGGAAGAGGAGGATGACCTCCCCTATCAGTGGACTTGGGGAGGGACATGGGTGGAGAAGGGGGAGAGAAAGTGGGATTGGGAGGGGAAGAGGGAGGGAGCTACAGGGGGGATACAAAGTATATAAACTGTAATTAATAAAAATGAAAAAAGAAAAAAGCTTAAATCATTAGTTAATGATGAAGTAGGGCTGGAGTTTTGAATGCTTCCCTACTCCTCCATTGTTCCCACCCACAGGTCTCTTTTATATATATATATGTCTCATACATATATATATGTCTCATACATATATATATATATGTCTCATACACACACACACACATATATATATATATATATTTGCAGTTAGTACTGGGTAGAAAAAAATACAGATCCTGCATTTAAATGAACTGAACCTTGTAAGACAGAAGAAGGTTTGAAGAGAGGAATGAAATAGGGGCAGAAGGAAGGAAGAAACATGCTTTAAAAATCTTGTGTGTCTTTAACATTACTGTATTAGAAGAGTAGACTTTGGAGTGAGTATAAAAAACACACCTGGAAAGCTGGAAAGTTCTGATCTTTTGACCTGTCCCAGACTCCACTTACCTTACATTACAGACATATCAGAATCTCCTGAGTATTATCAAACCATTAGAAATATGTTTCATATATAACAGGACAAAGGCACTTTCCACCAACCTTGCCCTTTCTGTTCAATCTCTGGGTCCCACAGAGTAGAAAGAGAAAACTTACTCCTGCAAGTTGTATCTTCAGTATGCACTATGGCAATGCACGTGTGCACGCTTGCGTGCATACACACACACACACACACACACACAGAGAGAGAGAGAGAGAGAGAGAGAGAGAGAGATAACAACTCTAGTGAAACCAAACTAAACCAACTACTTTTCTTCATCTTAACATAAAATATAATAATAATCTATTCTAATGATTAGCATACTACCTATAGTGTTGGACATAGTATATCAGCCCCACAATTGCTTCTCCCTAAAGAATAAAAATTGACTCATGAGAAGGATATATAAAATATTCAAAAGGGTTCAGAAAATGACAGAACACACTTCTGTAACCCTGACACTAAAAGTTAAAGTGTTTTGTTATCTTGGCTGTTCATTTAAAAAAAAAAAACAATTTAAATGGGCTGGAAAAATTATTAAGTAGTTAAGAGCACTGGCTGCTCTTCAAGAGGATTCATATTTGATTCCTAGCACCCACATCGTGGCTCACAAACATCTATAACTCCAGTTCCAAATAATCTGACTTCCACAGGCACCAGGAATACAAGTGTTGCCAGAGATGCATGAAGGCAAAACATCCATGCACATAAAGTAAAATAAAATTAAGGATACTGTTGGACTCCTATTATTGAAATATTTCTTATATCCCCATCACTATTTGTGGATTGTTACTAACTCTAAATTACCATATATAATCTCATGATGTTTCAGACTCTCATTAACTAATTACAGATGTGCAAACTATGCTATTTGTGAGTATTTGAAACATAGGGTTATTGATAGAGTTCTGTTCTCCTCTTCAATTAATACGTTGAATTCATAACTTGCTAAAGCTCCTAATGTGAATTTATTTGAAAATACGATTGCCACACATAAAGTGAGTTAAGATGAAGGGCATAGTGTAGTAGGGTGAGTCCCTAAGCCATTATGACTGGCATGTTTATGAAAAGAAAATTTAGATAAAGACGCATTCAGAAAAGGAATCTCATGTGAAAATGAAGACCAAAATTTCAAACCAAGAAATGCCAAAGATTGAAAGCATACCACCATGGTGTAAGGGGGATTCATGAGTTGAATTCTCTGTCATAGCTCTCATTGAGTCCTAATCCTGTTGACATCCTTTGAATTTTATTCTTTACAATATATATTTTGATCACATTTCCACCTTTTTCAGCTGCTGCCAGATCTTCAACATCTTCCTTCCTATCCAATGTCATATCTTTAACTCAGCTTTCTAGATGTTAAATTTGTAAGATAAGTGTCAATATTTAAGCTGTTAGTTTGTGATACTTTATTACACGGAATGAACACACACACACACACACACACACACACATACATAGAGCAGTGCTCAGCAAATATTTTTGTAGAGTTACATAGTAAATATTTAAAACTTTGTGGGTCACATACAGATCCATGCTGCTTCTCCTCTATGTCCTGTCGCACTGTGGTTCTCAACTTTCCTAATGCTGCAACCATTTAATACAGTTTCTCATACTGAGGTGTCCCTAACCATAAACTTATTTTTGTTACTACTTCATAACTGCAATTTTTATGGTCATGAATTGTACTATAAATATCTGTGGTCTCTTATGGTCTTTTATGACTCCTGTGCAAGGGTTGAAAACTGTGTTTTTTGATGGTCTCATATGACTTCTATGAAAGGGTTGAGAACTGTTGCTCTAGCCCGTTCTCCTTCTGCTTTCTCTTCTTCCCACTGAACATACACACACGCACATGCACACATCACAAACACACCCATACAAACACATGCACATACACTCACACTCAAATAAACACACACACACACACACTCACACAGAGACAAACAGATATATACAGACACACAGTGTTGTGGTGTTTTTTCCTCGGGGCCCAACTCCTAGAATAATGACTCATGAGTCTCAAAATATATGTACAAATACCTACAGCATATCTAGATAGGCATGTTCTCTGACTTTCTCACAACTAATATCCCACTTATGCTAATCTAAGTTCTGCTATGTGGCTGGTATCATGCTCAATACCATGCATCTGTTCTCCTCACATCTTCCTGTGTGATTCTCCCACACCTGGCTTTGTCCCAGAATCCTTTCTGCCTACCAGATAACCCACCTCCAATTCTACTCTTTCCTAAAGGCCATAGGGTTTTGTTTTGTTTTGTTTTGTTTTTTGACAAGCGTTGTGTCCATACAATACACAAGATATTCTCTCTCTCCCTCCACACACCTATACAAATACACACAAAAACACAAAACAAACATAGACATACACACATTAACACTCATAAACAGAAACACACAGACACATAAACATATAGAAGCACACAACATGCGTGTGTGCACACACACACACAGACACATGCACTGCTTAGTTTTTTAAACCATACAAAAACACATGAAACAGATTTGGCTCAAGATTGTGAAGCCCTGAACATATGTGTTTACACACTGGTTTACACATTACTGCAAGTTATGTTCATTGCATTTTAGATTGTCAGTAGTTGCTTTAATAGAGAAAGAACACATGATTTTTATTATTTCATTGATAGAAAGTACATTTATTTTCACTGCTCTTAGGTCGTACTTTTACTATTATATATTTTTTCATCAAAGATTACTATACAAGATTTCCATGCACAGTATAATATTAAATACATATTTAACTATAATGCATATATAAAAATATATTTTAACATGTTAAATATTTATCACCATTAAGTATGTATTATTTTAATATTGTATTTTTATATTATAAATGCAATTGTTTCACTTTTATATGATTATAGTATTTCAGTTGTACTTATAAACTGCAATTCATTTGTCAGATTCTAGAACAAGAGGAACAATTCATTCCTCTACTTCTCAACAGAGGATGAAAAAATATCAATCAGTTACTGAGCACTATTTTAAATGGTGTGGAGTCAGCAGAGAAAAACATACTCCATTTTTAAGGATATAACATTCTAATGAGAAGAAACATAAACAAACAAATTTGTATTTCATCACGTGGTTAAAAAAGGTTGCAATTTTTGTCTCTTAGACTGGTATGTTCCTCTCTTACCTTTAGTCAGCTGCTGTGTGTGTTTCCCCCAGCCTCTGCATAAATTTCACCCTATCTGAGAAATCAGATATGCTCTCTGTATTTTCTTTATCATGTTTCTACAACCTGTATGACTATCTGATACAACACAATTTTGTTGAACAGTTTTTTACTTATTTAAAGAAATTATGTTACCAAAGGACTAGAACTCAGTTCCAAAGTGGCGAGGGTTTTAACATAGAAATGAAAGTTTGGTTGTTTCCAGTTTCTGGCTATTATTAATAAAGCTGCTATGAACACAGTTGAGCAAGTGTCATTGTGGTATAGTGAAGCATCTTTCTGCTCCAAACCTTTGACCCAAAATTTGCCCTGCCTATAAAAGAAGCAGGCATAAAGATGGAGTAAAATTGCGGGTATGATCAACAAATGATTGGCCAGGTTTGAAACTCATCCCATGAGAGAGAGCCAGCCTCTGATACTATTAATGATATCCTACTATACTCGCAGACAGGATCCTAACATAATTATGCTCTGAGAAGCTTCACCCCACAGCTGATGGAAACAGATGCACAAACCCACAGCCAAACATTAGGTGGAGCTAGGATAATCTTGTAGAAGAAGGGGACAAAGGATTGAAGGAACCAGAGAGGTCAAGAACACCACAAGAAAACCTACAGAGTCAACTAACCTGGGCCCAATAGGGGACCTAACTACCAACCACAGGACATACATGGGACAGACCTAGGCCCCTTACACATATGTAATAGATGTGCAGCTTGGTTCTCATATGGGTCCCTTAACAACTGGAGCAGAGGCTGTCTCTGACTGTTGGCTGCTCTTGATCCCTTTGCCCTAACTGGGTTGCTTTGTCTAACTTCAATAGGAAAAGATGCCCCTAGTTCTACCTCAACCTGATATGACAAGGCAGACTAGTATCCATGGGAAGCCTTTCCTTCTCTGAGACAAAGGAGAATGGGGAATGGGGGAAAGAGTGTGTGAGAGTGGGACTGGTAGGAGAAGAGGGAGGAAAAGCTGCAATGTAAAGTTAATTAATTAATGAATAAATGAAATTTAAAAAACCTCCATAAAAAAAAATGAAAAGCTTAGCTCAATTCTTGCTGGCTAATGGTTTGGGCATCCAGAGTTCTCAACCAACAAAACCAACAAAACTGACTATATGAACAGATTAAAACTAGAACTATACCTATTTCTATGAGATAGAGAGGAGAGAGATGTTAAGGAATTAGTTCATGCAACTGTAGAAGTTTGGTTAATGAAAAAACTGAAATGTAGGATTATGGGAAGCTGGACAAGCAGAAAAGGTTTGCAGCTTGAGTCCAAAGAGGCTTTATTAGAATTCTTTATGATCAAGGGAAGCCATTCTTTGATTTATTCAAACTGTCAGTGGATTAAGCATACTCACACATGGAAGGTATCTGCTATAATCCAAATCTAAAAGCCACTTTCATAGAAATATCAGAACTGGTGTTTGAGAAAGTAAAAATGACAGATTAGAGACACCCAGCTGGTGTTCTTGCTTATTTGTCTTTTATTGTTTGTTTTAAAGTTGCTCTTTTATTCTCAGCTCATTAAGTGATTTTATTACACAGTGGTATTGAAATTTAATGGCTGCTATTTTGGAGTCTATTGATATAACTTTGTGATTTGGCTTTTATTCCATTGATATGATTCAGTCCTTTTAATGGACATTAGGATGGTAGGCTACTCCACATTACTAAAATAAATTCTTGTTGGTCGTACTGCATAATTCTTTCAATAGAATGTTTTATAGAGCTAAACATCAGATTTTTGAATAGGGGAATAAACCTGTATGTTCAAGATACTAATCATTAAGTTTTCTGTAAGTCCTAATTCACAGAATGAATCTTTGCTTATCTCTTTGAATATCTATAACTTCATTCTAAAAGTGGCTAATTTTGGAGAAGAAGCACAGGAAGCTCTTTTAAACATCTTCATAGTCCATGCCAAGTGTCAGCACTTAGGAACTACCCTTATCTTTTCCACATAGTATATACTACAAGTTTCTTACCACACCATCAACTACTATAATAAAAATTGTGAACTTCCTCCAGACCCAGCTATACCACTGCTAGGTATATACCCAAAGTTAAAGTACACAAAAAGGACACTTGCTCAACCATGTTTATAGCAGCTCTATTTGTAATAGCCAGAACCTGGAAACAACTCAGATGTCCATCAACGGTGGAATGGGTACAGAAATTGTGGTATTTTTATACAATGAAATACTACTCAGCAATCAAAAAGGAGGAAATCATGAAATTTGCAGGCAAATGGTGGGATCTAGAAAAGATCATTCTGAGTGAAATATCCCAGAAGGAGAAAGACAAACATGGGATATACTCACTTATATAGACCTATAAGATATGATAAACATAATGAAATCTATACACCTAGAAAAGATAATCAATTGAGCGGACATGGGGTAAGATGATCAATCCTCGTTTAAAAAGACAGATGGGATGTGCATTGAACGTATGACAGGAGTCTACTGAGCGCATCTGAAAGACTCTAACTAGCAGTGTTTTCAAAGCAAAGACTCATGTCCAAACCTTTGGCAGAGTACAGGGAATCATAAGAAAGAAGGGGAGTTAGTCTGATGGGGAAAGGATAGGAGCTCCACAAGGACCAAATATATCTGGGCACAGGGTCTTTTCTGAGACTGACATTCAACCAAGGACCATGTATGGATATAACCTAGAACCTCCACTCAGATGTAGCCTGTGGTAGCTCAGTAACCAATTGGTTTCCCAAAGTGAGGGGAACAGGGACTATTTCTAACAGGAACTCAATGACTGGCTCTTTGGCCTCCCCACCCCTGAAGGGAGGAGCAGTCCTGTTAGGCCACAGAGGAGGGCTTTGCAGCCAGTCCTGAAGATACCTGATAAAACAGGATCAGATGAATGGGGAGGAGGTCCCCCCTATCAGTGGACTTGGAAAGGGGCACAGTGGAGATGAGGGAGGGAGGGAGGGACTGGGAGGGAATGAGGGATCGGGACACGGCTGGGATACAGAGTTAATAAAATGTAACTGATAAAAAAAATAAAAAATAAAAAAAAATTGTGAAACAATGCTGTGTCTGGAAGAATATGCTTGATGCTAAGCCACCTTCTTATGCTGTCCTTCCTTCATCCCTTGGCATCCAGCTTTTGTGATTAGATCCTAGTGTAACTCAGTGTTGTACTCATAATGCTGATAATCTCTGGGACTATACTTATTTAAGGCACAGATTAAGCACAAAGTGATAGACTTCAGATTCTTGTTCAAAATCTAGCTTTGTCATGTACAAACTGAGCAATCCTGAGCAAGTTACTTAAACACAATAGGTATTTCTTCATCAACAATAGAATGTAAGAATGCTTACATCACAGAATTGTTACAAGAATGCAATTGTAATTAAGTGTAACTATCACATATTAAATGCTCCAAGAATTGTTAATATCGATAAAAAATAATTATTATGTCAATGAAGCAAGAAGATTATCATGAGTTTAAGGATATCCTGGGATATGTAGTGAAATGTAGGGCTATGGATTGAGACTGTGCCCCCATCTACCAAATAATAATAATAACTGGGCTTGCCCTAGTTTCTACCAGTTAATGGCTAGCAGAATTCATTATGAGGCAGTTGATGATGGTGAAGACATCGCTTTTACCTCTAGAGAAAATGAAGCAGCATTTATCTGGCTTTCTGCATTCTCTCTTCAATGGAAAGCAGGCTTATTTTATGTGAACATGAATCATCACATAACTGAACTTCCAAAAAGAGTTTTTAAAGGGGTAACAAGGAATGTGAAAAGAAATAACTGCTTGAATGACAAGTACTTGCTAAAACACCAGGTGCTTACTAATTAAGTGTAAATGGATCAAAATTCCACATAATTAATTTCCTTTTTAATACACAGAGGTTTGATAATGAAAGGACAGCGTCTTTGTAAAATCTCAGTTCTTCTTCCCAAACCTAAGTATTTGTAAAGTGGTATGGAGCAACATATAATCCCCACCCAATATTAACTCAGTCCTTCAGATTGTGCTGTCCCTGGTTCTACCCCTTTCGAATGTATAACGAAGTTAACAAAAACAAAAGTAAGAAAATAAATAAATTTGATTTAGTGCCTACAACCCTACTTCCAGAAGTTTCTTGATAATATATATTGCTACAGTTATTAGGGACTTTGTACGTGAAGGGTAAAATATTTAAACGTGTAGTTCAATGAATCTTCACAACAACCTTCACAAATGTGCTACTATTGCCTCTGCCTTTCAAATGAGAAAACTGAGTCCTATGGAGATTGGGTAAAATTATAAACACCCAGGAATTGAACCCATGTCAACAAGGTGTTAAGTCTCAATCATTATATACTGTCTGCTACCAAAAATGACATTTATATTTAATAAAGAGCTCTTATGCCAGAATTAAGGAAAAAGGCCAAGTGAGTCCAATTCTCATCTGTCTGTGAAAGCAAGCTGGATCTCACACTGGAGTTCTCAATTAAGCCACGTAGTTGGGAGTATGGCTTCTTTTCTCATGTCCATTCTTATATCCTTTCCTGAACTGTCTTTCACTCAGTGCCTCCCATTATCTAAGTCAAGTCACTAAACTAGCTTACCAAATTATTTAAAGCAGTGTTCTCTTAAATCATATTCATAGTTGACAGCAATTCAACATGGCTAGAGGGGCTTTAAAAGCTTTTGGAAGTAGTACATACTTGTGATTACTAACCCAAAATTTTCATGGAATTTAGTATTAGTTTTTCCAGCAATGATTTTGCCTCTGCCTTTCATCACAGATAGCTAAAGTTTAATATATTCTTCATTTTTCAATACTTCATATAAATGACCTTTTAAGTAAAGAATTATTTCAAATTACAAATGCTAAAGATGTTTCAAATATTAAGGACTTCAGACCAAGGCATAAGGGGTTTTACTAATCATTTGAAATTCAATTCTTAGCATGTTGTAATTATCTCAATTCATAGACTTTTAAAAGCTGACTTGATGCAGCGAATACTTCATGTACAGTTTAATTTGTGCTAAGAACTGGGAGATATGAGAGCTTGGTTTACCTGTAATCTAACAAGCTACAGTTGCACAGATGTTAGAGAATGACACAAATCTCCTGGGGCAGAGATGGGTAATTTATTATATCAAGAGACAGCAGTAGGTAGGCTGTAAGTATATCTGTGAAAGTTTCCTGAACAGCAGCTCTTACAAAGGGTCTGTGAAGAGGGCCAGGTAACACCTGCACACAGGAACTCTGAGCTTAAGAAATCTAAATATTTTAATGTGAAAAGCATTCCTGGCCTTGGCTCAGAAAGAAAACACTGTTAACTACACAACTATCTTTGAAAATATAACCCAGAACAAACAAGCCTTATAATACTTAGAAGATGTTAAGAAACAGTAAGACCCATGGAACTTTGTCTTTGACAAAGGAGGTAAAAGCCCTTAATATCTGGAATGTGATGCATACAGACAAATGGGATTCAACTGAACTAGAAAATCTACTACAAATGCTGCAATAAGACGGCTACAGTGAATTGAAAACAAAACCCAAGTTGAACTATATTAACAAAAATAATGCTAGAATTCTCTTGTCTCTCACCTCCGTAGTGCTGGGGTTATAGGCACATACCATTATGCTCAGATTTTTATGTGAATGCTGGGAATCTGAACTCATGTTTACACAGCAAGCATTTCACTTACTATGCCATAGTCCTAGCCTCAAATCCTATAAATTTTATAGTGGTAAGCAGAAGTAATTGTTTGATGACTCAAAATTATTTAAATTGTAAATTTCTTTCTTTTTTTTTTTTTCCAGAGCTGAGGACCGAACCCAGGGCCTTGCGCTTGCTAGGCAAGCGCTCTACCACTGAGCTAAATCCCCAACCCCCTTAAATTGTAAATTTATAATACTGACTATTGTTATAGTTCATTTTCTATTGCTATGACAGAATATCTGAATCTAGGTTATTTATAGAGAGAAATGTTTATCTCAGAATTCTGGAGGCTTGAAAATCTGAGAGCTTTCTCTATCAGAGAGTTCACTTTAATATTAAACCTAGTTCCAAGCTAGCTCCTTAACATATAAGCATAATCCATTAAGAAGAGCAGAGAACTCATGACCAAATCACCTCCTAAAGTTGTTGCACTGGAGAACAAATGTCTAACATGTTAGGAGTTATGTTGCTATGTATTCAAATGCTGATTTCAGTGGCATGAGATCTGGTTAGTGTCCTGTCATGGTCATTGTTATTAATGTAGAACAACCTCCTGTACCCCTGTGGTAAGAGGGAATATTTCCCAATTATCCCTGATTGGCTGATTAAAAGGCCTACACATGGGCAGGACAGAAATTTGGTAGGTGTGGCTAAGGTTCTCAGGCTTTGGGGACAGAAGGATCTTGGGAAGGAGGCAGATATAGGAGGAAAAACGTTGCCATGGGTTAGTGTGTGAGAAGCACATGGCCAGCATGGATGGAGGAACTGGCCCAGATGAAGAATAAGCAAGTTTATGGAATTTATGCAATTATGAGTGGTAGGTAGCCTGTGATGGGACTGGGCGATAAAGGTAGTTTAAAAGCATTAATATCTTTCCTGCTCCAAGTGAAATAAGACTATTCTTAAATCTACCAAGTGTCTGTGTCTTTTATTGACTGTGATATCAGGTTAGATAATATCACTGTGATAATTATAGGGCTAATAGTAAACATTATTAGACCATACTTTTAAATTGACTGCAATACTAACAAATGGCATTTATGGGTACATTCAAGTCATAGAACCTATACTATAACTTGATTGATTTTGGCTGAATAGATACTTGAATTTTCCTGCTTACTAGGTCCACTTTCAGAGTCCTGTTTATCAGACACAGCTCATTTACAACTAGTTGTAAGATAAGGTGCTAAGAGAAAGAAGCATTTCCCCCTCTTTAAGGACATCTACATTTTGACAGAAAATGTCAAATTAGATAAGTCTTCCCAAAGCTACTACTCTGTATTATTAAATTTTTAGCACTTTTTTCTTTCTTTTTTGGTTTTTGAATTTTTTAATTAATTAGTTCAGTTCACATCTTGGTCATAGGCACATCCATTTTCTCCTCCCAGTCTCCTATTCTCTTTCACATTCTCTCTACCCTATTCCTTAAAATAGGGATAACCTTACCCAGACACCCCAGCTCATCTATTCACATGAGGACTGAGTTTGTCTTCCTCCCCAGTGGCCTGGTAGGAAAGTCCCATCGGGGGAAGTGATCAAAACTCAGGCAACATAGTCCATGTCAGAGATATCCCCACTTCTCCAACCTATGGGCCAACATGAAAACTAAGATGCCTATTAGATTAACTTCTTCTGGTCTGTGCATTTATAGTCTGTCTATCCTATACTATATGACTAAAATCTGCTTATAAGTGAGTATATACCATGTGTGTCTTTCTGGATCTGTGTGAACTAACTCAGGATGATCTTTTCTAGTTCCACCCATTGGCCTGAAATTTTCATAATTTCCTTGTCTTTAATGACTGAGTGTATTCCATTGTGTAAATGTACCACAGTTTTTAAAATATATTTTTTGGTTGAAGGACATATAGGTTGCTTCCAGTTTCTGTCTATCACAAATAAAACATGGTTGAGCAAATGTCCTTGTTGTATGGTGGAACATCTTTCAGGTGTTTTGACAGGAGTGGTATAGCTGGTTGTTGCAGTATGACTATTCTCAGTTTTCTGAGAAAGGGCCAGATTGATGTCCAAAGTGATTGTACAAGTTTGCACTCCCACCATCAATGGAAGAATGTTCCCTTTTCCCCACATCCTCTCCAGCATGTGCTGTCACTTGGTTTTTTGATCTTAGCCATTCTGACAGGTATAAGATGGAATCTCAGAGTCATTTTGCTTTGTATTTCCCTAATGACTGATGACTAGGTTTTGTCTTTACATGATGTCCTTTATTTCTTAGATGTTTTGTGTCAGGAATTTTTCCATTTTAATATTTTCTTTGAGAGATATATCAATTTCTTCAATTGTATCTTCAAAACCTGAGATTCTCTCCTCCATCTCTTGTATTCTGTTGGTGATGCTTGCCTCTGTGGTTCCTGATCTGTTCTATAAGTTTTCTATCTCCAGGGTTTTCTAGGTTTGTGTTTTCATTATTGATTCTAGTTCAATTTTCAGGTCTTGAACAGTTTTATTAATTTTCTTCAACTGTTTTATTGTGGTTTCCTGTTTGTACTTGATGGCTTCTATTGGTTTGGCTGTATTTTCTGTATTTTTTAAGAGATTTTTTTCTTTTTATATGCCTCTAATGACTGCATAAGCATAGATTTAAGATATGTTTCCTATGTTTCAGCTACTTTAGAATATCCATTGTTTTTTTGAGGGGGGATCTGGTGGAGCCATGATGTCCTTGTTTTTGTTAATTGTGTTCTTTACTGGACTTTATCCATCTGGTTGTCTGAGCCCTGACTGTTCCTTGAACCTTCATGGAAAACTGGAACTGCCCATCTCTAGAGTTTGGAGTCTGGAGTCATCTTCAGAATGGTGCGGGAAGTCCAGAGGAACACAAACGGATGCTGGCATTTCAGATGCAACCATGTTTCAGAAGGCAGGACACTGGTACAGGTGTCTTGAAGAGCAGAGGCTCAGAGGCAGGTACTACAAAGGGGAGGAGTCATGGACACATGGGCAGGGGTGCCTTGAAGGGCAGGTTACAGGTGCCATAGGTGACAGGTTTGGGAGGGCAGGCATTTACCTCAGGTAGCAGCTGCAGGGGATCGGGTGCTTCAGAGGGCTACTGAGCTGCAACTTACAGACCTACCAAACACTTCATTCTGGGACTCAGACTCATCTGGCCTCTGTCATCTTAAATCCAGGATTCTGTCTAATTTTATTGTCCTCCTGGTCTCCACATGGGGACTGGTATAACTGTGTTTTGGAGGATGTGACTGCTGTCCCAGGAATCCAGCTGCTGCCCTCGGAGCTTCTCAAAAAGCTTGCAAATAATATCACGTGTTACATTTTCACCCTAATTGGAATCTCTATTTTGTTGACTTTCACCTTGATTCAAAAACCTTGTTTGGTTATTTCTTTGCTTTTAGCCAGCTTAGCTATCTGAGTTCTTCATTGTACAAATTCTCTTGAAACTTTTGATTGTCTCTTCTTTACTCCAAATGCCAGTACAACAAACCTAAAGTGTTTCCTTGCTTTGTGCCATACCCATGCAGCTGAGGTGTGCTGCATTTATTCTATTGGATAAACTACTGGACCTATAAATTGAAGGCAATCAACCCAAAAGTTGGCTTGTAATAATGTCTACTAGCTTTACCAATAAATAAATAAATAAATAATAAATAAAATGCATGTTTCTCTCTTTAAATGGATTTCTTATAGGCCATTGCATATTTCACATTTTATTTATGCTTTCAATTCCCTGATGTCTCCTCTTGTGCAAAAGGATGAGTTATAATTTCATTGGGCCCTGGAAACTTTGGCTTTTATGGTTTCTTTCTCTACTAAAATATTTTGCCACTGAGAGAATATGTTAAATATAATTTATTTGAGTCATTATTATTATACACATAGTACTATACATATTACTACTGTACTGCTTTTCTTTTGATTTCTAAGGGTTAAAAATTAAATATTTTTATAGGCCTGTAAAAGATAATAGGATTCACACAGATTCTATGGCTACACAGCTAAAGCATAGATTGGTTACTGCCCCGTCTCTCTTCATCATATCACCTTGTTTGAAATATTTGGAAAAAAGCTAAAATTTTCTCATCTTGCAGGTAAAGCTTGGGATTGAAACCTAGATAAGAGATGAGACATTGAATAGGATTGACTTTATATTGCAGGTTTCACAACATGGAACTGATATTTGGAGCTGAATATGCTTTGGAAGACTGTCTTATACATCATGGGATATTTAACAGAATCTCTAGGCTCTTTCTTCTTTAAAATATTTTATTTTCATTTTAAAAGATAGCTTACAGAGTAATTTCCATATGGATTTTTCAGACATATTTAATTTTGTTAGAGCTCTTCTGTCCCATCTTCCAGCCTTTCCCAGATGTCCCCTTTTACTCACAGTATTCTCACTTTCTTTCTGTGGCACAGTTACTTTGCTTAATATAATGCTCTCTAATTCTATCCTTTTTCCTCCAAATTTCATATTTCTTGACAGCCAAGTAATATTCCATTTTGTAAATACACAATTTTTTTTTATTCATCCGTCATTGCAAGAAAAGCACCTATAAGTATGACTGTATAGTATCTTTGTGGAAGGATTCAAAGTCTTTGGGCACATGCCCTATACGTGGTATAGCTGGGCCATATACTATTTCTAGCTGCGACTTCTGTAGTGGCTGCTCCAGTTTATGCTTCTATCAACAGAACATAAATGTTACCATTTCCCCACGTTCTTGCCAGCTTTTGTCTTCCTTTGTTTTCTTTTTTGTTTGTTTGTTTATTTATTTATTTATTTGTTTATTCAAAGTGATTTTTATTGCTGGTGTATGCGAGAGAATTTATGCCACTTTTTCCCCCCCTTTAAAAACTCTGTACACCTAGACCTCGGGGCCATATTCCTTTCCTGTTTCAACAGGAGGTTTGTGTCCTGTGTTCAAACGTGTATACAATTAAAAAAAAAAACCTCATGTATTTACAGAGGAGTATATTTATTCCCAGTCCTTTGGGGTTTGTGAACTGGGCATAACAATAATAACAACCCATCTAGTGAATTCTGCTCTCTGTCAGAATCAAGCGAAATTTAGCATCCTTATTCTTTCTGTTTCTCAGGATGCTTTCTGACAGCAATGGTTTTCTTAAAGAAATGATAGAGATCCTCAGGGAGGTCAGGAGCAAGGCCTTTGGACTTAAGGATTCTCAAGATTTTATTACCAGTCACAAAACGGACCTGTGCCATGCCATGTGATTCCCGCAGGATCACACCTATCTGGCAGGGAGTGAAACATTTCTTGGCCAGTTTGTAAATGTGTTCCTTCACATTGTCAGACACATGGGGACTCTATGGCAGTAGGGTAGGACCAAGTGGAACAATCCCTTTCCTGAAGTATGCATGCAACCCATGATGGTGGAGGCATGGCAGCAAAAAACCCTTTGTTTTCTTTTTTTTGTTGTTGTTCTTTTTAAAAATATTTTATCAATTACAGTTTATTCCCCTTGTATCCCTCGTGTAGCTCTCTCCCTCTTCCCCTCCAAATACTACCCACCTTCCCTCTTCTCCTCCCAAGCTCCTACCCCAGTCCACTGATAGGGAGGTCCTCCTCCCCTTCCATCTGATCCTAGTTAATCTGGTCTCATCAGGAGTGGCTGCATTGTCTTCCTCTATTTTCTTGATGATAACCTTTCTAGCTAGGATGAGATAAAATGTAAAATCATTTTCATTTGTATTTCTCTGATGGATAGAGATGTTGGGCATGTTTTTAATAATTTCCTGGCTTTTTTTATGACTACTTTCTCTTTGGATCATTGGCCTGTTTATTTATTGGCAGGTTATTATGTGTTTCTTTTTTCAGCTCTTTATATATTATAAATATTAACCCCTTATCGTAAGTATAGATAGTATGCTGGATCCTTTTGTGGCAACATGAAACACTGTGGAGTGATTTTGGAAGATAAGACCTCAATTGAGAAATTGCCTCCCACCCAGATTGGCTTGTAGGCCAGCCCGTGTTACATTTTTTGATTAACGGTTGACATGGGAGGGCTCAGCACATTGTGTGTGGTGATAGAACTAAGCAAGTGGTCTTGGGTGCTGTAAGAAAGAAGGTGGAACAAGCCATATAGGGAAACTCAATAAGCAGCATCCCTCTATGTCCTCTGCTTTACTCTCTTCTCATGTTCCTCCCTTGAATTCAGCCCTGTCTTCCCTCACTGGTAGAGTATGAAAGGAGGGTTGTGAGATGAAGTAGACTCTTTGTTCCCCAAGTTGCATTTGGTAATGGTGTTTTATCACAGCAACAGAAAGTGTAACTAGGATAAAACTTCTCTCTCATTATTCAGACTGTCTATTCTGTTGATAATGTGTTGATAGCTGCACCGAGCCTTTTTAATTCCTTTTTACAGTTTTGGGGGCAATTTCCTGAGCTAATGAGGTTCTATTATGAAATTTGCTGTCTAAACCTATGTCCTAATGTGTCATCTTTATGTTTTACTTCATCAGGTTCAGTTTTTCTGATTTTAAATTATGATTTCTGATGCAGTTTGAATTGACTTTTGTACAGGATAAAAGATAAGGATCTAATTCACTTTTCTGCACACAATCTCTAGTTTTTCCAACATCATCTTTTCAAAGGCTTTTCTAGTGTACATTTTGGCACCTTTGTCAAAAATTAGGTGTCTATAACTGTGACAGCTTTTTTTTTTCTTTAATTTTACTGGTCTATGTGCCTGTACTTACCCAAGTACCATGCTATGTTTTCTTTATATCAATAATTTTTCTCCAGTCATAATACATAGAAATTCTTCTGACATGGCCAAATGAGCCCTAGGTGCAAAAACAGTCCCTGGGTGAGAATCACTGTCATAGGCATAAATTGAAGCTCTGACATTGAATAAGTTCCTGGTGATAACTCAAGAATAAGAGATGTTAGATGTTAGAAAACCCTAATATGTGAGGTAGTAACATAATAATAAGAACCATTATAGAACATTATCCTACCCCTAACCTGGAATATAAGACTTAGAAAATCCAACCATCTACTTCCTTTTACTGAGTGAGATAGTTGAGCAAAGAATTTGTACAAGAACTTTACTGGGACATCTCAAAGGTGGAAAAGTTTTGTCCCTCTATAAATTTACTGTCATCCCAGTCTGAAGATGAAGTGTTGACATAAAAAATGCCTGCTTGTATTAGCCTAAACACCCAGAATCATCAAGCTCATTTTGTTCATTTGTTTACTATTGTGAACAAGGGCCTAACACTACATTAAGGTTTCTTGAATTTTGTTTAAGTTAAAGGTCAGATCTGTAACTTCTGTGGCTTATGTGAAATTCTGCAGATACCATTAAACTCCACCTCCTCACTGGTACTACTTCCCAATAAACCTTCTATGTTCATAGTTTTATTTTATTTAGTATTTGCTTCATTGAGAAAACTACAGTGTATTTCTCCTTCTGTAATACAGGGAAAACATAAAATAAGTATTTCAGGAGTAAGTCATTAGTGATGCCACAGAAGAACTGCGTTTGTGTGGTCTATTCAGCTGTGCTCCCTGTACACTGTGGATCGGTCATTCTTTTGAAATGTATACACCTTACACTTGTTCAGACACACTCTCCGGTTTCAATCCAGATATTGCATTGTGACACTTATTCTAAGCATCCTGCCTCAACTTTGTGTAAACAGGCCAAAATAAAGCAACTAGCCACAATGTTGAGCAATGGGAGGAAGCAGAGGACAGGAAGGAGGGGAGGAGCCAGAGGGCAGAAAATGAGTGGGAGGAGAAAGGTCGAGGAGACAGAGGATAGCTGAGAGGAAGAGAGATCTTGGAACAGCATGGAAAGAATGAACCAGACATAAGATTTCACAAAAAGCAAGTATAATGGGTAAAATCTAAATGTTAAGAAACTATGAGGGCTTGGAGGTTTAAGAGGGAGCAACTATTTCCCAGCATTGTGTTCTAGGTTAACTAAATAAACCCAGTCTCTGTGTAGTGATTTGGTTATACAGCTGTTTAGGATTAACAGCAAGCATTACTGAAAGATAATTATTAGTAAATATTAATCGTAACATACAACAACAGGTACATATGATTGCTAGACACAAAGTTCATCTACAGCTGGAACTATAAAATAGCTAAGGATACTGCTATATAGTGTGTTTTTCTAGGCATTACATAGCCAGGAAACGTTTTTAACGTGTTCTTTTAAATTGCTTAACATATTTGAAAATCCCATGCCTACTAATCTGAAAGCAGTAACATGCAACAAATAAGTTAATAAAGTAACTGAGATTCTGGTTGGTGGACCCTGCCTTGGATTTCATTGGCAGGCTAGAATATTTATTTACCTGAGCAGTAGTCAAAATTCTAAGATGTTCACATCAATCCCATATAATCTCTTTTCCTTGTGTGCAGAAAGAACTGGCGAGCTATCTGTAATTAACAGAATGTTGCAAAGGTGATAGCATGTCACCTGATGTGTAATAGAACTCTCTGAGCTAATTTGCTTGTTGAAATACTGATTAACTTGGTGAAGACAGCTGTAATGAGTTTTGCTACGAGGAAATGAATACTTGCAACAACCAAAGGAGACCTGGAAGCAGTTCTTTCCCCCTAGTAATGTTTTTGATGAGGGCACAGTCTAGGTGACATCTTGTTTGCAAATTGCTCTGTGACTGCTCCCTTGACTTGTGGATGATATAAGATAATAAATGAGTATTATTTTAAGGTGCTATATCCATGGTCCACAGCAATAGAAAGTAATATAAACTGTCTGTGATTCTTGCATTTTTTTCTCTTGAAATTATCTTAGTGTTTACTAGACTGTAAATCTCATTTTTGTTTGTTTCAGAACACGTCTTTAACATTATTTTAAGGAAAGGCATATTTTAATACCACATTCTTCAAATTATACATAAAAACTGCAAAATATTTAAAACATTTTATCATGAAATTCTGTTGGTAAGATACAGAATCATATTAATCAACACTGACACTCAGTTTGACCTCACTCTCTTAAGTGCATCATTTAAAATTGGTGATGAAAAAGAGAACAACCCAACTCATCATGTAACATAAAAAAACATAAAGCAGACTTTGAGTAATTACTGATTTTTCTCCAAGACATCAAATGTTTGGGTAGTACCTTTTCACTGAATTGCTACAAACTTTCATTTCCTGTGGGAGAGAATGATTTAGATTTAACTATTAAGAATGACCAGGACAGATTTATGATGTAAGTAACTAAATTTTATCTATTAGTGATAGAAAAGAATATCAAATGAAAAAAAAATTGGTGATTTTTCGGTTTGTATACCCCAAGAGATGTGTAATTTGCCCTATTTTAGACACAAAATCATTTTCTAGAGTGACCTTTGGTTTATTTATGTTATTACTCTGGATAATGCATAATGAATACATTTAAATATTTTTAATTTTTTATGTTAATTACAGTTTATTAATTTTATATCCCAGCTGTAGCCCCCTCCCTTGCCCCATCCCTATTCCACCTTCCCTCCCACATTTCCTCCCCTGCCCCTCTCCAAGTCCACTGCTATGGGGAGTTCTCTTTCCTTTCCATATAATCCTAGCCTACCAGGTGTCATCAGGACTGGCTGCACAGTCCTCCTTTGTGGTCACATAAGGCTGCTCACCTCTCAGGGGGAGGTGATCAAAGAACCAGCTACTGAGTCCTTGTCAGAGACAGTCCCTGTTCCACTTACTAAGGAACCCACTTGGATCCTGAGCTTTTATGGGCTACATCTGTGAAGGGGTTCTAGGTTATCTCCCTGCATGGTCCTTGACTGGAGTCTCAGAAAAGACCACTAGGCCCAGATATTTTGGTTCGGTTCCTCTCCTTGTGGAGCTCTTGTCCCCTCCAGGTCTTTCTATCTCCCCCTTCTTTCATAAGATTCCCTGTACTCTACCCAAAGTTTGGTTTTAAGACTCAACATCTGCTTTGATACCCTTCTGGATAGAGTCTTTCAGAGGCCCTCTGTGGTAAGCTCTGTCTTGTTTCTTGATTATCCCCTCTTCCAAAGTCCATCCCATTTGTCTTTCTGAATGAGGATTGATCATCTTACCCAGGGTCCTGTTCTTACTTAGCTCTTTTAGGTGAACAGATTTTAGTGTGTTTCTCCTATATTATATGTCTAGGATCCAGTCAGAAATTGATACATATATCAAAGAGAAAGTAAAATCAGAAAAGTCACAAACAAAAAATATCCAAGAAATCAAGGACACCAGGAAAAGATGAAATCTGGGAATAATAGGAATCAATGGAAAAGAAGATTCCAGGCTCCAAAGTCCAGAAAATATTTTCAAGAAAATCATAGAAGAAAATTTTCCCAACTTAAAAAAAAAGAGATGTCCATTAACATACAAAAGGCCTACAGAACACCAAATAGAATAGAAAAGAAAAGAAACTCCTCATGTCACATAATAGTCAAAGCACTAAATCTATAGAACAAGGAAAAAATATTAAAAGCAACAAGGGAAAAAACCCAAGTAACATATAACGGTAGACCTATCAGAATCACACCGGAATTCTCACAGAAGCTATGAAAGACAGAAGAGACTGGGAAGAAGTCATGCAGACTCTAAGAGTCTACTAATGCCAACCCAGACTACTCTACCCAGCAAAGTTTTCAAGCAACATAGATGTAGAAAACGAAATATTCCATGACAAAACTAAACTTAAATAACATCTACACAGCAACCTAACCCTACAGAAGATACTAGAAGGAAAATTCCAATCTAATGAAATCAACTACAGCCAAGAAAAAACAAGATGAAAATAACTTCACAACAAAAAAATTAAAAGAAAAAAAAAAAGCATTAAAACACTGTAACACCAAACTCACAATCAAAGGAACTAACATTCATTGGTCACTATTATCTATCAATATCAATGGAATCAGCTCTCCAATAAAAAGACACAGACTGCCAGAATGGTTGCAGAAACAGAACCCAACATTCTGCTGCATCCAAGAAACACATCAGTGCAAAAAAGACAAACACTACCTCAGAGTAAAGGCCTGGAAAAATGTTTTTCAAGCAAATGGATGCAGAAAAAAAGCTGGAGTAGCTCTCCTAATAGCTAATAAAGTAGATTTTCAACCAAAATTAATCAAAAAAGATGAGGAGGGGCACTTCATTCTCATCAAAGGAAAAATCCACCAGGAGGACATCACAATTCAGATTATGTATTCCCCAAATACAAGGACATCTGCATTTGTAAATGAAACATTCCTAAAACTTAATTGATCCCAACACCTTAATAGTGGGAGACTTCAATGTTTTATGCACACCAAAAGAAAGATCATCTAGACAATAGCTAAATAGGGAAATAATGGCACTTACAGAGGTCCAAAATCAAATGGACCTAATAGATGTTCATAGAAATTTTCACCAAAATTAAAAGATTATACTTTCTTTTCAGCACCTCAAAAATGGACCATATATTTGGGCACAAAGCAAGTGTCAACACATACAAGAAATTTGAAATAGCCCCTTGTACCCTATCAGACCATCATAGCCTAAAACTAGACCGCAACAAGAACAGAAATAACAAAAAGCATACATACACATGGAAACTAATCAACTACATACTCAATGATAGCTTTGTCAGAAAAGTAATGAAACAGAAATTAAAGAATTCCTTGATTTGTTGCTTTTTAACTGCTTTAGTTCTTTATATATTCTGGATTTTAACTCTCTGTCAGATACAAGGTTGGTGAAGATCCATTCCCTGAAAATCAAGTAATCCAATTAAAAAATGACATACAGAGCTAAACAGAGAATTCTCTGCAGAGTAACATAGAATGGCAAAGAAGCACTTAAATAATTGTTCAATGTCCTTAATCATCAAGGAGATGCAAATCAAAAAGACTCTGAGATTTCACCTCACACCCATCAGACTGGCTAAGATCAGAAAGTCGAGTGACAACACACACTGGAGAGGTTGTGGAGAAAGGGGAACCCTCCTCCACTGCTGGTGAGAATGTAAACTTGTACAACTACTCTGGAAATAAATCTGGCACTTTCTCTGACAATTAGGAATAGCACTTCCTCAAGATCCAGCTATACCATTCCTAGGTATATATCTAAAATATGCTCAAGTACACAACAAGGTATTTGTTCAACTATGTTCATAGCATTTTTATTCGTAATACCCAGAACCTGGAAACAACCCAGTTGTCCCTCAGCTGAGGAATGGATACAGAAATTGTGGTACATTTACACAATGGAATACAGCTCAGGATTTAAAAACAAGGAAATCATAAAATTTGCAGGCAGATGGTGGGAACTAGAAAAGATCATCGTGAGTGAGGTGTCCCAGAAACAGAAAGACACACTAGTGTATACTCACTTATAAGTGGATACTAGACATATAATATAGGCTAAACCTACAAAAATCTGTACACCTAAAGAAGCTCAGCTAGAAGGAGGGCCCTGGGTAATATGATCAATCCTCACTCAGAAAGGCAAATGGGATGGACATCGGAAGAGGGAGAAAACAGGAAACAGGACAGGAGCCTACCACTTCTGAAAGACTCTTCCCCACAGGTTATCAAAGCAGATGCTGAGGCTCATAACTAAACTTTAGATAGAGTGCAGAGAATCTTATGAAAGAAGGGGAAGATGAAAGGCCTGACGAGGACAGCCCCTCCACAAGAAGAGCAACAGAACCAAAAATCTGGGCACAGGATTCTTTTCTGAGGCTGATACTCTAATAGAGGACCATGCATAGAGATAACCTAGAACCCCTGCACAGATGTAGCCCATGGCAGCTTAGTCTCCAAGTGGGTTCCCTAGTAATGGGAACATGGACTGTCTGGGTCATGAACTCAGTGGCCGGCTCTTTGATCACCTCCCCCCTGAGGGAGGAACAGACTTACCAGGCCATAGAGGAAGACAATGCATCCAATCTTGATGAGAACTCATAGGCTAGGGTCAGATTGAAGGGGAAGAGATCAGCCCCTATCCATGAACTGGGGGAGAGGCAAGGAAGAAGAAGAGGGAGGGAGGGAGGGAGGGAGGGAGGGAGGGAGGGAGGGAGGGAGGGAGGGATTAGGAGGACATGAGGGAGGGGGCGACAGTTGGGATACAAAGTAAATAAATTTTAATTAATAAAAAAATACATTTATAAAAAATACATTTTTTTCAGAATGAAAAAAGCGAATCTGAGAGTTGTGAAATGAATTATACGTACTTTGTAATATCTGTGCAAACCTCTAAGAGTTTTAACTCTAAAAAAAATTTTATGTCCATAGTTGGCTTTTATTTTTAAATCCTTTTTAAAACTGGAAATAGATGGCTACTTAAAAAAAAAGTATTTCAACATTCTTGCTAGTTTAAAATTCCTTGGTGAGGAGAATGACATTATTCATATTAAATGCCATGTTTTTTATATCCTTTGATATGTATTCTTTCCCATGGGGGCAGGCATTTATGGTTTTAGAAAACTGTTACTACCTGTGAGAACATCACAAAACAAAGAACATATTACAGCAAAAAGTGGCTTGGCATAAAAATCACATTAAAAGAAGAAAAAAATGTTAGTGAGTTGTGAAGACCTCTATGTAGAAGACTTTACAGTCTATCTAGAAAAGACAGCACATGAAGAGAAAAATAGGAAATGCAACAATTTAAATTAAAATTATTATTTTGTTTAACTTGAGAAGAAATGAATTCATTTGTATGAACATTAAAAATGTCAGCTGTATTCCCCTTTTCATGCATTGTGAAAGAAAGTACAGAGATGCTTTCAAATACTGTTTTAGATTTAAAGATACTTCAACAAACCTAGATCATAATTGTGGCCACTCAGAACAATTGAACCTGAAATTGAAGGGATGCTCCCAGTGTAGGACTCTTGCTTTCCCAATCTAATAGTCAGATACTCAGTTTTCTGTATTTCCTTGCACCTAGATTATAAACATTTGCCTTGGCTTTGACCAATGAGATGTTCCCATGTTATATTTTAGTCAAAGGAGACAAATGTAAGGAAGCTGATTCCATGGAGACCATTCTATGAAGAATATGATGTAGAGGCAGTGGCTTTCAGTGAACTGTTGTGGTTCAACAACAGTTGAACAGTTCAAGAACTGTTGAGATTTAGAATCAGCCAGATAATCCATAATGTCTATACACAGCATTTTCAACAAGGGACACCTCCAGAAACTGTTCTGTAGTATTATTTGGTTATTTTTCTTTGATAATGTGTCTTCAGGCTCAGGTGCCTTGTACTTCCACAAATTCAATTATATGGTTCTTATTTCCTGCTTAACCAGCTGTAACAATTTTTTTATAATTGTAACCCCAAACTCAGACTGATGTGAACCCTTATGAGATGAAATAGCTATAGAAACTCTAATGATTAAAAAAATTATTTATAGAAAACCTGTCTAAAATTATTGATATTCTGTGCAAAATTTTAATTAGTAACTTAGTATTTCTTTGCAAATCAATAGTATCTTGAAAATTAGGACATTAAAATACTGCAGGTGAGTGTGCTGGAGAAAGTATAGGACAAAAGAGTTGGTAGATTCTACTGTATTAGATGGGAAAATAAAACAATTATATATAGCCTAGTGTGAATAGTAAATAATGGGCATGTATGATAAGCTAGAGTTGTAGAATGGTGACATTTACTGAATCTAGATGATAGGTATTCTTCCTGCATTTCATTTTTTTCTTTACAAACAACAAGAATTATAAACTAAGAAGTTAATATGCTATGGTTTATCTTTTTCTGAGGCAGAATTTTACTGTATATGGTAGGCTTCCCTGGAATGTGTTTTATTAAATCAGGTTGGCTTGAAATTCACAAACCACCTGCCACAATTTCTCCAGTGCTGAGATTACTGGAAGATGTCACTACAAAAGGCCACTGGAAATTTGAAAATGGGGGGTGGAGGGGAAATAACTCTAAGCACTGTTTTGAATTTGGATATGAGTACCCACCAAGACTGAATGAGAAAACTTCCAAAACAACACATAAAGATAAACTTACAGTGAACATCACTATTATTTAAGTCATCATTCTCAGAAATTTCTCAGAATTAGTTTGTTCATAGAGTCTACAAGTGTCCTAGTCAGTGACCTCTACGCTTAATCATGAATTTAAATCTTTGTCCTCATATTTAAAGTATTCTCTCTGGATAATCTTTAATGTTAATGGGTGACTTTTGTGCATATTTCCTGCCCGTAAGCATTGTTATTTTATCGTAAAAGTTTGTACCTGTTTTTGTTTATCTGTTTCTGTGGTTTTAGAAATATTGAGTTTTGCAGTTAAAATGAAGTTTAGATTTTGTAAGTACAAGTTCCCATTTATTATATGTGATAATAATGCTATGCCAATTTGAAGTCCTCTAGAACTTACAGAATGCCTCACTGTGACCCAGAGAGAATAACTGACTTGTTCTGCCCATTAGTAGCTGAACAAAGTACTCCCTATTTGAGTATTGCTAGCCTTTCTAGGACTTCAAATGTGTTTGTATCCAAGCCATGGTTGTGGTTAACTGAAAAAACCTTAATCCCCCAAAATGTGCTCTCTATATGCAGCCTCGTCCTGCGTCTTGTGACTCCATTGTTCTCTACTGCTTTATTTTCCCTCCTTAGATTAGGCTTTAACCTAATCTTAGTAATGACTAAGATGTGCCTTTCTCTCAGACATTAGCAACCTCAATACTGTTGTTTTCCACCATTTTTTTCAGGTATACTTCCACAATTCAAATCCTTTATTTACCCTTCTTTCCTCTAAGAAGAACTTTCCAGACATTTTTGCCCATCCTCTACTTTGTGACAGTTCAGACATCTAGATATCCAGTAACAAGCAAGAAACTTTATTTCTCATGGGTGTCAGTTGTCCTGTCATATTAGTTACTTCCAGATTCTCTCCTATTTCTTAGCTCCATACACTATACTCCAGTATATACCAGTATAAGGTATGCCAAAGGGCATTTTTTCGTAATCTCTATGTTATATACACACTGCTGTTTCTGGCCATCATATTACTAGAGTCTAAAATATTGGCAATTCAGGCCATACTTAAATACAAAAACACTTTAACTTCTCTCTCTCTCTCTCTCTCTCTCTCTCTCTCTCTCTCTCTCTGATCTGTTTGTGTGTGTGGAGAAAATGTTCCTTTTAGCCAGATGATATTTCCTCCCTCCCTCTCATATTTAGATTATCTGCTACTGTAAAACAAAACTCCCCAAAGCTTAGTGACTTAAAACAATATATTATTAGGACTTATTATTCTGGAAATTGACTGGGCTCAGCTAAGTGGATCCTTGGGTTCTCCCAGGTGGTTAGAGTCAGATGACAGCTGGAGACATCCAAAATGGCTTCTTTAGCCACATGTCTTTCTCATCTGCTGAGATGAAAGAAAGAGTTGAAGGCTTGCCAGGCATTTCTCTCTTCCAGCCTCTTCATGTGGCTGCTTGAACTTCCTCAAAACATATAGCTTGAGGATAGTCAGACTTTTTTGTAAGACAACTGGCTTCTTTCAGGGCAAGTATTCACAGAGAGGTAGAAACTACAGGGCTTTTCCTTACCACCAAAGCAAGGAACTTTACAAAATTGTAAACACCAAGTGATTCAGAATATAAGAGATGGGTAGCGTTTCACATGAATGAAAATTAGAATGTAGCTAAAAGTCAAGTATGCATTTGTCCACCTGGCTGGTAGGACTCTAGTTTTTAAACAAATATAGTTACCTAAAATATAACCCTGGTGTCTTAGTTAAACATGGCAGATCCAGAGTTTCTTTTGATTAAATAAAAGGAAAAAAAAAAAAAAGAACATTAAACCTTAAACAGTCATCTCTAAACTTGCTTAAACTTTCATTTATTTGGAGGATTGTGATAATAACCTAGACTTTGTTATGTTGTTGGCTGGAGACAGAGCTGCCACCCTTCTAGGGCTGACAAGTCAAAACAGGTGAGCCTATATGGCATGATTCACCTTGGTAGCTGTGATTACCACATAGCTCTGGGCTGGCAGAGCAGTCCACCTTCACACACACCCATGATCGCTCACAACCTGAAGCATTTCCTTGATCCTGTCAGAGATGGTAGACTGAACACACACCCAAACTCTTTCCAGTGAGACATTTTTGTGAAATCTTTGGCAGCATGTTGGCTGGCAAAGTCATCTGGCTGGCACACTCCTCCAGCATCATGTTATGGCACTGCCACCTCTACTCTGTAGAGTTTCGACATTTCATTTTGCACACCCTGTACAATGTGAGTCATTCGGCTTGCAGAGGAAGAGGAGGCGGTGGCCATCTGGTAGTCATGAGTAGATGACAAATACCCTGCACTTCGAATTTTCATCCTCATTTCACAATATTTAAGTAAACATATTTTGTAACCACTTTTTTCAGAGTTCCTTAGTGTTTGAAATGAATTTTTTAAAAACATTGTATAAAGCTACCTTTTCTCTTTTCTTTTAGACAACTGTATTTATTACTAAAATGATGACAGCAACCGTCACAAAGTGATGTGTTATTGTGTAGCCAGAACAAAAATAATACAAACCTAAATCTCATGATTAAGCCCCATGCCATTTCAGAACAACTGTGCTGAGAAGCCTTTCCACCATGCACAGCTCCATGGTAACCTCTGCTGTTTGACTGCAAAAATCCAACTATTACAGCCCATCAAAACAAAAAGTTTCCAAGTTGGGTTTAGTTAGCATCTTTTTGTGCTATACTACAGGCTGAAAGCAAATTGAAGAGAAAAAAATTATGGACACTCTATACTTAAATTGTGAGAGACAGATTAGATCTATAAAGCAAACTAGAACTACTGTGAGTTCTCATTTTGAATGAGCTTTAAGCCAGGCAACATGGCTCCACATAGGATTGAGTCAATCCTTTCTCACCTTATTTGAAAATGTTAACAGATAACAGCAAAAACTAGAGAAACAGAAAAAGAAGAAAAGCAAATATAAAGGTGTGAACCCAAACATCAGGGCCTCAAGATGCTTTAAGTTTGGCTGGGGGCCACCTAAAATCCCAAAGAAGTGCAGCATATATGAGAGGAAGGATTACCAATTTTCAAGTAAGATAATGTCTTGGTATTAAAATTTGAACAAATTTCTTACAGAGCTTTGGTAACATATCCCAGGTGGTACAAGGGCTCGCATGTCCTTAAGATTTAATAAGGCTGTTTCTTTTAATTTTGATGATGAAAAAATGTGTACCGTTGAGAAAATGAATACATTTCTGCTGACAAGCAGAAAAAGTGAGAAATGGACCTTCTGGCAGCCAGACCATTGCATTTTCAACTCACAAAAACAGTGAAAGGGGAAAAATAAAATAAAGCCACCAGGCATTCACAAAAATAACTAGATGATCTCCTTCTCTGAGTAAGATTGAATGACTATTTTTTCTTTACTCATGATAACTTCTTTATTTATGAAAACCATTGTGTTACGCACCAGTGGTTCTCAAACTTCCTAATGCTGCAACCCCTTAATTCAGTGTCTCAGGTTACGGTGATCCCTAAGCATAAATTTATTTTCATTGTTAATTCATAGCTATAATTTTGATACTGTAATGAATCATAATGTAATTATACCATGTTTTCTGGCGGTATTAGGGGAACCTTGTGAAAGGGTCATCTGACAAACCCCATACATACTCCAAGGAGATCATGACCCACAGGATGAGAACTGCTACAAAGTTACCCCTGATATTTGGGAGTGTGAAATACAGAGATATCCTTTCTTCCATAATGCCTTTGGAGGATCACTTTTAGCATAAACAGGTCCTTGAGAGACTCCTGCCTGCTCTGTTTTTCTAAGGGCTTCAAGACCCCTGGTGTTAGCTCTATTTTGCTGAAACTAGCTTATAAATTTACTTTTAAAATTCCTACATATTTGTGGTAGATGAGTTTTCATAGAAAGAAACACAGTCCAGCAAAGGTGATTCAGTGAGTACTGACAAAGCAGTATTTCTGTTCACTGTCTTGTTTACAGCAGTGTTCTTCATGTAAGGGAACACCTATGCTTCTCTTAGATCATCATATCTTAATATTCATCTTATCCCAGGTCCTCTTTCTTGTTTATCGTCTTTATGTGTACAGATTTTAGTAGTGTGTTTATCCTATCTTATAAGTCTAGTACCCATTTATAAGTGAGTATATACCGTGTGTGTCTTTCTGCTCCTGGGATACCTCAGGATGATCTTTTCTAGATCCCACCATTTGCCTGCAAATTTCATGATTTCTTTCTTTTTAATTGCTGAGTAGTATTCCATTGTGTCCCCTATCAGTGGTCTTGGAAGGGGGCAATGAGGAGATGAGGGAGGGAGGGTGAGATTGGGAGGGAAAGAGGAAAAGGCTACTGCGATACAAAGTGAATGACCTGTGATTTATATATATAAATTCTCAGTGGACTTGGATAGGGGAAAGAGAGAAAAAGAGAAAGAGAGGGTGAGCTTGGGAGGGGTTACGGAGGGGAATAGAGCTGGGATACAAAATGAATAAACTAATTAATAAAAAATAAATCAATAAAAAATATCATAATATTCTTTTGTTGCTCAAGCTTTCAGTACAAACTAACTTGTAGTTTGTTGAGAATTATACTCTCTTATTGAAGTCTCAAGATGTTAGCAGGTATTTTGTTCCTAGCTTACTACAGTTCCATGTCCCACAGAGAAACCCTTTAACAGTAAGAAATTTTTTTCTAAATTTATTTTTATTTTTATGGTTTTTGTTTTTTATTATTATCATTTATTATTACTATTTATGCAATCAGTATCCCTGCAGAGCCCCCTCCCTCGTCTCCTCCCAATCTTACTCTTGCTCCTTCTTCTCCCTCTATGCCCTTCCTCTAGTCCACTGATGGGGAGGCTCTCCTCCCCTTCTATCTGACCCTAGCTTATCCAGGAATGAATGCATTGTCTTTCTCTGGGGCCAGGCAAGGCTGCAACCCCTAGGGGGAGGTGATCAGAGAGCCAGCCATTCAGTTCATGCCAGAGACAGCCCCTGCTCCCCTTACTAGGGCACCCATTTGGAAACTGAGTCTATGGGCTATACATGAGCCAGGGCTTTTAGGTCCTCTCCATGCATGGTCCTTGGTTGGGTTACCATTCTCTACAGGGGCCCCTGGCTCAGGATTTTTGGTTCTATTTGTCATTTGGCGCTCCTGTCCCCTCCAGGTCTTTCTATCTCTCCCTTCTTTCATAAAATTCTGCCCAAAGTTTGTCTATAAGTCTCAGCCTCTGCTTTGATATCTCCATCAGTAGAGTCTTTCAGAGACCCTATGTGGTAGGCTTCTGTCCTGTTCCCCCTGTCTTTTCCTGCTTCCGATGTATAGTACATTTGACTTTCTAAATGAGGATTGAGCATCTTCCCTAGGGTCTTCTTTGTTTAGCTTCTTTAGGAACATAGATTTTAGTATGTTTATCTTATGTTATATGTTTAATATCCACTTTTGAGTATGTACATACAGTGTGTGTGTCTTTCTGTTTCTGGGTTACCTCACTCCAGATGACCTTTTCTAGTTTTTACAATTTGCCTGCAAATTTCATTATTTCCTTGTTTTTTTTAATTGCTGAGTAGTATTCCATTGTGTAAATGAACCACAATTTCTGTATCCATTCCTCCACTGAGGGACACCTAGGTTGTTTCCAGATAGAGCTGCTAGGAATATGGCTGAGCAAATGTCCTTGTTGTATACTTAAGCATATTTTGAATATATGCCTATGAATGGTATAGCTGGATAGTGAGGAAGTACTATTCCTAATTGTCTGAGAAAGTGACAGATTGATTTCCGAAGTAGTTGTGCAAGTTTACATTCCCACCAGCAATGGAGGAAGGTCCCCCTTTCTCCACATCCTCTCCAACATGTGCTGTCACTTGAGTTTTTGATCTTAGCCATTCTAATGGGTGTAAGGTGAAATCTCAGGGTTATTTGATTTGCATTTCCCTGATGACTAAGGAGCATATAAGTGTTTCTCTGCCATTCGATATTCCTCTTTTAGAATTCTCTGCTTGGGTATGTACCCCATTTTTAAATTGGATTACTTGGTTTATTGCTATTTAACTTCAAAATTTCATTATATATTCTGGATATTAACTCTCTGTAAGATATAGGGTTGGTGAAGATCCTTTCCCAGTCTGTAGGCTGTTATTTTGTTCTGACAGCAGTGTCCTTTGCTTTACAGAAGCTTTTCAGTTTCATGGGGTCCTATTTATTGATTATTGATCTCAGAGCCTGTGCTGTTGCGTGTACTGTTCAGGAAGTTGTCTCCTGTACCAACAGGGTCAAGGATCTTCCCCAGTTGTTTTTTTTTTTTTTTTTTTTTTTTTTCCAAACAGATTTAATGTGTCTGGTTTTATGTTGAGGTCTTGGATACACTTAGACTTTAGTTTTGTGCAGGGTGGTAAGTAATGGTTGATTTGCATTTTTCTGCACGCAGACATCCAGTTAAACCAGGAACATTTGTTGCAGATGCTATGTTTTTTCCATTGTATTGTTTTTGGCTTCTCTGTCAAAAATCAGGTGTCTGTAGGTGTGTGTGTTTATTTCTGATTCTTCTATTTAATTCCATTGATCCTCTAGACTGTTTCTCTTCCAGTACCATGCAGTTTTTATTACTGTTGCTCTATAATACAGCTTGAGATCAGGGATGGAGATACCTCCAGAATATCTGTTGTTGTACAGGAATTTTTTCTTTTTTTTTTTCTCTTCTTTTTAGCAATTTTGGGGTTTTTTTCATATGAAATTGTGAATTGTTCTTTTAAAGTATGTAAAGAATTGTTTTTGAACTTTGCTGGGAATTGCATTGAATCTGTAGATTGCTTGTGGTAAGATGGCCATTTTCACTATGTTAATCCTACTAATCCATGAGCATGGGAGATCTTTCCATCTTCTGTTATCTTCTTCAATTTTTTTCTTCAGCGACTTGAACTTTTTTTTTTTCATACAAGTCTTTCACTTTCTTGGTCAGAGTCACACCAAGGTACTTTATGTTATTTGTGGCTATTGTAAAGGGTGTTGTTTCCCTAATTTCTTTCTCAGGCCTTTTGTCTTTTGTATACATGAGGGCTACTGATTTTTTTTTTTTTGAGTTAAAGAATTTTTTTTCTCACAAAGCAGATGTCATGATTTCTTAGCCTCATAACTGTCTTGTTATTTTTACTTTTTCTAAGTGCTTATTTTTTTATCATAAGTGTCCTTTATTTTTTCTAGCATTCCATGAAATACCTGGAATCATTTCTTAAATACAAAGAACCTCAGAATGCCTAAGGTTGATGCTAGCCACCATACCCTCTTTCTAGGTGATGGCCAATGCCTGACTTGTCCATGAAAATCTCAACCTATATCTCACATTGAGCCCTTCCTGTATACCTACAAACTTAAAATTACATCCTTATTTATAAGATGAAGGAAAGTTCAGAGGTTTTAAGTCTAGTCTATGATCTGGAAATTGGTATATAGTGGTATAGACCTGCATGAACCTGAAGTCTTCATTCAACCTTTCTTTTTTTTTTTTTTTAATGTGCCTCAATGCTCTTTTTTGAGGCTTTATGTCTGGACTTATCTTCCTTATTGAATACATATAGGATTCTGACGCATGGGGTAAGAGGTAAAGGCCCAGATGATATCTGCAAAGCACCTGATACATAATTGAGGGTCTATACTGGACCTAAGTCATGTATTTCCTGTCTGTAATATACCAGGATTCCTCCTTGACCTCAGGACAGATCAACTCTGCTCTTTGTGGTATGTCATCTTCCTCATCCTATTCCTGGGCCTTCAACTTTCCACAGTCACGAGGCAACATCAAAGTTAGAGACCCTGAGAATGCATGACCTCTTTCTATTCTATCACACAGAATAATCCCTGCTCAGTTCCTAAGTAGTCCTTTCTAGATGACACACTAGTAAAATTGGATCACCTCCGGAAATACAGTTACTTTCATTGTGAAGATCCCTTTTAAACCAAGAATTTACTTGAAGAAGGAATATCACACACTATTATAAAAATCATCCACTGCTAAGATCAGACTTGTTCTTCATCCATCCTTCTGATTGCAGTTCTTTCTGATGGGAGGGAAGAAAAGCCTTCTTCATGTGCTTCTCCATTTCACTGCCAGACTCACTCAGGAAGACCAGTCATTGGTACAGAATGGGGAGAGAAAAACAAGCATATTCATGGCATCTAAGGATCATAAGTGACCTTAAGTCCAGGTAAAACCCATACCAATGTAGATGCAAGAATCTGTTCAAGAACCAACCAACAATGGTTGCTACATGGGCTATGATTAATAACTTCACTGACAATGGAGTCTAGTCTGGGGAATAAGAAGAGAAATGGAATATAGTATACATACATGCTCACCCCACTAAGGCAAAATAAACTGAAAACCACAAATTAGACTTGGTAAATTTTGCTTCCCCAAACAGTAAACATAACCACCACACTTTACCATTTTTCCAGGATTTTTTTCAAAAGCGCATATATCTTTGTTTATGCAAAATCCAAAAGAATAATAATTCAAAATAGTATACCCTGAGAGGAATTGGATTCTTTACCAGTGACTAGAATCTTTACTTTCCATTTATCAGATTGAAGGTTTGCTTCTAAAACACCCCCATTAGCATAAGAAAAGACACAAAAGAACCTCCACTCATTGATACATTGAAGTCCCATGAAGAATAATTTATCAAGCAGTAAACACAAAGCCAGATGCTAAACAAACAAACAAATAAGCTACCACCCCTACAGTGTTTAGTGTAACGTGGGAGATTAAAGAAGTTAGTATTTGGTAGGAGACCACACCAGAAATCAGGGAGTACATAGCTGGAGGGCAGACAGTGGCACCAACTATGCCAAGACCAGATTCACAGTTCAGCTCCAGAGTTACTGTTTTTAAAAAAATGTCTAATGGCTGAAAAGAGTAAACAACCTGAAATCATGTGCCAGAGAACCACAATTGCTCTCCTAGGAACAACAGAAATATCACTGCACCCAAGGAGTCTCCTCTTTAAGAGTTCTTGGGTGGATATTCAGGCCTGACTTACAGGCAGAACTCTCTGGGCAGCATAAAGCAGAGAGCCCACTCCAATTAGCCATCCTCAAACCCATTAGTTGACCCCAGTTCTTCAATTTACTTCTAAAGACAAGAGGTCACATTCTGTCTTTAATCCAAATTCACTCCATAAAAGAAATAATGGTGAAATCCACACTTTTTGCTTGATGTTGATGTAAGAAATGGCATTCGTAGATTTAAAGAAAATAATGTGCCTTGCTACCTTTACTATTCTCTGAAAATCCCAAATAGGACATGATCATGCTTTCAACCCTTGATAAAAAGCTTTGGTGAGTCCCCAAAGTGTGTGATGAGAAGTGGAGAGGAAAATGCATGGGGAGGGAAAGGCACAGATTGAATTCCTCATAATTTCCTGAAGAAGCATGTGGGAAGTATGAGTCTGCTCATATGCGCAACAAATGATTTAAGAATTTATGTTGGTTAGTATTCCATGTATACCACAATTTCTGTAGCCATTCTTCCATTAAAGGACATCTAGGTTATTTCCAGTTTCTGGCTATTATGAACAAAGCTATTATGAACATAGTTGAGCAAATGCCTTTATTGCATGACTGAGCATCTTTTGGATATAGTCCCCAGGAGTGATATACATAGGTCTTGAGGTAGTCTTATTCTATGTTTTCTGAGAAGGTACCAGATTGATTTCCAAAGTGGTTGTAAAAGTTTACTTTCCCACCAGCAATGGAGGAGAGATTCCCTTTCTCTACATCCTCTCAAGCATGTGTTGTCACTTGAGTTTTTGATCTTAGCCATTCTGATGGGTGTGAGATGAAATCTCACGGTCGTTTTGATTTGCATTTCCCTGATGATTAAGAATGTTGAGCATTTCTTTAAGTGTTTCTCCGGTTTGATATTCCTCTATTGAGAATTCTCTGTTTAGCAATGTACCCCATTTTTAATTGGATTATTTGGTTTGTTGGTATATAATTTCTTTAGTTCTTTCTGGTTTGTTCCTTGTTTTTTTTTTCCTTTTAAATATAATTTTTTTATTTATTACAATTTAATCACTTTGTGTCCAAGCTCTAGCCCCACCTTCCTCCCCTCCCAACCCCACCCTCTGTCCTTAATCTCCTCCCATGCCTCTTCCCCAGTCCACTTAAAGGGGAGGACCTCCTCCCCTTCCATCTGACCCTAGCCTATACGGTCTCATCAGGGCTGTTTTTCTTAGTCTCCTCTGTGGCCTGGTCAGGCTTCTCCCCCTTCAGGGGGAGATGATCAAAGAAGCAACCACTGAGTTCATGTCAGAGACAGACCTTGTTCCCCTTACTAGGATACCCACTTGGAAACTGAGCTGCCAAGGGCTACCTCTGTGCAGGGAGTCTAGGTTATCTCCATGAATGGTTCTTGGTTGAAGTATCAGTCTCAGAAAAAACACCTAGGCCCATATTTTTTGGTTCTGTTGTTCTCCTTGTAGCTATCCAGACCTTTCCAGGTCTTTCTATATCCCCCATCTTTCATAAGATTTCCTGCACTCTATCCAAAGTTTGGCTATCAGTCTCAGCATCTGCTTGAATACCCTGTTGGGCAGAGTCTTTCACAGGCCCTATGTGGTAGGCTTCTGTCTTGTTTCTTATTTTCACCTTCTTCCAAAGTCTGTCCCATTTGCCTTTCTGAATGAAAATTGAGCAACTTATCCAGAGTATCCTTCTTGTTAAGCTTCTTTAGGTGTATGGATTTTAGTATGATTATCCAATATTATATGTCTAATATTCACTTATAAGTGAGTATATACCATGTGTGTCTTTCTACTTCTGGGATAGCTCACTCAGGATGATCTTTTCTAGTTCGCAACATTTGCCTGCAAATGTCATGATTTCCTTTTTTTTTTAATTGCCTAGTAGTATACCACTGTGTAAATGTACCACAATTCCTGTATCCATTCCTCAAATGAGGGACACCTGAGTTGTTTCCAGTTCCTGGTTATTATGAACACGGTTGAGCAAATGTGCCCGTTGTGTACTTGAACATCTTTTTGATATATGCCTAGGAGTGGTATAGCTAGATCTTGAGGAAGCGCTATTCCTGATTGTCTGAGAAAGTGCCAGATTGATTTCTGTAGTGGTTGTACAAGTTTACATTCCTACCTGCAGTGGAGGAGGGTTCTCCTTTCTCCACATCCTCTCCAGCATGAGTTGTAGGTTGAGTTCTTGATCTTAGCCATTCTGTTAGGTATATAGTGAAATCTCAGGGTGGTTTTGATTTGCATTTCCCTGATAAGTAATGATGTTTAGCATTTCTTTAAGTATTTCTCTGCCACTCGATATTCCTCTACTGAGAATTAGCTGTTTAGCCCTGTAGCCCATTTTTTAATTGGATTGCTTGATTCTTTCTATATTCTGCATATTAGCCCTCTCTGTGTTTCCTAGTAAAGGGCACAGAGGCAGTCTCTGACATGAACTCAGTTCCCTGCTCTTTGCTCACTTCCCTATGGTTGAGCAACCTAGTCAGTCCACAGAGGAAGAGGATCCAGGAAGTCCTGATGGAACCTCATAGGCTAGGGACAGTCAGTAGGGGAGAAAGACTTCCCTTATTAGTGGATTAGGGGAGAGGTATAGGGGAGGAAGAAGGAGCAAGGGTGGGACCTGGAAGAGATGAGCGAGGGGACTACAAGGAAGATACAAACTGAATAAATTGCAAATAAATAAATAAATTTATTATTTAAATTATAAAAAGTAATAAATAAAATTTAAAAGAAAGAAGTCTAATTAAAGAAACAAAAATAAAATGGAAAAAGAATGTTTTATCACCCTGGGGGGGGGCGGGAATTGAGGTTGTTGTTGCTCAATTAAAGAGCCTATGGCATGTGTGTTGGGATAGGGTATAAAATAGTTCTGGAAAGAACACTGGTATGTTGGTCAGAAAATCTCCCCATCATTGGCCATGTAGACCTAAACAGTCATTTCATCTTTCTAGCCTCAGTTCTCATATCATTAACAAAGAAATAATATCTACATTATCAGTCCAATGTTATAGGTCAGAGATAAGTACTTCTCTGTTGTATACTCAGGGCCCTGGGTTCCATCCCCAGGAGTGACAAAAATCATGGTTTCACCAAGCTCAGAATTAAATGGTGTATCTTATCCATAGGCTTGATCCAAATACTGGCTTTTCAATAAATAAATGCAAAACACTGTCACCAGGAATTCCCTGGAAATAAGTGATTAATTTACAGAAGGAAAAAAAATCTAAAGAATCAAAATTTAGTTTAAGTGCAACAGATAGTAAAAATAAGCAACAAGTATTTACTGACTAGGTGTTTTGTTAAGTACTACACAGGCATTCTTATTTAATACTAAAACTGCCAATAAGGTAAATAATTATTATCCTAATGTTACATGTTAAGAAACTGAGACCAGACACATGACTGTAATATCAGCTGGGGCTGAGGCAGAAAGATCATGACTTCCAAACAACCCTGGTATATATAATGAGACTCAGTCACAAAAGTGAAAACAAGAAAAGAAACTGAAAAAAAAACTGAAAAAAAAAAAAGAAAAGAAACTGAGAAATGGAGACATTACATAACTTATCCACTGTCTCAAAGCTACTGAGTAATAGGACCAGGGATTGGACTGAGACTTTCAGAGTTTAAACTGCAGATGTATTTCTTCACAGATCCTGAAGCCAATATCAAGTACTGCAAATGACAAACACTTGCTAGTAGCAATCATAATCATTCTACCACATACTAGCAAAATAGATGGCACAGTATAGTTTACAGCTTGGGGAAGGTAATGTATATAGTTCTGTCTCTCAGGACCCTGGGAATACAGTATCTTATCAGTGACTACTTCACATGGCTATGATGAACCAAACATGTTAATATTTGTAAACTCTGTTGGATATCTTCTAAAATGTAACTAGTGTTATGCATTTTCATTAAATAAGTAGCTACATGATAAATACAAAACATAAAATTATGAATGTGATCAAAAGACATCCAGGATTTTCTGTCTAAATTCTGCATGTAAGTGCTCTGAAGTTCATGGGTTGACTGGAAGCTAGATGGTCAGCTTCTCAGTCTACTCCTTGTTTCCCTTACCACAGACCCAGAAGGACCACTCATCAGGGAACAGTTTTCTCCAGGATCCTATAATAGAGCCAGCTGCCCTCTTTCCTCTCTTGTTCTCTCAACTGCACAAAACCGCTTTTAGCTCCACCTACCACTCTTCTGAATCTAATAGCTTGTAGAAGTCTGAAAAAGCCATCAGAGTGGGTGTGTGGCAAATTGCTGTGGCAATGTCTTTAGCTAGTTATGGTTTCAAAAATAACCGAAAAAAAAAAAAACTACAAAGGATATCATCACCATAGCACCATGTTGTCATGGAGATGGGCAGAAAACAAAAAAGATAAAAGCTACCACCACCACAGTAAAAGACAAGAGAAAACCACAACCAGATGTTTTCCTAATTTTCTCTTATGCCTGCATGCACATCACTCCTTCACAGACAGATCTATGCTAAGTCACCAAATGCCCTGAAGCAGAGGAAACCCACAGACATCCCAGGAGAACCTTCGTGGCAATGTCCACACCAGCATCTTGCCAAGAATGTTCTCACAAAGCACCTAAGACTTCTTCCAGGCCAAGTTCTCCAACACATCCATGATAGAGATATTTGGAAGAAAAATGAAGATTCCTTTAAAGATGTTGCCAGTCACCCCTGCCATCATATATGTCACCAGGAAAACAAAAACCAAAGCAGGAACTCTTTTGGTCTCCCTCCCATTCCCACTGAGACTGAACCTGCCCCATGAATTCTGGTGAATTTGGCTTCCACCTCTCTCCTTGGAACCTCAGCTCTTAGAGGGAGCTTTCCTACTGCCCCAGGACTGCCTTCCAGTTGGAATTTCTTTCTCTGAAAATGTTCCTGCCAGAACTTTTAATTATTCCCTGTCTCACAAGGTGTTCTCATCTATCCCACTAAGCACCATTTTAATGGAGTCTTCAGCTTCTTCCTGCTCTATAAGATGATAGGTAATTATGAAATGAAACAACTTATGGAAAATCTATTATAGCCTATTATGCTCTCATTCTAGGGGACCTGTTATTTTAGGAAGAACATCTGAAGCTCTTTTAACTTAGCACAAAAAAAAAAAAAAAAACAGGGGTAATTGGTGTGCACTTTTCTTATGCCTTTAATGTCGTTTCTTAGACTGTATTTGTTCTTTGAGAACAGAGGTCAGGACCAGCTTTGTAAACTTTTGTGAATTTTTCCTTTTTTTTTCCTCTTAAGTCTAGGCTTACTAGAAGTATATTCCTTTCCAGTCCTGTAGAGTATGGTGACTAGCAGAAATTGGTTGGCTTTTGGTTGTGTCTTTTATAAAAGTAAAAGAGTTGCCTTTCATAGGGTGAGAGAATGGACTGTGTATCCTTGTTATTCAGATTATTTTAGTTGGTGGTAACAGAAGGGGTTCATTCTCTTCACCTCACTCCAAAGTAAGTCTTGTCCTGACTGTCAAATATCTACTTGACTTCAACTCTAAAACTTCAGGTTGGTTGTTTTTTATCCATTACATTAAAAGAAACTTTAAAATCTTACCTTAATAACAAATACCCAAGACAGTAAAATGCTTAACTTCTTGAGTGAATAGGAATTAAGCAGGTGCCTGTTACACAATAAAATCTCAATAATTGTCATGTGCTTAGCCTTTAATGACATGCATGACCTTTGTTGAATGTGGGACACATGAACAAGTCAGTGTTGGCAAATGTCTTGTCTCACCAAATTCATGCTATGTGGGCAGTGTGCCAGGTGCTTTTCACATAGAGTGTCCACATTGCCACCAAAAGCCCAGCTACTGTTTTGTTCTCCAGTAAGGCTATTGTCCAGAGGCAGAGATAGGAACCAAAAAACCTTCTTTTCTCTGATTTCCAGGAAAGGTGAACAATGCCAGCACTAATTATCAGGAACTAAGGAAGAAGTTTATGTGAGCCACATGCTCTTGAAATTAAAAAAACAAAAAACAATAATTCTGCTTTATAAATGTCCTTTCAAACACTGCCATTTAACAGGAAAGGCTTTCTGATTTCATTTTTTCCAGGCTTGTGACTTCTCACCTACTTTGAGTGATTCACTCAGTTTATTCACTCTCCAGGAATGTTGGCTTTGGCAAAGAACTGCAAGTCTCTTAAAATATACACAACTGGGCTTTCATCTCACAGTGATCACTGCTGGCTGCATATTTCACACAGTGTGTGGAAGGATATGTTAAATTAAGAACATAATCTCTCAAGTGAGATACAGGTCCTGGTTAAGCCACTCAAGAATTACTTATGCATTAACTTCCCCAAAAGAGTATGAGTAAGCTCTTCAGCTATTACCTCTCCCAGGTCTTGATTTCATCCCCTCTCAATTATCTCAAGCCACAGTAAATTAAACTCATCAAAGGAAATGACACTTGGAAAGGAAGAAATCAATGCCAATACTCCTTTAAACATGCACATTCTAAAGAAGTAAGCTAAATTAACCTGTCAGTTTTCTAAAGCATAACTCAAAGTTAAATCTCACTAAGTCAATGTACACAATCTATATGATTTAACAATATGCTCAACAACATGTACATGTTTGAGTAGTTCAAGCAAATATATAGCACAAAGCCCTTATGAGCTTAAAGTCTTTGAGGATGAGCAAGACAAGCACACATGCAAAAAAACTAATGATGGAGGCCAGATGAATGATTCCCCCACAGTGAGAACAGCAAACACTTTTCTCTGAGTGATATCCAGATTCCAGTTTCTTGAAGTGTGTGACTGAAAAATAAATATCTGAACTTCTACATTATCTTCGTTTTCCAATCTATAAAATAGCACATGCCATAGTAAATTAATCAAATGACTGTAGTGATTAATTAAGATAGAAATGACAGAATCACTATGTGTGTCTAATATGCCCTGTAATAAAAGAACAATTTAAGAAGTCAGGCCAAAGAAATTGTTGCTATTCTTGGTTGCTTTTCAATGAAATGTAAACAAGTAACCTATGCCACCATCTTACTTTTTTAAAATTTAAATGCTGTTCATACATTTTTAGTACCTGGAACATGGTGAGTACTTAATATATTTTGTTAATGTAAAAAATGAATAAAATTTTAAAGTGTAGTTAGATTAAATTTGTCTATGGAACAGTAATAATAAGAGAGATCTTTGCCTTGATTTGTATATAACACAGTAATAAGAGAGATCTTTGTCTTGAGTCTTCTAAGCTCCCATCTCATATACTGCCTAAATGTTAATAAAGGCAAAAATCTGATGCAATAGGAGAACCTCTGCACTATTAGATTTCTTGAGTTATGGTTATTAGCATCTTCCTGAGTACCACTAAAATCTCTTTTTTTTCTGATCTAAAATATAGACAGAGAAAAGAGCTTTCTTTAAACACAGAAAAATAAATCTTCAATGAGGAAATATTATAAAAGGGCCTTTGTGATTTAGTTCAGCAAAGTAGCTAATACAAGACTGAAAATGTAGTAAGCTACCACCACTTTTCACAGTGGAAAGACTAGATTAGAGAGTAGCCTCAGTCATAAAGAAGACCATCACTCAGCACATGGGCACATGCACAAGACTCACTGTCTTGCTTAGGAAAAAATCAACATGGAAATCAGCAGTGTTAAAATAGCTACATTTCCTTCTCCTAAGCAAACTCTTCACAAAATGTGTTTCTAGTTTCCTCTGGACAACCATAAAGGGAAACAGATACACACGATTTTGGAAATGGCAGTCTTTAGAGAAACAACAAAGCATAAAATACCTTAGCACTGAGTTACTTTCCAAAAAGGAAGCATTACCATCACCAGAGGAAACAAAGGGTAGTAAGACCTTTCCTTTCAGCAACATCCAGACTAAAATGAAGGCCCCCCCTTGGGTGACATTTAGCTATGAAGAGCTTGCCTTACAAGAGAACTTAGGGCATAAGCAAGAGCTCCTGTAGGGTACTGTAGTGGGAAAGGAGGTTCAGAGAAGCATGTTTATCTCCCCACTACCCTACTTGTGTATATCTTATACCTGTGTCTGTACATATGGAGTTGATATTGCTCTTGTTTTAGGAGTTTGGAAACTTGAATCCCTACTTGTGTTGAGTATTTCCCTTTCTGCAAGAGGTGGTATGATTGAGGTTTTGGTTCTTCACCCACTAAATTTCTACAACACTGTATTATACCTAGTATAAATTCACAAAAGTGCATTAAAGTAGACATGGAGAAAATAACCTATTAACTAAGATCACATGGGTAACACAATCAAACTCAGAAGGTTCTTATAAGAGGGCTTTAAATACAGGAGTCATCCACTGGTTTAGGAGAAAAAAAATATGGAATGTAATAACACCTACAGAGTAGCACAGCAGGAAGCTCTTGCCATCTATAAGCCTGGGAAAACAACTTGCATGTGCCAATGCAAGTTGGCACATGGAGGAGTGACAGAGCACTCAGTGGGAGCTGTAGTTATAGAAAAATCTCTCTGTTTGAGGTAAAAGAAAACTACCCTCATCTGCTTCCTTCTGTCCTACTTCATGCCTGTGCCTCTGTGGATTGAACCAACAAGAAGCATAGTGGTAGAGCTCATCTCCTTCCTTCTAGATTAGAAAAAGGAGAATACCATAAATTGGTAAACAGTTGATAAAGTGTTAGTTGATAAAGTTGCTGTGCTCTGCAAAATAGTCTAATTATAGTAGTAGGGTTCATGAACTTTTACATGGCAGCTCTCAGAAGGAAGCAAGAGAAGACAGCATACACTGGAAAACTGTTAGTGTCCAGAGGATGCTGAAAGAATGACCCCAGACTCAAGTAGCATGCAAGCAACAAAAGGCATTATTCAACAGAAGATCAGTATGCTGGGGCTACCATCCAGGCAAAACAACGACCCTAGACAAAGGCTCACAGGTCTTCTTATAAGGAACTTGGAGAATTTCAGGGATAGGTAGGTCATCTTTATTGTGATTGGCGCAAGACAAAAAGCAAGGGTACGAGTGCATCTATGATTGGCTAGGGATAGCTAGGGCCTAATTAGGGATTGGGGGCTCTCTAAACTGGTCCAAACCTGCCCAAACTGGTGGGTGGCAGGGAAGTCACAAATGTTAATTCCTGATTGGCTTGACTCCAGGTGGTCAATGGACTGCATTCTTGTGTTAAGAATGTTTTACTACAAGATAAGATAAGGCTGCCTAGAACAGTTGTCCCTTCCCATTTTTGTGGTTATGTCTAGGCTGTTTCTTGGGTGGGAGATTTTAAGATCTTGAACCTGGAGTTTGAGGCCGGGTCCTCTCAATATGGATACCAAGGGTGAGCTCTTTATTGTTGCTTCTAATTTTCCATACTGCCAGTTTTTGTTTTCTGAACTCTTCATCCTGTAGAGCTGTTCTTTGATATTTGTTTTTGTCTCCCCCTCTTCCTTACCTCCCAGTGAGAACGAATCTACAGTGAGTCCATGTCTGGTTAGATAACCTGCTTGATCCTAGTTTTGTTTCTAAAAATGTAGGGTATGGACCAGACTTTCTTCTAATCATAAAATGAAGCAAACAAATAAATTCCTAGGAATTCTTGCTTTAAAAAAAAATTTAAAGAAGAAATGATGAAAATGTGAACATGGAGGTGAAGATATTTTAAAAGAAAAACTAAAAAAAATGAAGCAATAGTTTCAAAATGTATACATTTAGGAACATTTAATTCTCCAAATATATCTGAAGAAACTTTCAGAGTGTGTACATAGGAACCAAAGAAATGAGAACCATTTTTCAATGAAATCCATCCACTATTTTCCACTCAACTTTTCTCATGAATTAGAATTTTACCTAAAAGAGTTAAACTATCAAAACTGCATAAGATCAGTTATAGTTTACTGGTGATTAGTTTTATTCATTATTGATCATATTGGCTTCTTATAAAAACAACACAATAGTCTGCTGTTCTGTGACACTGGAGATCTTATTTCAAACCTACTAAAGGGAAAATGAATCACCACAGTGATTCTTCTAAGGGAGTCAGAAATAACATAATTGAAGAAGGAAAGATTTGAACATATTTATCTTAAAGTCCTTTAAATTGCTCTACTATTTGAAGAACAGCTTAAAGACATAGCCACACTTATTTGCATAATATTGTAGAATATTAATGTTCTCCCTTATGAGTCCTTGAATATTTTGACATCCCCTCACCAGGGAAGTTTGATGGCATTCATGAGGGGTCATTATGTGTTTTAAGCACTCCCACTAGACTCAGTTAGAGGACACCTGCTATGTGTCTTCTTCGTGTATAAAATAATTTTCCATTAATGGTATGGACTCTCTGTGGACCAAACTGTGACTATTTTGTCTATACAATATCTAGCACCTATTGTCTGTTGTACATAATGTCTAGCACCTACTAAGATAATTGCCTAACAGATTTTGTGAATAAATAGAATGAATGGAAGTTTGGTTTTTTTTTTTTTTCCAAACTATAAGTTCTCTTGAAGTCAAGAATCCTGCTTCTGTAAGTAGATTCCCTTGTTTTACCATGGAACACAGTTCAAACCTGTTAATGAAGAAATGAGTGTTTTTCTTTGGTTCTATGCACATCTCACCTTTTGACATTATAACACAACATTGTCATTAATAAAGTTAACACCAAGAACAAGAACTTTGCAGTCAGTTAAAAAATATTCAAAACCTTATAATTTATGTAATAATTTTGCATCGAACCATATCCAAAGCGGAACTACTCTTTTTTATATATTTTTTATTTTTATTAATTACAATGTATTCACTTTGTACCTCTCCTGAAGCTCCCTCCTCCTCCTCTCCCAATCCTCCCCTCCCTCTTCTCCACCCATGCCCCTCCCCCAGTCAACTAATAGTGGAGGTCTTCCTCCCCTTCCTTCTGATCCGAGTCTATCAGATCTCATCAGGAGTGGCTGCATTGTCTTCCTCTGTGGCCTGGTAAGGTTGCTCCCCCCTCAGGGAGAGGTGATCAAAGAGCAGGCCAATCAGTTCAAGTCAGAGACAGGCCCTCTTCCCATTACTATGTAACCCACTTGGACACTGAACTGACATGGACTACATCTGTGCAGGAATACTCATACAAAGTTAAGTTTTCAAATTATAATGGTTTAACTTATGAATTTTCAACTTTATGATGGTGTGGAAATGATATGTCTTCAATGCTCTGGATTTTAAGTTTGAATCTTTCTCTGGACTGGTGATAAGAGAACAGACAACAGTGGGGAGTTACAGTTCCTGCTCAGCCCACCACAAGAAACTACTCTATAGGGAGCTATACTAATAAGTAGGACACACAGCATAATAGGAATGTTAAATGCATTTTTTTTTTTACTTACTGAGATTTTTTATTTATGATGGGCTCATGTGAATTTATAGTATATATTCTTAGAGAATATATACTATGTCCCAGACTTAAGTCAGATAGTACAAATAGATTTGTAGGTAAAACCAGGAAAAGTCCTTGATCTTATGAAATTTATATAGGGTTATTTGGGAAATACTTTCTAACCAGGTAGTTACACGAATACTTACAATTGAAAGCAGAAATACAAACAAAGGTATTAGACATGTAGATGACGTCAAGGATTGGAGAGAATATACAAAGCTGGAGATTTCTTATGACCGAATGATAGAAGGATATGGTGCAACCATTTTGGAGAGAATTAAAAGTATATAACCAAAGTAACTGCTTCTGCTTTGTGGTCAAGCAATTACCAGACCACTTACTATACAGAGATCATAACAAGATGAACAGATAGACAGCTTTGTTATTTGTCACAATATAAATTGTGCTAGAAAACAAACTAACTTGTCAACTCAACAGTGGATAGAAAAATGTGGCAGATGTTCTCTGTATGTTACCAGGATGGACTTTTTCTCTGATATTTTCTTCTTATATTCTTTAAGGAAAGCATTCAGGCAAGAGAAGCAGACCATTTAAGAAAAGATTCATTTAGCAAACAGAAACAAAGCAAGAGTATTCTAGATGACTTAGAGTAGGTTGAAACAATAGTGTATACAATGAGAGATCTTGAGTTTACTACATAGGATATTTTCACGAGTATTTGTGATTGGAGTAGCACATTCATGAGGTAAGGCAATTATTTTTCCCTTACAAATCATAATGGACTAGATCTGCCATTTCAGATGTTTCTTCCCATGATTGTCTTGAAAATCCCATAAGAGGAGTCAAAACCACAATGTAAATGATGTTATAATGAAGCTCTGGTATTTTGGAGACTCAGAATCTTCATATTTCATCTGTGGAGCAATTGGAAATGTCCAATAAAACCTTAATTTCTGGTGTATCAGGAAGAACCTAACATTATTTTCAAGGACATTACCTATAAAAGGACATTTTAAACATGAGGATTAACTATTACCAAAACATAGTCATAATTTCCTTGGTTACTTCAATTCCAACTCCCTTCCTACTTGGTCTTATTAAGACATAACACAGAAGTTGGTAACCATGAACTAGACAAGAAGTCTTGTGACCTATTGTCCACATTGAATCTGCCTCTTTTTTTTGTTCTTTAGTAAATAAAATTTTATTGGAATATGAATAGACCTATTTAGCTATATATTGTATGTGTCTGTTTTCATACTATAATAAAAGAATGGAATTATAACAGACTATATGACCCACAAAACCCAAATCATATACTATCTGATACTTCTCAGAATTATGTTTTACTTACTAGCTTCTGGAATACATATGCTTGTAGAAATATGGATAAATCTTTAAAACCTAGTACTGAGTGTTAAAAGCAAGCAAGCAAGAAACAAACTAAGAAAGGAAAAAATAAGGAAGAAAAAAGAAAAAACTAGTGGTGTAGCTCAGTTTATTAGAGTACATGTGTAGCCTGCAAGAAGTCTCGGTTCAGCTCCCACCACCATATAAACTGGGTAAGATTTGAGCACGATAATCTCAACACACAGGAGGTGGCAATACTAGGATGAGAAGTTCACAGTGTTCCAAAGGTGAGCTGGAGGCTTGTCTAGCTTAGATAAGACCCTGTCTCAAAAAACAAATGAGAAAAAGAATACATATATATTATACAGTATATTATATATATTATCTATATAATATATACAATACATAATATATAATTATATGTTCTATATATCATATATCATATCATATATCATATATTATATATCATACATTATATATTATATATCATATATTATATATCACATAATATATATTATATATATCTTGTATGTTGTAATCATATATCATATATCATATTATATATAACTATATAATATATATTATAGCTACATTATATTAGGATATATATATCCAATATATAATAGCTAATAAATTAGTATATTATATATTATATATTATATATTATATATTATATATTATATATTATATATTATATATTATATATTATATATTATATATATTAAGAAAAGGATATATAAAATATATATAACATATAAGATATAATATATGATATATGACATATGATATATAATTATTATATATAATATGGAATTATTTATAGAATATAGATATATAGTTAGATTTGATGTACATATATACGTATATGTACATATATAATATATAATGTATAATATAGTATAATATATAGTATATAGTATATAATATATAGTATATAATATATAATATAATATATAATAAATAATATATAATATAATATATAATATATAGTGTATAGTATAGAGTATATAATATGTAATATAATATATATATATATCAGATGTAGTTCAAGCCCCTAGAATATATGATATATAATATATAATATAAAATTAACTATTCTCAACTTCATTTGGAAAAAAACCCAGAATATCTAAAACAATCATATACAAAAAAAAAAAAAAAAAAATTGGAGGGATCTTTATCCCTTACTACAAAGCAATATTTATAAAATGGGCATGGTATTAGCATAAAAACAAACTGGTTGGTGGATCAATGCAATTGAATTGAAGACCCAGAAATAAACACAGACATTTGATTTTTAATAAAGAAGCCAAAACCATTCAATGGAAAAAGATAGCATCTTGACCAAATGGTGCTGGTCTAACTGGATATCTACATATTGAAAAGTACAAATAGATCCATATTTATCATCCTGCATAATACTCAAGTCCAAGTGTATCAAAGATCTCAACATAAAAATAGAAACACTAAATCTTTTAGAAGAGAAAGTGGGAATTGGCCATAAACTCATTGGAACAGGCAATAACTTCTTGAAGAGAACATCAACAGCTCAGGCTCTAAGATCATCAATTAATAAATGGGAATTCATGAAACTGAAAGGCTTCTGTAAGTACATTGTCAACTGTAGAACAAAAAAACAAACAAACAACAACAACAAAATGGCAGCCTAGAGATTGGGAAAAGATCGTCACCAACCCGACATCCCACAAAGGGTTAACATCCAAGCTATATAAAGAACTCAAGAAATTAAACACCAACAAACCAAGTAACTAAAATGGGGTACAGGGATAAACTGAGAATTCTCTACAGAGGAACTCAAATTGTTGAGACTCACTTACAGAAATGCTCAACTCCCTTAGTCTTCAAAGAAATCCAAATCAAAACAACTCTGAGACTCCATCTAACACTAATCAGAATGGCTAAGGTCAAAACTCAAGTGATAGCACATGCTGACAAGGATGTGAAGCAAGAGAAACATTCCTCTATTTATGGTGGGAGTGCAACTTTTATAATGACTTTGGAAATCAGTCTGACAACTTCTCATAAAATTGTGAATAGCTCTACCTCAATACCCACCTATACCACTTCTGGGCTTATACCCAAAAGATGCTCCACCATACAACAAAGACATTTGTTCAACTGTGTTCATAGCAGCCTTGTCCATAATAGCCCTAAATTAGAAACAGCCCAGATGTCCCTCAACCAAAAAATGGATAGAAAAATTGGGGTATATTTACACAATGGAATACCACTCATCTGTTAAGAACAACAAAAAAAAAAAATCAAGAAATTTGCAGGCAAATGAATGAAACTGCAAAAGATCATCCCGAGTGAGGTAAGCCAGACCCAGAAAAACACATATGGTATGTATTCACTAATAAGCAGATATTAGCTGTATAGTACAGGATAACCATACTACAATTCACACACCCAAAGAAGCTAAGTAACAAGGAGGACTCATGGGAGGATGTTTGAATTTCAGTCAGTTAAATGTAAAAAAGCAAAAGTGGTTGGAGAGAGTGAACAAGATAGGAGAAGGAGTGCTGAGGAAAATGAGGGTGGGGAATCAAATGTGGGGAGGGTGTCATAGGAGGACAGAGGACTTGCAGAGAGAAGAAAAACCATGGGCAAGGACATCTTTGATAGAAGCTGGAGACATAAGACAGGATAGGTTCCAGGGAGGATATGGAGGTGACCCTAGCTGAGAGCCCTAGTAGGGGGGATTATGGAAACTGAAGAGGCCACCCTCTAAACAGACAGAACTCCTAGTTGGGGGAGTGGAACACCAACCCACCCACAAAAATTTCAACCCAAAATTTACCCTGCCTACAAGATGTGCAGGAATAAAGATAGCACAGAATTTGAGGGAATATCCCATCAATGCCTGGACCAACCTGAGACCCACACCAATGGAGAGAACCAGTCACTAACACTATTAATAATACTCCACTAAGCTTGCAGAAAGGAGCCTAGAATAGCTATCCTCTAAGAGGACCCACCAGCAATGGATCAACACAGAGGATGAGACTCACAGACAAACATTGCACAGAGTTCAGAGCCTTGTGGAAGAGTGGGAGGAAGCATGAAAGGACCTGGAATGGACAGGAACTATGCAAAAAGAGCCAACTAACTGGAGGGCTTGCGGAGAATGACATATCACAAGAACCATGCATGGACTGTTCCTAGGACCCCTATAGAAATGTTCCCAATGGACAGCTTGGTCTTCATGTCGGTCTCCAGGTAAGAGGAGTGGGGCCTGTCTCTGACAAGGACTCTGTTATATGCTTTTTGATCACTTCTCCCTGGGAATGGCTGAGAAAAACATAAAGAAATGCTCAACATCCTTAGTCATCAGGGAAATACAAATCAAAATGACTCTGGGATTCTACCTTACAGCCATTAGAATGGATAAGATCAAAAAACTCAAATGATTGCACATGCTCACAAGGATGTGGAAAGGGTGCCACTCCTCCAGTACTGGTGGGAGTATAAACTTTTACAGCCACTTTGGAAATCAATCTGGTGCTATCTCAGAAAACTGGAAATAGCCTTACCTCAAGACTCATCTATACCACTCCTGGGCATACACTGAAAGATGTAGCAAGGACATCTGATCAACCTTGTTCATAGCATATTTGTAATAGCCAGAAACGGGTAACAATCTAGATGTCCCTCAACCAAAGATTGGAGAAAGAATGTATAGTATATTTACACAATGAAATACTAATCAGCCATTAAAAACAGGGAAATCATTAAAATTTCAAGCAAATGGGTTGAACCAGAAAAGATCATACTGAGTGAGGTAACACAAACCCAGAAAGACACACATGGTGTGTACTCACTTATATGTGGATTTTAGTCATATCATATAGTATAGATAGACATACTACAATGGGCAGTCTCCAAAAAGATAAATAACAAGGAAGCCCCAAGGGAGGATGCATAAATCTCAGGATGGGAAATACAATAGACAGAAGCAGTGGTTGAAGAGTGAGAACAAGGCAGAAGAGGGAGCTCAGAGAGAAACAAGGGTAGAGATCAGACCTAAGGAGACTAGGGGCTGGACGGCAGAAGCCTTGTGGAAAAAAGAACTGTGGTTGGGGGCATCTTTGTGACAAGCTACATACCTAAATCAGAATAGCCTCTGGGAGGATATGAGTGGGTCTCTAGCTTACACTCCTAGTAGAAGGGGCCATGGAAACTGAAGAGGACACCCTTTATCTAGACACTACTCCTAGTGGATGAAGGAAATCACCAACCCACCCACAAAAACTCCAGTCCAAAATCTCCCAACCTACTAGACCTGCAAAGACAAAGATAGAACAGATTGACAAGAGACTGGGGGTATGTCCAACTAATGCTGGGCACAACCCTAAGACCCACCCCATGGAAGAAAGCCAAGCACTATCACTATTAATTATACTTTGATATGCTTTCAGACAGGAGCCTACCAGAATTGTCCTCTAAGAGGCTCCAGCCAGCAATGTTCCATAACAGATACTGATTGACTCAGTACCAATCATTGAGTGAAGCATTGCTAGTCTACTGGAAAAGAAGGGGGAAGAATAAATGGCTTTAGAGGTATTAAAACCTCCATAAGAAGACCATCAGAGCCAATCAGACAGGGACCAGAGGAGCCTATGGAGTCTGAAGTACTAACCAAAGACAATGAACGTTCTTGACCTAGGTCCTCTACATATAAGTAGCTGATGAGTATCTTAGGCTTCATGTGGGCCCTCTAGTTAGCGGAGTGGGGGATGTCTCTGACACGCCTCTTTTTTAATGACTTCTCCCAATGGGACTGTGCCACCAGGCCACAGGGGAAAAAGACAAACTCAGTCCTCATGAGAATAGATGAGCTGGGGTGTCTGGGTAAGGGAGCTCTCCTATTTTAAGGAACAGTGGAAGAGTGTTAAGGGACAATGGGACTGGAAAGAGAAGGAGAGAGGCCTATGACTGAGATGTAAATTGAATTAATTAATTAGAAAACGACAAAAGGTAACTAAAATTATGAAGATCAGAACATGACCACAGACGTTCTACAGAACCAGGGTCTACTTGAGGACAGAATCCCTGGGTGGCTCACCTGAGTTTGGGTACTTGTAAGCAGATGTAGCCATCTAAGGATCTGCTCTTACATTTAAGTTGGCATTATTGCAGAATCAGAGTATTACAGAATATAGTTTAGTCCCACAAAGTATGTGCATCCATGAAGGTCTGGGTCACTCAAAAAAAAAATTCAATGGATAACTAAAATTGCCTTGTCTCTACTGATGAAATTAAATTAAAATTATAACTAAAAAACCTTCCTACTCAAGAGTCACTAGGACTAGATAGCTTTACTGGTGAATCCTATCTAAACTGTCACAAAATAATTCTAATTCAACAAAAATATTTTAAAGTTTGCAAACAAAGCAATACTTATCAATCCTTACTAAGAGGTAAAATTATGTAAACTTTAAAAAAGAAGACAAGTATGAACAATAGTCTTCATTCACATGAAATTTGGAGCAAAATTTGAAACAGACCTATTCAACAAAATATGCAAAATGACTAGGTTTTTTTTGGGGGGAAGGAAAGGAAACGTTAGTTTAACATGTTTTTGTTTATCTTTTGTATTATTTTTTTGTTTTATACATTTATTCATGATGTTTATACGTGAGTACAATTTTATCCAAACTGTTGACTTATTCATTTAAAACTGATCCAATATAATAAATATAAATGATCAATCTCACCTAAAATATATTTTCAGAACTATTACCTATTTTTAACTCACTAGAATTCCCAAAGATAATATATTTGAATTTAGTCAAAAGAAGTCAACATATGCCTTCTTTTTTTTCTCCATGGTCTTTCTTTTTTTTTTAATTTTTCATCAATTACACTTTATTCATTCTGCATCCCCCCATAAGCCCCACCCTCCTCCCCTCCCAATCCCACTCTCCCTCCTCCCTCTGCATGCATGCCACTTCCCAAGTCCACAGATAGGGGAGGTTCTCCTCTCCTTTCTGATCTTAGTCTATCAGTTCACATCAAAAGTGGCTGCATTGTCCTCTACTATGGCCTGGTAAGGCTGCTCCCCCCCAGGGGGAGGTGATCAAACAGCAGGCCACTCAGATTATGTCAGAGGAAGACCCTCTACACATTACTATGTAACCCAATTGGACTCTGAACTGCCATGGGCTACATCTGTGCAGGGATACTGGGTTATCTCTATGAATAGTCCTTGGTTGGAGTATGAGTCTCTGGGAAGTTCCCTGTGTTCAAATTTTCTTGTTCTGTTGCTCTCCTTGTGGAGACCCTGTCCTCTCCAGCTCTTACTATTTCCCAGTTCTTACCTAAAATTCCATTCACTCTGCCCAACAGTTGCCCATCAGGCTCAGCATCTGCTTTGATAGTCTGAAGGGCAGAGGCTTTCAGGGGCCCTCTGTGGTAGGTTCCTAGGTTGTTTCCTGTTTTCCTCATCTTCTGATGTCAATCCTCTTTGCCTTTCCGGCTGGGGATTGGACATTTTTGTTAGGGTCCTCTCTCTTGCTTAGATTCTTTAGATGCACAGGTTTTAGTGGGTTTGTCCTATGTTGTATGTCTATATGAGTGAGTATATACCATGTGTGTCTTTTTGCTTCTGGGATATCTCACTCAGGATGATCCTTTCCAGGTCCCACCATTTACCTGCAAATTTCATGATTTCCTTATTTTTCATTGCTGAGTAATATTCGATTGTGTAGATGGACCACAATTTCTGCATCCATTCTTCAGTTGAGGGGCATCTGGGTTGTTTCCAGCTTCTGGCTATTACAAATAAAGCTGCTACAAACATGGTTGAGCAAAAGTCCTTTTTGTGTGCTTTAGCCTCTTTTGGATATATGCCCAGGAGTGGTATGGCTGGATCTTGAGGAAGCGCTATTCCTAGTTGTTTGAGAAAGCGCCAGATGGATTTCCAGAGTGGTTGTACAAGTTTACATTCCCACCAGCAGTGGAGAAGGGTTCCTCTTTCTCCACAACCTCTCCAGCATGTGTTGTCACTTGAGTTTTTGATCTTGGCCATTCTCATGGGTGTAAGGTGAAATCTCAGGGTTGTTTTGATTTGCATTCCCCTAATGGCTAGTGAGGTTGAGCATTTCTTTAAGTGCTTCTCTGCCATTCGGTATTCCTCTACAGAGAATTCTCTGTTTAGCTCTGTTCCCCATTTTTTAAGTGGATTACTTGGTTTGCTGCTTTTCAGCTTCTTTAGTTCTTTATATATACTGGATATGAGTTCTCAGTCAGATAAAGGGTTGGTGAAGATTCTTTCCCAATATGTAGGCAGTCGCTTTGTTTTGATGACAGTGTCCTTTGCTTTGCAGAAGCTTTTCAGTTTCATGAGGTCCCATTTATTGATTGTTGCTCTTAGAGCCTGTGCTGTTGGTGTTCTGTTCAGGAACTTTTCTCCTGTACCAATGAGTTCTAGGGTATTTCCCACTATTTTCAAGCCGATTTAATGTGTCTGGTTTTATGTTGAGGTCTTTGATCCACTTGGACTTCAGTTTTGTGCAGGGTGATAAGTATGGATCTATTTTCATTTTTCTACATGTAGACATCCAGTTAGACCAGCACCATTTGTTGAAGATGCTATCTTTTTTACATTGAATGGTTTTGGCGTCTTTGTCAAAAATCAGGTTCCATAAGTGTGTGGGTTTATTTCTGGGTCCTCTGTTCGGTTCCATTGATCCACCATTCTGTTTCTATGCAAGTACCATGCAGTTTTTAAAACTGTTGCTCTATAGTACAACTTGAGATCAGGGACGGAGATACCTCCAGAAGATCTTTTATTGTAGAGGATTGTTTTAGCAATTCTGGGTTTCTTGTTATTCCATATGAAGTTGAGAATTTTTCTTTCCAGGTCTGTAAAGAATTGTGTTTGTAATTTGATGGGCATTGCATTGAATCTGTAGATTGATTTTGGTAAGATGGCCATTTTTACTATGTTAATCTTGCCAAGCCATAAGCATGGGAGATCTTTCCATCTTCTCATATCTTCTTCTAATTCTTTCTTCAGAGATTTGAAATTTGTTTCATACAAGTCTTTGACTTCCTTGGTTAGGGTTACTCCGAGGTACCTTATGTCATTTGTGGCTATTGTGAAGGGTGTTGTTTCCCTAATTTCTTTCTCAGCCCTTTTGTCTTTTGTATACAGAAGGGCTACTGATTTTTTTGAGTTAATTTTGTATCCGGCCACTTTGCTGAAGGTGTTTATCAGCTGTAGGAGTTCCCTGGTAGAGTTTTTGGGGTCACTCACGTATACTATCATATCATCTGCAAATAGTGATAATTTGACTTCTTCCTTTCCAATTTGTATCCCCTTGATCTCCTTCAACTGTCTTATTGCTCTAGCAAGGACTTCCAGCACTATGTTGAAGAGATATGGAGAGAGTGGGCAGCCTTGTCTTGTCCCTGATTTTAGTGGGATTGCTTTAAGTTTCTCTCCATTCAGTTTGATGTTGGCTATAGGCTTGCTGTATATCGCCTTTACTATGTTTAGATATGTGCCTTGTATCCCTGATCTCTCCAATACTTTAAACATGAATGGATGTTGGATTTTGTCAAATGCTTTTTCAGCATCTAGGGAGATTATCATGTGGTTTTTTTCTTTCAGTTTGTTAATATGGTGGATCACATTGATGGATTTCCATATATTGAACCACCACTACATACCTGGGATGAAGCCTACTTGGTCATACTGAATAATATCTTTGATGTGTTCTTGGATTCGGTTTGCAAGTATTTTATTAAGTATTTTTGCATCAATGTTCATAAGGGAGATTGGCCTGAAATTCTCTTTCTTTGTTGAGTCTTTGTGAGGTTTAGGTACCAAGGTGACTGTGGCTTCATAGAATGAGTTTGGTAATGCTCCTTCTGTTTCTATTTTGTGGAATAGTTTGAAGAGAATTGGTGTTAGCTCTTCTTTGAAGGTCTGGTAGAATTCTGTGCTGAAGCCATCTGGTCCTGGGCTTTTTTTGGATGGGAGACTTTTGATGACCACTTCTATTTCTTTGGGGGATATAGGACTATTTAGTTGATTTACCTGGTCCTGATTCAGCTTTGGTAAGTCAAATTGATCAAGAAAATTGTCCATTTCATTTAGATTTTCAAATTTTGTGGCATATAAACTTTTTAAGGAAGTCCTAATGATTGTTTGGATTTCCTCAGTGTCTGTAGTTATATCCCCCTTTTCATTTCTGATTTTGTTGATTTGGGTGGTGTCTCTCTGCCTTTTAGTTAGCTTGGCTAAGGGTTTGTCGATCTTGTTGATTTTCTCAAAGAACCAGCTCTTGGTTTCATTGATTCTTTGAATTGTTTTATTTGTTTCCAATTGATTGATTTCAGCCCTGAGTTTGATTATTTCCAGCCGTCTACTCCTTCTTGGTGTGTCTGCTTCTTCTTTTTCTAGGGTTTTTAAGTGAGCCATTAAGGTGCTTGAATGAGCTGTCTCGAATTTCTTCTTGAAGGTACTTAGTGCTATGAACTTTCCTCTTAGCACTGCTTTCATTGTGTCCCACAAGTTTGGGTATGTTGTGTCTTCATTTTCATTGATTTCTAGAAAGACTTTAATTTCTTTCTTTATTTCTTCCCTGACCCAGCTGTCATTTAGTAACAAGTTGTTCAGTTTCCATGTGTGTGTAGGCTTTTTGCTATTTCTGTTATTGTTGAGGTCCAGCTTTATTCCATGGTGATCAGACAAGATACTTGGGATTATTTCAATCTTCTTGTATCTGTTGAGGCTTGCTTTGTGACCCACTATATGGTCTATTTTGGAGAAGGTTCCATACGGTGCTAAGAAGAAGGTAAATTCTTTTGTGTTTGGGTGTAAAGTTCTGTAAATGTCTGTTAGGTCCATTTGATTCATGACCTCTGTCAGAGACATTGTTTCTTTGTTTAATTTCTCTTTTGTTGACCTGTCCTTTGTTGAGAGTGGGGTGTTGAAGTCTCCCACTATTAATGTGTGGGGATCTATATGTGCTTTAAATTTTATCAATGTTTCTTTAACAAATGTGGGTGCTCTTGTATTTGGGGCATAGATGTTCAGGATTGTGATGTCTTCCTGGTGGAATATTCCCTTGATGATTATGAAGTGTCCTTCCCCATCTCTTTTAATTAATTTTGGTTTAAAGTCTATTTTATCAGATATTAGAATGGTTACTCCTGCTTGCTTCTTGGGTCCGTTTGCTTGGAAAGTTGTCTTCCAACCCTTTACCCTCAGGTAATGTCTATCTTTGTGTCTTAGGTGTGTTTCTTGTATGCAACAGATTGCTGGGTTTAGTTTACTTATCCATTCTGTTAATCTGTGTCTTTTTATTGGAGAGTTGAGTCCATTGATGTTGAGAGAGATTAATGACCAGTGGCTGTTAGATCCCTTGATTTTGATGTTGGCTGTGGTCATCAGGTTGTGTACTTGGTTGCTTTTTGTTTTACTGAAGTGAGGTTATTTATTTCCTGTGTTTTCTTGAATGTAGCTAGTTTTCCTGGGTTGTATTTTCCCTTCTAGTGTCTTCTGTAATGCTGGATTTGTTTGTAGGTATTGTTGAAATTTGTTTTTGTCATTGAATATCTTGTTGTCTCCATCTATGAGGACTGAGAATTTTGCGGGGTATAGTAGCCTGGGCTGACATCTGTGTTCTCTTAGGGTCTGCATGATATCCATCCAGGCCCTTCTGGCTTTCATAGTCTCTGTTGAAAAGTCAGGGGTGATTCTAATGGGTTTGCCATTATATGTTACTTGGCCTTTTTCCCTTGCGGATTTTAGTATTTTTTCTTTGTTCTGTATACTTACTGTTTTAATTATTATGTGGCGGGAGGATTTTCTTTTCTGGTAAAATTGGTTGGGTGTTCTGTAGGCCTCATGGATTCTCATTGGCCTCTCCTTTAGCTTGGGGAAATTTTCTTCAATGATTTTGTTGAAAATATTTTCTGGGCCTTGGAGAAGGGAGTCTTCTTTTTCCTCTATACCTATTATTCTTAGGTTTTGTCTTTTCATATTGTCTTGGATTTCTTGGACGGTCTGTGTCAGGAATTTTTCGGATTTAACATTTTCTTTGACAGATACATTGATTTCTTCCATTGTATCTTCTACAGCTGAGATTCTTTCTTCCATTTCTTGTAGTCTTTTGGTTATGCTTACCTCTGAAGTTCCTGTTTTCTTCCCTAGATTCTTCCTTTCCATTATTTCCTCCATTTGTGTTTCCTTTAATTTTTCCAATTCTATCTTCAGGTCTTGAGTTGTTTTGTTTACTTCCTTCACCTGTCTGATTGTACTTTCCTGTTTTTCTTTTAGTTCCTTCAACTCTGTTTCTTTTATTTCATTCAGTGTTTTAAGCATTTCCTTTCTAAAGGCCATAAACTGTTTGGCTGCAGCTTCCTCTATTTCTTTACGGATGGCAATATTCTGTTTGAGTTTATCTTCCTCTATGTCTTTACGTATCTTATTTGTTTCCTCTGTTATCGTCTTCACGAGCATAGTTGTTAGGTCATCTTCTTGGATTTCAGTTATGCTGGGGTGACCAGGGCTACTTGCCCCTGGGTAACTGGGTTCTGGAGATGCCATATTGCTCTGCCTTTTGTTGCTTGAACTTTTACGCTAGCCTCTACCCATTGTGTTATCTTAGGTGTTTGGGCTTGTTCCTGGGGATCCTGTGGTGGAGAGAGTCCCCTTTGCAGAAAGCTGTTTTTTCCTGAAGGATGTCTTCCCAGCTTTTTGGGTATAGTCCCTGGATGGGTGGTGGTTTTTCAGGAGTTGCTCACCTCAGGGATATAGACCTGAGTGGTAACTGTGGTCTTTGTTAGTCGAGAGGGTTCTCCTCTCACCCAGGGAAGTCCTGAGGGCAGCTGCCCTGTTTCTGGGTTTCTTGTTGTAAATTTAATGATCAGCTGCTGTGACCCATTTAGACATCAGGCGAGCAGCAACTGTTTGTGCCTGTGTCTGGAGCACAGCTGAGTTTTGGCGCCTCGGCCCCACTGGTCTGCTAGACTTTTTCTAGGGAAGGATTGGGTGATTTAATTCAGTACAGTTTCCTTCCTTCTCTGTGGATTCTCTGGAGACATGGACTCCCAGTGTCTTTTTTTGCCCTGGTGCACACTGCTAAGTGTCCGCCAGCTGGCTGGCCGCAGAAACTGCCTGTGCTTGGAGCACAGCTGGATGATGGCGACTCAGTCTCTGCCAGCTGTCTGGTGCGCACAAACTGCCTGTGTCTGCCTTTGTGCGGCCCTTGGGTGCCTGGGTGCCTCCCTAAGCTGGGTAATTTTCCGGGGACCTTTTCAGGCTGGGGGTGTCGGCTGAGTGCTCTGAGATCAGACCAGCCGTTTCTCTCCCTGTGTGTTTGTACAGGACAGTGAAACTCATTCGCTGGTGCCCTTGTGACCACAGTTCTATCTCAGGCGGCGAATCAGGGGCGTAGGTAGGCAGGGCTCTGTGCCGGAGCCTGGGTCTCGGGCTCTGGCTCCGCGCTGGCTCCTTGGGTGCTCGTGGAACCCGAGTCTTTTCCAGGGGATGTCTGTGTGACCTAAGGCTGGTCCCAACCGTTTCCTGTACTGTGGGTTTATCTCTCGACTGAAAATTCCAGTCTCTGATAGTGTGGTGCGCATGGTTCAGTCGGGGACCATGACTAGAGACACTGGCTTGAGGCTCTAGCCTGGGGGTGGGGCTGGCGGCCGGCAGCCAAGTGTCTGGCAGAACCGGGATCTCTTCCGCGGTTTAGCCAGGTGACTTAAAAGCTGATTGAATCCCCCACCGTGGGGTATCCTCTCACCTGGGAAACACAATGACTGTGTTTTATGGCCGCGAGTTCTGATTACTGGTCACTGTGCTGATCCTGCTGCTGCTGCTCAGAATGAGAGTCCTCCCGGTGCCGCCATCTTGCCCCTTGTCCTATGTTTTGTATTATTGAGATAACGTCAGTCTATGTATGTAGCCTTGGCTCTCCTAGAACTCACTATTTAATCCAGGCTGACTTTGAACTCGCAGAGATCTATCTGTTACTGCCTCCCAAGTGATGAGATTAAAGCTGTGGCACTGCCATATCTGGCCACCTTTTCTTTCTTTCTTTTCTTTCTTCCTTTCTTTTTTTTTTTTTAAAGATCAGAGAACATAATTCAGCATGTGAAAAAAGAATTATAATGAGGGGGAAAAGTTCATCTAACTAGACCTAAAAGAAACATTTGACAAAATTTAACATCATTTCTAAATTAAAAGAGGAAAAGCTATTGGCACACAAATGAATACTTTGATAATATTACAATAATTATATCATATTATTTCATATATGTGCACACACACTCAAGTATTATGTATCTAGACTGTGTAAAGAACTCTCAAAGATTGGCTGTTGAAAAATAGCAATAAAATGTGCAAAAGATTTGAACACACTTCAAGAAAATATTCACAGAACAAATAAGCACACAAAGAGTTACAAAACATAATTATTCACTATGAAAATACAAGTTAAAACCACACTGAGATTCTATAGCATAGCTGTGGAAATGAACAACATTAAGAAGAATATTTCATAACAAATATTGGTAGAGGTGGGTATGGGTGGAGAATATGGTAATAGAAATTAAAAATTCACTTTGGAAATGATGTGTTGTCATCATTAAAAAGTTAAACAAGTGCCAGCACCATATTGAATATTTTTCAGATCTATTTACATATTCAGTTCAAAGTTAAGATATTTGGTAGATATCAGCAGGAATGTAACTGAACTCAAAGCAATTGCATCACAATGTGAGAGTTATTTGAGAGACTGCATGAAGTTCTGCAGGAACTTCATAGTCCAGGCTTATCAGAGAGTAGAGTTGTGATCCTTCACATGGTTATAGCAGCAGTGACTAGAAGAAAGAAAAAAAAGTAAGGAGAGGAAGATGTTATTTCCTGTGTTAGGTATATAAAAAATTGCCCAAATCCAGAATATTTTGTTAACAGCCACTCAATCCACCCTTTCAGATATTTATATTTCTATTTATGTGGAATACTTTTGGCACAGTTTTCATTATTCTATCAGTTTACAAGAATCAGTTGAGGGTTTTTAATAAGTTTATTCTGAGGTGACTAGGAGAACAAAAAAAAAAAAAAACCCTACATACACAGACACACAAACACACATACAGTCTCTATCAGCAATGCACCCTTAGATATATTTTGAAATACAGTTCTCAGTCAAATGGAGCTACTGTTAAAAATGAATGCATTGAACATGTGAAAATATTAACATTAAATACCAACATAATAAATTAGATATTATACACTAAAGGTGATTTGTATGAGAGAAATTTGGGGTAGAAGAAAGGAAAATGTATTCATGTCACCCAAGCAGCTTCCTTCAGAAGATCTTTGGAGATGGTGCAAGTCACCTGACACTTTATAGCAGTCTTCAAGCTTACTGGCAATGAACAGGATGTACTTGGTGACTTCCTCTACAACTAGAAGATCAGGTCAGGGTCCTCAGGTGATATCAGCAAGGCCATGAAAGCTCCTTGGGCAACTGATGCCCAGAATCAGTCTTCTGTAACACCAAAGCCACTTTGTAGTCACTCTCATATGTGGCATATGAGATTAAATGGCATTCTCTTGAAGACATAGCCCTAATGTATCCCAGAATGCTTTCCCTAAGCTTCACTTTCTATGGGATGATGAGAAAGTGAAAGACTGTCTACATCAACATTGCAGGATCCAGGTTGCATTGTGCTAATTACTGTCTATACTATTAATTTACCCAACACTGATTATTTGTTTGTTAAAAGAGCAGCACAAGAGTTGTTTAAAGGCAGAATGAGCTACTTTTCTGCCTAAAACTCAAGTTAACATGAACCAGTGGCATAAAAGACCTATGGTTTAATAACTGGATTACCAGCACATTAAAGAAAAGACAAACATGACTTCTAAGTATCACAGATTGCTAGTAGCATTTCCACCCCTCCAACCCAACTCCTTCCCAGCCCTTATTTTCTATGCTATTCTCCACAAAGTTGTAAAATCTCAGAAAAATGAGTATGAAAGGAATCTTAGAGAATACCTTGCCGAAGAATGTCATTTGGGAAACAGAATTAATTCTTATGAAAACAAAGCAATTTAAATATGAAAAAAATGGCTTTTCTCTGTTCCCACTCTATTGGTAGATCCATTGGTCCACTCAAGGACTGGAAGGGAAAGCAAAAATATTGCAGGAATCAGAGTATGATGATGAAATGCTAATTTGAAAATCACCTATGCTACGGACTTGTAATTTTTCCTATTTCTAAGAATTACTGTTACAACATCCTAAAAAGACATCTTAAAAATAGAACGGCATCCAAAAGAAAAGTGAAAACCTTTTCACTGATTTTCTCTTATCTATTTAAAGAATGCTGAAGTTTACACAGAAGCAACAGCTGTTTTCTAGTCTATGCATGGCACACTAATCTTAAGAAAAGCTTCTTTAGGCTTCACCTTCAAGGGAAAAATATGGACAGGCCATATGCTTTCTCCATTATATCAAAACACATGTATCCAATATGTTTTCGCAAGACAGAGGAAAAGAAATGTTTTGTCCACTGTTACTGTATAATACTAAGCAGAGAGAATACATTCCATGGTCTGAGTCACACATAGAAAGAAGAGGAACAGAAGTTTTGATGTGACTTGATGCCTGGGGGGAGGGTAGTAAGGGGAACTTGCTTTTTCTGAGAAGAAGGGGACTGGGGAAAGGGAGAGAAGGTGGGAACGAACGTGGGACCTGGAGAGGAGGAGGGAGAGGGTTGGTTTGGGGATATAAAGTGATAACAAAATAATAATAATAACAATAAAGTAAACATAAAAAAGAAGGAAAGCAGATGAATAATAAAAAAAAAATGAATCATTCCCGTGCTAGGAAAGACAACTTTCTAGAAACCTTTTACCTGATCCTTAACCTTGAGTCTTGCCATTCTACTATACTTCCTCTTTTTCGTTTTTCTTTCTGTATATTTGCATTTACTATGATACATATATGCAAATACTGTTAGTATTTATTTTAAAATGATGCTATGCACACAACAAATATTATATGAAAGATTTATTGGATAGAAGTGAAGAGATAGAGAGGAAAAGGAAAGAGAGAGAGACATGGTGGGGTATCCCAAGAAAGAAAGCAAGGTGGAGAGAGCAAGAGAGGAAAGTAAAAAAGGAGAGTAAGAGCATGAAAGAGAGAGAAAGTGGAGGATTGATCCTTTTATAGCTTGTGCAGGCTCATCTGAACCACGTCTTCCACACACCTGGTGGGCGACGCATGATTACATCAAAAGTTACTAAGCAACTGGAAAGCAGGCTGCAAAATGCTCACATTCCTCCCTTTTTCTATAATTAAAAAAAAAAAAGAGGACATTGGACTGTTTCGCATGTAAGGCAAGTTAAAGTATATAAATGTGGGTTCATTGGAAGCAGCTCTTAGTCACCATGCAAGGGAGTGAGAGAGAGAGAGAGAGAGAGAGAGGAAAAAAGTAAGAGCTCCAAAATGTCCAGATCACATGATGAAGAGGAGAGGAAGTCTCTGTCCTAAAAAGTTCAGGGTAGAGAGTGGAGTTTCCAGTGACACACTGCACCAGATAGGGACTGAGGAATTCTGGGCCTCCCTGGAGCTTGTACTGGGCCTGAAGCATACCATTCCAGCCTTTTGTTGATAAAAAGTGTGAAACAGGCGGACATTCTCTTCTGGTTACTTCCTGCTGACACTGGAGCCACTGTAGGGAGGTCAAAAGCCTGAAATGCTGGCCAAGTCCAGGAAGAACAAGCTGTTTTGATTTGTCCAGGGTCTGTGAGAACATCCAAGGCTGGGAGGGAAAAGTGTAGGTTCAGCTTGATGAAGTCTGCAAGGTCAGACTGGAATACCTGTAGGTAGTTGCTTTGGCACGGTCGTGGATGCAGGAAACACTTGGGTCTGACAGGATACTGGAACATATACATAAGGCAAAAGACACAGTTAAGTAAATGCAGAAAATTCCTTTAGGTGTACATTTAAATCTTTTGGGAGAGCAAACAGAGGTGGAAGGTTTGGAACAAAAGAGAGACTTGAACATGGGAATCTCCATTTACTTGAGGGAACTTCCATTTACCCAATCACTGGCAGTATTTAAAAGGGAACTTGAAGTCAAGTTTGGTTGCAGAAGTGTGTAAGCTTTGAAGCCCTTAAAGCAGGCACTAGGTGTAGAAATCTGAAATTCTCCAGGAGCCTGTATCCTTAGGCCTGTATCCAATTATTTACCATGAGACATAGGTGAGACTGCTTTTTGAGCCATGGGACCAGTGTCCTTCCCAGCTGCATTTGATATAGTTACCTAGTGGAGTTGATTTTGGCTATGCTCCTGCAGGATGGGGCATTGCAGACCTCGTGGTTTTTTCTACGGGAATATCAACAGCTTCAGAGCAGCAGCCAAGGTCTGGAGCTCAGCCTGTCAGGAAGGCTCTTGGGCTTTAAATATCATCTTTACCAACTCTTGTATAGGAGTTTCAGGGACCATATTCAGCCATTCAGTTAAGACGGCAAGGAGGCCATGTCTACATCTGTAGTCCTGTAAATATATATTTTGAACATGTTAAAGGACTTGTTCATCTATAAGATGACTATTAACTTGCATTGTTAACCACTGAACATTAGGACTTTCGGTTTCATCCCTGTTAAGTTGGAGCCTTAAAAGTCATATACATAGTCCATTAAAGTGAGAGCATAACAGTTTCCTGTATGATTTAGTATATAAAAGTCCATAGCTTATAAAAGTCTAAGGCTATGTTATAGATTAATAATATTACCATATTCAGGAAATAAAACCAAGTATATTTTAACCTTTTTTGGTAGTGAAGATACAGTACAATGACCAAGTTGTCAGATAAACAAATAAATGCCTCCAAAATTAATAGATCTTAAATTAGAGTATTTGTACAAACTTCTACATAATAACCCCTGAGTTATGAGTTTTAAAACCAACAATATAGAACAGTGTAAAGCAATTTTCAAATTTCATCTGAATTTATTATATTGACTCTATTACCCAGAAAGCCTAGTGGTGAATCTGGATTATGGGCAGTTTATGGCGGGGAAAACAAAACAGCCATTTATTCACTAATTCAGGGATTGATAAAGACATACATTTTAAATTAGCTTGTTAATCTGAATAGACCTTTATAACCTTGAAATTTTAGCATCATGTAAAAATTATGCTGAGCCAGAGTTGAATCATATATACAGCAAGTTGTAAAAACATAACTTTAAATTTTTATAAAATCCCATACCAATTTAAAATGAGACTTGTTACTGTCAGAGTCTAAAAGGAGATAAAATAAACAGAAAATTAATTATGATTAAACTGTTCATAACATGTGGTCACCTTAAGGTTTACAGTTTAATCTTAAGATTTTTTTTTTTGGAAAGTATGAAAAGAAACCAGAGAATATTTTAATTTAGTGGGATAGTAGGCAGAGAGAAACAGACAGGACTTTGAGAAAAGAGAAATAAGGACTTGCTTTTTTCTTCACTGATCACTCTTAATGTTACTGGATATTACTGGATATTAGACATTTGAATAAGGCAAATACAGGTGTAGAATATGAGGAAGCCATTCCTGTGAATGAGAAAGAGGAAATGGAAATGGACCAGGTGGCTAATGATTCATCAACCACATAGCACAGTAGGTCAGTGGCTTAGGCCAGCTAAGCCTGAGAACCTCTGTGCCTGGTACCAGGGCTTTATCAGCAGTAAGGCCAAGTTCTCATAGAAGGAATCTCATCCATGGGAAAAGATAAGGGCAGATAGGCAGCTTTAAAATGGAGGTGGCAAAGGGCTTAGTGGCCTTTTAGAGCCTACAAAAGACTGTTGTTTTGCAAATCTGAAAACAGTGGGACAGAAACAAGGTAGTGAAAACAACAGCAGGGAAACCACAGGTTTTGTTGTTGTTGTTGTTGTGTGTTTTTGTTTTTAATAACTACAATGGGCTTTAAATATCATCTTTACCAACTCTTGTATAGGAGTTTCAGGGACCATATTCAGCCGTGTCAATCTTGTGACTGCCCTTGATTTTCCTAAGTTAAGATGGTGGTAAAGCCATGTGTTTGCCTTTACTGGAGATGGCAGTGAAGCCATAACTCCACCCTCTTTATCCCAAAATCAACATGGCAGGTAGCAATGACTCATGTGCAGCTGCAGTGGCATGGCAAAACCAGGGTTGCAAGATCCAGGGCCTTGCTGACGGCATGGTGGTCCCTGTCTGACAGCAGTTTTAAACTGCCCATGGGTGGCATGGCTGAGGATATGTCAGTACAATTCACAAACCCTGCTCCACACATAAGCACACATGCAAGGTGGGAAATTTAAAACCAGAATTCTTGAGGCCTGAGGCAGTAGCAAAATTTAAAACCGTTTCAGGACAGTTTGAAAATCCTTAGTGCTGTGAGGGTGGATCCTGAGGCCTGGCTTACTTAACAGTAAAGCCCAGCACAAGCAAGCGATTTTGAAAGACCCGAGAAGATGGGGGTGTCAGCAAGAAAAAGTTCTGTTGTAGGGCGCAAACACATCTGAGCAGCACCGCAAGCAGGGCAGATGTATGTGGCAGCAGTGGCAGGCAGAAACAGATTAGACTATCATGAAAGGAGCAGGAGATGAGGGTGTGAGAGAAGGATTTGTTGTGGTGGGCATGTGAAGAGGGGTTCTTGCTTGTCTAAACATTACTATAAGAGCCCTCAGGGTTTCTGCACAAAATGTTAGTTCCAGGTTGGTCCTTTTCTAATTTTTGCATGCACAGCTGAACCATGACTGCCACACACCTGGTGGGTAACACATGATGACATCATAGTTTACTAAGCAACTAAGAAGCAGGCTGCCTAAATTCTAACAAATACTATTTTTTTTCCTGCCCAATGCAGCTTTGAGCTTGCTTAGCATGCCAACCAAAAGAGGGCACAGTACTATAGCTCCTAATTTCTAAGAGAGCATAGTGGGAAACAATTTCACTCCTGTCTGAGAATCTCCTAAATATCTCTTGGCACTGCTCTCTTAGACATTGCAACAGAGACCACAGCAGTATAGCCTTCTCTAATCTGAAAAGTTATGCAATTCCTGGCTAGAGTTACTCTCTGCCTTATTCTGTTTCTTAAAAATAAAAGGTGTAGCCTTTTCTGAGGAAAGGGCACATTTATTCTATTATGTGATTCCCCAAAGCACTGTACAGATGAAGGTGAGACAGCAACACCTTCTTCTCAAGAATGAGATAGCTATGGCATAGAGGAAAAGTAACTGACTTACTCAAGGTCACCTCACTAATAGGCAGCTGAACTGAGACCCACATCCTCCAGTCATATTTCTCCATGTACCTCATTGTAGGGTCTTTAGAATGGACTATTGTCTGATCTCATGACATGGAAAATGAGGCTGGTCATCTGATCTCTGAAGCTGGATGGTGTTGGGCCTAGTTAGTACTCGCATAGAAAGAATAAGACATTGACCAGAGTCCAGACCTTGGTACACACTGATTTGCCCCAAGACCAGGTATAACTTATTATGTGGCTATTGCGAATATAGTGAAAGAGGCTCCTATGATTACCTTTCACATGTCATCCTGTCATACAACTACAAGAAAACAAAATCTTTTGGAGACCTATTCTGATGCTTCCTAACAAGCAAGCTTTTGGCATTGCTAGGGAGAAAAATAAAAAGGTCTCCAAAGAAAACTTTTGCTATTATCATTAGTAGTTGAGGAAGAAATTGAGATTTTGATCACAACCAAATGACATGCTCACAAATTACAGAGGGGTGGGATGTCTCTTGTAAAAATCATACCTGTTAAGCCTTGACAGGGAAATGAGTAGAAGGCTTAAACTGTGCTCTATAGTTTCTCTGTGGGATATGACCTAAAGCTTTCATTATAAAGAGTGTGAACATTGTTTTTCCTGATGTTCAATAGGTAATTCATTCTTAGTAAAAAAAAAATAAAAAATGTGGATAATAAAGTCCTGTGTCTCTGAAATTCACAGTCTGCTAGGCAATAGTCCCCAGGATTGTGTAAACCATAATGAGAATAAGCAGTCCTTGGGTCTCCACTTCTGTTTTAATTCTTCCTCCCCTACCACTGTTCTTTCTACCTGTCCTTCCCACCGCCTCTCACTTGCAAGACTGCTTTTGTGCTAATTCCAGCTGCCTTTGTATAAAATGCTCCACTGTCATTCACAAACAATCACCAGCGTCACAGATGAAATATCAACCACCTTGACCTGCTGGACTCCAACATGAGGAATGTGCTAATTTAAAAAGCCCTTCTTTTTTAACTTCCTACAAGAGTATCAGTTGTAAAATTGCGTTCTTTTTCATCAAAATGTTCCTAGACTGTGGGAGTCAACAGACTCATTCTGCTGCCTCCCACAGACATTGACTAAAGAGACAGTTACAGCAGCAAAGGACCAACTGCCTGGAAATTTCTCACCCACCAAAAGAAGTGTCACCTTCCCTGCCTGTTTAAAGGAGGTGGAAGGGCATTCCTTCTGGAGATGTCTTAAAAGTGAATGAGTTGGTTTACTACCATCTCTTCAAACCAGTGAACTTGATTAAAAAAAAATCTGCAGTGTTTGAAGTGGACTTAATCTTCCTAATGCTGCAGCCCTTTAATACAATTCTTCATGTTTTGTTGACCCTCAACCATAAATTTTTTTTTTGCTTTTAAAATTAAAATTTACTCATAAGGTAGCATTTCTATTCTATTCTATAACAAAGAAAATGATTGTTACTAATACTTTTCCTGAATAATATTAATAAAAGCTTCATAAATATGTTCTCATATTACATCTATTTGATGTCATCTGAGAGCACATTTATATTGCAATTATATAGTAAAAGTGTGTTGATATTATTACTTGATTTTCTACTAAAATCTGGGTGTTTATTCAAAGTATAAATTAATTAACTAGACATAGATACTTGGTAAATGTACGAATTCCAATAAAATGTCTATATATTGAATAAATTATTTTTCTTCTAAGACTGTTTCAGTGGAATATGGAACTAACAACGTGGCAGAACATGGTGATAAAAAAGACTACTCATGTCATAACTATAACTCAGGGAAATTAATTATTTTTATTGCTATTTCATAACTGTAATTTTGCTATTGTTATGACTTGTAATGTAAATATTTGTGTTTTCTGATGGTCTCACATGACCCCTTTGTAAGAGTATTTAATCCCTCCCTTCAAATTAGCTATATCCCACAAGTTGAGAACCACCACACTGTGTGTGCGTGTGTGTGTGTGTGTGTGTGTGTGAGTGAGAGAGAGAGAGAGAGAGAGAGAGAGATTTACTAAAATAATTTATAAGCTGTGGTTCAGCTAGTCCAATAATAGCTAACTGTGAATGGAAAATTCAAGAATCCAGTGGACGTTTTGTCCACAAGGCGAGATGCCTCAGATAGTCTTCAGTATACAACAGAATCCCAAAGTAGGCTCTAATGTCAGTGAGGAAATGGACTTGCTAGAAAGGTGAAGGCAAGCAGGCACAGTACAAAAGTTTCCTATTCCATGACCTTACATATGCTTCCAGCAGATGTGGCCCAAATCACAGGGGATTTTCCACCTCAAAAGATAAGGATTAAAGGTGTATCTCCCTTCCTCAAAAAAAGACCTGGATTAGAAGTAGATCTTCCTACTTCAAATTAAGCAAAAATCCTTCACAGTTGTGCTGTCCATTTTTAGGTTTTAGTTAATTCCTGATGTAGTCAAGTTCAAAGCCTAGAATAGCTATCACACTCCTGAAGAAATTGGTGTTTTTGCATTGGGATCCAAGATGGCAATGACCACCGCTCACCATATCTTGAGAGTCACAGGATCCAAAACTGAGAAATTGGTCAGTGTAGGGGAACCTGAAGCCAAAACATCAACAATGAGGTTTCCTTAGCGAGAGAGAACAAACCATGAACTGGGACAGTTTGGATCCAGGTCACCTGTTGACATCACTGTGGTCTGAGAGTGTTGAATATTTACCCTCCCCCACCACACTTCTCCTTGCCTCAAACACAAGCATCCCTGCATGGCTGAGGAGGCAGTGGTTGCCCCAAGCACAATCCTTCAAGCTCTGTGATTGAGACAACAGAGTCAGAGGCTGTGACAGTACTGGCCTCCCAGCTCAGAAGCTGCAATGGGCAGCTGGTGCACTAAGCAGGAGCCTCCTCCATGCTCAGTGACTCAGACAGCAGAGGTGGCTGCCCCAAGTACAAGTCTCCCTGCACAGTAGCCAAACAGCAGACACCACTAAGCTGATGGATCTCCTACACTCTCATGTGCCATTGCAGACACAAATCTGAGAGTAGAGAACCAGGGGACCCCTGTGCATTCCCCATAGGTCTGCTAGCAAGTGAATGCACCTTAAAGTGAATGCTTACAAGAGCCCCAGATGCAGGATCTCTCTACTCTAGGAGCCAGAATTGGATCCTTCTCACCCATGGCCCCACTGTGAGCAACATATGAATCCCTGGGTTAACATTCTCAACACTGAAGCTTCTGTTCTGTGGATCTCCCAGGGGAGTCCAGTGAAACAATTCTTGGAGCCAAGATAGTATAAACCAGACATATCTGAATACCAGGAGGACAGTTTAACAGGCCTATGGACCAATGAGGCATTCAGGGCCCCTGCGAACTCATATTACACCCACAAAGGAAGCCAGTAACACAACCTGCATTTATGATACACCATTCCAGGCATCTACATGCTCTAGCACCCTGAGCTTCAAGGCACAGTTCCACACACGCTCCCACTCTTGCGACCATGTGCCTGCAACATTCCTTCATTAGCTAAAACTGAAACACTAACATCCACTCTCAAACCAGTGAACCTCTCTCATCTTCCTGAAGAATACTCCAGACTCCAGAGACAAACAGACCCAGCCTGAAGTACAGACTCCAGGAACAAACAGTGAAGTTTATGGATAACCAGATGGCTAGAGGTCGGGATAAGAACACATCCAATAAAAATCAGGAAATCATGGCTTCACCAACAAAACCAAAAATGAATGGATATTTTAATTTGTCGGAAACACAGGAAAATTATCTCAAATCTATGCTTATCCAGTTAATAGAGGAAACGAACAAAGCTCTCAAAGAAATACAAAAGTCTATAGGCCACAAAATTTGAAAATCTAAATGAAATGGACAATTTTCTTGATAGATTCCACTTACAAAAACTGAATCAAAATCAGGTAGAAAGATTGAATAGTCCTAAATCCCCCAAGGAAATAGAAGCAGTCATCAAAAAAGTCTCCCTTCAAAAAAAAAAAATAAAAAAAAAACATGATTTAAGTTCCAAATTCTACCAGACCTTCAAGGAAGAGCTAACAATTCTCTTCAAACTATTCAGCAAAATAGAAACAGAAGAAATATTACCAAACTCATTCTATGAGACCACAGTCACCTTGATACGTAAACAACACAAAGACACAACAAAAAAAGAGAACCTTCAGACCTATATCTCTTATGAACATTGATACAAAAGTATTCAATAAAATACTCACAAACCGAATACAAGAACATATAAAAGATATCATCCAAGATGAACAAGGAGACTTCATCCTCGGCATGCAAAGGTGGTTCAATATACGAAAGTCCATCAATGTAATCCACCATATAAAAAAAATTGAGGGAGAAAAACCACATAATCATCTCTTTAGATGTTAAAAAAGCATTTGACAAAATGCAACACCTTGGAGAGATCAGGGTTACAAGGCACATTCCTAAACATAGTAAAGACAATATAGAGCAAGCCTATAGCCCATATAAAACTGAGCAGAAAGAAATTTAAATCAATGCCACTAAAATCAGAGACAAGGCAAGGCTGCCCACTCTCTCCGTATCTCTTCAACATAGTACTTGAAGTCCTAGCTAAAGAAATAAGACAACTAAAGGAGATCAAGGGGATACAAATCGAAAAGTAAAAAGTCAAATTATCACTATCTGCCTATGATATGATAGTATAAGTGAGTGACCCCAAAAATTCAACCAGAAAACTCTTTCAGCTGAAAAACATCATCAGCAAAGTAGCTGGATCCAAAATTAACTCAAAAAATCAGTAGCCTTCTTGTATACTAAAGACAAAAGGGCTGAGAAAGAAATTAGTGAAACTACACCCTTCACAATAGCCACAAATAACATAAAGTACCTTGGTGTGACTCTAACCAAGCAAGTGAAAGACATGTTTGAAAAAACTTCAAGTCTCTGAAGAAAGAAATTGAAGAAAATATCAAAAAATGGAAAGATCTCCCATGGTCATGGATTGGTAGGATTAACACAGTAAAAATGACCATCCTTCCAAAAACAATCTACAGATTCTATGCAATTCCCAAAAAATACCAACACAATTCTTTACAGAGCTTGAAAAAAATTCTCAATTTCATATTGAAAAACACAAAATTCAGAATTGCTAAAACAATCCTGTACAACAACAGATAATATAGAAGTATCTCCATCCCTGATAGCAAGCTGTACTACAGAGCAGTGGTAATAAAATAAAAATGCATGGTACTGGCATTAAAAGAGCATGCAAGATCAAAGGAATCAAATAGAAGACCCAGAAAGAAACGCACACACCTACAGATACTTGATTTTTTACAAAGAAGCCAAAACCATACAAAGGAAAAAAGACAGCATCTACAATAAATGGTGCTGTTTTATTTGGATGTCTACACATAGAAAAATTAAAATGATCTATATTTATCTCTCTGCACAAAACTAAAGTGGATCTAAGACTTCAACTTAAAACCAGACACACTAAATCTGTTAGAAGAAAAATTAGGGAGGAGCCTGTAACTCATTGGCACAGGAGAAAACTTCCTGAACAGAACACCAACAGCACAGGCTCCAAGATCAACAATCAATAAAGGGGACCTCATGAAACTGAAAAGCTTTTGTAAAGAAAGCAAAGGACACTGTCATCAGAACAAAACAACAGCCTACAGACTGGGAAAGGATTTTTGCAAACCCTGTATCTTACAGAGGGCTAATATCCAGAATATGTAAAGAACTCAAGAAGTTAAAAAGGAACAAATGAAATAATCCAATTAAAAAAATGGGTAGAGAGGTAAAGAGAATTCTCAATAGAAGAATATCGAATGGCAGAGAAACACTTAAAGAAACGCCCAACATCTTTAACCATTAGGGAAATACAAATCAAAATGACTTTAGATTTCACCTTATACCCATCAGAATGGCTAAAATCAAAATCTCAAGTGACAATTGATGCTGGAGTGGATGTGGAGAAAGGGGAACCTTCCTCCATTGCTGGTGGGAATGTAAACTTGTACAACCACTTTGGAAATCAATCTGGCACTTTCTCAGACAATTAGGAAAAGTGTGTTTTTTTTTTTTTCAAGATACAGGTATAGGACTTCTGAGCATATATCCAAAATATGCTCAAGTATATAATAAGGGCATTTGCTCCAACATGTTTGTAGCAGCTTTATTCATTTCAGCCAGAATCTGGAAGCAACAGAGATATCTCTCAACTGAGGAATGGATACAGAAATTCGGTCACATTTGCACAGTGGAATACTTCTCAGCAATTAAAAACACGGAAATCATGAAATTTGCAGGCAAATGGTGGCAACTAGGAAAGATCATCCTGAGTGAGGAATCCCAGAAACAGAAAGACACACATGGTATATACTCACTTATAAGTGTATATTAGACATGTGATTTAGGATAAATGTACTAAAATATGTACACCAAAAGAAGCTACACAATAAGGAGGACCCTGGGTGAGATGATCAATCCTCATTCAGAAAGACAAATGTGATGGACATCAGAAGAGGAAGAAAACAGGGAACAATGAAGGAGCCTACCACAGAGGGCCTCTGAAAGACTGTACCCATCAGGGTATCAAAGCAGATGCTGAGACTCATAGCCAAATTTTCGGCAGAGTGCAGGGAATTTTATGAAAGAAGGGGGAAGATTAAAGACCTGAAGGAGACATGAGCTCCACATGGACCTCAACAGAATCAAAAAATTTGGTCCCAGTTGTCTTTTCTGAGACTGATATTCCAACCAAGCTCCATTCATGGAGATAACCTAGAACCTCTGCACAAATGTAACCCATGACAGCTTAGTCTCCAAGTGGGTTCCCTAGCAAGGGGAACAAGGGATGTTTCTGACATCAATGGCTGGCTCTTTGATCATCAACCCCTGAGGGGGGAGGAGCCTTACCAGGCCGCAGAGGAAGACAATGCAGCCAGTCCAGATGAGACCTGATAGGCTGGCTTCAGATGAAACTGGAGGAGGGCATCCCCTATCAGTGGACACGGGGAAGAGCATAGAAGGAGAAGAGGGAGGGAAGGTAGGATTTGGAGGTGATTAGTGATGGGTCTACAGCTAGGATACAATGTGAATAAATTGTAATTAATAAAAAATAAATTAATTAAAAGATATTTAACATAAAGAAACTGCAAAGATGCAATCTTAGCAATTTAAAAGTACACCTGTAAGCTCTAGAATAAAAAGAGCAAACCAGTCCAAGAGGGGTAGACTGTAGGAAACAATCAAACTCAGGGCTGAAATCAACAACTTAGAAAAAAGGGAACAATTCAAAGAATCAATCACACGATGAGCTGTTTTTTTTTTGTTTGTTTGTTTGTTTGCTTTTGTTTTGAGAGAGAGAGAGAGAATCAACAAGATACGAAATCCCTTGGCCAAACTAACTAAAAGGCAGTATCGAAATTAACATAGATAGAAATCAAAAGGGGGACTTAACAACAGATACTGATGAAATACAAAAAAATCATTGTCTTACTTCAAAAACCTGTTTGCCACAAAACTTGAAAATATAAATGAAATGGATTATTTTCTTGATAGCACTTACCAACATTAAATCAAGACCAGATAAACAATTAAAATAGATATATAATGTGTAAAGAAATAGAAGCAGTCATTAAAAGCTCCGGACAAAACAAACAAACAAACAAAAAACAAAACAAACAAACAAAACAACACTGGACCAGATAGTTTTAGCACAGAATTCGACCAGTCTTCCAAAGAAGTGCAAATACAAATCCTCCACAAACTATTCCACTAAATAGAAACAGAAGCAGCATTGCCAAATTCATTCAATGAGGCCACAGTCACCCTGATACCTAAACCACACAAAGACTCAACAAAAAAATAAAGAAAATTTCAAACCCATCTCCCTTATGAACATTGACTCAAAAATACTAAATAAAATGATCACAAACTGAATCCAAGAACAAATCAAAGACATCATCCAACATGGTAAAGGATGCTTCATTCCAGGGATACAGGGGTGGTCTGGATATAAAAATCCATCAATGTAATAACTTTTAAACAAACTGAAAGCTAACACTATATGATCATCTTATTAGATGCTGAAAAGCCTTTGACAGAATCCAAAAAGAGATCTGTGATATAAGGTGCATACCTCATCACAATAGAGGCAACATACATCAATCCTATAGCCAACATTAAATTAAATGGAGAGAAAATTAAAACAATTCCACTAAAATCAGGTATAAGACAAGGCTCCCCACTCTCTCTGTATCTAGTCAATATAGTACTTGAAGTTCTAGCTAAAGCAATAAGACAACTAAAGGAGATCAAGGTGATACAATTAGGAAAGGAAGAAGTCAAGGTATCTTTATTCACAGATGATAGGATAGTGTATATATAAGTGGCCCCCAAAATTCTACAAGAGAACTCTGACAGCAAATAAACATCTTCAGAAAAGCAGCTTGATACATAATTAACTCAAAAATTAAGTAATTCTCTTTTATACGAGTAATAAATGGGCTGAAAAATTAGGGAAACAACACCCTTCACAATAATGACAAACAATATGAAATTTCTTCGTGTAACTCTAACCAAGCAAGTATATCACAAGAATTTCAAGACTTTGAAGAAGGAAATTGGTGAAGACATGAGAAGATTAAAAGATGTTCCATGCTCATTGATCAGAAGGATTAACATAGTAAAATTGACCATCCAAAAGCAATCTACAGATTCAATGCAATTCCAACCAAATTTCTAGCACAATTCATTTTTTTTTTTTTCAATGCAGTTTATTCAGAAACCTTGAACAATCCTCGGACCCTGGGGAAAGCCAGCCCACAGCTTAAATAGCCTCTGGGTAGCCAACCCAGGCGTGCCACGGGGGCAATGCAGATAGGTCCACATACATGGAAGCAAGCCAGATCCTCAGCCTTAGCCAAATGTGGAATTGTTCGTGACAGAGAGCACTCACCATCGGGAAGGTGGAAGGCGGAAACCAGCTCTATCTTTAAGGCATAGCATTCTGCAGCTCTCTACAGTTCCCCCTTTTTGTTTTAGATGCATCAGGCAAGAGTAGAGGTCTGATCTCTGATATTAGAAACACAATTCTTTACAGCACTTTTATGAACAACCATCAGCATCATATGGAAAAATAAAAGACTCAGGATAGCTAAAACAATTCTGTTCAATAAAAGAACTTCTGGAGGTATCACCAGCCCTGATTTCAAGATATACTACAGAGCAATAGTAATAAAAATTGCATGATACTGGCATAAAAACAGACAGGTTGATCAGTGGAATCAAATAAAAAACCCCAAAATAAACCCACACACCTATAAACTTCTGATTTTTACAAAGGAGCTAAAACCATACAATGGGGAAAAGGGAGCACCTTCTAACTGGTTGCTTGTCTAACTGAATGTCTACATGTAGAAGAATGTGAATAGATCCATATTTATCACCCTGCACAAAAGTAAAGTCTAAATGGATCAAAGATGTCAACATAAAAACAGAAATGCTAAATATAATAGAAGATAAAGTGTGAAATAGCCCTGAACTCACTGACACAGGAGATAACTTTCTGAATAGAACACTGACAGCTCAGGCACTAAGATCAACAATTAATAAATAGGACCTCATGAAACTGAAAAGCTTCTGTAAGCAAAGGACATGGTTAATAGAACAAAACAGCAGTCTAGAGATTAAGTAAAGATCTTCACAACTTAAATCAAACAGTGGGCTCACATTCAATATATATCAAAATGTAGAATGGTATAGGTATTTTATAGGTATAGGTATTTTAGAAAATAGTTTCGTGGTAACTGAAAAAAGAGAAAGTTATCATATAGCCCATAAATCATACTCACAGCATTAAAACATGTGAATGAATACAATAACGGCAAAATGAAAATTTGACTTTCAACAGTTGAATGATTAAGCAAATGGTAGGACCTTCACAGTATTAAATGCCACTTAGCAATAGAAGGAGATGGACTATGCTCATAACAGCTCTGACGAGAATCTAAAGAAAAGTGCTAAGTAAGCAAAAGTAGCCTATCTCAAAGAGCTATGCAGTCTAATTATATATATCTAATCTTTTGAAGAGAAAAATTTTTAGAAAATGAATACAAATCTACTGATGTCATACATTAAGGACTGGTGAGAATAGGAAAGGTAGAGGATATGAGGTGAAGAAAGGTATCAGGACTGTGTATCTGGACTGTATCAGTATATGTATCTTAGTTGTAACATACAGTTTTATGAAATGCTCTTTTAAAGCATTTTCTTGTTATTGGACACAGAAAAAGGACTCAGAGTCTCAAACTACAAGTATTCAAAAATCACTGGTAACTTCAAGATTAAAGGGGTACACAATATGGAATAGAAATAGCATCAAGGGTCTTAGAGTGACTGTCAAGAGCAAACCAGGAGACGGAGAGCTACTTCTTACAAATACAAGAAACTAACATTTTTCAACAAGAATGAGTTTGAAAAATCCTGTTGTCAAAGTTTTTTGTGGGTGGGTTGATCTTTCTCTCCCTGCAATAACAATCATGTCTAGTTACAGGGTATCCTCTTCAGTATCCATGACCCTTGTTAATAGGAGTCTCAGCTGGAATCACCCTCATAGCCTCTAAAGAGCTTACCCTATTGTAGGTCTCCAGCTTGTCACAAAGTCCCTGAATAAGGCTTCTCTTCTCTCTGCAAGCCCACTGTCTTCCCACCCATGCTCTCCCCAGGTCTGATACCAACATTCATTTCACTCCATGGCCCCTCTCTTACCCTGTTTCCTTTCTTCAACCACTTCCACTCTCTATCCCATTTCTACTCCTAACCAGTACTTATGCATTCTCCCTTGGGTTCTCCTTGTTACTTATCTTCATTGGTTCTGTGGGTTGTAGTATGATTATTCTCTAATATGTGGCTAAAATCCGCTTATAAGTGAGTACGTACCATGTGTGTCTTTCTGGGTCTGGGTTACCTCACTCAAGATGATACTTTGTGGTATTTTCCATTTGCCTGAAAATTGCATGATTTCCTTGTTTTTAATAGCTGAGTAGTATTTCATTGTGTAAGTGTATCACAATTATTTTATCTATTCTTCTGTTGAGGGACATCTAGGTTATTACCAGATTCTGGCTATTAGGAATAAAGCTGCTAAGAACACAGTTGAGCAAGTGTCCTGTTGTATGGGACAGCACCTTTTGGGTATATACTCAGGAGTGGTATAGCTGAGTCTTGAGGTAAAGCTATTCCCAATTTTCTGAGAAAGAGCCAGATTGATTTCCAGAGTGGTTGTATAAGTTTGCACTCATACCAAAAATGGAGGAGTAGTTGACTTTCTCCACATCCTTGCCAGCATGTGCTGTCACTGGAATTTTTTATCTTAGCCATTCTGATGGGAATAAAATGGAATCTCAGAGTCATTTCTATTTGCATTTCCCTGACAAGCATTTTAAAGTGATTTTGGCCAGTCACTATTCCTCTATTGAGAATTCTCTGTTTAGCTCTGAACCCCATTTTTTAATTAAAATTTTATTTTTAAATTAATTACAGTGTATTTACTTTTTATCCCAGCTGTAGCTCCTCTCTCATTCCCTCCCAATCTCACCTTTCCTCCCTCATCTTCTCCCTGCCCCTCTCTAAGTCCACTGATAGGGGAGGTCCTCCTCCCCTACCATCTGACCCTAGCTTATCAGGTCTCATTAGGACTGTCTGCAATGTCCTCCTCCTAGCAAGGCTGCTTCTCCCTGGAGGGAGGGGGCAAAGAACCAGCCAATGAGTTCATGTCAGAGACAATTCTTGTTCCCCTTACTAGGGTACCTACTTGGATACTGAGTTGCCATGGGCTAGGTCCAAGCAGGGGTTCTAGGTTATATCCATGCATGGTCCTTGGTTGGAGAATCAGTCTCAGAAAAGACCCCTGTCCCCAGATATATTTGGTCCTTGTGGAGCTCCTGTCCTATCCAGGTTTTACTAACTCCCCCTTCTTTCATATGATTCCCTGAACTCTACCCAAGGTTTAGTTATGACTCTCAGCATCGGCTTGGGTACACTAGTAGGCTCCTTTCCTGTTTCTTGTTTTCTCCTACTTCCAATGCCCATCGCATTTGTTTTTCTAAGTGAGGATTGATCATCTCAAACAGGGAAATCCTTCTTGTTTAACTTCTTTAGGTATACAGATTTTAGTATGTTTATCCTATCTTTTAGGTCCAGTATCCACTTATAAGTGAGTATACACCATGTGTGTCTTTCTGCTTTTGGAATACCTCACTCAGGATGATCTTTTCTTTTCTAGATCCCAACATCTGCCTGCAAATTTCATGATTTCCCTGTTTTTAGTTGCTGAGTAGTATTCCATTGTGTAAATGTACCATAATTTCTGTATCCATTCCTCCATGGAGGGACATCTGGGTTGTTTCGAGGTTCTGGCTATTACAAATAAAGTTGCTATGAACATGGTTGAACAAATGTCCTTGCTGAGTACTTGAGCATATTTTGGATATATGCCTAGGAGTGGTATAGCTGTATCTTGAGGAAGCACTATTCTTAATTGTCTGAGAAAGTGCCAGATTGATTTCTGATTTCCAAAGTGATTGTAAAAATTTACATTCCCACCAGCAATGGAGAAGGGTTCCCCTTTCTCCACAACCTCTCCAGCATATGTTGTCACTTGAGATTTTATCTTAGCCATTATGATTATGTAAGGTGAAATCTCAGAGATCATTTTGATTCGCATCTCCCTGATGGCTAAGGACATTGAGGATTTTTATAAGTGTTTCTCTGCCATTCTATATTCCTCTACAGAGAATTCTCTGTTTAGCTCAGTACCCCATGTTTTAATTGGATTACTTGATTTGTTGCTTTTTAACTTCTTTACCTTTTTTATATTCTGGATATTAGTCCTCATTAAACCAGACACACTAAATTGGTTAGAAGAAAAAGTGGGGAATACCCTAGAACTCATTGGCAAGAGACAACTTCCTGAACAGAAAACCAACAGCACAGGCTCTAAGATCAACAATCAATAAACAGGACCTCATGAAACTGAAAAGCTTCTGTAAAGCAAAAGACACTGTTGTCAGAACAAAAGGACAGCCTACAGACTGGGAAAGGATCTTCACCAACCCTTTATCAGACAGAGAACTAATATCCAAAATATATAAAGAACCCCATTTTAAATGGATTTTTGGTTTATTTGTGCTTAATTTCTTGAGTTCTTTACATATTTTAGATATTAGCCCTTTGTCAGATAAAGGTTTGGTGAAGATCTCTTCCCAGTCTGTGGGCTGCTGTTGTTGTTTTTTTTTTGTTTGTTTGTTTTCTTTTTTTTTTTTTTTTTTTTGCCTTACAGAAGCTTCATCAGGTTCCATTTAGCAATTGGTGTTTTGTTCAGGAAGGTCACTCCTGTGCCAACGGGATCTTCCCCAATTTCTCTTCTAATAGATTAATGTTTCTAGTGTTATATTAAGGTCTTTGATCATTTGGATTTGAGTTTTGTGCAGGGATATAAATAAGGATCTATCTGCATTTTCCTGTATGTAGACATCCAGTTAGATCAGCACCATTTGTTGAAGAGGCTATCTTTTTTCCATTGTATGGTTTTGGCTCCTTTGTCAAAGATCAAGTGACCATGTGTGCCAGTTTATTTCTGGGTCTTTGAATCAATTTCATTGATTCACAATCTATTACTCTGTCAGTACCAAAAAGTTTTTAATACTGTTACTTTGTATATAGCTTGAAGTCAGGGATGGAAATACATCCAGAAGTTTTTATTGTATAGGGTTGTTTTAGCTATTCTGGGTTGTTTGTTTGTTTTTGTTTTTGTTTTTGTTTTTATATGAAGTTGAGAATTGTTCTTTCAAGGTCTGTAAAGAATTGTGTTGGTATTTTGATGGGAATTGCATTGAATCTGTAGATTGCTTTTGGTAAGATGGCCATTTTTACTATGTTAATCCTACTGATCCACAAGCATGGGATCTTCTGATATCTTCTTCCACCTTCTGATATCTTCTTCAATTTCTCTCTTCAGAGACATGAAGGTTTTTGTTTTTTTGTTTTTTTTCAAACAGGTCTTTCTTTCACTTGCTTGCTTACAGTTACACCAACAGCCTCTGTATTATTTTTGGCTATTTTGAAGGTTGTTATTTCCCTTATTTCTTTCTTAACCCATTTGTCATTTGTATAAAGAGGGCTACTTTTTTTTCTTTGAGTTAATTTTGTATCCAGCCACTTTGCTGAAGGTGTTTATTAGATGTAGGAGTTCTCCGGTAGAATTTTGAGGGTCACTTAGGTACACTATTATATCATTTGTGAATAGGGATCCTTTGACTTCTTCCTTTCCAATTTGTGTCTTCTTGATCTCCTGTAGTTTTCTTAATACTATAGCTAGAACTTCAAGTAGTATATTGAAAAGATATGGAGAGAGAAATTCCCTGATTTTAGTGTAATTGCTTTGAGTTCTCCATTTAATTTGCTGTTGGCTATTGACTTGCTATATATAGCCTTTATTATATTTATGTATGGGCCTTGTATCCCTGGTCTCACCAAGAATTTTATCATAAAAGGGTGTTAGATTTTATCAAAGGCTTTTTCTGCATCTAATGAGATGATCATGTGTTCTTTTTTTTTTTCTTTTAGTTTCTTTATATGGTGGACTACATTGATGGATTTTTTATATGTTGAACCATTCCTACATCCCTGGCATGAAGCCTTCTTGATCATAGGGAATGAAACTTATAATTTGTTCTTGGATTCAGTTTGTGAGTATCTTTTGAGTATTTTTGCATCAATGTTTATAAGGGGGATTGATTTGAAAATTTCTTTCTTTGTTTAGTCTTTGTATGGTTTAGGTATCAGGGTGACTGTAGCTTCCTAGAATGAATTTGGTATTGATTGTTCTGTTTCTATTTTGTGGAATAATTTGAGGAGTATTGATATTTGCTCTTGTTTGAAAGTCTGGTAGATTTCTGCACTGAAGCCACCTGGCTCTGTTTGTTTGTTTGTTCGATTGATTGATTGATTGATTTGTTTTTGTTTTTTGTTTTTGTTTTGGTTGGGAAACTTTTGATGGCTGCTTCTATTTCTTTAGCAATTATAGGACTATTTAAACTGTTTACTCAATCTTGATTTAACTTCGGTAGGTGAAATCTATCAATAAAATCATTCATATATATTTTTTAGATTTTCCAATTTTGTGGAATACAGGCTTATAAAATAAGACCTAACGATTCTTTGGATTTCTTCAGTGTTTGTTGCTAATCCCCCTTTTTCATTTTTTAATTTTGTTAATTTGGATACTGTCTCTCTGCTTTTTAGTTATTTTTCCTGGGAATTTTTCTATCTTGTTGATATTTTCAAAAATATCTCTTAGTTTCTTTGATTCTTTATATTGTTCTCTTTGTTTCTAAGTTATTGATTTTAGCCCTGAGTTTGATAATTTCCTGCCATCTACTTCTCTTGGGTGCATTTCCTTCTTTTTTGTTCCAAAGCTTTTAGGTGTGTTTTTAAATTGCTAGTATTAGACCTCTCCAGTTTCTTTATGAAAGCACTTAGTGTTTTGAACTTAGCACTGCTTTTATTGTGTCTCATAAATTTGGGACATTGGCTTCTAATAAGTCTTTAATTTCTTTCTTTATTTCTTCCCTGACCCTGTAGTCATTGGTTAAAGAGTTGTTAAGTTTGTAACAACTTCCTGTTGTTTTTGAATTCTAGCTTTATTTCATGGTGATATGATAAGGTACACAAGGCTATTTCAATTTTCTTGTATCTGTTGCGGCTTGCTTTGTGACCAAGCATATGGTCAATTTTGGTGAAGGTTCCCTGAGGTACTAGATGAATGTATGTTCTTTTGTGTATGGGTGAACTGTTCTGAAGATAACTGTTAGGTCCATTTGATTCATGGCATCTATTAATTTAATTATTTCTCTGTTTATTTTCTGTCTCAATGACTTGTTCTTTGGTGTGAGTAAGCTGTTCAATTGTCCCACTATTAATGTGTAGAGATCAATGTGTGATATAAGCTTTAGTAATTTTTCTTTTACAAATGTGGGTGTGGGTGGCCTTGCATTTGGGGTATAGATAACAAGAACTGAGATGTCATCTTAGTGAATTTTTTTCTTTGATGAGCATCCTTCCACGTCTCTTTTGATTAATTTTGTTGGAAAGTCTATTTTATTAGATTATAAATAAATAGTTTATTTTATTAGATCTTATAATGGCTAATCTAGCTTGCGTCTTGGGTCTGCTTCCTTGAAAAATCTTTACTCTGAAATGCTACTTATCATTTTTCCTAAGGCGTGTTCTTGTATGCAACAACAGAATTATCAGTGCTCTTCTGCATCTATTCTGTTAGCCTGTGTCTTTTTATTTTGGAATTAAGTACATTGATGTTGACAGATACTAATAACCAATGATTGCTAACTCCTGTTATTTTGATGTTGGTGGTTGCAGTGCGTTCATGTGTTTCTTTCATTTTTTTTTTGTTTGTTTTTTTGTTTTTACTGCAGAGGCATTATTTATTTCCTGTGTTTTCTTGGTGTAGTTTACTTCCTTTCTCTGGAGTTTTCCTTCTAGTATCTTCTGTAGGGCTGGGTTTGTGAGTAGATTTTATTTAAAAAAATTTTTTTATGGAATAACTTGTTTTTTCTCCATCTATGGTAATTGACAGTTTTACAGAGTATGGTAGTCTGGGCTGACATCTGTGTTCTCTTATGGAATGCATGACATCTGTCCAGGCCTTTCTGGGTTTCACAGTCTCTATTGAGAAGTCAGCTATTATATGTTAGTTGGCATTTTTTTCCTCATGCAGCTTTTGACATTTTTCTCTGTATGTTTAGTGTTTTGATTATTATGTGGCATGAGGGTTTTCTTTTAAGTTCCATCTGTTTACTGTTCTATAGACATCTAATAAATTTATAGGCATCTTTTTACATTAAGAAAATTTTCTTTTATGATTTGGTTGAAAATGTTTTCTGGGCCCTGGACCTGGGAATCTTCTTTTTCTTTTATTCCTATATTTTTCGATTTCATTTTTTTATAATACCCTTGATTTCTTGATGTTTTGTGTCAGGATTATTTTAGATTTAACGTTTCTTTGACAGATGTATCAATTTCTTTGATTGTAACTTCTGTGCCTGAGATCTCCATTTCTTATATACTGTTGGTAATGCTTACCTCTGTAGGTCCTGTTCTCTTCCCTAAGTTTTAAATATTCAAGATTTCCTCAGTTTGTGTTTTCTTTATTGTTTCTATTTCTATTTTCAGATCTTGAATCATTTGCTTCACCTGTTTGTTTATATTGTATTGTATTTCTTTTCTTTTTTTTTGTTTTTTTTTTTAATTTTTCATCAATTACACTTTATTCATTCTGCATCCCCCCCATAAGCCGTTCCCTCCTCTCCTCCCGATCCCACCCTCCCTCCTCCCTCTGCATGCATGCCATTCCCCAAGTCCACTGATAGGGGAGGTTCTCCTCTCCTTTCTGATCTTAGTCTATCAGTTCACATCAAAAGTGGCTGCATTGTCCTCTACTATGGCCTGGTAAGGCTGCTCCCCCCCCCCAGGGGGAGGTGATCAAAGAGCAGGCCACTCAGATTATGTCAGAGGCAGTCCCTCTTCCCATTACTATGTAACCCAATTGGACACTGAACTGCCATGGGCTACATCTGTGCAGGGGTTCTGGGTTATCTCTATGAATAGTCCTTGGTTGGAGTATGAGTCTCTGGGAAGTTCCCTGTGTTCAAATTTTCTTGTTCTGTTGCTCTCCTTGTGGAGACCCTGTCCTCTCCAGCTCTTACTATTTCCCAGTTCTTACCTAAAATTCCATTCACTCTGCCCAACAGTTGCCCATCAGGCTCAGCATCTGCTTTGATAGTCTGTAGGGCAGAGGCTTTCAGAGGCCCTCTGTGGTAAGTTCCTAGGTTGTTTCCTGTTTTCTTCTTCTTCTGATGTCCATCCTCTTTGCCTTTCTGGATGGGGATTGGACATTTTTGTTAAGGTCCTTTCTCTTGCTTAGTTTCTTTAGATGCACAGGTTATAGTGGGTTTGTCCTATGTTATATGTCTATATGAGTGAGTATATACCATGTGTGTCTTTTTGCTTCTGGGACAACTCACTCAGGATGATCCTTTCCAGATCCCACCATTTACCTGCAAATTTCATGATTTCCTTATTTTTCATTGCTGAGTAATACTCCATTGTGTAGATGTACCACAATTTCTGCATCCATTCTTCAGTTGAGGGGCATCTGGGTTGTTTCCAGCTTCTGGCTATTACAAATAAAGCTGCTACAAACATGGTTGAGCAAAAGTCCTTTTTGTGTGCTTTAGCCTCTTTTGGATATATGCCCAGGAGTGGTATGGCTGGATCTTGAGGAAGCGCTATTCCTAGTTGTTTGAGAAAGCGCCAGATTGATTTCGAGAGCGATTGTACAAGTTTACATTCCCACCAGCAGTGGAGAAGGGTTCCTCTTTCTCCACAACCTCTCCAGCATGTGTTGTCACTTGAGTTTTTTATCTTGGCCACTCTGATGGGTGTAAGGTGAAATCTCAGGGTTGTTTTGATTTGCATTTCCCTAATGGCTAGTGAGGTTGAGCATTTCTTTAAGTGCTTCTCTGCCATTCGATATTCCTCTACAGAGAATTCTCTGTTTAGCTCTGTTCCCCATTTTTAAGTGGATTACTTGGTTTGCTGCTTTTCAGCTTCTTTAGTTCTTTATATATACTGGATATGAGTCCTCTGTCAGATAAAGGGTTGGTGAAGATTCTTTCCCAATCTGTAGGCAGTCGCTTTGTTTTGATGACAGTGTCCTTTGCTTTGCAGAAGCTTTTCAGTTTCATGTGGTCCCATTTATTGATTGTTGCTCTTAGAGCCTGTGCTGTTGGTGTTCTGTTCAGGAAGTTTTCCCCTGTACCAATGAGTTCTAGGGTATTTCTCACTTTTTTTTCTAGCCGATATAATGTGTCTGGTTTTATGTTGAGGTCTTTGATCCACTTGGACTTCAGTTTTGTGCAGGGTGACAAGTATGGATCTATTTTCATTTTTCTACATGTAGACATCCAGTTAGACCAGCACCATTTGTTGAAGATGCTATCTTTTTTCCATTGAATGGTTTTGGCGTCTTTGTCAAAGAGCAGGTGTCCATAAGTGTGTGGGTTTATTTCTGGGTCCTCTGTTCAGTTCTATTGATCCACCATTCTGTTTCTATGCCAGTACCATGCAGTTTTTAAAACTGTTGCTCTATAGTACAGCTTGAGATCAGGGATGGAGATACCTCCAGAAGATCTTTTATTGTAGAAGATTGTTTTAGCAATTCTGGGTTTCTTGTTATTCCATATGAAGTTGAGAATTTTTCTTTCCAGGTCTGTAAAGAATTGTGTTGGTAATTTGATGGGCATTGCATTGAATCTGTAGATTGATTTTGGTAAGATGGCCATTTTTACTATGTTAATCTTGCCAAGCCATGAGCATGGGAGATCTTTCCATCTTCTCATATCTTCTTCTAATTCTTTCTTCAGAGATTTGAAATTTTTTTCATACAAGTCTTTGACTTCCTTGGTTAGGGTTACTCCAAGGTACCTTATGTCATTTGTGGCTATTTTGAAGGGTGTTGTTTCCCTAATTTCTTTCTCAGCCCTTTTGTCTTTTGTATACAGGAGGACTACTGATTTTTTTGAGTTAATTTTGTATCCGGCCACTTTGCTGAAGGTGTTTATCAGCTGTAGGAGTTCCCTGGTAGAGTTTTTGGGGTCAGTCACGTATACTATCATATCATCTGCAAATAGTGATAATTTGACTTCTTCCTTTCCAATTTGTATCTCCTTGATCTCCTTCAACTGTCTTATTGCTCTAGCAAGGACTTCCAGCACTATGTTGAAGAGGTATGGAGAAAGTGGGCAGCCTTGTCTTGTCCCTGATTTCAGTGGGATTGCTTTAAGTTTCTCTCTGTTCAGTTTGATGTTGGCTATAGGCTTGCTGTATATCGCCTTTACTATGTTTAGATATGTGCCTTATATCCCTGATCTCTCCAATACTTTAAACATGAATGGATATTGGATTTTGTCAAATGCTTTTTCAGCATCTAGGGAGATTATCATGTGGTTTTTTTCTTTCAGTTTGTTAATATGGTGGATCACATTGATGGATTTCCATATATTGAACCACCACTACATACCTGGGATGAAGCCTACTTGATCATAGTGGATAATATCTTTGATGTGTTCTTGGATTCGGTTTGCAAGTATTATATTAAGTATTTTTGCATCAATGTTCATAAGGGAGATTGGCTGGAAATTCTCTTTCTTTGTTGAGTCTTTGTGAGGTTTAGGTACCAAGGTGACTGTGGCTTCATAGAATGAGTTTGGTAATGTTCCTTCTGTTTCTATTTTGTGGAATAGTTTGAAGAGAATTGGTGTTAGCTCTTCTTTTCAGGTCGGGTAGAATTCTGTGCTGAAGCCATCTGGTCCTGGGCTTTTTTTGGATGGGAGACTTTTGATGACCACTTCTATTTCTTTGGGGGATATAGGACTATTTAGTTGATTTACCTGGTCCTGATTCAGCTTTGGTAAGTCAAATCGATCAAGAAAATTGTCCATTTCATTTAGATTTTCAAATTTTGTGGCATATAGACTTTTGAAGGAAGTCCTAATGATTGTTTGGATTTCCTCAGTGTCTGTAGTTATATCTCCCTTTTCATTTCTGATTTTGTTGATTTGGGTGGTGTCTCTCTGTCTTTTACTTAGCCTGGCTAAGGGTTTGTCGATCTTGTTGATTTTCTCAAAGAACCAGCTCTTGGTTTCATTGATTCTTTGAATTGTTTTATTTGTTTCCAATTGATTGATTTCAGCCCTGAGTTTGATTATTTCCAGCTGTCTACTCCTTCTTGTTGTGTCTGCTTCTTCTTTTTCTAGGGTTTTTAAGTGAGCCATTAAGGTGCTTGAATGAGCTGTCTCGAATTTCTTCTTGAAGGCACTTAGTGCTATGAACTTTCCTCTTAGCACTGCTTTCATTGTGTCCCACAAGTTTGGGTATGTTGTGTCTTCATTTTCATTGATTTCTAGAAAGACTTTAATTTCTTTCTTTATTTCTTCCCTGACCCAGCTGTCATTTAGTAACAAGTTGTTCAGTTTCCATGTGTGTGTAGGCTTTTTGTTATTTCTGTTATTGTTGAGGTCCAGCTTTATTCCATGGTGATCAGACAAGATACATGGGATTATTTCAATCTTCTTGTATCTGTTGAGGCTTGCTTTGCGACCCACTATATGGTCTATTTTGGAGAAGGTTCCATGAGGTGCTGTTAAGAAGGTAAATTCTTTTGTGTTTGGGTGTAAAGTTCTGTAAATGTCTGTTAGGTCCATTTGATTCATGACCTCTGTCAGAGACATTGTTTCTTTGTTTAATTTCTCTTTTGTTGACCTGTCCTTTGTTGAGAGTGGGGTGTTGAAGTCTCCCACTATTAATGTGTGGGGATCTATATGTGCTTTAAATTTTATCAATGTTTCTTTCACAAATGTGGGTGCCCTTGTATTTGGGGCATAGATGTTCAGGATTGTGATGTCTTCCTGGTGGAATTTTCCTTTGATGAGTATGAAGTGTCCTTCCCCATTTATTTTTATTAATTATGGTTGAAAGTCTATTTTATCAGATATTAGAATGGCTACTCCTGCTTGCTTCTTGGGTCCGTTTGTTTGGAATGTCATCTTCCAACCCTTTACCCTCAGGTAATGTCTATCTTTGTGTCTTAGGTGTGTTTCTTGTATGCAACAGATTGCTGGGTTTAGTTTACTTATCCATTCTGTTAATCTGTGTCTTTTTATTGGAGAGTTGAGTCCATTGATGTTGAGAGAGATTAATGACCAGTGGCTGCTAGATCCCTTGATTTTGATGTTGGCTGTGGTCATCAGATTGTGTGCTTGGTTGCTTTTTGTTTCAGTGAAGTGAGGTTATTTATTTCCTGTGTTTTCTTGAATGTAGCTAGTTTTCCTGGGTTGTATTTTCCCTTCTAGTGTCTTCTGTAATGCTGGATTTGTTTGTAGGTATTGTTGAAATTTGTTTTTGTCGTTGAATATCTTGTTTTCTCCATCTATGAGGACTGAGAGTTTTGCGGGGTATAGTAGCCTGGGCTGACATCTGTGTTCTCTTAGGGTCTGCATGATATCCATCCAGGCCCTTCTGGCTTTCATAGTCTCTGTTGAAAAGTCAGGGGTGATTCTAATGGGTTTGCCATTATATGTTACTTGGGCTTTTTCCCTTGCAGCTTTTAGTATTTTTTCTTTGTTTTGTATACTTACTGTTTTGATTATTATGTGGCAAGAGGATTTTCTTTTCTAGTCAAATTTGTTGGGTGTTCTGTAGACCTCATGTATTCTAATTGGCCTCTTCTTTAGCTTGGGGAAATTTTCTTCAATGATTTTGTTGAAAATATTTTCTGGGCCTTGGAGAAGGGAGTCTTCTTTTTCCTCTATACCTATTATTTTTAGGTTTTGTCTTTTCATACTGTCTTGGATTTCTTGGACGGTCTGTGTCAGAAGTTATTCGGATTTAACATTTTCTTTGACAGATACATCGATTTCTTCCATTGTATCTTCTACACCTGAGATTCTTTCTTCCATCTCTTGTAGTCTTTTGGTTATGCTTACCTCTGTAGTTCCTGTTTTCTTCCCTAGATTCTTCCTTTCCATTATTTCCTCCATTTGTGTTTCCTTTAATTTTTCCAATTCTATTTTCAGGTCTTCAGTTGTTTTGTTTACTTCCTTCACCTGTCTGATTGTACTTTCCTGTTTTTCTTTTAGTTCCTTCAACTCTGTTTCTTTTATTTCATTCAGTGTTTTAAGCATCTCCTTTCTAAAGGCCATAAACTGTTTGGCTGCCCCTTCCTTTATTTCTTTACGGATGGCAATATTCTGTTTGAGTTTATCTTCCTCTATGTCTTTACGTATCTTATTTGTTTCCTCTGTTATCATCTTCATGAGCATAGTTGTTAGGTCTTCTTCTTGGATTTCAGTTATGGTGGGGTGTCCAGGGCTACTTGTCCCTGGGTAACTGGGTTCTGGAGATGCCATATTGCTCTGTCTTTTGTTGCTTGAGCTTTTACGCTGGCCTCTACCCATTGTGCTATCTTAGGTGTTTGGGGTTATTTTCTGGTGGTTCCTGGGGACCCTGTGGTGGAGAGAATCCCCTTTGCAGAAAGCTGGTTTTTCCTGAAGGATGTCTTCCCAGCTTTTTGGGTATAGTCCCTGGATGGGTGGTGTTTTTTCAGGAGTTGCTCACCTCAGGGATATAGGCCTGAGTGGTAACTGTGGTCTTTGTTAGTCGAGAGGGTTCTCCTCTCACCCAGGGAAGTCCTGAGGGCAGCTGCCCTGTTTCTGGGTTTCTTGTTGTAAATTTAATGATCAGCTGCTGTGACCCATTTAGACATCAGGTGAGCAGCAACTGTTTGTGCCTGTGTCTGGAGCACAGCTGAATGATGGTCCTACTGGTCTGCTAGACTGCTAGACTTTTTCTAGGGAAGGATTGGGTGATTTAATTCAGTACAGTTTCCTTCCTTCCCTGTGGATTCCCTGGAGACACAGACTCCCAGTGTCTTTTTTGCCCTGGTGCACACTGCTCAGTGTCCGCCAGCTGGCTGGCCACAGAAACTGCCTGTGCCTGGAGCACAGCTGGGTGATGGCGGCTCAGTCTCCGCCAGCTGTCTGGTGCGCACAAACTGCCTGTGTCTGCCTTTGTGTGGCCCTTGGGTGCCTGGGTGCCTCCCTAAGCTGGGTAATTTTCCGGGGACCTTTTCAGGCTGGGGGTGTCAGCTGAGTGCTCTGAGATCAGACCAGCCGTTTCTCTCCCTGTATGTTTGCACAGGACAGTGAAACTCATTCGCTGGTTGGTGCCCTGGTGCCCACAGTTCTATCTCAGGCGGCGAATCAGGGGCGCAGGTAGGCAGGGCTCTGTGCTGGAGCCTGGGTCTCGGGCTCTGGCTCCGCGCTGGGTCCTGGGGTGCCCGTGGAACCCGAGTCTTTTTCAGGGGATGTCTGCGTGACCTAAGGCCGGTCCCAATTGTTTCCTGTACCCTGGGGTTATCTCTGGACTGAAAATTCCAGTCTCTGATAGTGTGGTGCGCATGGTTCAGTCGGGGACCGTGACCAGAGACACTGGCTTGTGGCTCTGGGCTGGGGCTGGGGCTGGCGGCCGGCAGCCAAGTGTCTGGCAGAACCGGGATCTCTTCCGCGGTTTAGCCAGGTGAGTTAAAAGCTGATTGAATCCCCCACCGTGGGGTATCCTCTCACCTGGGAAACACAATGACTGTGTTTTATGGCCACGAGTTCTGTTTACTGGTCACTGTGCTGATCCTGCTGCTGCTGCTCAGAATGAGAGTCCTCCCGGCGCCGCCATCTTGCCCCTCTCCCTGTGTTGTATTTCTTTAAGTGATTTTTTTCATTTCCCCTTTAAAGACATTTGTCTGTTTGATTGTATTTTCTTGTATTTCTTTAAGGGATGTATTGTTTCCTCTTTAAAATGCCTTGGTTACCTTCAAAAGCACAGATTTAAGGTCATTTTCTTGTGTTTCTTCTGTGGTAGGTTATCTAGGGCTGCTTGCAGTGAGATAACTGGTTTCTGAATGTTCCAAATTGCCTTTGTTGATTGTGTTTTTATGCTGGCCTTTAGCCATCCGTTTGTCTTTGGTGTTGGCTGGTTGCTGCTCGTTCCCTTCTGGTATTCTTAAGGATGCTGGAAGAGCTCTGGGCAGGAGGCTAGATGTTCCTAGGATATCCTTCCTTGGGATGGTGGGTATGGTTGTTGACTGACTGATGAATCTCAGGGAATAACCTGCAGTTCTCCTCTAGTGGCTGTGTCTCAATTAGACCCTCAAGCAGGGGATTGGAGTAGGGCTGTCTAGCCTTTATGTTTCAGAGGACTCACCATCAGATCTCTTCAGGAACCCTCCTCCAGAAGGCAGGACTCTTGTTGTTAGCAGTCTCACCACTCACTCAATTGCTCCACAGTCTCTGAGCTTAAGCTGCCCAGACACTGTTGTAGTCTGGGAGCCTCCATTTTGGAGTGAGTTCCTCAATGCGCCTGGGGTCTGGCTGGTCGCCTCAGGGAAAATGGGTAGAGCTGTGGAATGGAGGCTGGGACTGTTTCCCTGGATTCTGGGAGTTGGGTGGCCAGAGGCTGGAATCATGCATTCCTGGAACCTGGATGCTTTTCTAGGGAAATAATGGAACAGCCTAGCCAAATAGTCTAGCAGGGTGGAGAGAGACTGGAATTGAGCATCCTGGAAACAGAAAGTTTTCCCCAGAACAGCATGAAAAGGCAGGTGTCTAGAAGCTGCAACTGCTTGTTCCATGCACTGGTGGGCTCTCCTCAGACCTTGGAAACACAGATGTTGGCTTTTTTAATTCCATAGCAAGGCCTCTTATTTGCTTTGAAGTCACCATGATCCTGTAACTCAGAAACTGTAAACACTTGGTGGCACCGACATCTTGGCAATCCCCAGGTTGTATAAACTTATTATTGACTATTAACTGATACAATTCATCTACCTTGTCTTCCAGACTGGTTATTCTGTTTTATGATCCATTCTGTTAGTGAGATTTTTCTATTATGGTTTTATTCTGATATAATGAAATTTCATTTCCAGCATTATTTCAGTTTGGTTTTTCTTCAGTAATTCTATGTCTTTATTGAATTCCATTTTAATATTAACTTTCTTATTTTATTATGTCTTGTTTTTATCTTTATGAGTTTTTGAATATTGTTATAATTATTACTTTAAATTATTTTAGATTCTTTTTATTGGGGTCAATTATTATGAGGTTAGTAATTTTGGAGTAGATATGTTCTCTTGGATTTTCGTGTTACCTCTGTGTTTTTATTTTTTTATGTTTGTTTTCATAGAGGTTTATATATTATAGGTAGTTGAATTGGAATCATTACCTAGGGCTAAGATGTTTACTTCTCAGTTCTAAGAGCCAAGGGAACTGCAGAAGTGTAATTAGAGTACTGAGAATTTGGATCCCTTAGGGGAACTGGATAGAGTGACTGGGTCCTTACCTATTGATGTCACGAGCTGGGCAGAGTAGCAATAGAGATTTTAGTGTTATTAAATTAACTCACTCCCAATGTATAAAAGAATAAACAACAGAAACCAATACTATACTTATCTTGTCAAGTAAAATCCATAAATAAGCTGACAATACCAAAACAAAACAAACATAAACCAAAGTAAAAAACAAGGTAGAGTTTATTCTATAACTGTCATGATTATTTAGTATCAGAAAATGTATTGATATGTTATTTCATAAAAATAAAAAAGATACACTCTACACTTTCCTGACTGATACACTGACTAAGCTAGGAAGCACCTAGTCAAGAAATAATTAAAAACATTCTCCCTACAATGAAATTATAAGGACATTACATAATATTATGCCAGCTGGTCTGATTCATTCATTCCATAATGTGTACATGTGTTGAAATATCATATTATCCTGTATAAATGCATACAATTTTTATCTGTCAATGACAAATTTTGAAATCAGAAAAGCAGTCTCAGTCTGATTGTATTTGGGGAAGTCTAGAATAAAACACTATGAAAACTGTAGCTAGACCCATTCTCAGTATGGGCCATGCCATTTTCATACATAAAAGCTCCCCTCCAATTCTACCCAACAGGAATTTACAATAAAAATTACAATGAAAGAAGAAAATATAATTACCATGAATGGATCAGCAAAAGGAAACTTTAAAAATGAAATTATGTATTAACTACAAAATAATGTTATATTAATTAAGGAAATAAAAAATTAAAACAAGAAAAGAAATACCTAGAACCCCTGCTTAGATATAGCCCATGGCAGCTCCATATTCAAGTGGGTACCCTAGTAAGGGAATCAGGGACTGTCTCTGACATGAACTCAATGTGGCTAGCTCTTTGAGCGCCTACCCCTAATGGGGGAGCAGCCTTGCCAGGCTACCGAGGAGAACAATGCAGCCAGTTCTGATGAGACTTGATAAGCTAGTGTCAGATGGAAGGGGAAGAGGAACTCCCCTATCCATAGACTTGGAGAGGGGTTTAGGATGATATGAGGGAGGGAGAATGGGATGGGGAAGAGAGGAGGAAGAAGGCTACAGCTAGGATACAAAGTGAATAAACTGTAATTGATATAAAAAATAAAAATTGAATAACAAAAGAAAAGAAATATAGTTATTAAAAAAGCAGAATGATGTAAAATTGATTAAATAAACTTTATAGAAATAAATATATGGTTCTTGAAATTAATAATTGAAAGTATATGCTAAACACACAAAACTAAACTAAAGAAATGAATGCTAAACTGAATAAAAATAAATCCACACACCTAAACATACTTGATTTTTGAGAAAGAAGCCAAAATCATACAATGGAAAAAAGATAGTATCTTCAACAAATGGTGCTGGTCTAACTGGATATCTACATGTAGAAAAATGAAAGGAGATCCATACTTATCACTCTTAACAAAACAAAAGTCCAAGTGGATCAAAGAACTCAACATAAATCCAGACACACTAAATCAGTTATAAGAAAGAGTGTGGAAGAGCCTAGAACTCTTTGGCACAAGAAACAACTTCCTGAACAGAACACCAACAGCACAGCCTCTAAGATCAAAAATCAATAAATGGGACCCCAAGAAACTGAAAAGCTTCTGTAAAGCAAAAGACACTGTCATCAGAACAAAATGACAGTCTACAGACTGGGAAAGGATATTCACCAACCCTACATCTGACAAAGGGTTAATATCCAGAATATATAAAGAACTCAAGAAGTTGAAAAGCAATAAATCAAGTAATCCACATTTAAAAAAAAAATGGGGTATAGAGTTAAACAGAGGAATACAGGATAACAGAGACACTTAAAAAAATGGTCAATATCCTTAGTCATCAGGGTGATGCATACCAAAACCACACTGAGGTTTCACCTTACACCCATCAGAATGGCTAAGATCAAAAACTCAAGTGATAACACATGCTTGAGAGTTTGTGGATAAAGAGGAACCCTCCTCCATTGCTAGTGGGAATGTAAACTAGTACAATCACTTTGGAAATCAATCTGGCGTTTTCTCAGACAATTAGGAATACTACTTCCTCAAATTCCAGCAATACCACTCCTAGACATATATCCACAATATACTCAAGTACACAATAAGGACATTTGTTCAACCATGTTTGTAGCAGCTTTATTCATAATTGCCAGAACCTCGAAACAACCCAAATGTCCCTCAATGGAGGAATGGATACAAAAATTGTGGTACATTTACACAACAGAATAACACTCAGCAATTAAAAACAAGGAAATCATGAAATTTGCAGGCAAATGGTTGAATCTAGAAAAGATCATCCTGACTTATCCAGAAGCAGAAAGACACACATAGTATATATACTCACTCATAAGTGGATACTAGACCTGTAAGATGGGATAAACATTCTAAAATCTGTACATGTAAAGAAGCTATGCAAGAAGGATGACCCAGGGAAAGATGATCAATCTTCACTCACAAAGATGAAGTTGAGAATTTTTCTTTCCAGGTCTGTAAAGAATTGTGTTGGTAATTTAATGGGAATTGCATTGAATCTGTAGAGTGCTTTTGGTAAAATGACCATTTTTACTATGTTAATCCTGCCAAGCCATGAACATGGGAGATCTTTCCATCTTCTGAAATCTTCTAATTATTTATTTAGAGATTTGAAAATTTTTTCATACAAGTTTTGACTTGCTTGGTTAGGGTTACACCATGCTACTTTGTTTTTGTGGCTATTGTGAAGGGTGTTGTTTCCCTAATTTCTTTCTCAGGCCTTTTGTCTTTTGTGTACAGGAGGGCTACTGATTTTTTGAGTTAATTTTGTATCTTGCCACTTTACTGAAGGTAAAGGGTTTGTCTATCTTGTTGATTTTCTCAAAGAACAAGCTCTTGGTTACATTGATTCTTTGAATTGTTTTATTTGTTGCTAATTTATTGATTTCAGCCCTGAGTTTGATTATTTCCAGCCATCTACTCCTCTTTGGTGTGTCTGCTTCTTTTTTTTTCCCTAGGGCTTTTAGGTGAGCCATTAATTTGCTTGAATGGGATGTTTCGAATTTCTTCTTGAAGGTACTTAATGCTATGAACTTACCTCTTAGCACTGCTTTCACTGTGTGCCACAAGTTTGGGTATGTTGTGCCTTCATTTTCATTGAATTCTAGGAATACTTTGATTTCTTTCTTTATTTCTTCCCTGACCCACCTGTCATTGAGTAGCAACTTGTTTAGTTTCCATGTGTGTAGGCTTTTATTATTTCTCTTGTCGTTGAGATCCAGCTTTATTCCATGGTGTTCAAATAGGATACATGGGATTATTTCAATCTTTTTGTATCTGTTGAGACTTGTTTTGTGACCAAGTATATGGTCTATTTTGGAGAAGGTTCCATGAAGTGCTGAGAAGAAAGTAAATTCTTTTGTGTTTGGGTGAAAGTTTGTGTAGACATCTATTAGGTCCATTTGTTTCATGACCTCTGTGAGAATCATTGTTTCTTTGTTTAATTTCTGGTTTGTTGACCTGTCCTTTGTTGAGAGTGGGGTGTTGAAGTCTCCCACTATTAATTTGTGGAGATCTATGTGTGGTTTCAGTTTTATTAATGTTTCTTTTACGAATGTGGGTGCTCTTGTGTTTGGGGCATAGATGTTCAGAATTGTGATGTCTTCTTGGTGGAGTTTTCCTTTGATGAGTATGAAATGACTTTCCTCATCTCTTTTCATTAATTTTGGTCGAAAATCTATTTTATTAGACCTTTGAATGGCTACTCCTGCTTGCTTCTTGGGTCCATTTGCTTGGAAAACCATCTTCTGGCCCTTTACTCTCAGGTAATGTTTACCTTTGTGACTTAGGTGTGTTTCTTGTATGCAACAGATTGTTGGGTCTTGTTTACACATCCATTCTGTTAGTCTGTGTCTTTTTATTGGAGAGTTGAGTCCATTGATGTTAAGGGAGATTAATGACTAGTGGCTGTTAGATGCTTTGATTTTGCTGTTGGCTATTTTAATGTGTTTGTGTGTTTGGCAACTTTGGATTTTGCTGTAGTGAGGTTATTTGTTTCCTGTGTTTTCCTGAATGTAGTTAGTTTTCCTGGGTTCTATTTTTCCTTCTAGTATCTTCTGCAATGCTGGATTTGTGGGTATGTATTGTTTGAATTTATTTTTGTCATTGAATATCTTGTTTTCTCCATCTATAATGACTGAGAGTTTTGTGGGATATATTAGCCTGTGTTTTCTTAGGGTCTGCATTATATCAGTCCAGGCTCTTCTTGCTTTGATAGTCTCTGTTGAGAAGTCTGGTGTGATTCTGATGGGTTTGAGATTGTATGTTACTTGGCCTTTTTCCCTTGTAGCTTTCAGTATTTTTTCTTTGTTCTGTATACTTACTGTTTTGATTTTTATGTGGTGGGAAGATTTTCTTTTCTGGTCTAATTTATTAGGTGCTCTGTAGGCCTCTTGTAATCTTATAGGCCTCTCCTTTAAGTTGGGGAAATTTTCTATGATTTTGTTGAAGATATTTTCTGGGCCTTGGAGGAGGGAATCTTCTTTTTCCTCTATTCCTATTATTCTTAGGTTTTGTCTTTTCATATTGTCTTGTATTTCTTGGATGGTCTGTGTCAGGAAATTTTTAGACTTAACTTTTTCTTTGATGGATACTTCGATTTCTTCCATTGTATCTTCTACACCTGAGATTCTTTCTTCAATCTCTTATAGTCTGTTGGTTATGCTTACCTCTGTAGTTCCTGTTTTTTTTCCCTAAATACTTCCTCTCCATGATTTCCTCTGTGTTTTCTTTAATTTTTCCAATTCTATCTTCACATCTTGAGTTGTTTTGCTTATTTCCTTCACCTGTCTGATTGTATTTTCCTGTTTTTCTTTTAGTTCCTTCAACTGTTTCTTTGAACATTCCTCTGTTTCTTTTATTTCTTTCAATGATTTAATTATTTCTTCTTTGAATGCCACAAACTATTTGGCTGCATCTTCCCGTATTTCATCACGGATGGCCATAATCTGCTTGTCTTTAACTTCCTCTATTTCTTTATGGATAGCCATGATCTGCTTGATTTTACTTTTCTCTAATTCTTTATGTATTTTATTTGTTTCCTCTATTATCCTCTTCATCACCATAGATGTAAGGTCATCTTCTGGAATTTCAATTATGCTGGGGTGTCCAGAGCTGCTTGCCCCTGGATGGCTGGGTTCTGGAGATGCCATATTGCTCTGTCTTTTGTTGGCTGACCTCTACCCATTGGGCTGTTTTAGGTATTGGCAGGTAGTTTCTGGTGCTTCCTGGAATCCTGGGGTAGGGACAATCCCCTTGGCATGAAGATGATTTTTCTTGATGGAGGCCTCCTCTGCTTTTTGTGTATGGTCACTGTATGTTCCTCAGGAATTGCCACTGCTCACCTCACTCTGGGCCAGAAGCAGTGTGTCCCTGTCTGCGATGGAGGCTGAGGGTGCCACTATGGTCTGGAGGCTCTGCTCTCCAATCTGGGCTGGCAGTATGTATCCCTTTCTGGGCCAGAGACTGTGCATGCCTCTCTGGGCTGGCAACTAATGGCTCTGCTTTTGGTTGGAGGCTTGGCGCCTCCCTTTGTGATAGAGGCTGTGACTCCCGCTCTATGATGGTGGCTGGGGTCGCTGATCTGGGCCCAAGGCTTTGCACACCGATCTGAGCTGGCTGCTGTGTGCCCAGCTTTGGGCCAGAGGCTGTGCACTCTGCTCTGGACCTGCAATTGAGGTCTCCACTCTGTTCCGGAGGCTGAGCGCCTCACTCTGGGCCAGAGGCTGTCTGTCCTGGTCTTGGATGGTGGCTGGGTCACCACAGGAGGCTGTGTGCTCCAATCTGGGGTGGTGGGTGCACCTTCCAGTCCCCAGGACCTTTTCCAGGTATTGACTGGGTGACCTGAGGTCGGTCCCAATTGATTTTCACACTGTAGGCTTTCCTCTCACTTGTCAATTACAAATGCTGGTGTTTTTTTGAGGTCCCAGAGTTCAGTCTCCTGGTCGCTGTGCCAACACTGCTGTCCTGCTCCTCAGACAGTGTCCTCCCAGCGCGACCATCTTGTCGACTCCTCAGCAATTAATTTTTTAAAAGGACAAATATATCACGTTGTGACTTTGGAACTCGCCTGAAATCCCCTCACAGCACACAGCAGCCATGCTCAGACTACAGCACACCAACCATTCAAGCCAAGAGCTCACATCTTAATCCAAAGCCATGCTTCAGAAAAAAAACACTGAGAATAGCATAGGTTTTTGAAACCTCAAAGCTGCCCCCATTGACATGTCTTCTCTACCAATGTCACATCTAATTCTTCTTACACAGTCCCACCAACTATGACCAAATATTCTAATATATGAGCTTATATATGGGCCTTCTCATTCAAACCCCCACAACACCAAACACACATGAAGCAAATTCTGATGGAGTTAAAAGTAGAAACAAAGACATTTAAAATTACATGTGAAAATTTTTGTAACTGTTAATTATCTGATAAACAACTATGCAGAAATTTAGTATGGATATAAAAGATCTGACCAAAATTGGCAATAACCTGGAGCTTACTGATGTTTATAAAGAATTTCCTTCAAAATGTGATTTTTAATTCTTCCGAAGTTTTTGGAACATATACTAGTGGAATATATAAAATTGCTAATAAAATAAACTTTAACAACTTTAAACTACTTGAAATAATTCGACATATATTCTTTTACAGTAATGGAATTAAATTAGAAATTAATTACAGAAAATTCTCCAATTGTTGGAATTGAAACAACAATTACTTTAATTAATCCACGGTTTACAGAGCAAATCTCAATTGAGATAAGCAAATATTTTGACCTAAAGAAAAAGTCAAATTACAGGATAAAAATATGTATTGACCCCTTCATATGTTTAATTTCAGGAAATGGGAAGCTGAGGAAGGAAAATTCTGGGTCCTATGCCAGTTAAAGCAACACAGTGAGAACCTGCATCAAAACAAAACAATCAAGTACATAAAAAAAGCAAGATGAGAAAAGAAGGAGAAGAAAAAGAAAAGAAGAAAAAAAGGAAGCAAAGAAGGAAGGAAGAAAAAAGGAAATAGAGCAAAGTACAGCAACACTTTTAGTAATAAAAAAGATTTTCAAGCACATTCATTTTATTTCAATGTACAGTTTTAATACTTAGTTTTTACTTTTAAATTAAGAAATTGACCAGGAAAATCCATGAAATTCCTCTAATATAAGCTTCAGGACCAAAATCAGTATGGTGGTAGTGGTTAATGTTGTCAACTTGACAGAATTCAACACTGGCCAGGAGACATACCTGTGTGAGATTACCTAGATTAGGTTAATTTCCATGGGAAGACTAATCACAGGTGTCAGAGAAAATAAAAAAGGAGTAAGGGAACTGAGCAGAAACAATGTGACCAGCTGCCTTAAGTTTCCTCTGACATGATGTAACGCTCCACCATGATGTGCCCTGGAATTGTGTGGTAAAGTAAACCATTCCTTCCTTAAAGTGCTTCAGTAAGGTATTTTGTCACAGAAACAAAAAATGTAACTAATAGAATGGTCTTCCAGGAAATTTTGCACACTGGATATAGCACAGATCAGTCTCATACACAGATGGACTAAATGAGGGCTTCCAGTGTCAGTCTGAGTACTCACACCTCATGATATTCCTTATTTTTAAAGAAAAAAACCTTTTCTTTCTAAGCCAGTTTATAATTTTATGTGTTTCAACTCAGAAAAAGCTAGTCTAGAAAATAAAGTTATAAAGGATCTACTGAGAGAGGAATTTTACTTTTGATATCCTTCCTTGCACTGTACTAAACAATTGACAAAATACATAAAGACTAAAGTGAAATGATGCTGTTCCTGGGGCCAAAATGACACTTTGGGGAATGAACTGAATTCTATAAAGTTGACAAGTAGGTGTCTCCTTGTGTGTTGTATTGTGACTATCTTCTAAATACCACATTCCACTGTCAGCTTGATATTTAAAACTAGCTAGCCATACTTACTGTCATCCATTTTGCTGCATTGTTTTATAAGAAACATGACTTCTTTAACTGCAGACATGTTGATCCCAAGGAAACTGTTTTTCACATATTGCTGAAAGTTAAAAAGTATATTTATCCTAGATTCAAAAGAGGCAAACCTGGGAGAACTGAGCTTATTCAATTCATAGGTTTGTTCATTCTGCCCTAGATTCTCAAGAAAATCTCATATTAAATATTTTTCTAAATAAAAAGTTTAAAGTTCCATCTTTGTTACTCAGATACTTGCAGAGACGTTGACTCTGAGCTTTTTGTTATTTTGGGATCATCTTCTGTTGCTAGGAGACTTGCATATGTCTATTATCACTGTCTTTTTTTAACAAAAAGTCTTAATTAGATGTTCAAAGAAAATGTTTGTTCTTTTTGCTTTCACAGTAGGATCTCAAGTCTAAAATTTAGATATAATCTATCACTACAAAAAAATTGATTCGCTATTCAATGTGCTCTATTACAGCTTGAATTTTATATAATTTTTTATATTGTCCCTAACATAGAATGAATAACATTGCACAATACTTTAAAATGCAAATGTTTGTTATTATAAAGTTTCTGTGGTATAAGAATCCAAGCAACAATGGGATAGATGAAGTTGATAGCTAGAACAAGCACAAGCAGGCAAAAAGCAGTTAGCTTTTTCCATATGATTTTATGTGGGGTGATACTGAAAAGTGCTGCTCAGATTTTGGATTTTCCTGCTTCAAATATTCTGATGAAGAACATCCCACACAGGAGTGCCTAGCATCTGGTGTTTTACTTTACTCCATATGTAGTCAAGATGGTAACTGGTGGCTGACGGTGTAACCACTGTTCAGTTGCCCATGCTCCATGCAGGCAACCCTAATTAAACTCATTGGGTCAAAAACTCACAGAAGCCTTAAACATAGGAGGTCACTTGATAGGAAGAAGAAGGATTTCAGTAAGCAAAGGAGAGAAAATGAAACAAGAAAGTACAGGGTGAAAAAGGATTAAATTTCATTATAAACACTTATACAACTGTCAAAGAATACCAAACAAAGAAACAAATTAAAAAATAAGTTTATAGTTGCCAGGACTCAGAGCTGAGTGGTAGGTGTGTGTACCTTCCACTGGAGGTACCTGATCCGATATACTAATACACACTATATCTTACCTAAAATCAGAGTTGGTTACCTCTGTGCAAGTCGTAGAAAATTCTATTTATGCTGGGTGTTGGTGGTACATGCCTTTAATCCCAGGACTAGAGATACAAAGGTAGGAAGATCTCTGTGAGTTTGGGGCCACTTTGGTCTATACAGTGACTTTTAGGGCTGTACAGAGAAGCTCTGCTTCAAAAACAAACAAAAAAAAAAACCAAACACACACACAAAACTAGAAAATTCTACTTGTGTCTACTTCTGTTGTGTCTCTAGATGGGGAACTTCCAGGTGTAGCCTCAGACCCTACCCCATGGTCCCAGAATGGAAGATGCTGTCACCACAACACCATTTATCAAAGGGAAAGTAGTACTGATATACCTGGGACTTTAAATACTGCTTGAGTTGACCTCAAAGCTCATGTTCTCATGTTCATACCATGGCAGTGGAAAGATATAATTGCCACAGCCAATTTGGGTAAAGAATAGGACATAGTCCTGCTACACACAAGTGTTTAAAATATGTTCAACTCTGCCTCAAAGCCTACCTTTAATCTCCACTTAGGCATGAAGGAATATTTAAGCAGTACATTTGTACTTGGCATATCAGCCAGCTCCATCTATTCCAAACAAAAAATCCATGTAAACTTCAGGCCTAGAAAGCATTTCTTGTTTTTATTTTTTTTTTGTTGTTGTTTGTTTGTTTTTATTGTTTGTTATTATTAGTTACATTTTATTAACTCTGTATCCCAGCTGTATCCCGCTCCCTTATTCCCTCCCAATCCCACCCTCCCTCCCTCAGCTTCTCCCTGCCCCTTTCCAAGTCCACGGATTAGGAAGGTCCTCCTCCACTTTCCTCTGGCCCTGTTTTATCAGGTATCTTCAGGACTGGCTGCAAAGTCCTCCTCTGTGGCCTAGCAGGACTGCTCTTCCCTTGGGGGGTGGGGAGGTCAAAGAGCCTGCCATTGAGTTCCTGTCAGAGATAGTCCCTGTTCCCCTTACTATGGGAAACCAATTGGTTATTGAGCTACCACGAGCTTCGTCTGAGTAAAGGTTCTAGGTTATATCCATACACGGTCCTTGGTTGGAGAAACAGTTTCAGAAAACACCCCTGTGCTCAGATATATTTGGTCCTTGTGGGGCTCCTATCCTTTCCCTGTCTTATTAACTCCCCTTCTGCCAAAGGTTTGGTTAGAAAGCATTTCTAACTATGGATCTAAAATAGTGTTATCACTTGGCCAAGCAGTGTCTAGATATCAGCTTTGCCTGATTTCAAAACTCAGCCAGTGGTCTAGCTTGGCAACAAAGTTCAATCAATAGCTCTATATAATGCATTACGTTATAAGGCTACTCGTGGAAATATAAGGGAAAACAATAAGGTTGGTCTATAAAATGATTTTTTGGTTTTGACATCAAAATTTCAGGTAACAAAACAAAAGAAAACAAATGAGATTACATTATACTAAAAAGTTTCTGCAATACAAAGGAAAAAGCAGATTATTAACAAAACCTACACAATAGAAGAAAGTATTTATAAGTTACAAATCTTAAAATGGGTCAACATCTAAAATGTGTAAAGAACCTAACTCAAAAATAAGAAACATAAATCCCAAGTAAAAAGAAACTAGCAACTGATCTTGTGTTGGTTAACCTTAATAGCTAACATGATGAGATTTAGAAATCACTGAGAAGAAAAATCACGGAATATATCTACAGATGTGTTTTCAGAGATGTTTAACTGAGGTGAGAAAGGCCACCATGAATATGAGTAGCACCATCCCAAGGCCTAGGGACCCAGATTAAATAAAAAGAAGAAAGTGAGTGGAGCACCATACCAGTACATTTTCTTGCCTATAGAGACAATCAGTTTTAATTGACTACCACCAGTGTGGGCAAATCTATGGATTATAGTTGCTTCTGTAACTAATATGTGGTTTCATCTCCAAGTGGTGCTGGATATGAAATTCATATAACTGAGCATATGGGCTGAGAGTTCATGTATTGAGTTTGCCCCTAGGCTAAAGGAGAGGAATGCCATCTCAGTCTTACTACAATCAGATCCCACTTGAGTATTGCAAATATTTGCATTAAAAAATTGAAATGTTAAAAATTCAACTAATGACCTGATCCCAGATGAACAAGTTCCAGTACAGAAACACAAGAAAAAATAAAAATAAAGACAGTGTAACTTCTCCAAAAATTACTAATTCTACAACAATAAGCTCCAATGAGAGCAAATGAGAGGAAATTCTAGACAAATAATTCAAAAGAATGATAATAAGAATGCTCAGCAAAGCCAAAATAAACAAATACCTGAATTAATTTAGAGAGAACATATACAGGTGGCTAAAATAAGAATGTAAGTATAGAATGTGAAAGAAGAATGAAATATAGTGATGCAAATTCTGAGAAAAACAAATTGAAATTATGGAAATAAAAAGGTCTCAGTAAATTGAATTTTAAAACTCTGTGGAAAGACTTGCCAGTAGAATATATTGGGTATAAACAACCATAACTGAAGACAAGGTAAGGTGAATTAGAAAATCCAGATAATGAAAAAGACAAAATAATAAAAAAGTACAAAATATTATAGAAAAATCTATGAGAAATCATTAAAAGAAAAAGATCTATGAGATGGTATCAGGTACATTCAGAGCAGTAAGACCATACATAACAACATGAAGGAAGAAAGGGGAATGATGTGGGAGAATGGGAAGCAGGGTAAAGAAGGGAGTATGTAGAGAGATAACTAATAATAAGGCATTTCAAAAGGCCAAATGAAAAACTACTAATGGAAAAGCTCCCTACACATACATATATAAAAGTTCAACTGTGGTTGTCCTTCCTTTAATAGGGAAAAAATAGCTCTCTTTGACACCGTAAACTATCAAATAAATATCCCAGAGCCAGTTATGTGTCACTACTTTTCCATTGTTAGCCATGTTTCATAGGCCCTCACAAAATTACAGACTATTCTCATTAATTTTAATTTCCCTCTAAAACTTTATGGTAAGATGGTAAGACCCTGTTGCTGAAAATATCACATATTTGAGTAATAAAATAGAAAAATCAAGCTGATACTGACCTGGAAGATTCAGTGCTACTGGTTAGTTTTCATAATGCTAGAAGGCTCTAAATATACAACTGACAGATAAAACTAATCAACAGTCTTATCCAACTATGAACATTGTAAGCTACAATAATTACTGGTTTTAGAAGATGATGTAATAGTGGCATGGATGCTATAGCAGTAACCAACTACTTTCTGATTAGATTTAAGGTCCACACCACAAAACCAAATACATGTCTGATCAAATTAACTGTGACCAAAAAACCTAGCTGGATAGGGACATAGACCCTAAGGGAGACCATAATTATTTTACTAAACTGGCATAGTAATAAACTCCCACTAAGTTCTTATCCCTATATCCACCAAATAGTTCATCTCTTAGCTTTCATTTTGGAATAAATGAATACAGACACCCACAACTGGTCAGTATGAAAAGAATAAGAAGCTGTAGAGCAATCATCTCTGAATCGGACATCTGTACCATATCCTGTTCACCCAAGGTTCAGGGATCTTTGCAGAGATGGAGCAAAATGATTGCAATAGCCAGAGGTAGTAGACACCTGCAAGGAAATAGTATTTCTAAAGCAAGAGAGTGCCATTGCACACACGGAGTCACAACAGCTGTGGCTGCATGACCAAGACCTGAACATGATAAAGCCAGCCAAAAGTTCCAGTATAGATGGGGCCTCATGAAGTCACATCCCTAGGTGTTGAGCTATTGGCATTTGATTGCTGCTAAGGGAAGGAGGGTCTATTTTCTTTTTTCTCATTTATTAATTTTATTAACTTTATATACTCGTATCCCCTTCTCTTCTACTCTCCCAATCCCACTCTTATCCCTCCCTACTTTCCTTTTCCTCAGAAAAGGGGAATTCCCTTTCCAATCGGCCCCAGCTCATCCTGTTGCCTCAGGACTGAACTTGTTCTGTTCCCCAGTGGCCTGTCAAGGCAGTCCCGCCAGGAAAAAGTGATCTAAAAACTGAAAAGTGAGTCCCTATCCAATACAATTCCTACTTACCTTACTAGAGGACGCACATGAAGCCTAAGCTACCCATCTCCTAGGTCCAGTACATGCATGGTCCTTCAGTCTCTGAAAACGCCTCTGGGCCCTGGTTAGTTGGCTCTGTTGTTTTTCTTGGGGAGATCTTGTTATTTCAGGGTCCTTTGCTCTTTCCTTCTACTATAACCTCAAGACTCCCTATGGATCAATCAGTGTTTGGCTGTGAGTTTCACCATCTGTTTTGGGGTGCTGCTGGGTAGAATCTCTCAGAGGACAACTAACATGCTCTTGTCTACAGGCTTAGCAAAGTATAATTCATAGTGTGAGGGGCACTCTCCGATAAGGTGGGTCTTTGGTTAGGTAAGGCATGAGTTGGGCATTCCCTCAGTCTCTGCTATATCTGCTCTATCTTTATCCCTGCACATTTCACAGGAAGGCTTAATTTGGGGTTGAAGTTTTTGTTGGTGGGTTGGTATTCTCCACCCTTTACCAGAGGACAAATCTAATGAGAGGAGGTGTTCTTCAGTCTCTGGGACCTCTGCTACTACTGTGAGTCTCTGCTTGAATCCCCCTCATATCCTCCCAGGAGTCTAACCTGACTAAGATTTCCAGCTTGTCACAGAAGTGTCCCCACCCTCGGTTTCTCTTTTCTCTACATGCTTTCTGTCCTCTCACCCTTGCTTTCCTTAGGTCTGATCTCCACCTTCTAACTCTCTGCAACCCCTCTCCTACCTTATTCCCTCTCTTTTGTCTTTACCTCTGTCTATTCCCTTCCAAGTGAGATTTATGTAACCTCCTTTGGGTCCTCCTTATTACTTATCTTCTTTGGGTCTCTGTTTCATAGTATGCTTATCCTGTACTATATGGCTAAAATCCACGTATAAGTGAATACATACCATGTGCACCTTTCTGGGTCTGTGTTACCGAGCTCAGGATGATCTTTTCTAGCTCCATCCATTTGCCTGCAAATTTCCTGATTTCTTTGTTTTTAATAGCTAAGTAGTATTCCATTGTGTAAATGTAACACAGTTTATATATACATTCTTTGGTTAAGGAACATCTAGGTTGTTTTTAGCTTCTGACTATGATGAGCAAATCTTCTATGAACTTAGTTGAGCAAGTGTCCTTGCTGTATAGAGGGTCATACCAGGAGTGGTATAACTGGGTCTTGAGGTAGTTATACCCAGTTTTCTGAGAAAGTGCCAGCTTGATTTCCAAAGTGGTTGTACAAGTTCACATTCCCCCCAGCAATGGAGGAGTGTTCCCCTTTTTCCACACCCAAGCCAGCATGTGCTATCACTTTAGATTTTGATCTTAGTCATTCTGACTGGTGTGAGATAGAGTCTCAGAAACATTTTGATGAAATGTTAAGCATTTCTTTGATGACAAGGGAAGCTGAGCATTTTTTAAGTACTTCTCAGCCATTCAAGATTCCTCTGTTGTGAATTCTCTATTTAGTTATGTGCCCCATTTTTAAATTGAGTTATTTTGTTTATTGGTGTTTGATTTCTTGAGTGCATTATACATTTTGGATATTAGCCCTTTTTCAGATATAGGATTGGTGAAGGTATTTTTCCAATCTGTAGACTGTTTTTGGTGTATTGATAGTGTCCTTTACCTTTCAGAAGCTTTTCATTTTCAAGCTTTTCATTTACTAATTCTTGATCTTAAAGCCTGAGCTGTTGGTGTTCTGTTCAAGAAGTTGTTTCCTGTTCCAATGAGTTCAAAATTCTTCCCCACTTCCTCTTAAAATATCTGGTGTTATACTGAAGTCTTTGAACCACTAGGATTTGAACCACAGGGGGGATACAAAGTGAGAAAACTGTAATTAATAAAGAAATATAAAATCAAAAAATAAAAAAAAATTACCATCTTCTCAGCACCTCATGGAACCTTCTCCAAAGTAGACCATATAGTTGGTCACAAAGCAATCCTCAACAGATACAAGAAGATTGAAATAATCCCTTGTATCCTGTCTGTTCACCATGGAATAAAGCTGGACCTCAACAACAACTGAAATAGCAAAAAGCCTACACACACATGGAAACTGAACAACTTGCTACTAAATGACATCTGGGACAGGGAAGAAATAAAGAAAAAAATTAAAGTCTTCCTAGAATTCAACGAAAATGAAGGCACAACATACCCAAACTTGTGGGACAAAATGAACATGTTCTAAGAGGAAAGTTCATAGCATTAAGTGCCGTCAAGAAGAAATTCGAAACATCTCATTTAAGCAACTTAATGGTTCACCTGAAAACCCTAAAAAAAGAAGAAGCAGACACACCAAAGAAGAGTAGATGGCTGGAAATAATCAAACTCAGGGCTGAAATCAATCCATTAGAAACAAATAAAACAAAAGAATCAATGAAGCCAAGATCTGGTTCTTTGAGAAAATCAACAAGATAGACAAACCCTTAGCCAAACTAACTAAATGGCAAAGAGACACTATTTGAATCAACAAATTCTGAAATGAAAAGGGGGACATAACTACAGAAACTGAGGAAATCCAAACAATCATTAGAACTTACTTCAAAAGGCTATATGCCACAAATTTTGAAAATCTAAATGAAATGGACAATTTCCTTGATCTATTCGACTTACCAAAGCTGAATCACGACCAGGTAAATCAATTAAATAGTCTTATATCCCCCAAGGAAATAGAAGTGGTCATCGAAAGTCTCCCATCCAAAATAAGCCCAGGACCAGATGGTTTCAGCACAGAATTCTACTAGACCTTCAAAGAAGAGCTAACACCAATTCTCTTCAAACTATTCCACAAAATAGAAACAGAAGGGACACTACCAAACTCATTCTATGAAGCCACAGTCACCTTGGAACCTAAACCTCACAAAGACCTAACAAAGAAAGAGCATTTCAGGCCAATCTCCCCTATGAACATTGATGCAAAAATGCTCAACAAAACATTTGCAAACTGAATCCAAGAATACATCAAAGATATCATCTACTATGACCAAGTAGGCTTCATCCCAGGTATGCAGGGGTGGTTCAATATACAGAAATCCATCAATGTGATCCACCACAGTAACCAACTGAAAGGAAGAAAACACATGATAATCTCCTTAGATGCTGAAAAAGCATTTGACAAAATCCAACACCCATTCATGTTTAAAGTCTTGGAGAGATCAGGGATACAAGGCACATATCTAAACATAGTAAAGGTGATATACAGCAAGCCTATAGCCAACATCAAACTGAACGGAGAGAAACTTAAAGCAATCCCATTGAAATCAGGGACAAGACAAGGCTGCCCACTCTCTCCATATCTCTTCAACATAGTTCTGGAAGTCCTTGCTAGAACAATAAGACAGTTGAAGGAGATCAAGTGAATACAAATTGGAAAAGAAGTCAAAGTATTACTATTTGCAGATGATATGATAATATATGTGAGTGACCCGAAAACTCTACTAGGGAACTTCTATGGCTGATAAATACCTTCAGTAAAGTGGCAAGATACAAAATTAACTCAAAAAAAATCAGTAGCCCTACTGTACACAAAAGACAAAAGGCCTGAGAAAGAAATTAGGGAAACAACACCCTTCATAATAGCCACAAAGGTCATAAAGTAACATGGTGTAACCCTAACCAAGCAAGTCAGAGACCTGTATGAAAAACATTTCAAGTCTCTGAAGAAAGAATTAGAAGAAGATATCAGAAGATGGAAAGATCTCCCATGCTCATGACTTGGCAGGATTAACATAGTAAAAATGGCCATTTTACCAAAAGCAATCTACAGATTCAATGCAATTCCCATCAAATTACCAACACAATTCTTTACAGACCTGGAAAGAAAAATTCTCAACGTCATATGGAATTACAAGAAACCCAGAATTGCTAAAACAATCCTCTACAATAAAAGATCTTCTGGAGGTTTCTCCATCTCTGATCTTAAGCTGTACTATAGAGCAACAGAAACAGAATGGTGGATCAATGACATCGAACAGAAGACCCAGAAATAAACCTGCACACTTATGGATACCTGATCTTTGACAAAGATGCCAAAACCATACAATGGAATAAAGAGAGCATCTTCAACAAATGGTGCTGGTCTAACTAGATGTCTACATATAGAAAAATGAAAATAGATCCATACTTATCACCCTGCACAAAACTAAAGTCCAAGTGGACTCAACATAAAACCAGACACATTAAATCGATTAGAAGAAAAAGTGGGGAAGAGCCTTGAACTCATTTGTACAGGAGACAACTTCCTGAACAGAACACCAACAGCACAGGCTCTAAGAGCAACAATCTATAATGGGACCTCATGAAACTGAAAAGCTTCTGCAAAGCAAAGGACACTGTCATCATTACATAACAAGAGCCGACAGACTGGGAAAGGATCTTCACCAAACCTATATCTGACAACTAATATCCAGACTATATAAAGAACTGAAGAAGTTAAAAAGCAACAAATCAAGTAATCCAATTAAAAATGGGGAACAGAGTTAAACAGAGAATTCTCTGTAGAGGAATATAGAATGACAGAGAAACACTTAAAGAAATGTTCAACGTCCTTAGTCATCAGGGAGATGCAAATCAAAACGACCCTACGATATCAACTTATACCCATCAGAACAGCTAAGATCAAAAACTCAAGTGACAATACATTCTGGAGAGGATGTAGAAAAAGGAGAACCCTCCTCCATTGCTGGTGGGAGTACAAACTTGTACAACCACTTTGGAAATCAATCTCCCCATCCCAAAAGGCAAAGAGCATGGACATCAGCTGAAGAAGAAAACAGCTAACAAGTTAGGAACCTGCCACAGAGGGCCTCTGAAAGGCTCTGCCCTGCAGACTATCAAAGCAGATGCTGAGCCTGATGGCCAACTGTTGGGCAGAGTGCATGGAATCTTATGTAAGAAGTGGGAAAATAAGATCTGGAGAGGACAGGAACCCCACAAGGAGAGCAACAGAACCGGAAAATTTGAACACAGGGGTCTTCCCAGAGACTCATACTCCAACCAAGTACCAGGCATGGAGATAACCTAGAACCCCTGCACAAATGTAGCCCATGGCAGTTTAGTGTCCAAGTGGGTTACATAGTAATGAAAAAAGGGACTGCGTCTGATATAATCTGATTGGCCTGCTCTTTGATCACCTCCCCCTGAGGGGGAAGCAGCCTTACCAGGCCACAGAAGATGACAATGCAGCCACTCCTGATGTGATCTGATAGACTAAGATCAGAAGGAAGGAGAGGAGGAACTCCCTTATCAGTGGACTTGAGGAGGGGCATGTGTGAAGAAGGGGGAGAGAAGGTGAGATCGGGAGGGGAGGAGGGAGGGAATTATGGGGGCATACAAAGTGAATAAAGTGTAATTAATAAAATAAAATAAAATTTAGAAAAAGAAACTTCCCATGCCACATTATAAAGTATTAAATCTACAGACTAAAGAAGGGATACTGAAAGCTTTAAAAGAGAAGTATTATGCCACACATGAGAACAAATCTTTTAGAATAACAGTAGACTTCTCAAAAGAAACTCTAAAATCCTAGGAATCTTAAAATGATGTATTTAAGGCTCTAAAGGCTAATTACTGGCAATCCAAATTATTAATTCTGAGAGTTATCTTTTACAATTGTAGGAGAAATAAAAATATCCTATGATTAACACAAACTAAAAGAATTCATAATCACTAAGCCAGCATTAGAGAAGTAAACTGAAGAAACACATACACTAAAAGAAATATAAAAATGTCAACAGCAAAGAATAAAGTATATTAGAAAGGTACACAAGACCTAGGGAAAAAAAACCAAATGTCACAAAACAACAAAATGGCAGGAGATAATACATTGTTTTCAAAAATGACTAAATATTGATGGTTTTAGTTTTCTAATAAAAAAAGGTAGATGAGCAGAATGCATTAAAAACAGGACCTACCTATTAGTTCATAATGGTTAATGCTTACATTAAAAGGGGGAAACCTCAAATAAATAGCCCAAAGGTGCACCTCAAAGGCTTAGGAAAACAATAAGGTACTAAACCTCAAATCAGTAGATGAACAAAAATAATTAACTGGGCAGAAATAAAAATGAAAAGAACATATAAAGAGGTAGTTCTTCAGCTGGGCAATGGTGATGCATATCTTTAATCCCAGCACTTGGGAGACAGAAGCAGGCATGTCTCTGAGTTCAAGGGAAGCTTGGTCTATATAGAGTGAGTTTGAGTCAGCCAGGACTTCATGGAGAAACCCTGTCTTGAAAAACAAAAACAAAAAAGTTGGTTCTTCAAAAAGATAAATAAAATTGAGAAACCCTTATCCAAGCTATACAAAAGGAGGAGAAAGAGGTCCCAAATTAATAAAACTAGAGATGTTCATAGGAACATTTGGGCATACCTGGAAAACCTATATTTAAACAAATTGGAAAGTGTAGAATAAAATGAGAAATTTATAGATACATAGGAAATACCAAAATTAAAGCAAGAAAATATTAACAAATGAAATAGATCTATAAAAAGCAATGATATTAAAGCAGCAAACAAAAGTCTCCCAGTTGTAATACAAGCCAGGCCTAGATGGATTCACTGCTGAATTCCACCAAATTTTTAAAGAAAAACGAATATGAATGTTCTCTAAAATATTTTTTGATAGTGTCCTTTGCCTTACAGAAGCTTTTCAGTTTCAAGAGGTCCCACTTATTAATTGTTGATCTTAGAGCCTGAGCTGCTGGTGTTCTGTTCAGGAAGTTGTCTTCTGTTTCAACATGTTCAATTTTTTGCAAATTTATCTTCTATTAGATATAGTATATCTGGTTATATGTTGAGATCTTTGATCCACTGGGAATTGAGTTTTGTGCATGGTGAGAAATATACATCAATTTTCATTCTTTGATATGCAGACATCCAATTAGGTCAGCACCATTTGTTGAAGATGCTGTCTTTCTTACATTGTATAGCTTTGGCTTCTTTGTCAAAAATCAGGTGTCCATAGGTGTATGGGTTTATTTCTGGGTCTTCAGTTCTATAACATTGATCCCCTAGTCTGTTTCTTTGCCAGTACCATGCTTTTTTTAAATTACTGTTAACCTATTAGCACAGCTTGAGATCAGGGATGGAGATACCTCCAGAAGATCTTTTATTGTACAGGATTGTTTTAGCAATTCTGGAATTCTTGTTATTTCATATGAAGTTGAGAATTGTTCCTTCAAGGTCTGTAAAGAATTGTGTTGGTAATTTTATGGAAATTGCATTGAATCTGTAGATTGCTTTTGGCCATTTTTATTATGTTAATCCTACTGAGCCATGAGCATGGGAGATCTTTCCATCTTCTAATATCGTCTATTTCTTTTTCATAGACTTGAAGATTTTTTCATACCAAGTCATTGACATTCTTGGTTAGAGTTACAGGAAGATGCTTTACATTATTTGTGGCTATTGTGAAGGGCATTGTTTCCCCAATTTTTTTCTCAGCATGTTTATGATTATATAAAGAGGGCTACTGATTTTATTTTTAGTTAACTTTTTAACCAGCCACTTTGCTGAACATGTTTATCAGCTGTAGAAGTTCTTTGGTAGAATTTTGGGGTCACTCATGTTTACTATCATATGATCTGTGAATAGCAATACTTTGACATCTTCCCTTCCAATTTGTATCCCATTGTACTCCTTTTTGTCACTGGCCTGAAGTGAAACCTGAATCCCACCTGAGTTAAAGATTGGGGGGGGGGGGAAAGGTAGGGTGACACAAAGAAGGACACCAAGTCTACACTTTGATCAAAATGTCATTTACTGAACATAAGGCCAACACTTAAATAGAAGAAAATTACAAGGAGTTTCTCACGACAGCATCTTTATTTGGCAGAGTGTACAAGGATTCACTCAAGGTTACACAGAATTTGCTGTCTGGTTACCATGGTTGCACAGAGTTTATTATCTAGTTCTCAGGGTCAGAGATCTCTCCTGTAGGACTGCCAAGGTCAGTCTCTGAGACACTGAGCTTCAGAGTAGAGCCAGGGCCAGGAGGCAAAACTCCACTGCTCAGAAACAGCAATATGCACGCCAATTCTACCATCAACTCTAAATAGGCTGCCACACCTTTTGTTGTCTTATTGTTCCAGATAGGATTTCAAGTGCTATTTTGAATAGATATGTAGAGAGTGGGCAACCTTGTCTTATCCCTGATATTAGTAGTATTGCTTTAAGTTTCTCTTCATTTAATTTGATGTTGGCTATTGACTTGCTGTATATTGTTTTTATTGTGTTTAGGTATGTGCCTTGTAACCCTGATCTCTCCAAGGCTTTTATCATGAAGGGGTGTTGTGTTTTGTCAAAGGCTTTTTCTGCATCTAATGAGATGATCATGTGGCTTTTTCTTTCAGTTTGTTTATATGGTAGATTACATTGATAGATTTCCATATGTTGAACCATCCCCGAATCCCTGAGGTGAAGCCTACTTGATCATGGTGGATGATGTATTTGATGTGTTCTTGGAATTGGTATGGAAGTAGTTTAGCATCATTGTTCATAAGGGAAATTGGTCTGAAATTTTATTTTTTTGTTGGGTCTTTGTGTGATTTAGGTATCAGGATGACTGTGGCCTCACAGAATGAGTTTGGCAGTGTTTCTTCTATTTCTATTTTGAGGTATAATTTGTGGAGTACTGGCATTAGCACTTCTTTGAAGGTCTGGTAGAACTCTGTGCTAAAGCTACATGGCCCTCAGCTTCTTTTGGTTGGAAGATTTTAAATGACTGCTTCTATTTCCTTAAGGATTACAAGTTTATTTAGATTGTTTACCTGATCTTGATTTAACATTGGTAAGTGGTATCTATAAAGAAAATCATCCATTTCATTTAGATTTTCCAATTTTATGGCGTACAGGTTTTTGAAGTAACACCTAATCATTGTTTGGATTTCCTTAGTGTCTGTTGTTATGTCCCCATTTTTATTTCTGATTTTGCTAATTTGTATACTTTTTCTCTGTGTCTTTTGGTTAGTTTGACTAAGTGTTGGTCTATCTTGTTGATTTTCTCAAAAAATCAGCTCGTTTCCATTGATTCTTTGTATTGTTCTCTTCGTTTCTAATTAATTGATATCAGCCCTGAGTTTGATTATTTCCTGCAGTCTTCTCCTTTTTAGTGTGTTTGCATCTTTTTTTTTCTAGAAATTTCACATGAGCTTTTAAATTGCTAGGATGGGATCACTTCACTTTCTTTATGAAGGAACTTAGTGCTATGATCTTTTCTTTTACCACTGCTTTCATTTTGTCCTATAGTTTAGATGTGCTGTGCCTTCATTTTCATTGAATTCTAGAAAGTGTTTACTTTATTTCTTTATTTCTTCCCTGAACCGTTTGGTAATTAAGAAGAGCGTTGTTCAGTATCTATGAGTTTGTAGGTTTTCTGTTGTTTCTGTTTTCGTCGAAGGCCATCTTTAATCCATGGTGGTCCAATAGAATAAGTGGTATTGTTTTAATTTTCTTGTATATGTTTAGGCTTGCTTTGTTACAAAATATGTAATCAATTTTAGAGAAGGTTCCATGAGGTGCTGAGAAAAAAGTGTATTCCTTTGTTTGGATGGAATGTTTTATAGATATCTGTTAGGTCAATGTGATTCATCACTTCATTATTTCTGTTTAGTTTCTGTCTCAATGACCTGCCCATTGGTGAGAGGGGGTTATTGAAGTCTCCTACTATTAAAGTGTGGGGTTCAATATGTGATTTAAGTTTAGTAATGTTTCCTTTATAAATGTGGGTTTCCTTGCATTTGGGGCATATATGTTCAGAATTGAGGTGTCATCTTAGTGGATTTTTTCTATAGTGAGTATGAAGTGTCCTTCCCCATCCCGTTTGTTTAATTTTGGTTGCATGTCTAATTTATTAGATATTAGAATTTCAAGTCTTGCTTCCTTCTTGTGTCTGCTTGCTTGGAAACACTTTTTCTAGCTCTTTACCCAGAGGTAATATCTATCTTTGTTGCTGAGGTTTGTTTCCTGTGTGCTGTAAAATAATGGATACTGCTTTTGCATTCATCCTGTTAGTCTGTGTATTTTTACTGGAGAATTGAGTCCATTGACATTGAGAGATATTGATGAACAATGATTGTTAATTTGTGTTACTTTTATGTTTGCGGTGTTAGTGTATGTGTGTGCTTCCCTTCTTTTTTTTTTGCTGATGAGATTTTTTTTTCCTGAATTTTTTTGGGTGAAGTTAACCTCTTCTGTTTGGAATTTTCCTTCTACTATTTTCTGTAGGGCTGGATTTGTGGATAGATATTGTTTAAGTTTGGTTTTGTCTTGAATATCTTGTTTTCTCCATCCATGGTGATTAAGAATTTTCATAGGTATAGTAGTCTAGGTTGGCATCTGTGGTCTTTTAGAAGCTGCAGCACATCTGTCCAGTCAGTTCTATCTTTTAGAGTCTCTGTTGAGAAGCTGGGTATAATTCTCATAGGTCTTCCTTTGTATGTTTCTTTCCCTTGCAAGTTTTAATATTCTTTCTTTGTTCTTTGGATTTAGTGTTTTGATTATTAGGTAGCTGAAGGATTTCCTTTCCTTTTCTGGTCCAATCTGTATGCTTCTTCTATGTTTGTAGACATCTCTTCATTTAGGTTGAGGAAATCTTCTTTAATGATTTTGTTGAAAATACTTGATGGTCTTTGGAGCAAGGACTCTTCACCTTCTTCTATTCATATTGTTTTTAATTTAGGTCTTTTTGTAGTATCCTATATTTTCTGGATGTTTTGTGTCAGGAACTTTTTAGATTTAACATTTTCTTTGACTGTTCTATCATTTTCTTTTATTGTATCTTCCGATTATCTCTTCTGAGATTCTCTCTTCCATTTCTTGAATTCTGTTGGTGATGCTTGTGTCTGTTGTTCATGTTTTCTGCGGTAGGTTTTCCATCTCCAGGATTCCCTAAGATTGTGTTTTCTTTGTTGCTTATACTTCCATTTTCAGGTCTTAAACAGTTTTATTAATTTATTTCACTTGTTTAATTTTGTTTTCCTGTGTTTCTTTAAGGGATGTATCAATTTCATCTTTAAAGGACTTTATCATCTTCATAAGACTGGATTCAAGGTCACTTTCTTGTGCTTCAGCTGTTTAAGAATATTCAGTGCTTGTTATAGATGAATAACTGGGCTCTGGCGGTGTCATATTGCACTGACAGTCGCTAATTGTGTTCTTACACTAGCCTTTAGCCATATGGCTGTCCTCAGTGATGGCTAAATGTTCCTGATGCAGTACTCCTCAAGGAGTAAGCGAGAGCCTTAGGCCTGACAAGAGAGTTCATCAAAGAATCTAATGCTCACCTCTGTTTGCTGTGCCTCAGGTACACCAGAATGTTCCTGGAGTTATGCAGGCCTCTGCTTGGTGTTCCTCAAATGTATCAGACAGGTAAGGAATAGTCAGAGAGAACTCTATGCTCAGTGTTGCCAGGGACCCTTACAGGCCTCCTTTTGATGGCAGGAGAAAGGCATCAGGTCATCTCTCGTGGCTGTGCCCCATATGTATTACGCTGGTATGAAACTGGTGGAGTGGGCTCTGCATTAAGTGTAACTGTGGCTCCCCACAGGTATCTTTGGGATGGCAGGCAATGCGGGACCAATACAAGATGCAGATCACCTTTGCTATATCGGCCCAAGTTGGATCTGTCAGATAGAGAATAGGTGAAGTGGAATCTGCTTGAGGCCATTTTTTTTTGGCAGGGGGGTGACAAGACAGTGTTGCTCTGTGTAGCCTTGTCTGTCCTGGACTTACTTTATAGACCAGGCTTGCTTTGAACTCACAGAGATCCACCTGTCTCTGCCTCCTCGAGTGCTTGGATTGCAGGTGTGAGACACCACACCTGGCTATAGGCCAATTTTTAGAGATGCAAAAATTCTCAATAAAAATTGTAAACTGAGGCCAGTTACACACCAGAACTGCAGACCAATTTTTCTGATGTACTTAGATGCAAGAATGTTCAACTCCAAAAATCCGTTTCAATATATTCAGGTAAATAGCGGGTTACAAAATCAACATGTGAAAGTAAGTTGTTTTTCTATATATTAATAAAAGATATGAGAAAGAAATCAAGAAAACAGTCCACTCATAATAATGTCCTAAGGTAAAATACCAAGGTATAAACCTAGCCAAGAAAGTGAAAGATTACTACAATGAAATTGTTAAAGAATACAGTAGAATATGGAAAAGGTCTCATGCTCACATACCAACAGAATGTATATCCTCAAAAATGGCTGTATTACCAAGAGCATCTAAAGATTCAGTGCGTTGCATGTAAAATCAGTTTCAAATGGATCAGAGACCTTAATGTAAGGCCTGAAATTCTGAAACTTTAGAGGGAAAAGTGGAAGAAACCCTTCAATATGTAGATGAAAATGAAGGGTTTCTGAAATTGAATCAGGAAACAATGTCAAGAAATGCCAATTAGATTATGTAATATTAAAAATGTTGTGGTAGGGAAAGAAAACAATTGAGTGAAGAGATTCCCACAAAGTATAAGAAAAATATTTACTCATTATATGTAAAACAGATGATTAATATCTAAAATATATAGAGTACTTTAGAGAAATTCAAGATGGCAGCATCAGGAGGACACTGTTCGTGAGGATCAGGACAGCAGTTCCTGCACATCAACAAACAGACTGAACTCTGGGCCCTAAAACAGCAGCAATTGTGTTTCCCAGGTAAGAGGAAACCCCATGGTGTGGGAAGCAAAAGGTCCTTCCAGTTTCAGGTCACCAAGAAGAGTGCCCAGGTCCCTGCAGGTGCTCTGTTGCCAGCACAGAGCCACACACCTGAGTGTTCTGATCACCATTCTAGACAGAACTGTGGGTCAAACAACACCAGAGATTGGGTTTTCCAGTTTAGTGAAAACCTCATGTTGAAAGAAGTAATTGAGACCAACTTCAGGACACCCAGACAACCCCTAAAATTAGTCTCAGGGTCTGGCAGGTGCTCAGCCAACAATCCAGAGACCCGCCTGCATGCCTAACTCACCTTCTCAGAGAAAACACTGGGCACCAGTGCACCAGAAACTGGGTTCCCCTGTCCTGAGGAAACACCTTTTGGGGGAAACATCAGGTGCAACCTCACTACACTCAGAGGACTCCCACCCCAAAAGTTATCTGGAAAAGTTCTGGGTTTCCTGCAGGTGCTCAGTCACCAGTGCAGAGCCACTCACTTGCACCTGTGGGCTCTACACACCATCTCAGACTGAACTGTGAATATCAAAACATCCAGACTGGGTCTCCCAGTCAGTAGGGAACTTCACAGTGGGGGAAAAAAATCAGGTCTGACCTCAGGACACCCAACTATGGAAAAGTTTCTGGGTTCCAGCAGGCTCCAGGCTCTAGCAGGCTCTAGGCTCTAGCCTCCTGCATCAGTCATGAGTGCTATGATCACCTGCCACTTATTGCCACTCGGGAACTGGGGCACAGAGCTCCAAGCTCATATCTACAGAAGTCTGTGATCCACGAGATCAGCGCCCAGATACTGTTCCAAGGCACAACTAGTATCTCTAGCTAAATTGACCAAACTGCAAGGCTCCATGGTTCTTCAAGAGGATTGCACCCAGAAAATGCAATTTAAAAAAGCAGCAGCAGGTCACAGAATTCAGAGTAAGAAACCCAGCAATAGGGCAGCTGTCTCTGGGACTTCTCCTGGGAAGAGGAGAGCCTCCCTGAATACCAATGACCACAATTACTACACAGGTCCATATGCCTGAGGGGAGCTGTGGCAATACCCGAGAAGTACTGCCCATTCTGTGACCATACCCAAAAAGCTGAGGAGGCCCATTTCAAGAACAACCATCTTCCTGCCAAGAGGATTTTTGCCACCCCAGGATTCCAAGAGGTACCAGAAACTAACAGCCAACACCTGAGACAGCCATATGGGTAGAAGCCCGTGTAAAAGCACAACAAACAAAAGCCAAAGCAATATGGCATCTCCAGAACCAGTTATCCAGGGGAAAGCAGCCATGGACAACCTATCATAAGTGAAATTTAAGAAGATGATCTTACATCTATGCTTATTAAGAAACTAATGCAGGAAATAAATAAAATACATAAAGAAACAGAGGAAGATAAAGTCAAACAGATAATGACCATCCATAAAGAAATAGAAGAAGATATAGCCAAACAGTTTGTGGTCTTCAGAAAGGAAATAATTCAGTCACTGAAAGAAATAAAAGAAACAGAGGATTGTTCAAACAAACAGGTGAAATAATTGAAAGGAAAAAAGGAAAATGCAGTCAGACAGGTGAAGGAAATCAATAAAATGGTTCAAGACCTGAAGATAGAATTGGAAAAATTAAAGAAAACATAAATGGAGGAAATCATGGAGAGGAAGAACTTAGGGATGAAAACAGGAACTACAGAGGTAAGCTTAACTAACAGACTACAAGAGATGGAAGAAAGAATCTCAGGTGTGGAAGAAAAAAATTGGAAGTAATTGATGTATCTATCAAAGAAAATGTTAACTCTAAAATAGGTCTGACACAAACCATCCAAAAAATGCAAGACAACATGAAAAGACAAAACCTAAGAATAATAGGAATAGAGGAAAAAGAACATTCCCTCCTCCAAGGCCCAGAAAATATTTTCAACAAAATCATAGAAGAAAACTTCTTCAATTTAAAGGAGAGGCCTATAAGCACACAAGAGGCCTATAGAAAACCTAATAAATTAGACCAGAAAAGAAAATCCTCCCACCACATAATAATCAAAACAGTAAGTATACAGAAGAAACAAAAAAATACTGAAAGCTGCAAGGGAAAAATGCCAAGTAACATATACTGGCAAACCCATCAGAATCACACCTGACTTCTCAACAGGGACTATGAAAGCCAGAAAGGCCTAGAAGGACATCATGACCTTCAGAGAACACAAATGTTAGCCCAGACTACTATACCCAGCAAAATTCTCAGCCATCATAGTTGGAAAAAACAAGATATTCAATGACAAAAACAAATTTAAGCAATATCTGTTCACAAGTCTAGCATTACAGAAGACACAAGAAAGAAAAATAAAACCCAACCAAGAAAGATAACTTCATTCAGGAAACCACATGAAATAAATAACCTCACTACAACAAAACTAAAAGTAGCCAAGCACAAAAACACACTACCACAGCCAACATCAAAATCAAAGGATCTAACAGCCACTGGTCATTAATCTCCCTCAACATCAATGGACTCAACTCTCCAATAAAAAGACACAGACTAACAGAATGGATGTGTAAACAAGACCCAACAATCTGTTACATACAAAAAACACATCTAAGTCAAAAAGAAAGACATTACCTGAGAGTAAAGGACTAGAAGATGGATTTCCAAACAAATGGACCTAAGAAGCAAACAAGAGTAGCCATTCTAATATCTAATAAAATAGATTTTCAACCAAAATTAATCAAAAGAGATGCAAAAGGTCACTTTATACACATCAAAGTCAAATTCCCCCAAAAGATGTCACAATTGTGAATATCTATGCTCTAAACACATGGGTACCCACATTTGTAAAAGAAACATTAATAAAACTTAAACCACATATAGATCCCCACATATTAATAGTGGAAGACTTCAACACCCCACTCTCAACAAAGGACAGATTAACAAAACAGAAATTAAACAAAGAAACAATCACTAACCGAGGTCATAGAACAAATGGACCTAACAGGAATCTACAGAATCTTTCACCCAAACTCAAAAGAATGTACCTTCTTCTCAGCATATCATGGAACCTTCTCCAAAATAGACCATATTGTTGGTCACAAAGCAAGCCTCAACAGATACAAGAAGATTGAAATAATCCCTTGTATCTTGTCTGATCACCATGGAATAAAGCTGGACCTCAACAACAGAACTAGCAAAAAGTCTACACACACATGGAAACTGAACAACTCACTACTCAATGACAGCTGGGTCAGGGAAGAAATAAAGAAATTAAAATCTTCCTAGAATTCAATGAAAATTAAGACACAACATACTGAAACTAATGGGACACAATGAAAGCAGTGCTAAGAGAAAAGTTCATAGCACTAAGTGCCTTCAAGAAGAAATTCAAAGTATCTCCTTCAATATATACAATATAGGATAAACATACTAAAAACTGTACATCTAAAGAATCTAATCAAGAAGGAGGACCCTGGGTAAGATGATCAGACTTCAGTCAGAGTGGCAAATGGGATAGATATCAGAAGAAGGTGAAAACAAGGAACAGAATAGGAGCCTACTACAGAGGGTCTCCGAAAGATTCTATTCAGCCAAGTATTCAAGCAGATGCTGAGACTCATAGCCAAACTTTGGGCAGAGTGCATGGAATTTTATGATAGATCAGGGAGATAGAAAAACCTGGAGGGGACTGGAGCTCCACAAGGAGAGCAACACAACCAAAATATCTGATCCCAGTGGTCTTTTCTGAGACTGATATTCCAACCAAGGAATATTCATGGAGATAACCTAGAATCCCTACACAGATGTAGCCAATTGCAGCTCAGTCTCCAAATGGGCTCCCTAGTAAAGAGAACAGGGGCTGCCTCTGACCTGAACTCAGTGGCTGGCACTTTGATCACCTTCCCCTGAGGGGGAGGGGCAGCCTTACCAGGCCACATAGGAAGACAATTCAGACAGCCCTGATGAGATGTGATAGGCTGGGGTCAGATGGAATGTGAGGAGGACCTCTCTTATCAGTCGACTAGGGAAGGGACATAGGTTTATAAAAGAGAGGGAGGGCGTGATTGGGAGGGTATAAGGGAGGGATCTTCAGCTGGGATACAATGTTAATAAATTGTTATAAATAAATAAAAAGTGAGAAAAGAACTTTAAAAATTAATAAACTAATTAATAAAACAATAAATAAATTAAAAATTAAACCCTAAAACAGCAACTGAATGTCAAATAAGCAATCCAGTCAATAGACTATGAAGTGAAGAGATAATTTTTAACATTTTTTAAGTTTAGAGTACTATGCTTATTTCATTTCTCTACTCCTTCTCTTCCATCTAATTCTTTCTGTATCCCTTCCACTCACTGAATTTGTAGTACTCTTTCTTTAATAATAGTTGTTCCATATATTTATTTATAAATATGCTGAGATCATCCAGTGTCATTAATGTGTACTTACTAACTGACCTTTTGGGACTAGTTAACTTATCAGAGTACTCATCCCTGCAGAAGGTTCTCTGTCTTTCAGCAACCATCAGTTACCTGTAGCTCCTGTTCTAGAAAGGAGCTTTATGATAATTCTTTTATTCACATTATTTTTCAGACCTTCTGGGCACAGTTTCCCTAACATATATAGATGACACTATCATGTCCTGGTTCTTTGGTTGATATAATCTTTTTGCCTTTCTTTTGTGATGTTCCTTGGGCCTTAGCTGTGAGGTTTGTGTTGTGTTGTGTTGTAGGGCCACCTTCCAGTCTCTACATTTTTGACCAGTTCTGACTTTCTTTAAATGGCCTCTTTCTGGTACAAAAATAATCTTCTTTGATAAAGGGTGAGAGCTAAATTGACCTGTGGGTATAAGGTAAATATTTGGAATACAGATAAAAGTTACACAAGTTTAGTGAAGTGGTGGTAGTAGATTATCTGATAGGACTCATAGTCTACTAGTAATAGGCTAAGTTTACAGTGCCAAGCATGAATTCCCTTTCATCAAACATGTCTTAATTCCAATTAGATGACTGCCCCAGGATGTAAATGCCACTTTATGCCTTTTAGGCTATCTTATCGTTTGGGTCATTGTTGTTCGTAAACACTATAGCTAGGTCAAACTATTGATTATATATTTTTCCCTTAACAGCTTGCAAGCTCCTTCTAGTACTGCGAAAGCTACTTCTAATGGAGGAGGTTTATAAGTCAATTCCAGCTCCACTCCCCCAAATATTCTGTCTGAATTATATGCAGCCTTTAGCAATAGGCTCTTACCTTATTATTAACAATTGTTAAATGTATTAACAATTAAAAAATATTTCTTAAAACATAAGTACAACTTGCAAATAACTATATAAAAATTTGTTTCATATCCTTAGCTGAGAGTAAATGCACATAAAAACCATGAGAGTCCATTTTATCCCATCCAGAATAGCTATCCACAAGAAAATAAGTAACAGCAAATGTTGATGAGGATATGGAGAAAAGGAAGTCTAACACACAAGTCCAGTCATTAATGAAGTCCCTATGGTGGTTCTTGGCAAAACTACCATATGACCTAGCCATGTCACTTCTAAGTACATAATCAAAGTATTTTAAGTCAAAATACCTTAAAAAAAATACTTGTACATCCATGCTAGGTTGATCACTTGCCTCAGACAATGCAGCATTGCCAGAGCACAGAGGAAAAAGATCCTGACAGTCCTGATGAGACTTGATAAGCTATGGGCAGATGGCAGTGGACTAGGGGAAGAGGAAGTGGGCAAGAGGGAGACATGGTGGGACTTAGAAGAGTTTACTACAAAACTATTCAAATCAACAAATGTATTGAATAAACTGAGGTATCCATCATCATGTGAAGTTTTATATGTATATAAAGCCAGGTACAGTGGCACATGCCTTTAATCTCAGGACTCGGGGAGGCAGAGGCAGAGGCAGGCAGATTTCTGTGAGTTCAAGTACAGCCTGGTCTACAAAGTGAGTCCAGGACAACCAAGGCTACACAGAGAAACCCTGTCTCAAAAAAAAAAAAAAAAAAACCCAAAAATTATATAATAGAATATATGTTATTTATATAGAGAGATATAATGGAATTGTACTCATCCATAAAGAATAATGGAATTGTATAGACTTCTAGAAAACAAAAAGTGGTATGATTTTATTACTATTGTGTTATGTGAAATAAAATAACTTCAAAAAAAAGCCAAGCCCTCCATGCTTTCTCACATTTTGTGGATTCTAGATGTCAAATAGATACATAAGGCCATATATACAAAAAGACATACAGACAGAGAGACAGGTAGACTGACAGATGTGAGGAAGGAGACTAACAAAAGAGAGAAGTTAACAAAAGAGAAAGGGAAGATTTGGAGATTGTAAATATGATTAATGTCCACTATATTATATGCATGTATGAAATCATGAAAGAAAAACTTAATACATGTATATAGCTAGAAGTCAATTAATGAAAATTAAATAGAAATGAGAAAACAGTAAGTGATATTATAGATATCTGTAGATAGCTAATATTTTTTATATAAATTTTATTAAATCTTAAAATGTTAGGCATCAGGGCTGGAAAGATAGCTCAGAGGTTAAGAGCACTGGTTGCTCCAGAAGTCTTGAGTTCAATTCCCAGGAATGACATGGTGGCCCACAACCATCTATAATGAGATCTGGTGCCCTATTCTGGTGTGCAGGTCTACATACAGATGGAACATTATATACATAATAAATAAATAAATCTTTAGAAAAAAGATCATGAGTGAAAAAATTAATTTATAAAATTGTTAGGCATTGGTATCTCCATGTAATGATTCATTTCATGTGTTAACATGACTTGAATATGATGTCTAGATATTTTTCTGAAACATTTGGTATTTTTATAAAGGTGATTTTGAATGAGTGTTTTTTTTTTTATCTTGGTTTTCATTTGCATAGCAGCAGGAGGGTACACTTGCATGTGTGGAGGTGATAATTCAAGAGTTACATGTCTTCCTCAACTGCTCTTCACCTTATTTTCTAAGACAGCATTATTTATTGGCCTGGATCATGACCTTTGCAGTAGGCTGACTGGTTCAGAATCCCAGCATCTGAGTATCTTCATTTATCCTCCAACCCACTTTGTTGTGTTTAGGATACACAGGTGTACCACTATATCCTGTTTTTCTATGGGTTCATAGATATGAACTAAGGAGATCATGTTTACAATTTTATCTGCTAAGTCATCTTCCCAGCCCTCTGGTGAAATTAATATTTAAATCAATAGATTGTGAGTAAAGCAGATTTCACATCACTAAGCTGAAGGGCCAAATCATATACGGATTGACTTTTCCTGAGCAGAAAGGAATTCTTCCAGCCCCTGGCTTTAAGATTCTAGCTATAACTTTTCCAAAGGCCTTTATCTTTTCAGTCTACCAATTGTAAGTCAATTTCTTAAAATAAATGTCTCACATACATACATACACACATGATACATAGATATACAAAGTTCTAAGGATAAGAATAACACATAATCATGCACACATACACACACAACTCCTGTGTTTTTCTATTTCCCTGGAAAATCCCAATACATTCCATTTGGAAGATGTGAAATCCAAGACTCAGGGACTCAGAGATTAATACTTCCAGTATCATCATTTCAGGAGCTGCCATCTCTGATATTAAGCTAGGACCAGATGGAAGGAGAGGAGGACACCCCCTCTCAATGGACTCGGAAGGGGGCAGGGAGGCGATGAGGAAGGGAGGGGAGGATTGGGAGGGAAAGAGGGAGAGGGCTACAGCTGGGATACAAGTGAATATATAAAATTATTTAAAATTAAAAAAATTAAAAAAAAGAAACTCCTCAAAATAACATCCCTCTGTCCCAGTACTCTAACTTTGTGTAGCATAACTAAGGGTTGATACTAAATCAAGATGACAGACCCAAAAAGGTTGCTCTCATACTGTCACTTTTTTCTCAGTAAATTTTTAGGAAATCTCCAGAGATTCTTATATACTGTTGTGAATAAATTAAAAATTTAACCATAAATTATGCTTTATGATTGACAGATGCAAAAGTTAGAATCCTAACTATTTTGGGAACGAAGAAACCAGCTTTTGGATTCATGCAAAAGATGCTGGCTGATGCTTTTGAGATTACAGAGTGCAGTTCAGTTCTATTGAGCTCTCTGTTGGGAGTCACTTATGAAGTAAAATGTACAGGACCGTATATAGAATGAAAAACCATGAAACCCACGTCAATTTTAGCCTTCTCTGTGTGAAAATAATGCAGTTGTATACAACCTAAAGAGTCAGTGGTCACTGTATACTTGAGACCAGAATAAATGATACCTTCAAGCTCAAGGAAGCCTCAATACCTAGAGAAGTTCTCATGTTCCCTAAAATTATCTTCATCTGTGTGTATAAGATATGTAGGAAACAAACATTTTGTTTTTTTTTTTTCAATGCAGTTTATTCAGGAACCATGAACAATCATCTGACCCTGGGGAAAGCCAGCCCACAGCTTAAATAGCCTCTGGGTAGCCAACCCAGGCGTGCCACGTGGGCAATGCAGATAGGTCCACATACATGGAAGCAAGCCAGATCCTCAGCCTTAGCCAAATGTGGAGTTGTTTATGACAGAGAGCACTCACCATCGGGAAGGTGGAAGGCAGAAACCAGCTCCATCTTTAAGGCACGGCATTACGCAGCTCTCTACAGTTCCCCCTTTTTGTTTTAGACGCATCAGGCAAGAGTAGAGGTCTGATCTCTGATATTAGAAATAAATTGGGACTTTGTACCGATGTTCATTTAGGTGTCATCCATCCAAAGAGCATCAGACCCATCCGATACCTTTTTCTCAGAGGCGGGACCTGGGGCATCAACCCGCATGCAATCAGACATGCTCTTCTCTGGGTCCAAAGCGGCTGACCCTGAGTGCAGTGTTTAGCCTCGCATCCTAAGCGTAACATTTTAGCTTTTTATGGTAGCCAACCATGCTTGGGGAGACTGTCCTGCTTCGATGGCTGCAAGGCCTGAATGGTCATGGCTGCATTACGCTGTTGTGAGACTCTAATCTTGCATATATACCACAGGCAAACCAAGGAGACCAACACCAGAAGGCCTGCTAACGCTCCCATGCCCGCCCATTCCTTCAGATGATTCATGACTGCAGCAATCCATGATGATAATCCTGTGGCTAGTCCTGCGTCCACTCTGGTAGAATTTACCGTGACAATGGCCACTCTCAGTTGCTCCATCGTAGTATCGAATTCTCCAGTCCAATTACCTAAAATATAGCTCGACAATTGTTTAGACAGATTTGCAGCACAGGGAAAATTCTCATGTTGTATGCTAGTGACTCAAAGTCCAGCATACTTTCATTGACAGCCAAGTTGAGCGATTTGCCATAGGGTATCAATTTGCTCCTGCACGAGGTCAATCCTCTGATTGAACACCATCAAGCCTCCTTTTAGTTGAGCATTAATTCCTTTTTGTATATCTAAGGCATGAGCTACATTGGCTAAAAGGTTATTCAGGGTCTGAGCAGTCTGCACAGTATGACTCCTGGCTAATGCCCCGGTGGTAGCTCCAACAGCCGCCAATGAGATGGCAGTAACAATGGCGGCTGTAATTCCAAGATCCCTTTTCTGTCTGAAGAGAGTCATAGTGTGAGGGGCATCAACGGGCACAGGCACCCAGCGAGGCATGTGAGTAACCAGCTAGTAAATTTACTAGCATTCCAGCATTGGGCAAAAAAGCAAGTATCATTACCACAATTACTTGGCTCTATCTGGCTAATAATGAATAGAAATGGGGGATATAAACAAACAGGTGTGGGCTTATAGGCAGTATTATGAGAAGCCTTAACCCCCTCGTTGGAACATCCTGCATCAGTTCTAGAACTAGCAGTGGTGGTGTCCGAGGTCTGAGTAGGTTCAGGAGACCATTGCCCCCAGGGGCGAGACGTGCTCCATGTAAATTGACTAACTCCATGTTTTCCTCCACTTTTGAAATTCATTTAAGGTTCTTAAATTATTTTTCCCTTTTTTTTTAATTTTTCATCAATTACACTTTATTCATTCTGCATCCCCCCATCAGCCCCTCCCTCCTCCCCTCCCAATCCCACCCTCCCTCCTCCCTCTGCATGCATGCCACTCCTCAATTCCACTGATAGGGGAGGTTCTCCTCTCCTTTCTGATCTTAGTCCATCAGTTGGAAACAAACATTTTGGATATGCTATACTCAACCTGTATGTTACAAATGAGGAAACACATTTCAAAACTTTGGGGTCTAGGGAGAAAGTCAGAAGTTGTATTTCCTGACTGTAGATAATACATTATCCTCAATTATTATTTCTTGGCCATACTTGGCCAAAAAATACTTGGTTTGGCCTTATTCTCATCAAGATGCTAAACTCTTGCATTCACATTTGCTGTAATAAGGGAAACTATACAGCAACACACACAAGAACAAATGAAATACAAACACACCTAACTGTAAAATTTTATATCATAAAGTTAAATTACACACAGAAATGATTAGAAATTATGAAACTGAAAAAATATTGAAGACAAATTGTAGGGAAAAATTACATTTTCAATTCAAGTCGAAATAAAGCTGAGGGCTTATTTTAGTTACCCATTAAAAAAAACTGCATCTTTCTCAGTTTGGCAAGGCTGATGGGCTAGGGTAAAGGTAACAGTTACCCTGGGGTAAGATTATCCAGCCTGCCAGGAAGATTGCATGAAATCACCCAGGTAAACTTCACAAATATGAGGTGAAGAATCATTGTTTTCATTTTATAGAGGAAATACTGGGATGCAATGGGCTCAGTGTTGGAACAAAGCAAATATATAACAAGGAAGGCTCCAGATGACCCCTGTCTAAGTCCAAAACCCACAGGGACTTGCTTTGTTCCCTTGGCTGAAAAGGGCATCCTTGATGACCATGACCCTCAAGCATGGCAATGCGTACAACCATAGAAATCTTTGTGTATCAATTAATAGCCATCCTTTGGTATCCATGTGGTGTTGATTCCAGGACCCCTGTAGATACCAAAAATAGAAGATGTGCAAGCCTCTTGTATAAAATGGCATAATACTTTCATATAAAATAGACATGTTCTCCTTTATACTTTAAATTATCTCTAGATATGCGTAATTTCACTTATTCTATGTAAATGACCACCATACTATATTGTTGAGGAAATAATGGCAAGGAAAGAAAATCTGTACAAGTTTTATAGAGAAACCATCTACACTTCCCATCCTCAGTTAAAATCCACAGCTTCAGGGCTCATGGCTATGGGAGCTGACATTAGCTGAAACCAGCTCCTCACCTTATCTTTTGTTGTTTTGAGATTCCTATCATTCTGTGTCCCTTCTATCCTTGTTATTTTCCTGAAGTAGAAATGGTACACAAATGCTCCACTCCTGGGAAGTGCCTCTGCTTTATACTTAGATGTGGAAATGTGGTGTGAGAGTAAAGAAAAACCTCAAAGCTCAGAATCTGAACACTCTTTAACAGCTCCAGATGAGTATTTAAGCTAAAACAGGCATAATTTGAAACTCACAGATCATGATTTTTAAAACTCACAGATCAGTTAATTACCAAGGGGAAGAGGTACTTTCACAATGGCACTGCCTCAAGCAATCATCAAATATGGTCCTCCCTATGATGAGGCACACTGATGTTACTTCCATACCAGAAAGAAAGGCCAAGAAGTAGATGCCAACAACACTTATAAGGAAATGTTGCTAAATGTGGTCTGGATCAAATTATGTAAAACAATGACACAAATATAGAATATAGAGCATGTTTTAAGACCACTTGTCTATACTATTAAAATGCCAGTGATGGGAAGATAAGACACCTAGAGAACTCTTTCATACTGAAGTAAAATAAAGAAAATTCATAAAGTAATTGCAATGCTAGATCCTTACTTAGATCTAGAAAGCACAGCTATGAACTCTTTTATTAGATAAAGGTCATTATCTAAAATAGCAATTTGAACATGTAATGTATGAATTACATAAAGCCTCTGTAATAAAGTGTCACAAATTAGATGGCTTAAGATAATAAAAAGAAAAATTATCATTTCACTGTTCTGGAAGCCAGAAGTCTGAGTATGGAAAGAGCCACACTTTCTCTGAGGCCCACAGGGGAATCTTCCCTGCCACTTCCTAGCGTCCAGTGGGTGGAAAAAAAATCCTTGAATCTCCTTAGTTTAAAACCTCATCACTCCAATCTCTACTTCTTTTTCTTTCAAACGTGAATAGTATAATTTTTTTTAATTTTTATTTTTTTATTTTTTAATTCTTTATTAATTACACTTTATTCACTTTGTATCCCCCCCGTGGTTCCCTCTCTCCTCTCATCCCAATCCCTCCCTTCCTCCACCCTCTGCATGCATGTCCCTCCCCAAGTCCACTGATAGGGGAGGTCCTCTTTTTCTTCCTTCTGATCCTAGTCAATTAGGTCTCATCAGGAGTGGCTGCAGTGTCTTCTTCTGTGTCCTGGTAATGCTGCTTCCCCCTCATGGGGAGGTAATTAAAGAACCCTTCTCCACTGCTGGTGGGAATGTAAACTTGTACAACCACTCTGGAAAGCAATCTGGCGCTTTCCCAGACAACTAGGAATAGCGCTTCCTCAAGATCCAACTATACCTCTCCTAGGCATATACCCAAAAGAGTCTCAAGTACACAATAAGAACATTTGCTCAACCATGCTTGTAGCAGCCTTATTTGTAATAGCCAGAAGCTGGAAACAGCCCAGATGTCCCTCAGTGGAGGAATGGATGCACAAATTGTGGTATATCTATACAATGGAATATTACTCAGCAATAAAAAAACAAGGAAATCATGAAATTTGCAGGTAAATGGTGGGATCTGGAAAAGATCATCCTGAGTGAGGTATCCCAGAAGCAGAATGATGCACATGGTATATACTCATTCATTTAGACATATAATATAGGATAAACCTACTAAAATCTGTACACCTAAAGAAACTAATCAAGAGGGGGGACTCTTGCTAAAATGCTCAATTCCTATCCAGAAAGGCAAAGAGGCTGGACATCAGAAGAAGGAGAAAAGAGGGAACAAGTCAGGAGCCTGACACAGAGGACCTCTGAAAGGCTCTGCCCTGCAGGCTATCAATGCAATCTCTACTTCTGTGGCTATATGGAATTGTCCCAGCATGCCCTTGTCTACATGTAAGTACTTTTTTTATTAGAAAACCAGCAATATCTAGTTGAGAACCAGCATGGCCTCATCTTAATTCCATCTGTAATAACCATATTTCCAAATATAGTCACATACTGATGAACTGGAGATTAGGACTGCAATGAGCCCTTTTTGTATGGAAAGGAGATATGACAATATACCATAGAGCATATAATTACATATAGTAGAATTGTGTCAATGCTATATTTCCTAAGTTGTTAACTATGAGTGACTATACAGAAAAAAGTTCTTATTCTTATGCCCTACAATCTAAAGTATTTATACAAAAATGACATGATCTCTCCAAATGACTCTGAGAAAATGTCACAAAATCTTAACAATGGGTAGCTCTAGTTATAGGTGACTATCCACATACTAATTACAACACTCTTGCAACTTCTGTGTTCATTTTAAAGCATTCAAAAGGGGTTTTACAAATCAAGAGATATTTTAAAACCGTAGAAGAGGGATGGATGTAGTTCTATAGTGGAGCACTTGCTTAACATATACAGTGGTGTTACATCCCCAATATCACACATAAAGTGGGAAGAATCATTTCAAAAGGCTGTGATACTCACCCTTCTATAGAATGAGCATCTTATGGGAGGTGATTTTCCTCTGTATTCCATGATTCCAGTTACTCGTCACTTAGGGTATCTTCTATATATGCCTAATATATATTGGGCTTTTCCCACATGCCTATTTCATGACTTCTCTTCATTTTCTGTGAGGAATGATCTCTACCTATCCCATCATTCACCTTCCCCTACCAATATTGTCTAAAATTTGAGGGATGCTAGTAAGCATCCTCTATTTCCTCTAAGTTCACATGCATATGGCAACTTAGAGAAGCTGATAGACATTTGCTTGTGAATGTTAAGAAAGGACTTTGAAAACTCTCTCCCTAACCTACCCTTCCTCCTCAGTTAAAAAAAAAAAGGGTGGGGTTGTGTGAGTGGCACATGCCTTTAATATCAGCACTCAAAAGGCAAAAGCAGTCAATGGGTAGATCTAGCTATAGATGAATTCGAGGCCAGACTGATCTACATAGTGAGTTCCAGGACAGCCAGAATTACAAAGTGAGATCCCTATATAGAAAACAAACAAACAAAATAAAATGACAGCAAGGCCATATTGCTGAAGACAGCTATTATACAATTTATTGAACACTGAGAAGTTGAGTTGGTGCTCATATAAAGCCTTCACCCCTATGAAGTAATGGTCATAGTACTGGAAGTTATGTGGCATTCTTGCAAAGGAAAAAGATAAACACCAATCTAGCTACAACCCTTTGATTTACAATAGTGACCTGCCTGAAAGAAAGATATACTGTTGCAACAGTGGCACAAAGTTTGTGGGAGTACCCAAGATATGATTTGACTTAAGGCTGACTCCATGAGATGGAATCCATTCTTGACACTGCTTGGGTGACTGAGAACCTGAGACTAGATTACCCAGAGACCTATGGTAAAAGCAAATACTACTGTTCTTAACAAACAAAGTAACAATAAAATGACTCCTAATGACATACTGCTATACTCATAGATCAGTGCCTTGCTCAGGCATCTTCAGAAAAGCTTCCTCCTTAAACTGCTCGGCCACACTACCGATGTTGCAAAGCTTCATCCTACAGCAGATGGGAACAGATACAGAATCTCACAGGTGGACAATGTGAAGCTAATGAGAAACCATGGGACCCTCAGCCCTAAATGCAATGTCTTTATCAAATCCCATGGAAGAGAAGCAGAAAGAGTATTAGAGCCAGAGAGGATGGAGGACACCTCTAAATCAATATGATTGATGCATATATGAAGTCTTAGACACTGAGGCAGCATGCACAGGGTCTGCACAATGCTGCACCAGTTAGGGTCTTAGAGCTGAAAGGAGAAGTGTCCATCCCTAACCCAGAAGCAATATCCAACTGATAACCACATGCAAATGAAAAATTAGTTTTTTCCCCCCAAGGGAGTCTCACCAAAAACAAAAAAACAAACAAACAAACAACAAAAAAAAAAACAACAACGTGCCCTTACAACTAGGCTGCATGCCTAGCAGTAGATGGCTGATAGAAAACAAGCTTAACAGTATCTTTGAAAAGGTTTTATGTTTCATGATGTTGTGTCAAAATGTTTTTTAAACTTTGCACATATTAAACAAAAATAAATCATTTCATATAAAATGAAGACTATGTGACTTTTGTTTCTCTAAATAATGAAAACATCAGGACCTTCATAGACAAGCACATATTATAAGCACTGGAGGCACATACTGCCCAATTCAAAAGTATATTATTTTGTGTTCCACTGAAAGCTCTAAATACTATCCTGATGTAAATTCGCTAGGGATCTGACCAGGGAATTCTGTTCAGGAATAACCCCTCAGGAATTTGCAAATGTCTTTCAGTGCATTCCTTACAGAGCCATACTGGGACTTGAATGACATGCTCTAGGTATGAGATAAGCACATACCAAAGGGTCCTAATCTTGTAAACCTAATCCAGAAGAATCTTGCTTTGTATTTCTACTCTAACTATGTATGTAAGTTACCAAGATACTAAGCCTATGTCATCAAGCACTGGGAAATTCATCAAACACAAAGCTTGAGGCCATGTTTCAAGGGCAAATGAGGAAAGATATGTGATATTTAAGCTGGCTCAGCTAGTAAATCACTTCCTATGTGATCCTTAAGACCAGATTTTGATCCCTAGAACTCATATTAAAAGCCAGATGTGGTGACATGTGTCTGTCATCCCAACACTCTTGTGGTGAGACGGGAAGTAGAGATAGGAATATCAGCTAAAAATTTACAGACCAGCTATCTTGGAGTATACTGCACAGCAGAAACAAGAAATCCAAAGTCTCAGCAAGATGAGAAGCAGGAACCAACTCCCAAACTCATGTGAGGCACTCTTATCACCTTACATGAGTTGTAGCATGTGTTTGCCTACGTACACACATTCTCTCTGACACAAGAGAATCAATCAATCAATCAATCAATAGAAACAAGGACTTCCTTATACCAAATCTGTAAGGGAGACTAGTGCATGAGAACAAGTCAGTAGAGCTGCCCACTAAGCATTCGAAATGTTTTAGCCTATCAAATTCATATAAAAGGACCAGCTTGAATAGGCTCTGGAAAAGTATTGCCACAGACACAGCATCAAAGGACCATGCTAGGGATCTGTCAGGCTTGACCCACCTGCTTCTAGGACTCAAATACCCAAAGCTCAACATAGACACACCATGGAGCTAGGATATCATTCCCTGTTATGGCAGTTACCCTGTATTCTTATTGCTAGTTTTCATTATCCAAGTCAGGTAAAGTTAAAGAGAATAAAGAATATAGAATTGGAGGCTCTGGATAGCAAATGTTAGCTTTTCAGCTATGTCATGTATGTCTATCTGCTCATTCTGTAAGAGGCATTCAGAGTATCTTTGTTACACCTGACATAGAAGATGTACAGTTCCTTTGAAATTACTTGAACGCTTGTGAGTAGCTTATACTCTGTCTGATTGAGACTCTCTAGATGCTGGTACTAGACCACTACCTCATTGTCATTTTGGCATTGTCTTTTCACTCACCACCAATAATTACTGGCTTCAGAAGTCAAACAATAGGAAAAGAAGTTGATAGGATTGGGATACAGGAGACACACTAAGAAAGAATGCCATGGCAACAGTAACCATGGAAAGGAAAGAGAGCAGAGACAGAAGCAAGCAATTAACAGTGAAAAAGAGAAATGTTTATATCTGGACAAAATCACCTACCTTAAACCTCTGGCTCATCCATCATCAACACTGGCCTCCCCTACTTTGTATGATGGTGGAGGAAACACCTAACAACCAGAAGTGACATGAAAAAGGTTTAAAGAAGTCCAATGCAGTTTTAAGAATGTGTTGTGATTTATATTCCCATTTATTTAATATCATAATATTTCCTTCTCAGGGTGCTGAGTATAAACAAGAATGATAATGTGAGTGATTTGTCTTAGGAGTGTTTTTAGGAGAATAGGAGTCCATGGAGTTGGCAAGAATGTGAGCTCGGTGAGTGACTATCTTCAATCTGAGCAGATGAGAAAGCTCTGAAGCAAATATGGCACCACAAAGTCAGCCATTACTTGAAACAACAGGGCTGCCTTTGTCCATCCTTATGGATCATTCAATGTCTGAGACTTGAGGAACAAGTCTTTAGATAAGGTGGCATCTGAGATTTGCCAGAAGCTAAGGGGATGAATATGGGAGGAAGCTAAATCAAGTCTAAGAAAAGTTCATCCACTACAGTTCTCTCCTACCTATTACACTTCAAACACAAAAGACAATAAAGCTTGATCACCACTGTAGTACAGTTTAATAAAGAAAAGGAAAATCAACTAGTTTTGTGAGAGCTACGATAAAATTGTGATCCTCATTCATTTGTAGGGATACAAAGTGGTTGTCACCTTGTGAGTTTTGTTGCCAGCTCTTCCTTAAAGGTTTAACATGGAAATTCTGTCATTGCACATTCACCTTGTACACTCAGTATTCTTAAGAGATACATATCTTTGCAGCCTACTTCAATCATTCTTTGGGTCTCTGAAATGTTTTCAGATGTAGAAGACCTTTTCAGGTTAGTAGATTAAAGCGTGGTAACAAAATGCCTCGGTTATCACATCATCAACTGTCTCACTGAACTGACAAAATGTGACATCTCCACAATAAGATGTTGCTAGAACTCAGAAACTTTGACCAATTATATTAACAGAGCATAGTTTTTAAAAGAATAGACTATCAAAGCCAAGCATTGCAGTACACACTTCTTATGCCAGTACACAGGAGGCAGAGGCAAGAGGACCAACAGTTCAAAGTAATCCTCTGCTACATATTGAGTTTGAGACCATCAAGAGATATGTGAGACTCTGTCTCAAAAAAAAATGATAAACAAAAATCAGATTATAAAACAGGAGGGAATTCCCAATTGTAGCAGGGTAGACAATATCTGAAGGAAATGAGGTATACACAGATAGTCATCATCATGATAACAAAATAGAGGGTCAAAGTGAAAACTGGCAGAAAAAAGACATGTGACCCATAAAAATACCAACTAGATTATGGAGTATGTTTATTCTTGTGGCAGGATGGCTGCAAATAGCTACCGAAGCTGATGCTGGCCTGCATTCATTAAAATCTCCCAGCACTTTCCATCCTCTATTTCCTTGCCCATGAACAGACTTCTGTTCATGTTATGGTTTCTGAAAGCATTTTGTTAATTAATTAGTGAAAAAATGTCTAAATGACATTAAAATGTCACTTAGAACAAAATTAAAACTTTCAAAATCAAAACTTTGTACCTTTGATTCATAGGCTACAAAAATAAGCTTGGATTTCTGGATTTTGGTACTTATTCACAATACCAGTAATAAAAAATAGTTTATTTACCTCTGATAAAATGCATTGGGAGAATTTGCTTCAGACTGTGGAATCTTTCTTTAATTTGGAGACAATCTATCACATTACATTGCCTAGGCAGTCACACAATTGGAGTTATTTTACTGAGTCTTCATGAGAAGGAAATAAATAGCTAAAATGGAAGTTGATACCACTGACTTTTTCTTGAAAGGCTTTTGGGAGTATTGCTAGCAGCAGCTGTCTCTTTGCTCTACCCAACAGCACAAACACCTGTATCCATAACTGTTGTCTATAGATGCTGGCTTCTAGAAAGTATGAGCCATGTCTTCCGCAACTCTATATCCCCAGGGACAATCACAGTGCTTGGCACAGAGTAGATATTCATTAATATCTGTTGGATGAATAAATGATGGATAAATGAATTACTGAATGAATGAAGAAGTTCATGAGCAAGAGGAAATTTGAAAAGTAGTATCATTGGCCCAAGAAAGCAAAGAAAAGAAATGCATGCTTTAGAAAGTGTTTATATCTGAAATGGTTCAAATACCAAAACCTTTGAGAAAAAGTATAGCTTTCTACCAAAAAATGATTATTAAAAAGAATCATTTCTTTCTGTCTCTTTTTCTCTTCTGGCTTTCTGTCTCTCTCTTTGTCCCTCTTTTCTGTCCCTCTCTTTGTCCCATCTCTCTCTCTCTCTCTCTCTCTCTCTCTCTCTCTCTCTCTCTCTCTCTTTCTCTGCCTCAGAGCCAAAATCTGCACTTCAAATTGAGCCATGTAGCCATGCAGCAAATAAATTATTTTCATTTAGGTTTATCTGTAAAAACAGTAAAGTTAAAGAAGTTAGGGAGAAAACACAAATTAAGAGGTTATAACCTTAGAAGTAGAAATTTCTCACACTTTCTACCCTAGAGTAACACTAACATATTAAGACAATGGTGGTACTTAGCCAACATCTCTTCTATATTAGAAAAGACAAGCCACACTTAAAATCTGTCTCTTCTACTTACATCTTCAGATCTCTTTTAAATGTGAGAGAAATGAAAGTAAAAAATAAATTAAATCCTCACTATACAAGAATTAAGAGTTTCAACATAAGCTAGGGAATATTGTTTTTAAGAAAGAGCCAAATTTTCATTCAACTTTTGTCGTACACATCAACTAAATCTTTAGTTATGAGTTGAAAGTCATCCAATGTAGAGCAAGGGGAACACTTCTGCATTAATACTCGGAGTGAAAACTTGTGCAATCCCTTTGGAAATCAATATGGCAGTTTCTCAGAAACCTGAGAATAGATCTACCTCAAGACACAGCTAAAACACTTTTTGGCATCTACCCAAAAGATGATCCACCATACCACAAGAACGCTTGCTCAACTATGTTCATAGCAGCTTTATTTGTAATAACCAGAAGCTGGAAACAACCTAGATACCCCTTAACCAAAGAATGGATAAGAAAAATGTAGCACATTTATACAATGAAATACTACTCAGCAATTAAAAACAAAGACATCATTCAATTTGCAGGCAAATGAGTGAAACTAGAAAACATCATCCTGAGTGAGGTAACCCAGATTCAGAAAGGCACACATGGTATGTACTCACTTATAAGTGGATATTTGACACAAAGTATAGGATAACCATACTACAATACACAGACTGAGAGAAGCTAACTAACAAGGAGGGCTCAAAGAGGGATGCTTGAATCTCACTGAGAAGGGGAAATAGAATATACATTGTGAGTGGATGGAGGGAGGGAACTGGGTGAGGATGGGAACAGGAGGGATCAGGTAGGGAGAGGACAAAGGAAAAGAGAACTGGAATCAGTGAGGGGGAGCACATCTATGAGGATATCTAGAAACCTGGGAAAATGGAAACTCCCGGGAATCTATAAGGGTAACCATAGCTAAGACTCTTAGCAATGGGGGATATGGAATCTGAAAGGGCCATCTCCTGTAACCAGAAAATACTTCCAATAAAGGGACTGGGACACCAATCCAGTCACAAAACCTTAGATACACAATTTGTTCTGTTTACAAGATGTTCAGGGGTGAAAATGGCAAAGAAATTGAATGACTGGCCCAACTTGAAACTTACCCCAAGAGACAGCCCACCCGTGACACTATTAATAATATTCTTTCAGAAAGACACCTAGCATAACAGTTATCTGTGAGGCTTCAACCAGTAACTCATGGAAACAGATGCAGAGATCCATAGCCAAACATTAGGCAGAGCTTGAGGAATCTTGTGGATGAGAGGGAGGAAGGATAGAGTCAGAGGGGTCAAGAACACCACCAGAAAACTTAAAGAATCACTAACCTGGGCCTATAGAAGCCTACAACACTTAACTGCCAAAGAGAGCATGTATAGGACTGAAGTAGGCACTCTATGTATACGTAACAATTGGGCAACTTGGATCTTCATGTGGGACTCCTAACAGCAGGAGCAGGGGCTGTCTCTGACTTGGCTGTCTACCTTTGGATGCCTTTTCCCTAACTGGGCTGCCGTGTCTAACCACAATAGGAGAAAATTCGCCTAGTCGTACAGCAACTTGATATGCCATGGGGCATTGATATCTATGAGAAGCCTTCCTTTTTCTGAGAAGAAAGGAAGGACAGGCAAATGAGTAGTGCGAAGGGAGTGGGAGGGACTGGGAGAAGAGGAGGGAGGGGAAACTGCAATTGGGATGTAAAGTTAATTAATCAATTATGAAATGTAGATGGATTTTAGTCTAGCAACTCAGCTACTCTGGATGGAATACAGAGATGCCCTTAGTACACACCTTTAATCTCAAACAATGAAGGTAAATTTAATTGGAAGAAGGAAGCAGCAATATGTGAAAGTGATGTCTAATTGAGAGGCAGAGAAAATAATGAATTAGAAAAATATTTGACAGAATAGAATATGCCCAACACTCACAAGAACAGAGAGGAAAGAGAGATGACTTAAAATGGCAACACAAACACACAGAGAGAATGCAGTTTTATAGGGACAGTTTTGCAGAAAAAGGTTGTAGAGAGAACAAGCAAACACGGGTGAAAACAGAAGAATGAGCCAGAGAATGAGAAGGAACCAGAAGATTAGAACAGGTTGCTAGAGTTAGTTTGAGGACAAGCAGAGCACAAAATCAGAAGATGAGAGAAGTCAGATTGAATTAATCAGCTTGGATAGGAATTTGATCCAGAACTGAATTGAACCAGCTGACTAGAGTTCAGAAAGAACAAGAAAGGGTGAACTTACTCAGCCTTAAGTCTCAGAGGCAGAAAATATTCTTGGCCTAGGTTAGATAGTAGAGAGACTAGAAACTTCCAGTATCAAGCCAAGGTTAGTAAAAGGAGGCAGTAAGCTCCTGAGACAACTATTAGACAGGTAAGAAATACTTTCACAAAAATAGTGAATGGAGCCAAAACAAAAAGATTTAATTGAAAAGCTATATGGTGAGGTTCTTTGTGTCAGAATATTTTTACATACTGTAAAGGGATTCTCATGGGCTGAACATTGTATAACTAATTTTAACATGAATGTCTTTATGAGGAATGTTGATTATGCTTCCAAAGGAGGTTCATACTGTTTATGATACTATAATACAAGCATTTTTAAAAATTAAGAAATAAGAAAGTTTATTTAATACTGGTATGGAAATAAATTTTCTCTCTTTCTGCCTCTGTCTTTTGTCTTCTCATTAATTATAATATGGACTTGTAAGATCTTTTAAATTTATTTTTATTTGTTTCTGTTGGTTTATTTGTAAAGCTAATTTCCTATTGTTTTACAATGTATACAGTCATGTAACATGTTTTTATCAAATTTACCTATTGAAACGGTTCTCTGTCTATCAGGTCCTCTTCTCTGCCTTCCATCAATCTTTCCTTCCCAATTTTTTGTGCTTCAGATCCACTGAAGTCTGTATTTGCATGTATGTGAGACCATCTACTAGAATATAAATATCTTTTCAGGGGAAGAATTCCTGAAGAACTAACTCACCCTCTCCCAACAACCATTAATTGCCAATAGCCCCTCAGCTAGGGGTGAAACTTCATGAGCCCCTCTTCCATTGTGGCTGAGTAGATGACTTAGAAAATGTGCTATATTATAAAATTTACACAGGTGAATAGTTTTTAATGCAATTATTTTTAGTAATTACTTGAAAAAAATTTTACATGTATACACATTCTCCTATATCTCCCAGATCCACTCCTACCTCCTCTTTTTTTTTAAATAATTCCACCAAGTCCAGTTAGTGCTGTCCATATCCTTCTGCGTGTGGTGCCATCCACTTGGAGTGTGGATGACCTAACACGAACCTTGAAGAAAACTGACTCTTCTCCTATCTGCCATCAACTGCCAATATCTTCTAAGTAAATGGGTGGGAACCCTTCCATGCTGGAAAGTTAACTGGCTTTATCATGTGCAGATAACCACAACTGCTGTGAGCTTATGAGTGAAGTGGTCCTACCATGTTCAGAAGATATCATTTTGCTCCAGTCTTCCCCAACCTCTGGCTCTTACAATCTTTCTGCCTCATTTTCTGTAGTGGTCCCTAAGCCTTGAAGGTTAGATATTTGATATAGATGTGCCATTTGCAGTGGAGCCTTCCACAGATGTTTATTCTCTGCAATTTGATCAGTTGTGATTCTCTGTGTTAAGCACATTTCACCACACAAAGAGACTTTTCTGATGAAGTCTGACCTATGGACAGAGAAATGTGAATTTAGAGGGCAGTTTTATACTGTATCTATTTAGCAAGATAAATAAGCTCATCCTTAACCTACAACCAATGTTTTTTTTTTTTTTCTGCACACTGTAACTAAGGTGTGGTATGCTGTCTTTCTCCAACACATTCCTATTCTCTTAGACAATGTTCTTCAAGTCTAGGACATCATTGTTTTGTAAAATTTTAAAAATACAAGTTCTACTGAGACCCAAGCCAGGCTTGTTTAATCACAAACTCTAAATCCACATACACCAAGTATGTCTTAATATCTTCTTGTGTGAATTTTATGCATGTTCAAGTTTGAGACCCAAAACCTTATAGCATATATTATTCATAACTGGAGGTTTGAAGGCTAAAGAATACCTTACTCATGCTATTTTTGAACTTGTATTCTCCTTGTGACCTCTCTTCAGTTAATGAGATATACCTCTGTGAAAACTGGAAAGAAGATTTAATAAGAAAACTGCACTTCTCCTATCCAGCACAATCATGGGTATAGGTAGATTTTCAGTAACAGTAGTAGTAATAGCAAAGGCCCTGAACTGCCTAGTTTTATGTAAAGTGGATGCAAGCTAGAGTCATTAAGGAAGAGGGACTTTCAATAACTAAAAATGCTTTCAATAATATCAGGCTTCAGGTAAGTCTGTAAGAAACTTTCTTAATTAGTGATCAATGGGGGGGGGCAGCCCATTGTGTATGGTGCCATCCCTGGCTGGTAGTCCAGGGTTCTATAAGAAAGCAGATCAATCAAGTCATGAGGAGCAAGCCAGTAGGCAACATCCCTCCATGGCTCTGCCTCCAGGTTCCAACCCTGCTTGAGTTTCTGTCCTGACTGCTTTTGAAGAACAGTGATATGGAAGGGTAAACAAAATAAACCCTTTCCTCTCCAACTTACTTTTGTTCACAGTATTTCATTACAACAATAAAAACTCACATTAAGTCAAAATTTGGTACCAGGCTTGCGGAGTATTGTTGTGACAAAGCTGATCATGTTCTGTGGAGGGTTGGGAAAGGACTTCGGAACATTGAACTAGAAAAGCTACTGAGTGTTGAGACTTCAGTTAAATGTTCTGTAAGAATTTGGAAAATAAAGCTGAGCGCATTACAGATGATAGAGAGTCAGCTCTTGAAGTTCAGAGAAAAGTTAGAGAGTCCTTTAGTGACTCAATAAGGGCCATTTGCCAAGCACTCTTAAGGGTACAGCTCAGGCCCAGCAGTAGATGATAGCTAACACAAAATGAACTCAACGGTATTTTTGTAGACTGTTTGTCAAATGTCACTTTGTTTGGCCATATTTTTGCCTTACTTGTCTTTTGCTTTTATATTATGGTTTCCAATTTTGTACTTTTATATTTTTTCTCTTTGTTATTTTTGTTTTTATTCTGGTTTGCTTTTTGTATGCTAGTTTGTTTATTTGAGACAGAGAGAGAAGGCATGGAGTTGAATGGATAAGGAGGTGTGAGAAGGGAACAATGATCAGACTAGATTGTATGAAAAACATTTATTTAAAAAAAAAGCAGTAGGGAAAACATAAATAATGGGTCAATACTTGAAGTGAATGGCTTTGCCGATCTTAGTTCTTAGAAAACTATTCAGTGGTATAGCTGGGTCTGGAGGAAGCACTATTCCTATTTGTCTTAGAAAGCGCCAGATAGCTTTCCAGAGTGGTTGTACCAGTTTACATTCCCACCAGCAGTGGAGCAGGGTTCCCCTTTCTCCACAACCTCTCCAGCATGTGTTATCGCTTGAGTTTTTCATCTTGGCCATTCTGATGGGTGTAAGGTGATATCTCAGGGTCGTTTTGATTTGCATTTCCCTGATGGCTAATGAGGATGAGCATTTCTTTAAGTGTTTTTCTGCCATTCGATATTCCTCTGTCGAGAATTCTCTGTTTAGCTCTGTTCCCCATTTTTTAATTGGATTACTTGGTTTGCTGCTTTTCAGCTTCTTTAGTTCTTTATATATACTGGATATTAGTCCTCTGTCAGATAAAGGGTTGGTGAAGATTCTTTCCCAATCTGTAGGCAGTCGTTTTGTTTTGATGACGGTATCCTTTGCTTTACAGAAACTTTTCAGTTTCATGAGGTCCCATTTATTGATTGTTGTTCTTAGAGCCTGTGCTGTTGGTGTTCTGTTCATCCTCCAGACCCAGCTATACCACTGCTAGGTATATACCCAAAGTTTGTTCAAGTACACAAAAAGGACACTTGCTCAACCATGTTTATAGCAGCTCTATTTGTAATAGCCAGAACCTGGAAACAACCCAGATGTCCATCAACGGTGGAATGGGTACAGAAATTGTGGTATTTTTATACAATGGAATACTACTCAGCAATCAAAAAGGAGGAAATCATGAAATTTGCAGGCAAATGGTGGGATCTAGAAAAGATCATTCTGAGTGAAATATCCCAGAAGGAGAAAGACAAACATGGGATATACTCACTTATATAGACCTATAAGATATGATAAACATAATGAAATCTATACACCTAAAAAAGATAATCAATTGAGCAGACATGGGGTAAGATGATCAATCTTCATTTAGAAAGACAGATGGGATGTGCATTGAACCTATGACAGGAGTCTACTGAGCGCATCTGAAAGACTCTAACTAGCAGTGTTTTCAAAGCAAAGACTCATGACCAAACCTTTGGCAGAGTACAGGGAATCATAAGAAAGAAGGGGAGTTAGTCTGATGGGGAAAGGATAGGAGCTCCACAAGGACCAAATATATCTGGGCACAGGGTCTTTTCTGAGACTGACATTCAACCAAGAACCATGTATGGATATAACCTAGAACCTCCACTCAGATGTAGCCTGTGGTAGCTCAGTAACCAATTGGTTTCCCAAAGTGAGGGGAACAGGGACTATTTCTAACAGGAACTCAATGACTGGCTCTTTGGTCTCCCCACCCCCGAAGGGAGGAGCAGTCCTGTTAGGCCACAGAGGAGGGCTTTGCAGCCAGTCCTGAAGATACCTGATAAAACAGGATCAGATGAATGGGGAGGAGGTCCCCCCTATCAGTGGACTTGGAAAGGGGCATGGTGGAGATGAGGGAGGGAGGGAGGGAGGGAGGGACTGGGAGGGAATGAGGGATCGGGACATGGCTGGGATACAGAGTTAATAAAATGTAACTGATAAAAAAAAATAAAAGAAAAAAAAAGACAAAAAAAAAAAGAAAACTATTCAGATATTTTTCTATAGCCCAATGTCACAATTACATACTCTAACAAAGTCTAAGAAGGAACATGCCTAAAAGTTCATAGTAATTTCAGAGAAGTGTTACCGTTGGTAATATTTGAGTGCCAAATGAAGGAGAAGGCCTCAAGCAGGGGAAAAACTATTGTAACCTGCTCCCAGAACCTAGAGGTTGTTACATAAAAATCCAGTTCATAAGTTTGCTCTCTCCCAAGTGGTTGTAATAAGGGTGTACTCGAACACCTCAAAGCAATACAGGCAATTGCCTCTGGTGTAAGTTTCACATCAAATTAGATGGTAAAATGATTGTGGAAAAGATATGCTCTTGTTGCAAAAAATGTGCTTGGTTGCTATCTTCCTGCTAGCTAGCCCTTATAGTGCTGGCATGTGTGTTATATAAGTTTCTGGGACAACATGAACTCAACTGTGTACCCTGCGTGCAACATTAGGAAGTTTTCACTGGTTGGAGTATCAGTCTCAGAAAAGACTCTTGTGCCCAGATTTTTTGGTTCTGTTGCTCTCCTTGTGGCGCTCCTGTGCTCCCCAGGTCTTACTATTTCCCACTTCTTTCATAAGATTCCCTGTACTTTACCGAAAGGTTGGCCACAAGCCTCAGTATCTGCTTTGAGATAACCTAGAACCCCTACACAGATGTAGCCCATGGCAGTTCAGTGTCCAAGTGGGTTCCATAATAATGGGAACAGGGACTGTCTCTGACATGAACTGATTGGCCTGCTCTTTGATCACCTCCCCCTGAAGGGAGAGCAGCCTCACGAGGACACAGAGAATACAATGCAGCCAGTCCTGATGAGATCTGATAGACTAGGATCAGAAGGAAGGGGAGGAAGACCTTCCCTATCAGTAGACTGGGGAAGCAGCATGGAGGGAGAAGGGTGAGATTGGGATGGGAGGAGGGTGGGAGCTACAGGGGGGATACAAAATGAATAAGTTGTAATTAATAAAAATTAAAATTAAAAAAAAGAAGTTTCAACTGGTACAATAGTGCCAGAATGTTATGGGGTAATCAACTCTGATTATTAATTTTGATTGTCTACTTCACATAATGTAAAATCACTTGGGAAGAGAGTCTCAATGAGGGACTATGTATATTTATTAGGTTGACCAAAGGACATGCTTGTGAGAAATTTTCTTAATTGAGTTGAGTTGGGAAGTGCAGCTATCCCTTATTCCTGGGGTTGTTGGCCAGAGTTCCTCAAAAACAAGGGAGTACAATCAATGAACATGGTTCTGTGGAAGAGAGGACAAATGGAAATAAAATTCTGTGATCAACTGTGGGGAGGCAGATCAGTATTATTAAAGGTGAAGGTGAGTTATATAAAACTTTGGAGAGGGAGTGTGAATTTCCAGGGTGGGCAAATGTCACTGGCTAAAGGACTAAAGTACTGAGATGCCTCATTAGTATGGAGAGGCATTCCAGGAATGCCAGGTGCATACTGAACAGGGTTCTAGTGGGAGAAAGGGAGGTGGAGCTATAATTTTCCTACAGACTATGGGACATTCTTCAGGTAGAGGGGATAGGGATTCAGTCTCCCCAGATCAAGCAGAAAAGAGGGAGCCCCACTGAAAAGGAGAGTCTTCCATTTCACTGAGCTCAGGGCTTTCCAGTCATAAAAGACTGCAACCTTGGTTACAGGGTCCAAAAGGGAAGATTTACACTAAATGTATGTGGCATCATTTCTTGGGCTGGGCCTCAGAGTAAATGAATAGAAGAGAGTAAACTTAGCACCTTCATCTCAGAACCTCATGGAACTTTCTCCAAAACTAACCACATACTCAAATACAAAGCAATTCTCAATAGATACAAGAAAATTGAAATAAACTCCTGTATCTTATCAGGCCACCATGGATTAAGCTGGGCTTCAACAACAACAACAGAAACAACAGAAAGCTTACAAATTTATGGAAACTAAATAACTCTCTACTCAATGACCACTGGGTCAAGGAAGAAATAAAGAAAATATTTAAAGACTTTCTAGAATTCAATTAAAATGAAGGCACAACAACCTAAATTTATAGAACACAATGAAAACAGTGCTAAGAGGAACATTCATAGCATTAAGTGTCTATGGAGTAGAGGAGGGAGAAGTTGTAATCCGGCTGTAAAGTGATTAAATAAATTAATTAACAAAAATGGATATATCTCATACTAGCAACCTATCAGTACACTTGAAAGCTCTAGAATAAACAGAAATAAACACACATAAAAAGGAGTAGATGGCAAAAATTATTAAACTGAAATCAATAAAATAGAAACAAATAGAATAATATAGCTAACAAAACCAAGAGCTGATACTTTGAGGAAATCTACAACATAGATATCCCTTAACTAAACTCAATAAAAGACGGGGAGACAATATACAAATTAAGAAATTCAGAAATGAAAGAAATACACTGAGCAAATTCAGAGAATCGTAAGGATAAAATTTATAAATCTTTACTGTACCAAATTGGAAAATCTGAAAGAAATAGATAATTTTTTCAATAAGTATCATTTACCAAAGCTAAATCAAGATCAAGTAAACAATTTAAATAGACCAACCCCTAGAGAAATAATACAAGCAGTCATTAAAAGATTAAAAGTCTCTCAATAAAAAAAAAAAGCTTAGAACCAAACTTCTACCAGATTGACAAAGAATTAACACCAATAGTTCTCAAACTTTTCCACAAAAGAGAACCAGAAGGAACATTGCCAAAAACATTTTATGAGGCCACTGTCAGTCTGATATCCAAACCACATAAAAATATTTAATAAAATGCTTGCAAACTGGATCCAATAATACACCAAGAATGCAATACCTTATGATCTAGGAGGCGTCATTCCAGACATATGAAAATCTGTTAATGTAGCTGGGTGGTGGTGGCACACATTTTTAATTCCAACACTCAAGAGGCAGTGGAAGGTGGATCTCAGTGAGTTTGAGGACAGCCTGGTCTACAAATCAAGTTCCAGAACAGCTAGGGCTGTTACACAGAGAAACCCTGTCTTGAAAAGACAAAATGAAACAAAACAAATCACAAAACGAAACAACAGAAACTCTGTAAATGTAATCCACCTTATAAATAAACTTAATGATAAAAACCACATGATCATCTCATTAGATGCCAAAAAGGCGTTTGACAAAAATGCAGTATGGTCACTGAATAAAGTATCCTGGAGAGATTATGGATAAAAATGACATACCTAAACATAATAAAGGCAATTTAAAGCAATCCTATTAGCCAGCATCATATTAAATGGAAAGAAACACAAGGCATTTCCACCAAAATCAGGAACTAGACAAGCAAGATTGTACAGTCTCTCTATAGCTATTCAATATAGTACTTGAAGTCTTAGGGCAATAAGACAACTGAACCAGTTTTGTGCCACTACTGAACATGCATATGTTGCAGGTAGGACATGTAATAGATCTGAAGGTTTGTGATTGGATTGGTCCTTACATTTATTCTTTATCAGCTGGCAAAATACCTTCCTGTATCAAAGACACTAGAATGCAAGGGTGGAAGTTTTATGTAGGCGCCAACTCAACTTCTCAACTTTTCAACTTCTTCAGCAATGGGGTCTTGCTGTCAGTTTCTGGAAAGCAACCTATAATCTTTGCAACAGCCTGGGTTGTTTGAGGGTTCCCATTGGACCTCTTTGGCCAAAAACTCAATTACATGTAGCCCACACCTTATACTGGAAGCTTAATTTGTTGAGAAAAGATAACCAATTGGCGCTCTGTCTCCCCCATTAGCTGGCTATTTCATTTAGATTGTCTTCATATATGCATCTATTTTAGGAAGCTTCTACTGTCCCTCAACTAGGCCTTACTTTTAGCTGTCTTCCTTTATTCACGCCCATTCACTCTTCCTTTCTCCTCCTTATTTAATATTCACATTCCAGGAGTCTTACTGGAGAAACAAACTACTGTTTAGGGTAAGCTGCATGCCCAATACTAGATGTCCAACAGAAAATGAACTCAGTGATATTTCGGACATTCTTTGTCTCATGTCATGTCATGGATTTTATTCTTTTAACTTTATATTATTGTTTTATATTTTCCACTCTTTATATACTATATGTCCTTTGGGTACTGTACTGAAAGTTTTGGTTGTATTACATGGATACATTTCTATTGTAGTCCCAAGTGTGAGATGTGGGAATGTTTTACCCATAGGTGGTAGCAGCCTCATGAGACATGTGTGATCTTTGTCATCTGATAAACAGCTTCATGAGAGGGTTGGTGTCAAAATGAAACTGCTTCATGTACAAAACATAGGGTTTGCCAGTTGAAAAACATCCCAGTACAGACTCTGAGAAGGTATACATAGCCCACAGACACAGAGAGATTGCTTTGTATCCCAGTGCTTTGTATTGTTCACTACACTTCACATAGCTATGCTTTGTTTCACTTCATGATAATATAAAGATAAATGTTCCAGAGATGGCTTCAAGTAGGCCCTGCTGCTGATTTGTGCTGCTTTTGCTGAATCATGTCATTGCTGCTGATTCATGCCACCTGTTGCTGGTGGCTGCTGGTTGTATCTTTTGTTAGTTGCTTGATGGAGCTACTCGTATCCAGATGATGAAGAGCAGAATCACCCCAAGGAACTACCTCTAAAGAGGTCCAATTTCACAAGCCCTATTAACCTTCTATCCATAAACCTCCAAGCCTGCATAGTTTCCTACCATTCAGATTTTACCCTGTATACTTGCTTTTAGACATATCTTAGGTCCATTTCTTCTCTCCTGGTGGTTCCAAGTTCCATATCTTAGGTCCATTTCTTCTCTCCTGGTGGTTCCTGCTGATCTCTCTTTGACTCCCCCAACTCTCTTCTTTATCATCCCCTCTGGACCAGAATGTTCCACCCTATTCTCTCCATTGCACAACGTTGGCTGCTTGTATCATTGAAAATACAGAGAACAAATGGTGGCATGTTTACACAAACTTGGGATAAGTGATGCTTAGAATAAACATCACAATGCAATGTCCAGATTGAAACCAGATAGTGGGGTAGAGAAATCAGCATAAAAATGAACAAGGGGAAATTGTATACATTCCACAACAACATTATACCAACAGGCTTCTGAAAGACTCTACCCAGCAGGGTATAGAAACAGATACTGAGACTCACAGCCAAAATCTGACCAGAGTGAGGGAATCTTATGAAAGAAGGGGGAGACCTGCAAGGGACAGGAGCTCCACAAAGAGAGCAACAGAACCATAAAACCTGGGCACAGGGGTGTTTTCCAACCAAGGTTCATGCGTGGAGATAACCTAAACCACTGCACAGATGGAGCTCATGGAAGCTCAGTCTTCAAGTGAACCTAGTGGCTAAATGACTCCAATAAAGGATCTAGTTAAGAAACTTTCTTTGCTGCTTGGCCAGTGGCCATCATGCTCCTGCCAGTTCCTCCAGAGTCAAGACTGAAGCCTGCCTCTCACAAGTGTACATCTTGCAAATAGCAGAGAAATTGAGAATAACCATCTAAGCATCTTAGGTAACAAATGCTGAGTCTTGGACCTGCCTAGTCATTGTCATCTTTAACCTTGGAGAACTTGATGTTTTGTCCATCTATCTACCTGGGTTGGAACAGGTACTTGCGACTCTCGGGAACCCCTCAAGTAGGAGCACCTCAGATACAAGAAGAGATTAAGTTCTTTTCTTGAAACATTGTTGTAATACACAAATATAATGTAAAGATTGGTGCATTTTATTTAGTAGTCAAATTAACATATTTTAGTAAATCACAAGACACTCACAATTAGAGATTCATCAATTATACTGGTCAAAATTCTTGTGAAATCCATAAATTAACCTAAGTATTTGTGAGAATGTAGAAAGTCTCCTGATACATAAAAAATGGGGTCTGTTAAGATACAAAACAGCCAAAATTACAGGAGAGTTAGATGAAGATGGAAGAGCAAGACATCAAGGAACTGAAATTTCCAGGCTCAAAGACTGAAAAGTCTGACTGGAGTTGATACTGCTATCTTAACTCAAATCTGTAAAACAAAACAGCAAGCTAGACATTCAGGTAGGATTTCTATGCTGTAATTTCCTTGCCTCTGGTGCCAAGAACTGAAACTAAGGTGTCAAGCATTTGACTACTGAGAACCTTATTGAAAATGTTTTATTTTAAAACAGTGTCTCACTAAATTACCCAGACTGACCTTGAACATGTTCTGTAGCTGAGCTGTAGCTCCTCTCCTCTCCCCTCCCCTCCCCTCCTCTCCCCTCCCCTCCCCTCTCCTCTCCCCTCCTCTCTCCTCCTCCCCTCTCCTCCCCTCTCCCCTCCTCTCCCCTCCTCCCCTCTCCTCCCCTCTCCCCTCCTCTCCCATCTCCTCTCCCATCTCCTCTCCCTTCTCCTCTCCCTTCTCCTCTCCCTTCTCCTCTCCCTTCTCCTCTCCCTTCTCCTCTCCCTTCTCCTCTCCCTTCTCCTCTCCCTTCTCCTCTCCCATCTCCTCTCCCTTCTCCTCTCCCTTCTCCTCTCCCATCTCCTCTCCCTTCTCCTCTCCCTTCTCCTCTCCCTTCTCCTCTCCCTTCTCCTCTCCCTTCTCCTCTCCCTTCTCCTCTCCCTTCTCCTCTCCCTTCTCCTCTCCCTTCTCCTCTCCCTTCTCCTCTCCCTTCTCCTCTCCCTTCTCCTCTCCCTTCTCCTCTCCCCTCTCCTCTCCCTTCTCCTCCCCCTTCTCCTCTCCCCTCTCCTCTCCCTTCTCCTCCCCCTTCTCCTCTCCCCTCTCCTCTCCTCTCCTCCCCCTTCTCCTCTCCCCTCTCCTCTCCTCTCCTCTCCTCTCCTCTCCTCTCCTCTCCTCTCCTCTCCTCTCCTCTCCTCTCTCTCCTCTCCTCTCCCTTCTCCTCTCCTCTCCCTTCTCCTCTCCTCTCCCTTCTCCTCTCCTCTCCCTTCTCCTCTCCTCTCCCTTCTCCTCTCCTCTCCCTTCTCCTCTCCTCTCCCTTCTCCTCTCCTCTCCCTTCTCCTCTCCTCTCCCTTCCCCTCTCCTCTCCCTTCCCCTCTCCTCTCCCTTCCCCTCTCCTCTCCCTTCCCCTCTCCTCTCCCTTCCCCTCTCCTCTCCCTTCCCCTCTCCTCTCCCTTCCCCTCTCCTCTCCCTTCCCCTCTCCTCTCCCTTCCCCTCTCCTCTCCCTTCCCCTCTCCTCTCCCTTCCCCTCTCCTCTCCCTTCCCCTCTCCTCTCCCTTCCCCTCTCCTCTCCCTTCCCCTCTCCTCTCCCTTCCCCTCTCCTCTCCCTTCCCCTCTCCTCTCCCTTCCCCTCTCCTCTCCCTTCCCCTCTCCTCTCCCTTCCCCTCTCCTCTCCCTTCCCCTCTCCTCTCCCTTCTCCTCTCCTCTCCCTTCTCCTCTCCTCTCCTTTCTCCTCTCCTCTCCTTTCCTCTCTTCTACCTTCTCCTGTCCTCTTGTCTCTTTTCCTGTCTTTCTTTGTCTCTGTCTCTGTGTCTCTGTGTGTGTCTGTCTCTCTCTGTCTCTGTCTTTCTGTCTCTTTATCTCTGTCTGTCTCCACCTACTGTGTGGAAAAGAAACAATCTCATGTTTTTTCTACTATAATGATAATGGACTGTATCTCCTCTGCAAGCGTAAGCCAAAATAAACCCTTTCTTCTCTAAGTTGCTTGTTGGGGCAGGGGCACTATTCTGTCATAGAAACAATAAAATAATGAGTACACTGAATCGGGCCTGTGATCCTCCTACACCAGCCTTAAAAGTACCTGAAATTATAAGCCTATACTACTACTCCTAGCTTCTGAATTCTTTCTATTTGGGGAAATTTTTCTTTCTACTAAGGCCTTTAGCTGATTGAATGAGGCCATTCATGTTGTGAAGAGTAGTCTCTTTTATTGAGGTCAACTGGTTGTAAATGTTAGCCACATGGACAAAAATGTTCATGAAACATCTAAGCTGATGATTTTTACCCTGCTACTACTGGGGACCACAAACTCAGCCAAGTTTGACATATAATGTTAATCAACACAGTGAGGATGACCCGAAACATTAATCATCTGTTAAACATGTACGTATTAAATGTTTTTTGTTTGTTTGCTGACCATTTTATAGACTGTTACAGAATGTGATGGAGAACAATGGCAACCACTCTCCATGTTTTTTGGATGCATTTCAAAGTAAGCTGCAGAAGAATTTTCGTTAAAATACTTCTTATGTATTCCATTAACTATTTTGAACCGAGTTTTAGAAATCCAAATTAAAAAAAATAAGGTTGGAATCGACCCAATGTATCATTATGGAATGTGAATGATATCCAGTCCAACATAATTGAAGGCTATGATTATAAAAAATAAATAAATAAAAGTCCTAGGAGGAAAAAATTAAATATCAATGAAGCTCATGATGCAACTTGTTCTATAAAGAGATTACTTAAATGATTATCTTTAGTTATTATGTGGAGCTATCTTAATTAGCAGTGCTTAATGTGTATATTCATTGTTTTTTTAAACTATTTGTACATGAAGTTTCCATTGAATTTGTTTCTACTGTGGCTATTCAGCAGTAATATGTAGAATTTGTTTCTGACAAGCATACACACACACATATGTATATAAAGAGACAGAGGGGGCATTAATTTACAGATGAATGTTACAGTTGATATAGTACCAACCACTAGAGAAATAGTTAAAGTATCTTCCTGTGGCTTTTAAAGAGTATACTTCCTTTCATATTTTGTGCTTACTTATTATTTTTCCTTCTTGTTTCTCATTCCACACTATAAACTTCATAGAAAATATTCACTTTCCTTTCCTCTTCTGACTCAAAAAATATGCTTCAAGCTAAATTCCTTCATGACTTTGACACACAGCCAAGATAACCCAGTTTGGACTTGTGGACTTAAGGCAGATGGCATACCATGCTTGTTTCATAAATCCTAAAAGGGGGGAACATGGGATGGGATGGAGAGAGGGTAGTTGGGAAGGACTGAAGGGAGAAAAAAGAAAGAAAAGTAATGTAATTCTATTTCAATTTAAAATGGATACAAAAATTAAAATAAAAAGAAATTGAGCTCATGGGCCAGGCAAATGACTCTGCTGGTAAAGGTACTTGCTTACAAGCCTGAAAACCTGACATCAGTCTCTGAAACCCACATGCTAGAAGGAAAAAAAACTGACTGCTGTAACCTGTCTTATCTCCACACATGTGCTGTGGCATGCACACATTCTCTCCATTAAGTAAATAAGTTCAATGATGAAAATTAAAAATAAAAAAATGGATTCCATCTATCCTCTTATTCTACCATCCTTCAACTCTCACCCTCACTAAAATTAACCAAGATGGTACCACATCAAAGCTGTACCTCAAGAAACAAGAAGGATTGCAGATACTGTAAATTATTTCATCTTCAGTTTTATCTAACCAACAAGAAATTAGTGCCGTGTTCATACTCAGCTGCAAAAGAAGATGGGAGATGTAATCTTTTTCTGGGTAGCTGAGTGGCCAGCTTAGAAACCAGTTTCTTGGAAAATGTAGAAGGTATTAAACACTGAAGCATAGCTGGCAGTGTCTGCCATTGAGATATTAGAGATGATCAAGACAAGAAACAGGATGGCTCTAGTAGAATCATTTATAGAATCCTGACTAGAATATAATGGGAAGATATTCTAAAATAGTAAAACTGAAGCAGAAATGAAAAATTTATGAAATGTGTGGGCATTATCAGTAGACTTAGACAGGGGCAGGGAGGAGATGAGGGAGGAAGGGTAGGATTGGGAGAGAATGAGGGAGGGGGCTACAGCTGAGATACAAAGTGAATTAACTATAATTAATATAAAAAATAAAAATTTAATTAAAAAAAGAAGTAGCACCTATATGTGAAAACCAAAGATAATGACAATGTATCTAAAATAATCAGGAACATAGTGGCATTGTTTATTGAAATACAAAAGCTTAGAAATCAATGTATAACAATCAGAAATTATAGCTTGAGAGCCTTACAAAATAGCCAAGAAGAAATATCAGAAAGGTCAATGGCAAACAACTGTCAAGTTTTATTCAATGACTTTATTAAAAGTCTCATTTGTTTATTTAAATTTTTTCACACAGTATATTTTGAACGTGTATTACACTCCTCCAAGTCCTCCCAGTTGATGTACTTAAAAAAAAAAAAAAAAAAGATGGGCTAGGGTCAGATCAGATGGAAGGGGAGTAGGTCCTCCCCTATCATTGGACTGCAGAAGGGACATGTAAAAGATATGAGGATATGGAAGAAAGGGAGAGCAGAATTTGGAGGGGATGAGTTTGGGGGCTACAGCTGGGATACAAAGTGAATACATTGTAATAAATAAAAGAATATATTAAAAACTCTTTTATTGACATTTCTTATATTTCTCCCTACTCCACCCCAATCCCTTCCAACACCCCAATGCCAGGTAGGAGAGAGAAAGAGTTAGTGGGAGAGGGGGTGCAGTTCTCTTAGCTGCTTCCTGATGCTTAGGGTCATCAGGTTCTTTGGAGCCAGTCTGATTCTCATTTCAGGAGATCTCCAACTTCTTGTCTCAATACAACAACAGCAACAAGGAGCTGCAGGGGATAAAGCAACAGCATCCTTGTTCTTTCTCAGAGCTCCCTAATACTCTCCTGGCTCTGGCATTTGCTCTGTCTCCAGAGTCCTCAGATTTAAACTATCTGCAGCTGTAAAAGAGCTCCTCTCAGAGCCTGCATGAGGCAAATAGTCTGCTGCTGTGGACCATCTGAATGAGTCCCACATCCCACACCTGGGATTAAAACACAAACATGTTTATATCCACAACACCTCCCTACCTCCATACCCACTGAATTTTATGTTTTTTCTCTCTCTTTTTCAAATAAATGCCCCCCAAATACAAAAATAACAAACAAAATCCAGTATGACAGAACAAAAGTTCCACATAAAAAAGCATGGCATTCATTTTGTGTTAACCACATATTCCTAGACAGTCTTATAATTTTTATTGTGGTAAAATATTATCATATATTAGATTTTTATAAAAGTAAAATTTACCATTGCAATCATTATGTGCACAATCTAATGGTATTAAACACATTTACAATGTTGTGCCATTGTCACCACTATCTATTTCAGAAACTTTTTATATCCTTAAGTAGAAATATCATAACTGTTAAGCAACTGCTCCTCAAGTGCCCTACTTTTCATCCTGTGGTCACCTCTAGTTTACTTTCTATCTTAATTCACTTATCATTGATGCAATTTTTATTATTCTGTGTCCATAATAACTCACTTCATACAGTATTCCAAGTTTCACTCACTAAAATCAAAGTTTCATTCCTCTTAAAGAGTGACTAATATTCCACTGTATTTAATTACCATAGTACACTTACACATTAATCATCTATAGAAGCAGGATGTTTACAACTTTTGGTTATTATAAATAATGCTACAACAAATTTTGTCATTGAAGCATCTGAGTTCCTGATTTCAATCTCTATAGCTATACAGATATAAAAGTGCAATTTATCTGATAACTTTGTTACAATTTTCTGGAAATACAATGAACTGCTTTGAAAAGTAGCTCCTTATTTCACATTGTCTAGAAATTTCAAGTGTTCCAATATCTCTTGTTTCTCTTCAATGTTTAGCATTGTTAAAATTGCCATCATAGTAAAATGGCAAAGTGATATCTCATTCTGTCTTTGAATTACATTTTATTTTCTTCTTATCGTTTATTCTACTCAGTCAGCTTTACCTAACTTTCAGAGGCTTAGAGAAGAGGAAGTTTAAAAAGGATGTAAAATCTGGAAGATATAGAGATGGAGGAAAAAATTCAAATTTTGGGATATGACATGTGTGTTGCATTCACATCCCTCAGCTGCTTGCCTACACTGGACCTGCACTGTTTTATTACTAGTCAAGATAGAAGCTTACAGAGCCTTACTTTTTCCCTACTGAACTATTGTCTAATGATGGATTTTAGAGGAGGGATAGTAACTGCCTTCATATGTATTCCCACTGCTGAGTCCAACAGGTTTCACTGGACACTTGCAAACCTATGATCACAAAGATGGTCCTCGTTAAATTCAATAAGTCACAAAACAAAATAATACCAAAAAAAAGACATGAATGTGGACCCTCATGTATTTTATCAATCTGGAAAGTCTAAAAGAAATGGATGATTTCTAGATTGATCTAAATTAGAAAAATTAATGAGGAGATCAACAACCTAAAAAGACCCATACTAAACAAGGAGATTAAAATAGTAATAAATGCCTTCCAAATAAAAAAAAATTAGGCCTAGATAAATTCATAGCAGAATTATACCAGAATTTCAAGGATCTTAAGCCAATTATTTTTTTAAAAGAAAGAAACAGAATGAGCATCTGCAAACTCCTTGTAAAAAGCCAGTATTACACGAATAACAAAATAGAAAAAGACAAAACAAAAATAAACTACAAGCCAATGTTCCTTATTAAAACAGACCTAAAAATGCTCAATTGAAAACTTACAAAGCAATCACTAACATGTATCTAAAAAATTATTTACCATCATCAAGTTGGCTTTATCTCTGCTCTGAGATGCAGGAATGGCTTAACATGTCAATGCATGTAACAAATCACATAAAAGGACTTAAACAAAAAAAATCAGACAATATCATCTCAATACATGCAGAAAAAACATTTGACAAAAATCCAATATGCCTTCATGGTAAAAGTTATAGAGAATGCATGACTACAGTGATCACATCTCAAACTAATAAAAAACATGTATGAGAAACCCACAGCCAACATCATCTTAAATATTGAAAACAAACTGAAGCATTCCCATGGAAGTCAGGAATAAGACAGGGCTAGTCACTATCTCCACTTCTTTTCAATATTGTACTCAAATCACTAGCTGGAGCAATAAAGCAAGAGGAGGAAATTAAAGGAATACAAATATAAAAGGAAGATATCTCAAAAATCCTACCAGAAAACTTGTAGAAACAATGAAAAAGTTCACTAAAGTGGCAAGATAAAAAAAAAATCAAGGTGTACAAATTAGTATCTATTCCATACACCACCATGAATCAAACAAAGATCATGGACACACTCCAACTCACAATAGCCTCAAAAAAAAAAAATCTAGAAATAAACCTAACCAAGGAAGTGAAAAATCTCTACACTGAAAACTTTAAACCGCTGAAGAATAGATTTAAAAAAAGACATTTAAAAAAAAAACAGAAAACTTATAATGCTCTAAGACTGATAAAATTAATATTGTGAAATGATCATTTTATCAAAAGTCATTTACAGATACAAAGCAATCCCAATCTAATTCACCATGCCACACTTCACATAAATAAAAAATCTATCCTATACTTTGTGAGAAAACACAAAAGATCCTGTATACCCCACAAAATTTGAAAATTTAAATATAATGGACAATTCTCCTGATCAGTTCCACTCAAAAAAGCTGAATCAAGATCAGTTAAATAAATTAAATAGTACTATATCCCCTAAGGAAATAGAAGCTGTCATCAAAAGTCTCCCATCCACAAACAGCTCAAGGACAGATTTGTACCAGACCTTCAAATAAGAGCTAATACCAATACTCTTCAAACTATTCCACAAAATAGAAACAGAAGGAACATTACTAGACTCATTCTATGAAGCCAGTGTCACTTTGATAAATAAAACTCACAAAAATCCAACAAAGAAAGAGAAATTCAGACCAATTTCCCTTATGAACATTGATGGAAAAATACTCTATGAAATACTCACAAACAGAATCCAAGAACACACATCAAATATATCACCCACCATGAATAACTAGGCTTCATCCCAGGCATGCAGGGGTGGTTCATTATATGGAAAACCATTAATGTAATCCACTATATAAACAAACTGAAAGGAAACACACACACAGGATCATCTCCTCACATACCAAAAAAGCATTTGATTAAATCTCACACCTGTTCATGTTTAAAGTCGTGGAGAGATCAGGGATACAAGGCACATGCCAAAACATGGTAAAGGCAATATACAGCAAGCCTATAGCCAACATCAAAATAAATTGAGAGAAATTAAATCAGTCCCACTGAAATAAGGGACAAATCAAGGCTACCCACTCTCTCCATGTATCTTCAACATAGTACTTGAAGTCCTAGCTAGAGCAATAAGACAATTAAAAGAGATCAAGGAGGTTCAAATTCGAAAAGAAAAGTGAAAGTATCACTATTTGCAGATGCTATGACAGTATACATGAGTGACCCCGAAAATTATACCAAAGAACTCCTACAGCTGAAAACAAAAACAAAAACAAAAACAAACTTCAGCAAAGTGCCTGAATACAAAATTAACTCAAAAAAAAAAGAGAGAAAGAAAGAAAGAAAATCAGTAGTTTTCCTAATATAAAACACAGATGGGCTGAGAAAGAAACTAGGGAAATAACACCCTTCACAATAGCAAAAAAAATAAAAAATAAAAATAAAAATAAGAAAAAAAACAAAGTATCCTGGTGTAACTCTAAACAAGCAAGTCAAAGACTTGTATGAAAAAAACTTCAAGTCTCTGAAGAAAGAAAGTGAAGAAGATACCAGAAGATGGAAAGATCTCCCATGCTCACGGCTTAGTAAGCTTACTATAGTAAAAATGGGATCTTACCAAAAGCAATCTACAGATTCAATGTAGTTCTCAACAAATTACCAACACAATTCTTCATAGACCTTGAAAGAAAAATTCACAACTTCCTATGGAAAACAAAAAAATCCAGAATGGTTAAAACAATCTTTTACAAAGAAAGATCTTTTGGAGGTATCTCCATTCCTGAGTTCAAGCTGTACCACAGAGCAACAGTAATAAAAACTGCATGGTACTGGCATAGAAACAGACTGGTAGAGCAATGGAATTGAATCCAAGAACCCAAAATAAATGCACACACCTGTGGACACCTGGTTTTTGACAAAGATGCAAAAACCATATAATGGAAAAAAGGTAGCATCTTTAACAAATGGTGATGGTTTAACTGTAAGTCCACATGTAGAAAAATACAAATAGACTCATATCTATCACCCTGCACAACATTAAAGTCCAAGTGGATCAAAGATCTCAACATAAAACCAGACCCTCTGAATCTATTGGAAGAAAAAACGGGGAATAGCCTCAAACTCATTGTCACATGAGTCCACTTCTTGAATAGAAAACCAACAACTAAGACTCTAAGATCAACAAGTAATAAATGGGACCTTGTGAAACAGGTTGTGAAAAGCTTCTGTAAAGCAAAGGACACTGTCAACAGGACAAAACGACAACCTACAGACTGGGAAAATATCTTCACCAACCCTACATCTGACAGAGGGCTAATATACAGAATGTATAAAGAACTCAAGAAATCAGACACCAACAAGCCAAATAATCCAATTTAAAAATGGGGGCAGAGCTAAGCAGAGAATATAGAATGGCAGAGAAATACTTAAAGAAATGCTCAACATCCTTAGTCATCAGGGAAATGCAAATCAAAATTACTCTGAGATTCCATCTTACACCTATTTTAATGGCTAAGATCAAAAACTCAAGTGACAACACATGCTGGGGAGGTTGTGGAGAAAGGGGAGCACTCCTCCATTTCTGGTTGATGAATGGTAGAGAAAGGGAAATGCTCCTCCATTTCTGGGGTGAGTGCAAACTTGTACAACCACTTTGAAAACCAATATGGCACTTAATCAGAAAATTGGGATTAGCACTACCTCAAGATCCAGCTATACCACTCTTCATTCCTGGGCATATACCCAAAAGGTACTCCACCATTCAACAAGGACATTTGCTCAACTATGTTCATAGCAGCTTTATTTGTAATAACTAGAATCTGGAAACAGCCTAGATGTCCCTTAATGGAAGAATAGATACATAAATTGTGGTGCATTTACACAATGGAATACTACTGAGCTATTAAAAAGAAGGAAATAATGAAATTTGCAGGCAAATGGATGGAACTAGAAAAGAACATCCTGAGTGAGGTAACACAGGAACAGAAAGACACACGTGATATAATCTCACTTATAAATGTATATTAGCTGTATAATATAGGATAAGCATACTAAAATCTACAATTCTAAAGAAGCTAACCAACAAAGAGGACCGTAGGGAGGATGCTTAAGTCTCATTCAGAATGACAAACAGGATAGACACCAGAAGCATGGAACAGAAGGAACAGGATGGGAGCCTACTATAGAGGGTCCTCTGAAAGGCTCCACCCAACAGGGGATTGAAGCAGATGCTCATATTCACAGCCAAACTTTGGGCAGAGTGCAGGGAGTCTTATGAAAGAAGTGGGGATAGAAGGATACAGAGGGGATTGGAGTGTCACAAGTTGACCAACAACGGTAAAAAAATATCTGAGCCCAGGTCATCCTGCAGAGACTGAAACACCAACCAAGAACCATGTATGGAGAGGTCCTAGACCCCTTGCTCAGATGTAGCCAATTGGCCAATCAGTCTCCATGTGAGTTCCCAAGTAAGGAGAACAGGGGCTGCCTTTCTCATGAACTCAGTTGTCTGCTCTTTGATCTCTTGCCCCTGGCGATGCAGCTTTGCCAGGCCACAGAGGAAAAGGATCCAGACAGTCCTGATAAGACTTGCTAAGCTACAGGCAGATGGCAGAGGAGTCGAACTCTCCCTTTTAATGGACTAGGGGAAGAATATAGGGGGAAGGTGGGGGGAGGGAGAGACTGGCAAGAGTTGAGGGAGGTGACTTCAATCAGGATATATAATGAATAAATTGTAAATAAAAGAAAAAGAAAGAAAGAAAGAAAAGAAAGAAAGAAAGAAAGAAAGAAAGAAAGAAAGAAAGAAAGAAAGAAAGAAAGAAAGAAAGAAAGAAATTTTTTGTTCCTTCATTGTTCCTAGAAATTAGGGGAATTCAAGTCAAAAAAACTTTGAGAATTCGTCTTTCCCCTTTCAGAATGGCAAAAATCAAAGGAACAACTGACAATAAATTCTGGAGGAGGTATAGAGAAAGGGGAACTGTTATTCACCACTAGTGACATAGCAAACTAACCCAGGAACTCTGGAAATCTCCGTGGAGAATCTTCTAAAGCCTAAAGATAAATGTGGCACAGCCATAGCACTCCTTGGCGTATGCTCGAAGAACTCAACATCCTACTCCATAAATGTTCATTGCCACGTTATTCATGATTGCTATGTGATGTTCTGAAAACGTGGTATTTATACATTATGTATAATGCTATTCAGCTATAGAAAAAAGAAATTTACTAACAAATGGATGGGTCTAAGAAAGTTTATATTGAGTGAGGAAACCTACACTTAGAAAGCCAAACAAAACAGATTCTCAGCTGTGGTTACTAACTCTAAATCTTCAGGTTTATGTACTCTTCAGCAACCCCAGAAACCAGCAAAGCAAAAAAGAAGAAAAGGAACAGGGGGCAAGGAGCAACAGAGAGAGTAACAGCTGTGTTAAAGTGATTTAAAGTGAAAAATAGAATAAACAGGGGGATTGCTTTAAGAAGGGCGGGGGAAGAGTCAATACAGAAGTAAAAGTAGGAAAGAGTATAAATTAATAGCAAAGGTGTCTGAAAAGTCATAAAGAATCACAGTATTACCAATTTACCTAAATTACATATGTATGTGCCTATGTGTATACATATTTAGTTTAAGTGAAAATTTCCCATTGGGGTTGCTAATGCTTCTTTCTTCTCCCTAGCACCAGAGACTACTTAACAAAAAAACCTTAGTACCAGGCATGAGAAGTCTCCTTTACAGCTGTTGTTTAGGGGATTCCAAAAGACATCTCAAACATTAGAAGGTATTGCCATTGCCTTTGGTTTCCTCCCAGAGGTCTGAGGTAAGTCCCTGTTTTTGAAGGCACCATACACTTTGAACATAGGACCTGGAGGAATAGCTTTCATGGTACCAGAAGTGGTCATGCAGGCTTCCAAGGGAGGGAAGCACTCAAGAATGACACATAAACTACTATAACCAGCATAGCACAATAACACTAACAGTGAGGAGTAGTAACCAGCAGCTCTCTAATTGGATTTAAGACCTGCTCAAATAAAGGAAAACCATGTCTGATACTGGAGACCCAGAGGAACAGGAAGTCTACTGTGAGACTGCATCTCCTAGAAATATAAGAGAAGCTACACCCATGTGTCTCAACAATTTGGGTTCTTAAATAAGACCTGAACAACAACGGGTTCTTAAATAAGACCTGAACAACAACAACAGATATGTTAATAGGGAATAAGGAAATATCATGAGACCCAAATCCTAGACAAAGAGCTACAAGAGTAGAATAAATATTTTTCCCTAAGGAAGAGCCTCCTATCAATTGGTTATCCAAAACCAAATAGTCAGCCCTGAAATAATATACATGAAAGCAATATTATATGGAATGAAATGTTATATTTATATATTTAGAAATGTGTATGTGATATAACAATTAAAGAAAAAGAGAACATAAATTTGAGAAAGATCAAGATGAGGTTCATGTGAATTGTTGGAGAGGGATAGAGAAGGGGAAAGTATGTAATTATATTTTAATTTAAGAAATTATTAATAAAACAACATGAATGTGGGAATTAGACTTGTATAGAGAAGAGGAGATTACAGAGTTGTGAAGGAGACAAGAGAGTATGGGGATGGAAATAGTAATTATAAAGCTTCTTATACATTAATGAAATTGTTAAACAATAACTTTAATTAAAATTATATAATAAATAATTATCCAACTCTTTTACCCATTTTAAATTTATTTAATCACTTCACAGCCTGATCCAAACCCTCTCCCTCCTTTCCACCCAGTCCCACCCTCACACACCCCTTCCCCCATTCCCATTTCTCCTGTCATAGAAGGGGAGGCCCTCAAGGGGTACCAACCCTCCCTGGAGCCTCAAGTTGCTGTAGGACTAAGATCATCCTTGCCACAGGCAGCCTAGCTGGGGAAGGTGATCCAGAGGCAGGCAACAGAGTCAGAGACAGTCCCTACACCCATTGTTAGGGAGCTCATATATTGACCAAGCTGTATATACGTACTTATATGTAGGATGTCTATTTCCAACCCATGCTTGTTCCTTGCTTGGTGATTCAGTGTCTATGTGCCCCAGTGGGCCCAGTTCAGGTTACTCTGTCAGGTGTCTTGTGGCTCTTTGATCCCTCCAGCATCTTTTATCCTTCCTCCTACTCTTGCACAGAACTTCTGGAGCTCTGCCTATTGTTTTCTGTGAATCTCTGCATCTTTTTTTTCCTTCTGGTGCTAGATGAAGCCTCTCAGGCTAGGCTACTGTCTGCAAGCATAGCAGAGAATGATTAATAGAGACAACTGTTGGCTCTTTCCCATGAGGTGGGTCTCAAGTTGGCCCATCACTGATTGGAGATTCTCTGAATCTCTGCTCCATCTTAACCCCTTCACTTCTTTTAAGAGAAATTTGGCGTCAAAGAATTTATGTGTAGGATGGTATGCCTGTGCTCTTCTTCTGGAAGGCCCACTTCTGCTGGAAGGCCCACCTGGCTACAGGGGGTGGTAATTCAGGCTCCTTATTTACCACTACTAGGACTCTTCTCTAGGGTCAAGCCATAGACCTCCAGGAGCCTCTCCTGTCCCAGAGTTGTCCCCTCACTGATTTCCATTCTCTCTCCCAGTCCTCCCCTATCGGTTCTCAGTTCTTTCCACTCCTGATCCCATTACCCTCCCCACCTCAAATTCTACCCAGATCCCTCTCTCCATCTACTTCAGATGTCCATTTTATTTCCTCTTTTGAATGAGATTCAAGCATCCTCCCTTGAATCCTCCTTGGCTTCTTTGGGCCTGTGGATTGTAGCATGGTTACCTGTACTATACTTATAAGTGAGTACATGCCATTGTGTTTTTCTGTGGCTGGGTTACCTCACTCAGGATGATGTTTTTCTAGTTCCATCCAGTTGCTTTCAAATTGCATAATGTCATTGTTTTTAATACCTGGGTAGTATTCCATTATGTAAATGTACTACATTTTCTTTGTCCATTCTTCCATAGAGGGACATCTAAGTTGTTTCCAGTTTCTGGCTTTTACAAATAAAGCTGCTATGAACATATTTGAGCAAATGTCCTTGTGGTACAGTGGAGCATCTTTTGGTTATATGCCCAGAAATGGTATAGCTGGGGTCGTGAGCTAGAGTTAGTCCCAATTTAATGAGAACTCCCCAGATTGATTTCTACAATGGTTGTACAAGTTAGCACTCCTGCCAGCAAGGAAGGAATGTTCCCCTTTCTTCACATCCCGGTCAGCATGTACTGTCACTTGGGTATTCTCATGGGTATAAGACGGAAGCTCAGAATCCTATTAATTTGCATTTCCCTGAGGAGTAAGGATATTGAGCATTCCTTTAAGTGCTACTTCTTGGCCCTTAGAGATTCCTCTGTTGAGAATTCTCTGTTTAGCTCTGTACCCCATTTTTAATTGAGTTTTTCATTTTTTTGGTGTTTAATTTCTTGAGTTCGTTATATATTTTGGATATTATCCCTCTGTCTGGTGTAAGGGTAATGAATATCTTTTCCCAGTCCATAGGCTATACTATTGATAGTATAATTTGCCTTACAGAATCTTTTCAGTTTCATGAGGTCCTATTTATTAATTGTTGATCTTAGTATCTGAGCTGTTTGTGTTCTGTTCAGAAAGTTGTCTCCTGTACCAATGAGTTCAAGGCTATTCTGTACTTTCTCTTCTATTAGATTTAGTATATCTGGTTTTATGTTGAGCTCTTTGATCCACTTGGATGTGAGTTTTGTTCAGGGTGATAAATATCAATCTATTTGCATTCTTTCACATAAAAACATCCAGTTAGACTAGCACCATTTGTTGAAGATGTTTTTTTTTTCCCATTGTACAATTTTGACTTATTTGTAAAAAAAAAAAAAAAAAAATCAGGTAAACATAGGTGTGTGAGTTTATTTCTGGTTTGTTAATTTAATTTCATTGATCAACCTGACTGTTTTTATACCAATATCATGTGGTTTTTATTACTATTTACCTGCACTACAACTTGAATTTGGGGATAGCAATACCTCAAGAAGTTCTTTTAATCTACAGATTTGTTTTAGCTATCCTGGGTTTTTTGCTTTTCCATATTTACTTGAGAATTGTTCTGGCAATGTCTGTAAAGAAGTGTGTTAGTGTTTTGATGGGAATTTCATTGAATCTATAGGTTGTTTTTGGTAGGCTGGCCATTTTTACAATGTTAATCCTACCAATCCATGAGTATGGGAGATCTTTCCATCTTCTGATCTTTTCTCCAAATTCTTCAGAGACTCGTGGTATTTTTCATACAAGTCTTTCACTTGCTTGGTTAAAGTTAAACCAAGATACTTGATATTCTTTGTAGTTATTGTGAAGGGTGTTGTTTCCCTAATTTCTTCCTCATCCCATTAAATTATTTGTATATACAGGGAATAGTGATTGTTTTAGTTAAAATTTTATACCTATCCACTTTGCTGAAGGTATTTATCAGCTGTTGGAGTTCTCTATCAGTTTTGGCTGTCACTTATGTATGCTATCCTTTCATCTGCAAATAGCAATATTTTGACTTCTTCCCTTTTAATTTTTGTTCCCTTGATCTCCTTTAATTGCCTTATTGCACCAGCTAGAACTTCAAGTACTATGTGGAATAGATATGGAGAGAATGGACAGACTTGTCTTTTCCCTGATTTTAGTGTAATTGTTCTGTTTTTCTCCATTTAATTTAACTTGTATAGTGCCTCTATTATGTTTATGTATGGACCTTGTATTCTTGATCTCTCCAAGACTTTTATAAAGAAGGAGTGTTGGATTTTATCACAGGCTTTTTCAGCATCATTTGAGTTCATCGTGTGGGTTTTTTGTCTGTTTGTTTGTTTAGTAGATTACATTGATGGTTTTTCATACTGAACCTCCCCTGCATCCCTGGGATGAAACATACTTGGTTATGGTGGATGATGTCTTTGGTATTCTCAGATTCAGCTTGCATTTTATCAAGCAATTTTTCATCAATGTTCATGAAATTCTCTTTCTTGGTTGAATCTTTGTGTGTTTTAAATATCAGTATGACTATAACTTCCTAGGATGAGTTTGGCAATGTTCCTTCTGTTTCTATGTTGTGGAATACTTTAAGGAATGTTGGTATTAACTCTTCTTTGAAAGTCTGATAAAACACTGATCTAGAACTACCTGGTCATATTTTTATTTTGTTTTGTTTTGCTTTATTGGTTGGGAGATTTTAATGAATGCTTCTATTTCCTTAGTTTCATAGGTCTATTTAAATAGTCTACCTCCTCTTGATTTAACATTGGTAAGTATTGTCTATCAAGAAAATCGCCAAACACTTAAATGCTCAACACCCTTAGTCATCAGGGAAATGCAAATCAAAACAAACCTTAAATTTCACCTTACACCCATCAGAATGGCTAAGATCAAAAGTTTAAGTGACAACACATGCTGGAGAGGATGTGGAGAAAGGCGAATTCTCCTCCACTGCTGATGGGAATGTACACTTGTACAACCACTCTGGAAATCAATCTGGGGCTTTCTCAGAAAATTAGAAATAGTGCTACCTCAAGATCCAGCTATACCACTCCTAGGCATATATCCAAAGTATGATCAAGTACACAATTAGGACATTTGCTCAACCGTAGTCATAGCATCTTTATGTGTAAGAGCCAGAATCTGGAAACAACCCAGATGTTCATTAATTGAGGAATGGATACAGAAATTGTGGTACATTTACACAATGGAATACTACTCAGTAATTAAAAATAAAGAATTCATGAAATTTGTAGGCAAATGTTGAGAACTAGAAAAGATCATCCTGAGTGAGGTATCCCAGAAGCAGAAAGACACACATGGAATACAAGCACTTATTAGTGAATATTAGCCATATAATATAGGACAATCATGCTAAAATCTGTACACCTAAAGAAGCTAAGCAAGAAGGAGGACACTGGGTTACATGATCAATCCTCAATCTGAAAGGCAAATGGCATAGACATTGGAAGAAGGTGAAAACAAATAACAAGACAGGAGCCTACCACAGAGGGCCTCTGAAAAACTCTACCCAGCAGGGTTAAGCAGATGCAGAGACTCATAGCCAAACTTTGGGGAGAGTGCAGGGAACCTTATGAAAGAAGGGGGAGATAGAAAGAACTAGAAAGGTCTGAAGTTCCACAAGGAGAATAACAGAACCAAAAATATCTGGTCACAGGGGTCTTTTCTGAGACTGATACTCCAACAAAGGACCATGCATGGGGATCACCTAGAATCCATGCACAGATGTAGCCGGTGGCAGCTCAGTCTCCAAATGGGCTTCCTAGTAAGGGGAACAGGGGCTTTCTCTGACATGAACTCAGTGGCTGGCTCTTTGATCACCTCCCCCAGAGGAGGGATCAGCCTTACCAAGCCACAGAGGAAGACTATGAAAGACAGTCCTGATGAGACCTGATAGGCTAGGGTCAGATGTCCTCCTTTATCAGTGGACTGGGGAAGGGGCATGGGAGGAGATGAGGGATGGAGGGATGCAGGATAGGATTGGGAGGGGATGAGGGTGAGGGCTTCAGCAGAGATACAAAATAAATAATTTTTTTAACTTTTTTTTAAAATTATTTTATTTTTTATTAATTACACTATATTCACTTCGCATCCCCCCATACACCCCACTTTCCTCCCCTCCCGATTCCACCCTGCCTCCTCCTTCTTCATGCATGCCGCTCCCCAAGTCCACTGATAGGGGAGGTCCTCTTCGCCTTCCTTCTGATCTTAGTCTATCAGATCACATCAGGAATGGCTGCATAGCCATCTTCTGTGGCTTGGTAAGGCTGCTCTCCCTTCAGGGGGAGGTGATCAAAGAGCAGGCTAATCAGATTATGTCCTTCTTCCCATTACTGTGTAACTCACTTGGACACTGAACTGCCATGGGCTACATCTGTGCAGGGGTTCTAGGTTATCTCCATGAACAGTCTTTGGTTGGAGTATGAGTCTCTGGGAAGTTCCCTGTGTTCAAGTTTTCTGGCTCTGTTGCTTTCCTTGTGGGGTTTCTGTCCTCTCCAGCTCTTACTATTTCCCACTTCTTACATAAGATTCCATGCACTCTGCCCAACAGTTGAGCATAAGTCTCAGCGTCTGCTTTGATAGTCTGCAGGGCAGAGGCTTTTAGAGGCCTTCTGTGGCAGGTTCCTACCTTGCTTCCTGTTTTCTTCATCTTCTGATGTCCATTCTCTTTGCCTTTCGGGATGGGTATTGAACATTTTAATCAGGGTCCTCTTTCTTTATTAGTTTCTTTAGATGTGCTGATTTTACTAGGTTTATCCTATGTTATATGTCTATATGAGTGAGTATAAACAGTGTGTGTATTTCTGCTTCTGAGACAGCTCACTCAGGATGATCCTTTAAATAAATTTTAATAAATAAAAAATATTTTAAAATTAAAGAACTAACACAAAGAAAAAAAAAAGAAAATCATCCATTTTGATTAGATTTTCCAATTTTGTGGAGTACAGGTTTTTGAAGGAAGACCTAATGATTCTTTAGATTTAGTCATTGTCTGCTGTTATGTCCCCCTTTTCATTTCTTATTTTGTTAATTTGGGTACTGTGTCTCTGCCTTTTGGTTAGTTTTGTTAGGGGTTTGTCTGTCTTGTTTTGTTTTGTTTTCAAAGAATCAGGTCTTGTTTTGTTGATTCTTTGGATTGTTTCCTTTGTTTCTATTTTATTAATTTCAGCCCTGGGTTTATTTCCTTCCATTACTCCTCTTGTGTGGGTTTGCTTCTTTTGTTCTAGAGCTTTCAGGTATGCTTTTAAATTGCTAGTATGAGATAGCTCCAATTTTTATGAAGGCACTTAGTGATATTAACTTTCCTCTTAGCACTGCTTTCATTGTGTCCCATAAATTTGGGTATGTTGTGCCTTAATTTTCATTGAATTCTACTAACTCTGTTGCAGAAAATAAAAAAAAAAAAATGAGTGTTGTGTTATATAATGTTTATTACTAGCCTATGATTATCATGGTGGTATTATATAAACCGCTATCACAAATAATAAGACATAGATACCTGTTAGATTTATAATTGTCTTATTTGCTTTGAGCCAGGCAGATATTTTCCCTACACTGTCTCAATACCACACCATCCATCCCCCAACCTCCATCTAATGCAATAATCCAATAATCCTGCTTATCTGGTCTACCTTATATATATATAATCCCATGGTACTTGCTTTTATTTTTCATCTGGGCCTTTCCACACCATTATTAAAGTCCTTTCTTTTGGCCCTGTGGTTTCTTCTCCACACTAGCCCACCATAGTGTCCTCTTTCCTTCTCTCTTCCCATCCATCTGAATCATTGAATCTTCCTATCCATGAGAATCATTTCTCATGATTCTCTCTGTCCTCTCCAAGCCTGGGATCCTTAGCTACACCTAACCCATTCTTCCCTGCCCAGGTTCAGGCCATTTAATTAGCCAATAAGGCTGTTTAATTATCCATGTTTATACAACACGGACAGGTGTACTCAGATCTTGTGGGCTAGTAAAATGCATCAGACCAACATTCAACAATTCCCCTTTTCTGTCAAAATAAAAAGATCATTTTTAACAATAAAAATTATCATGGAACAATTATAAAAACCAATAGTTAAAACTATGTATATGTGTATAATATCTAGTCTAAATGTATTTGGCAATCATGAAGAAAAGATCTATCCATCATGGGTTTTGGATGGACCTAAGTTATTTTTCAAGTTTTTATCTATCAACCTAAAAACATCTGTTTACATCTAACGCATCTTTTTAATTCTTAAGCAACTAAGCTAAGTGTACCTGTCTCTGACATGAACTCAGTGGCTGGCTCTTTGATCACCTTCCCCTGAGGGGGGAACAGTCTTGCCAAGCCACAGAGGAGGACAATGCAGCCAATCCTGATGAGACCTGATAAGCTAGGGACAGATGGAAGGGGAGGAGGACCTCCTGTGTCAGAGGAGAGGGGCATGGGAGGAGATGGGGGAGGGAGGGTAGAATTGGGAGAGAGTGAGAGAGGGGGCTACAGCTGGGATACAAAGTAAATAAACTGTAATTAATACAACAAAATAAAAATTAATTAAAAAACTCAAAAACTATCATGACTATTTGGTCTTCAACCCCATCAGAAACTTGAGAAGGAATAAAATTAATTACTTGAGTAAATAGGAAGTATATGCTATTAGCTTCCAAAAAAAATAGAAAATTGATATAATTTGCTGCTTGAGTAGCCACCTCAAACTATAATTTTGGAGTACCATCTTCAGCCTCCTGGCTGAGTATATTTGACAGACATATATATGTGAAGCAGGAACTATTTCGGACTTATTTACTCTGTCTTGGCAGTTAGGCAGTCAACCTGGACTGCATTTAAGCTTGCCCATTTTAGGTAGAACTTTGTCATAATTTTCTTTGCCCATGAAGTGAGGGCATTTTCTTTACCTGGGTGGCTGGTTTGCCACATTTGAATCCATCACCATATGGAGGTTCTTTGATGCTCATTGTCTTGTTTGAGGTAGGCTGGGTGCTGCCAGGAGAAGGCATGTCTCATTGTCAAAGAATCTTTAAAATAATACAAACATTTCAAAATGCCACATTCTGCAGGTCTCTGAGGTTTTTGAATACTTACCTATCTTTATATAATTTATTTGTCATATATATCTGTTAAACCTAAGATGTATATTTTTGTGAAAAATTAGACTAGTGTCTGATATGACCATTAGTTAACAATTAACTTGCATTACCTGATATCCTAAACAGTTTGCAATAGCAGTTTAAAAGCATTGGAAGTAAACCATTTATTTGTAAATGTGTAGCATGGATACAATAGCTCATAACAGAGTAAACATATATGATTTATATGTGTGTGTTTATCAAAGATAACCTCAAATTTGAATTCTATACCAATGTGTTAAAAATAACCTTATTTGGGAATAACAAATAAAGCCTTAAATGGAGTAGATTAAATAATCTACCTTTTGTTTTGTTATTCCTATAAGACATGCCTGTATTCCCCTTTCTTTTCAACCCTATTTCTTCTTATCTAAGAAAAAAAGACAAATAGTGAAAAAAAAAGAGAGAAATCCCTGAGTCTAACCTCATTTTGTCTCTGAATAAAACTATTAACAACTTATAACCATCTCCCAATGACAATAAACATTCATAGCCCCAGAAAACAACCAAAAACCTACCCAACCCCCACTTTGGGGGAAAAAATCTTGTGGATTTTTTCTAGCCGACTTTGTAGAAATCCTGTTTGGGATCCCAGAAGAAATTGGGGAAAATGGTAAATTAAGCAAGCATTAATGTTTGTGGTCATCTTTGAATGTTGAGAAATTTCAGGCTTAATAGAAGTCCTGTTTGGAACAGTTTGAAATGCAGACCAACTGAGCTAGGTAGCTTTCTTGAAAAGTCTGTGAGCAGGCTTTGATGAAGAACAGCAATTGAAGCAGTTGAGGCTGGAACAAGCAGAATGCCATAGCAGGCAAGATGCTGTAACAGTTGTGTCAACATCTCAGCATACTGAAAGATGAATCCTGTCAGGCTTGATCCAGCATTACTGATATATGGTTCTTTTGTTCTGAAAATATGTAATTTCTCACATGCATTCTGTAGTTATAGAATTATAAATGTATGAAATGTTGCAGGGTGCACAGATCAATTAAGGATGGCTCTCTGCTCTTTGTATTAGCAGAAGAAAGACATTTGTAAATTTTTATTTATGTCATTTGAACGATGTACATATCATAGGGATTTTGTAGCCAACAAGAATTATTGGCTATGCATAAACACCCATGTCTCAGTCAGTTTCAGAGCTATTCCCATGTAGCGAGAGCAGCAATATAAGTTACCATTATTATTGAACATACAATCATTATCATGTAAAAAAAAACAAAAAACAAAAACAAACAAACAAACAAACAAACAAAAAAAACAAGGTTGTATAGCCTTTATCCTTTCTGGGCACTTGGGTGCCTGTTGTTTTAGGCCAAGCTGCTACCTATCTTCCAAGAGAAGACCTCCCATTAGAGACACAAGCTAGAAAAGGCATGTTTTAAGTAAACTTTATGTAAACTGCTTATTAATTTAGAATTTAAGCATGCCCTAGGCATCTTGTACCTGGTTAAAGGTTTATGCTTGGGTTTTTATATATGTTGTGGCTATGTTTGTCTTATCCCCATTTTTGACAATGCAGCCACTCCTGATGAGACCTAACAGAGTAGGATCAGAAGGAAGAAAAAGAAACCCTCCCCTCCCAGTGGACTTGGGGAGGGGAGTGTGTGGAGAAGGGGGAGGAAGAAAGTGATTGGGAGGGGAGGAGGGAGAAAACTAGAGGGGGGATACAAAGTAAATAAAGTATAATTAAAAATTTTAAAAAAAGGATAAGCCCACTGCTAGAGCAGTGTGACACATTAACTTAGTCAGCATTTAAAAGTTTTTTTTTGTTTTTTTGTTTTTTCACATGGAAGGCATGTAGTTTGCATGTTGGTCGCCCAGCCTAATTTTGGGTATTAACATTGACCAACAGAACATATATTTTAAACCAAAATGCCCTTTGGCATCAGTTCTCCTGTGGAAGTTCCACTTTTTGAGGAGAATGGCTGGCTTTTTCAGAGCAGTGTGACATCTCTCCTTACATAAACCTAAAATTGATGTGAATCCAACTTTTAGATCAGTAAGGACATAACATCCATTATTAAGAAAAAAGAACGTACATTAACCTTAAGGAAAAGCTAGTCATTTTGAATCTTAGACTGTCTCTGCAAGTAGCTACACAGCAGGAGTTGCAGCCCTGGCTTTTATTATGTAAATTAGGCTCATCTGGAAGTCAGAGATCTGCCTGTTTCTTTTTCCTTTGGGTTGGGATTAAAGGCAAATGCTGTCACCATCTTGCTTAAATATTTGATCTCAAATCCATATCGCAGTAACTCAAAGTCTTTAAATTTTTAAATGAAAATCCAGCAAAGAAACAAGAAAAATTTTAATTTGGGACCAGTTGTGCCTATTCAGGCTGTAACAAGCAAACCCCGTTAATAATTTTTTTGGAACTTAGTTGTTGCTAAAAGTGTATTGGCAGACCCTTCCCAGAAAAAGCTGAGAAGCATCTTGCAGCCAGAGAGCTTTGAATTCCAGCTGCTATCAATCTGAGTGCCCTTTCTATTGTCTGTAATTTAGTATTCCATCCCTTGGCTTTTTTCCCCACTTTCTCCTTGAACTTTCTTGGATGTGGACTGGAGAAGAGCCATTAAACATATTGCAAACAGACCCATGACCATGACAACCAAAACAAAGCCAAAAGGGATCCAAACACCCTCGGCCATGGTTTATTTTAAATGTAGTTCTAGGCTGAGGTCTGGGTAGAAGTCTGTCTGTCTCCCAGTTTTGCCTCTCCAACTTTCCATTTCTCCACAGCCATGTCCCTTGTTGTTGTTGTGTGAAAGCAGAGCCTGCAGACAGCAGCAAGCATCAAAGCTTATGCATGCCCCACCATAGACTGCTGCAGCCAATTTTGTTAAGTCTGCTCCGCTTGACTTTGGGTCTGGGTCTGACAGCAGTAGGCTGTGTTTTTCTTGTGGGTGTGTTTAAAAATCTCTATTAAAGAAACAGTATTTGACCCGGGAAATTTTAGTTTTAAGTTTGGATTGTTTTGGGGGGAGCTTATTCCCCCCACCAAATTATGATAAAGTATGATTTAAAGGGTGTGGATTCTTAAATTGGTTGGATGCCATTTGTTGTAGTAAATAAAAAAAAAATGAGTGTTGGCTATATACTGTTTATTATTAGCCCTATGATTATCACAAATAATAAGACACAGACCTAATAGGTTTATTAGCCTTATTTACCTAGGGGCAGGAAGATATTTTCCTTACACGGTCTCTATATCCTCACCATTCATCTCCCAGCCCTCATCCAGTGCAATACGTCTTAGTCCTGCTTTCCTGGTCTACCTTCCATACATAATCTCATGGTACTTGCTTTTCTTCTTCATTTGGGCCTTTCCATGCCATTACTGGAGTCCTTTCTTTTGCAACAATTGGTTTCTTCTCCACAATAACCCATCATGGCATCCTTCTTCCATCGCTCTTCCTGTCCATCTGTCCCTCATGATTCTGTCTGTGCTCTCCAAGTCTGGGAACCTTAGCCATGCTTAATCCCTTCTGCCCTGCCCAGGTATAGGCTGTTTAATTAGTCAGTCAGGTAGGTTTACACAACACAGATAAATGTACCCAGATCTTGAGGGCTAGTAACATGCATCTAGACCAACCTCCAACAGAAGTCTTCAATTTCTTTATTCCTTCCTGAGTAGAGACCTGTTCAGTTTCCATGAGTTTGTAGGCTTTCTGTTGTTTCTGTTGTTTTTGAAGTCCAGCTTTAATCCATGGTAGTCTGATAAAATGCAAGGTGCTATTTTAATTTTCCTGTATCTGTTGAGGCTTGCTTTGTGACTGACTATGTGGTCAATTTTGGAGGTTTTGTAAGGTACTGAGAAGAAGTTATATTCTTTAAATTCTTTTTGTGTTTAGATGTAATATTCTTTAGGTATTTGTTAGGTCTATTTAGTCATAATGTTGGTTAATTTCATCATTTCTCTGTTTAGTTTCTGTCTCCATGATCTGACCTTTGGTGAGAAAGGTGTTGAAATCTCCTACTATTAAAGTGTTGGGTTGGACATGTTCCTTAAGCTTTAGTAATTTTTTTTTTTAAGAAATAAGAGTGCCCTTGCATTTGGGGCATAGATGTTCAGCATTAAGATGCCATTTTGGTAAATTTTTTCTTTGATGAGTATGAAGTGTCCTTCCCCATCTCTTTTGATTAATTTTGGTTGAAGTCTATTTTATTACATATCAGAATGGCTACTCCAGCTTGTTTTTCATGTCCCTTTGCTTGGCAAAACTTTTTCTAGCCCTTTACTCTGAGACAGTGTTTATCATTGTTACTGAAGTATGTTTCTTGTATGTAGCAGAATGATGGATCCTGTCTTCACATCCATTCTATTACTCTGTTCTTTTTTTGCTGGAGAATTGACTACATTGATGTTAATGACCAATCATTGTTGCATCCTGTTATTTTTATGTTGGTGGTATTAGTGTGTGTGTTTGTGCTTCCCTTCTTTCATTTTTGCTAGCATGGAATTATTTATATCTTGTATTTTGTTGGAAATAGTTAAACTCCTTGGGTTGAAATTTTCCTTCTATTATTTTATGTAGGGATGGATTTTTGGATAGATACTGTTTACATTTGGCATATCTTGTTTTCTCCATCTATGGAGATTGAGTGTTTTGCTGGGTATAGTATTCTAGGTTGGCATCTGTGGTCTCTCAGAGGCTGCAAGACATCTGTTCAGGCCCTTCTAGCTTTTAGAGTATCTGTTCAGAAGCTAGGTATAATTCTTTGTATGTTACTTGGCCTTTTTAATTAGTATGTGGCAGGAAGATTTTCTTTTCTGGTCCAATCTAATTGGTGTTTTGTATGCCTCTTATGTGTTTATAGGCATCTCTTTCTCTAGGTTAAAGAAATTTTCTTCTGTAATTTTATTGAAACTATTTTCTGGTCCTTGAAGCTAGGACTCTTCACCTTCTTCTATTCTTATTATTCTTAGGTTCGGTCCTTTTATAGTATCCCAGATTCCCTGGATGTTTTGTGTCAGGAACGTTTTAGATTTAACACTTTCTTTCACTGTTGTATCAATATCTTCTATCGTAACTTCTATGCCTGAGCTTCTCTCTTTCATCTCTTGGATTCTGTTGGTGATGCTTATGTCTGTTGTTCCTGTCCTCTTCACTAGGTTTTCCATCTCCAGGATTCCCTCAGATTGTGTATTCTTTATTGCTTCTACTTTCATTTTCAGGTCTTGAAAAGACTGTTTAGTTGTGTTTTCCTGTATTTCTTTAAGGGATTTATTCATTTCTTCTTTAAAGGCCCCTGTCATCTTTAAAAGGTTGAGTTCAAAGTCAACTTCTAGTGCTTCAACTATGTTAGCATATCCAGGGCTTACTGTAGAAGGATAGGTGGACTCTTTTCTTGCATATTGCCCTGTCTCTTGTTGATTGTGTTCTTAAGCTGGCCTTTAACCATCTGGCTGCTATTGGTGTTGGTTAAATGTTTCTGATGCAGGACTCCTCAGGGAGTCAGGCAGGTTGGAATCTGTTTTATGCATTTTAACTTGGGTAGGTACTGTGATACAGGTGTGTATTTTCAGTTTTAGAAAAAAATGTTCTACAATGTTTTTACTTGGAAATAATGTCATCCTTGTGAGGTTTTTATTTAAAGAATTTCATATCTGAGAATATTTTAAATATAAAAATTGTAGTTTTAGTAGTAAAATTAGCTGGTTAATAATACCTTTTCATTTTTCTGATATTATAATATAATTACATTTCTCCCTTTTCTTTTGCCCCTCAGAACCCTCCTTGCTCTCCTTTAAATCCATGGTCTCTTTTATCATTAATTGTTACTGTATGTATATATGCATACATATATACTTTCCTAAATATAACCTGCTTAATTGCTAAACCATAATTTGTATAATGATACTTCTATGTACGTTTTCAGTGCTAAAAATTCTGTGTTGGACAACCAATTGGTGTGCTCATATGTGTGACTTTGTGGGAATTAATGTAGCTATAGGTCCTGAAACTACCAAGTACCAATGGGAAGAGAGAAAAAAAAAAACACCAACAGGTTTTAATTAGTGGTGAGAAAGACAAGAGAATACATTAGACATAAAAGCTGAAAGGAGAATACTGGAAATAAAAACACATAAATGGTGGACAGGAAGATGGAGGAGAAGAAGGGACTATCAACACCCAAAGTATATATAAAAATGGTATAATCAAACTTGTTACTTTGTATGTTAATTTTTGTATGTTAGTTTTAAGGATTTATTTTTCTTATTTGTGTGTGTAAGAGAGGGAGGGGCAGAAGAAGGTTGTAGATTCCCTGGATCTGGAGCTACAGAGAGTTATGAGGCACCCAACATGGGTGGCTGAAACCAAACTTCAGGTTCTCTAGAAGATCAGTACATGCTCTTAACTGCTAAGCTATCTCTCCAGCACTATATACTAATTTTTAAATTTTATTTATTTTTATATTAATTACAGTTTATTCACTTTGTATCTTAGCTGTAGCCTCCTCCTTCAAACCTTCTCAATCCCACCCTCCCTCCCTCCCTCATCTCCTGCCATGCCTCTCCCCAAGTCCACTGATACAGGAGGTCCTCCTCCCTTTCCCTCTGATCCTAGCCTATCAAGTCTCATCAGGACTGGCTGCATTGTCTTCCTCTGTGGTCTGATAGGGCTGCTCCTCCCTCAGGGGTAGGTGATTAAACTTCAAATCCTCTAGAAGATCAATACATACTCTTAACAGCTAAGCCATCTCTTCAGCACTATATAATAATTTTTATATGAAAAAAATTACCAATTTAATAACTTCAGGTTACTGTCTTGGTAAAGTACAAGCAAGAATTTCATAGAGGAGAATGAGAAAAATAAAAAGCAAGTATGTGAGGAATAAAAAATAAAGTAGTTTCTATTTAAATCACATATCAAAGGCAAAACAATTTCCAGGCCAGTGGTGATCTGACAGCAGGTCATATGTCAAGCTTTTCTTGTGAGTTAATTTTTCCATATACATAAAAATATGCATAGAAGGAAAACAGTCAAAAAATACCACAGGTTTTCTGAGGTCATACATATTTTCACATTTCATGTGTCCTGACTAAAGAAACAGTTCTAAACATTATTTCCAAGTAAAAACTTTTGAAAACTATCTTTCTAAAACTAAAATTCTTAAGCAGAATAATTCTTTGTACTTGGTCTGGTGCTTTACTCAGTTTATTAGTTATGTTTGTCTCTCATATCACATCACCTACATTTTTCTGAAAATGTATTAATTCAATGAAATTGCTTATAATGATCTTCAAATTTGAAGTTTATAGTTAAAATAAATTAAATTTATTCAATTGATTGCTTTCTGAATGTGGTAACATTTTTAGTTGAAGAAATAGTATCTTTATAGATGTTATCTGATAAGTTTAAAATAAGGTATTCTACTTTTATTCTCAGTTCTATTTAACATATAAAAGATATAAATATTTGACCTGATTTGCAACTCTAGTGGTTAGCTAGAGTTTAAAACTGTAGTTGGGGTTTGAATGTGATAGCCAAGCATGCTTCAATTGACCTTCATCCTTAGTCCTATGTGTAAATATTTTGAAAAATATTCTTTTGTTTTCATTTGGAATTCATCAAGTAAGCTGCTTATGTTTATGATGTTTTTAAACCATTCTCCAAATTTAAATTTTTCAAAAAGCCTTTTCAAGTTAATACTGCCTAGTATAATCTATACTTTTTTGCAGTTACAAATGGAAGCTGTGGAACAGGATGGCACTGCTGTCACTAGCTCTTCCTATTCTTGCAGAGAAACTTGATTCAGTTTCCAGCACTCACTTGACAAGTCACAACTGCCCTACCACTCAAGTTTTGGGGGATCTAATGCTCTCTTCTGTCCTGTGAGAACTCCTGTATGCACATGGTACACATTAATTCACTAAGTCACACATACATACACATGAACATAGAAAGAAAAGCATTTTAAGTAAAAGATATAACAAGATATTGTCATGTGCTTTTAAAGATTGTCAAAATTCACCCTTATACACAGTTTGCTTTCATAATCTGTTAAGGCAGTAAATAACAAAGTGTAATGGGTTCCTATGAACAAGTTTTGTTTCCATAACTGCAATATGCTATGAAGTTTGAAACTCAAATTTTTCATGACACTATATTTTTTTAATATTTTCATTAGAGATTTTGAGGTGTTTTTTTTTTATAAAATACAACTTAAACTTAAAGGACATGTTTGTAATAATATTTACTACTCTCTAGGAAAATTGTATTAATGAGCAAAGTACTTCTTTAAAGGCTCAAAAAAATCTTAAAACTCTGAGTAAAGATTGGAAACAACAACAAACTCACATAACACCATGCTAAAATTTTATTTTCTCTGTTCAAAAATAAACACAGTTTTACAACTCAATTATTCTAAATGTGCATATGTAAATATATTTGTAAATGTTGACAACTCCTGCTTCTACTTTAATTCAGTGGTTATCACAGTGTCAATATGATGACATATTGTATGTACTTCACAACCATTTCCTAGTGTATTTCTCCTCCATAGGTGTCTTAATTTAGTGAAAATATTTTAGTTACCAAGATAATTATATCCTACCTAAACTTATGATTATATTATGATCACAAAATAAATTCAATATTGGGTTTGCCAAACTAAATTTACACAGTGGCATTATTATTAAAAAGTTGTTTTATCAACTCTGAGATTTCACCTTATACCCGTCAGAATGGCTAAGATCAAAAACTCAAGTGACAATACATACTGGAGAGGATGTGAAAAAAGGGGAACACTCCTCCATTGTTGGTGGGAATGTAAACTTATACTACCACTTTGAAAATCAATCTCATGCTTTTTCAGAAAATTATAAATAGTGATACCTCAAGATCCAGCTATAGTATTCCTAGGTGTATATCCAAAATATGCTCAACTATACAACAAGGACATTTGCTCAACCATGTTCACAGCAGCTTTATTCATAATAGCTAGAATCTGGAAACAACCCAGACGTCACTCAACTGAGGAATGGATACAGAAATTGTGGTACATGTACACAATGGAATAATACTCAGCTATTAGAAACAAGGAAATCATGAAATTTGCAGGCAAATAGTGGGAACTAGAAAAGATCATCTTGAGTGAGGTAACCCAGAAGCAGAAAGACACACATGTTATATGCTTACTTATAAGTTGTTATTAGCCATATAACATAGGATAAACATACTAAAATCTGTACTCCTAAAGAAGCTAAACAAAAAGGAAGACCCTAGGGAAGATGCTCAATCCTCATGCAGAAGGACAAACTTGATAGACATTGGAAGCAAGAGAAGACAGGGAACAAGACCGGAGCCTACCACAGAAGTCCTCTGACTCTACTGATCGAGGTATCAAAGAAGATCCTGAGACTAATGGCCAAACTTTGGGCAGAGTGCAGGAAATCTTATGAAAGAAGGGGAAGATAGAAGGACACGGAGGGGACAAGAGCTCCACAAAGAGACCAACAGAGCCAAAAAATAATAATAATACTGAGCCCTGGATGCCCTGAAGAGAATGATACCCCAACCAAGAACCATGCATGGAGAGGGCCTAAAACCCCTCCTCCCCTATCATCTGACCCTAGCTTATCAGGTCTCACCAGGACTGGCTGCATTGTCCTCCTCTGTGGCCTACCTAGGCTGCTCCTCCCACATGGGGTGGGGAGGTCAAAGAGATAGCCACTGAGTTCATGTCAGAGAGAGTCCCTGTTCCCCTTACTAGGGTACCTACTTAAAGACTGAGCTGCCATGGGCTACACCTGAGAAGGGGTTCAAGGTTATATCTATGAGTAGTCCTTGGCTGGAGTATCAGTCTCAGGAAAGATCCCTGTGTCCAGATATTTTGGTACTTTTGCTCTCCTTGTGGAGTTCCTGTCCTCTACAGGTCCCACTATCTCCCCCTTCTTTCATAGGATTTTCTGCACTCTGCCCTCAGTTTGGTTAAGAGTCTCATCATCTGCTTTGATACACTGCTGGTAGAGTCTTTTAGAGGCCCTCTGTTGTAGGCTCCTGTCCTGTTTCCTGTTTTCTCCTTCTTCCAATTTCCATTATGTTTATCTTTGTGAGTGAGGATTAATCATCTTACCCAGAGAAATCCTTCTTGCATAGCTTCTTTAGGTGTACAGATTTTAGAATATTTATCCTATCTTATAGGTCTAGTATCCACTTATAAGTGAGTATATACTTTGTGTATCTTTGTGCTTCTAGGATACCTCACTCGGGATGATCTTTTCTAGGTCCTACCATTTGCTTGGAAATTTCATGATTTCCTTGTTTTTAATTGCTGAGTAGTATTCTGTTGTGTAAATGTACCACAATTTCTGTACCCATTCATCAACTGAGGGACATCTGGGTTGTTTCCAGCTTCTGGCTATTATGAATAAAGCTGCTACAAACATGGATGAACAAATGTTCTTACTGTGTTCTTGAGCATAATGTGGATATATGTCTAGGAGTGGTATAGCTGGGTCTTGAGGAAGCACTATTCCTAATTGTCTGTGAAAGCACCAAACTGATTTCCACAGTGGTTGTACAAATTTACATTCCCACCAGCAATGGAGGATGGGTTCCCTTTCTCCACAACCTCTCCAGCATGTGTTGTCACTTGAGTTTTTGAACTTAGCTATTCGGATGGGTAAGGTGAAATCTCAGGGTCATTTTGATTTGAATCTCCCTGATGGTTAAGGAAGTTGAGTATTTTTTAAGTGTTTCTCTGCAATTTTACATACCTCTACAGATAATTCTCTATTTAGCTCCGTACCCCATTTTTAATTGGATTATTGATTTCTTGCTTTTTGACTTCTTTAGTTCTTTATATATTCTGGATATTAGCCCTCTGTCAGATAGAGTTGGTGAAGATCCTTTTCTAGTCTGTAGGCTGTCTAACGACAGTCTCTTTTTCTTTACAAAAGATTTTCAGTTTCATGAGGTCCTATTTATTCATTGTTGATCTTAGAGTCTGTGTGTTGGTGTTCTGTTCAGGAAGTAGTCACCTGTGCCAATGAGTTCTAGGATCTTCCCCACTTTTTCTTCTAACCCATTTAATGTGTCTGATTTTATGTTGAGGTCTTTGATCCACTTGGACTTTAGTTTTGTGCAGGATAATGAATGTGGATCTATTTTCATTTTCTGCATGTATACATCCAGTTGGACCAGCACAATTTGTTGAAGATGCTGTTTTTTTTTTTTTTTTGGGGGGGGGTTGTTGTTGTTGTTGTTTTTTGGTTTTTGGTTTTTGTTTTTGTTTTTGTTTTCCATTAAGTGGTTTCCACTTCTTTGTCAAAAATCAAGTATCCATGGGCATGTGAGTTTATTTCTGGAACTTCAGTTTGATTCCATTCATCCACCATTCTGTTTCTATGCCAGTACCATGCAGTTTTTATTAATGCTTCTCTGTAGTAGAGCTTGAGATCAGTGGTGATGAACATACCTCCAGATGATCGTTTTTTTTGTACAGGATTGTTCTGGCACTTCTGGGTTTTTTGTTTTTGCATATGAAGTTAAAAAAATTTTCTTTCAATGTTTGTAAAGAATTGTGTTGGTATTTTGATGGGAATTGGTCTGAATCTGTAGCTTGCTTTTGGCAGGATGCCCATTTTCACTGTGTAAATCATAACGACCCACAAGCAAGGGAGATCTTTCCTTCTTCTGATATCTTCTTCAATTTCTTTCTTCAGAGACCTGAAGTTTTGTTTTGCTTTTTAAAACAGGTCTTTCACTTGCTTGGTTAGAGTCACACCAAGGCAATTTATGTTATTAGTGGAAATTATGAAAGGTGTTGTTTCACTAATTTCTTTCTCGGCCCTTTTGTCTTTGGTATACAGGAGGGCTACTGATTTTTTTTTTTTTTTGAGCTAATTTTGTATCTGGCCACTTTGCTGAAGGCGTTTCTCAGCTGAAGGAGGTCTCTGGATGAATTTTTGCGGTATCTCATGTAGACTATCATATCATCTGCAAATAGTGATTCTTTGACTTCTTCCTTTCTGATTTGTATCCCCTTGTTCTTCTTTAGTTGTGTTATTGATATAACTAGGACTTCAAGTACTAAGTTGAAGAGATATAGAGTGGACAGCCTTGCCTTGTCCCTGATTTCAGTGGGACTGATTTTCATTTCTCTTCATTGACTTTGATGATGGCTATAATCTTGCTGTTTATTGCCTTTACTATGTTTATGTATGTGCCTTGTATCCCTAATTTCACAAAGACTTTAAACATGCATGGGTGTTGGATTTTGTCAAATGCTTTTTCATCATCTAAGGAGATGATCATGTGGTTTTTCTCCTTCCATTTGTTTATATGGTGGATTACATTGATGGAATTCTGTATATTGAATCATCCTTGCATGCCTAGGATGAAGCCTACTTGGTCATGGTGGATGATATCTTTTATGTGTTCTTGGATTCATTTGCAAGTATTTTATTTATTTTTTGTTCATAAGAGAGATAGGTCTGAAGTTCTATTTTTTTGTTGGGTCTTTATGTGGTTTATTGATAAAGGTGACTGTGGCCGCATGTTCCTTCTGTTCCTTTTTTGTGGAATAGTTTGAAGAAAATTGGAGTTAGCTGTTTGCTGAAGTTCTGGTAGAATTCTGCGCTGAAACCATCTGGCCCTGGGCTTTTTTTGGAAGGGAGACTTTTGATAACTGATTCTATTTCCTTGGGAGATATAGGACTATTCAATCTTTCTACCTGATTTTGATTCAATTTTGTTAAGTGTAATCTATCAAGAAATTTGTCAATTTCCTTTAGATTTTAAAATTTTGTGGCCTATAGGCTTTTTTAGTAAGATCTAATGGTTGTTTGGATTTCCTCAATGTCTGTTGTTATGTCCCCTTTTTCATTTCTGATTTGTCTGATTTGGAATATTTCTCTCTGCCTTCTAGTTAGTTTGGCTAATGGTTTGTCTATCTTGTTGATTTTTTCAAAGAACCAGCTCTTGTTTTCATTGATTATTTGAATTGTTTTATTTGTTTCTAATTGATTGATTTCTGCCCTCAGCTTGAATATTTCCAGCTGTCTACTCTTCTTGGTTGTATGTGCTTCTTTTTTTCCTGGGGCTTTCAGGTGAGCTATTAAGTTGCTTGTATGTGATGTTTCAAATTTCTTCTTGAAGGCACTTAGGTGCTATAAACTTTCCGCTTAGCACTGCTTTCATTGTGTCCCATAAGTTTGGGTATGTTGTGCCTTCATTTTCATCTAATTCTAGGAAATCTTTAATTTCTTTCTTTATTTCTTCCCTAACCCAGCTGTCATTGAGTAGTGAGTTGTTCAGATTCCTTGTATGTGTAGGCTTTTTGCTATTTCTGTTGTTGTTGTGGTCCAGCTTTTTCCATGATGATCAGATAGGATACAAGGGATTATTTCAACATTCTTGTATCTGCTGAGTCTTGCTTTGAGACCAACTGTATGGTTTGTTTTGGAGAAGGTTCCATGAGGTATTGAAAAGAAGTTATACTCTTTTGAATTTGGGTGAAAAGTTCTGTAGACAGCTATTAGGTCCATTTGATTTAGGGCCTCTATAAGTGTCCTTATTTCCCTGTTTAGCTTCTGTCTGGTGAGAGTGGATTTTTGAAGTCTTCCACAATTGGAATTGATGTGTGATTTCAGCTTTAAAAGTGTTTCATTTACAAATGTAGGTGGTTTTGTATTTGAGGCATAGATGTTCCAAATTGTGATGTCCTCCTGGTGGAATTTTTCTTTGATGAGAATGAAGTGCCCCTTCCATCTTTTTTGATTAATTTTGGTTGAAAGTCTATTTTTTTAGATATTAGGATAGGTTCTCCAGATTGTTTTCTAGGTCCATTTGCTTGAAAAAAAAATTTCAGCCCTTTACTCTGAGCTAGTGTTTATCTTTGTTGAAGAGGTGTGTTTCTTTGATGCAGCAGAATGTTGGATCCTGTTTCCACAACCATTTTGTTAGTCTGTGTCTTTTTATTGGAGAGTTGAGTCCATTGATGTTGGTAGATAATAGTGACCAATGAATGTTAGTTCCTTTTATTATGGAGTTGGTAGTCTTTCTGTGATTCTATTCTTGTTACCTTTTTATTTTTGTTGGGAAATTATCTGTATCCTATGTTTTCTTGTGTGTAGTTGTTTTCATTGGATTGGAGTTTTCCTTCTAGTATCTTCTGTAGGGCTGGGTTGCTATGTATATAGTGCTTAAATTTAGTTTTGTCATGGAATATTTTGTTTTCTCCGTCCATGTTGCTTGAAAACTTTTCTCGTTATAGTAGTCTGGGTTAGTATCTGTGGTCTCTTAAAGTCTGCATGTCATCTTCCCAGGCCCTCTGGCTTTCATAGTTTCTGAAGAAAAATCTGGTGTGATTCTGATAGGTCTACCCTCATATGTTACGTGGCCTTTTTACCTTTCTGCTTTTAATTTTTTTTCTTTGTTCTGTAGGTTTAGTGTTTTGACTATGATGTGACGTGAAGAGTTTCTTTTCTAGTCTAGTCTATTTGGTGTTCCATAGGCTTCTTGTATGTTTATGGACATCTATTCCTTTAAGTTGGGAAAATTTTCTTCTATGATTTTCTTGAAAAATATTTTCTGGTCTTTGGAGCCTGGATTCTTCTTTTTCATTTATTCCTATTATTCTTTGGTTTTGTCTTTTCATGGCATCCTTGATTTCTTGGATGTTTTGTGTTTGTGACTTTTCTGATTTTACTTTTTCTTTGAGAGAGGTATCAATTTCAACAAGTATATTGTCAGCACCTGAGATTTCTCTTCCATCTTCTGTATTCTATTGGTGATGCTTACCTTTGTGCTTCATGATCTTTTCTCTAAGTTCTCCAGCTCCAGGTTTGTCTCTGTTTGTGTTTTCTTTATAGATTCTAATTCTCTTTTCATGCTTTGTGCCATATCATTAATCTGTTTGGATGTGGATTCTTGTCTTTCTATAATGGCTCCTGTTTTTTTTTATTTGTTTGTTTGTTTTTTGTTTGTTTGTTTGTTTCCTCTCTATATGCCACTAATTGTGCCTCTACTTGGACAGCTATATTTGTATTTCTATGAGAGCTTTGTTCATTTTCCCTTCATTTGCCTTCACTTTTTTGGCTATTACTCTGAGAGATTTGTTCTTTTCTTCCTCTATAACTGCATAAACATAGCTTTAAAGTCATTTTCATATGTTTCAGCTGAGTTAAAATATCCTTTGATTTTGGGTATGGCTGGTGGAGCCATGATGTTCTGATTTTTGTTGGGTGTGTTCTTACACTGACCTCTGGCCATTTGCTTATCTCTAACCTTCACTGTTTTCCTGGAGTCTGTACTTCAGACTGGAACCATCTTTCTCTGGTGTCTGGAGTATTCTTCAGGAAGATGAGAGAGGTTCACTGGTTTGAGAGTGTGAGTTGGTGCTTCAGCTGTACCTGAGGGAGGAAAAGCCGCTGGCACATAATCATTATTGCAGAGGAGCAAGCATTGGTGTGTGTGCATGGAAATGTGTCTTGAAGGAGAGAGTGCTAGAGAGTGTAGGTACTTGGGATATGGGGAATGGGAGCAAGCGCAGGAGGTTATGTGGATGTTAGCACTTGCAAGGGCAGATTGCTGGTGTAATACACTGCACAGATTTTCTGAATACCCAGTGGTCTACAGTCTGTGGCGGCCTCTGTGGGCTGGACTCTGAGGTCTGTGGCTGACTCTGTTGTGTCGGACCTGTATATTGTTGTCAGTTATGTGTGCCAGGCACTGTGCCCTGTGCTAGAAGCTGTGGGCACAGTAGACTGGGCTCTGCTCTCTGAGTCTGGCACTGTGGAAATCGCTGTGCGCTTCCTCCGCTAAGGAAGGAGAATGGAGACCTGTTGTGGGGAAATGCCAGAGGTTTGAGTGTTCTTTGTCTCAAATCTCAAGCAGAGAGATCTGTGCTTGGAGCAGCACTGTGCTCTTTGCAAGAAGCTGCAGCCTTCTTTGCCTCTGCTGCTGACTGCGGTACCTGTTATGGGGAAGTGCCTGGGTGTTGATTCCCTAGGAGGAGTCCACAGATATGTCTGCGGTTCACCTGTATCCTATTGGTCTCAGTTCAGGGGTTGTCCCCTTTCTCCCTGGAAGGCTCGGTGTCATTGTTTTGGGTTCTGCTGCTCCTCCACTCACCAATTTCTTAGTTTCAGATCCTCTGCCCCTCAGATATGGTGCGTGCTCGTAGCTGCTATCTTGGATTCTCGTTCTATATCATTTCTTAAAACTACATGCAAATAGATAGTCTTCATAAAATAAATGGTAAACACAAAAGAAAATACAACTTCTACCCACATGTAGCATACAGAAGAAAGAACCTGTGATCCAGTATGGTAAATTCCATGATTGACCTAGTTATTATTTATGATTCAAAAAGGTTGTGGAAGGGAATTCTCAGATGATTCAGTAGATAAATTACTTGCCCTGTAAGACTAGAAACTTGAGTTTGACTCCACAAACTTGTCTTCTACCTCTGCAGGCATACTGTGGCACACACAACGCTCATGCATACATGTACCATCTACACATATACAATAATAATAATAATAATAATAATAATATTTTAAGGTTGTAGAAATGGCTATTGCCAGAGTCTGCACAGTACTGCCTACAGGGAGCAAGGCACAACTCATTGGAGCAAATTCTAAAGGTCAATCAAAACACTGACTGATGAGGTAATCTATTAAGAGTTGCCATCGTCCAGTAACGTTTTTTGTTTTCAACAGGAGAGTAGCAGAAAGAAACTGATTTAGGATGTGGGAAAGGGTGGTTCCTAGTCTGTTTTTCTGTTAAATCTTGGTGGCTTTTTTGTTTGTTTGTTTGTTTGTTTTTAATCACATTTGAGGTGAAAGCCATAATACAGCACATGTGTGTAAGTCAGAGGACACATACGGGAACTGGTTGTCTCCTACGGTGTGAGCTCTGGACATCAAACTCAAGTCCTCAGGCTTGGCAGCAAGGGTCTTTACCTGCTGAGACATCTTGCAAACAAGTTTTGTTTTTGTAATCAGAAGTAGGAACAATGGCCCTTTTGATGTACTTGCTATTCTCTAGACACAAACACATTTACATAAAAATACATGGTAAAAATTTAGAAAGAAAAGACAAAGCGGCTCAGAGATACTGGTGAAAATTCCATTCTGAATCTTTCATGATAGTCGAATCCTTTGCTTTCCAGAAAGGATGATCCAAGAAAACTGATTTACACTGAGATTTCTGATGACTTTAGTCATATGTGAGTATTTTTGAGCCCAATTTTCCCATTTCCCTTTTGACCATTTTGTCTTTTTCCCATTCTGATTCAAAAAAGAACATCTACTCAAATATTTCCCATACATAGAACCTACTATGTTGCTTTATCATAAAAAGAAGGTTCATTCCTACTCTCATTCCTGGGTGATCATTTATTCTGGACACATCTTGAATATTTCTCATCAGATATTTTTGATCATCTAGATAAATATCCCATCTTCAGAAGCATGGACAAGAAATCTGTTAATCTTTCCTGGGATTATTTAGCATTGTATATCCATTTGCATAGATTCTTTAATTACATGTCTAACCACAAGTCCACCAGCAAGTTTGTTTGATAGGAGTGACCACCACAGGAAAAAAGTCAAAAAAGGTTTCTGCCAAATGGAATCTTGTCTGAAAGCAAAATTCAAGAACTCCCCCATTATCCTTTCAAAAAACATACAGGTTACTTACCTAAATCTAAAAGTGAGACTCCAACTTACTCTGTTTCTCTTCTTCAGAATAGACTTGTGCTTTTGTGTCAGGGGCATTTTCATTGGTACAGCAAATTCCAAAGAGAATCAGCTTACAATGAGAGGAGCCTTATTTCAGCTTAGGGTGTTAGAAGTTGAAGTCTATGTGTGTCCAGTTGCTTTCAGATTTGTTACAGAATAATATTAAATAGGTATATAGCAAAGTCAAACCATTCCATTTAAGAAGACCAGGACATGAAAGAGAAGTGCCTGACCCAAATAACCTGAAAATTCTCACCAGGATCTGCCTTTAAGGCTTCTATTAGCCCCCACCCGCACCTGCAATTCCACCAAGCTCAGAATGGAGTCTCTAACATATAACCCTTCTGGAAACAGTTAAGCTTCACCCTATTACAATTTGCATGAAAAGTAATGTTGTTGGATAAGGTGTTTATGAAGGTCAACCAAATTCTCAACCATCATCTGAAATCTTCTGGGAATCACTTTCTTAAAGTCTCAGATCCCAAAGTTCCCCCCAGATAACTGAGCAGGTAATTTTTGCCCTGCCTTCTCTACTCAGCATAATTCAAGTGACATTGGCATTTGCATCACAGTTTAAGCACACCTGATTCACTTAGACAGAATGCCATGTTAGTAGACAGTTTGAAATAAAAATAAGCTGTAATTGTGTGATAACAATAACTGATAAGTGGTGAATATTCTGGGTTGTGAAAATGACTGCAACTTTCTTGGTGACACATGAATATCCCATCTCTTGTAAATTTTGAGAAAATGTCCTCTGCAAAACTTAGAATTTTTGCTCACACCTTCTCCTCTTCCACTGTATCTAATTCCTTTAATGATATTACACACTGTTACAGTCTTCCTTCCCCAGCACTTGTCAGTGTGAGCAAGAGAGACCTTTGCCAGTCAGAAAGCAATGGGAATCTCTGCCACCAATAGCAGCAGCAGGAGGTGCTAGTGCCACCAGCAGTCTCACATTTCTGGATGTTTCCAGGTATAAACAGAACTTTGCCATCACCTTTTGCCTTCACCTTTCCCTTTTGAGCTTGGTACATCATAACTCTCCTGGTAAAAGGCTTAATCTCTCAAACCAGTGACTTTCCACCTGCCTATGTCCCTCTTACTCTCCGCTTTATTCTAGTACCAATAGTCCCCTACTCCCACTCTCACACACAATATAAAGATAACAAAGGTTTGTTCCTGCTCTCTTTAGCTCCCTTCCTATTGGAGCAGCATTTCACACACTGATTGCTTGCAGTACCTGTTAATTGAAATCACTGAAGAACAGCCATTTCAAACAATGCCTGACAGTAAAATGCTCTTGAAATTCTGATTTTGTGAGTAAACGTGGAAGACCTGATGGGCTTTGAGAAGGAGACTAATTAATTAAAAAGCACTAAATTTCCATTAAGGATACAAACAAGCATAAGAACCATGCTTAAAATAACCCACAAGAGAATTCATAAGGCCACACTGATTAAGCCCAGAGGTCAAACTTCAAGAAAAAAAATCACTAAAGTTGAGTAAATGGGATCCTTCCCGCTTGCATTTAGTTTTCATGTGGAAAAAGCCACACTGAGTCAGAATGCTTTCATGAACAAATGTGCCCTCCTTATTCCAATGTTCCCAGTAATAAATACTAAGTCCAAGCTGACTAAAAAGGAAGTTATAGAAAGCTACAGCTGTCTTGTGAACATTTACTGGATGAGGCTGTGCCTGAGAAATTCTGCAGTAAAAACAACTAGGCTTTCCACTGGTCAGGAAAGGAAAAACCTTGAAAAGCAAGGCTCCTAATCACAGAGAGCAGAAAAAGCCTAAGACCAATATGTACTCGATCTAGAAAATTCGCACCAGAGCTCTGCCACAGTTTTCAGCCCTACAGCTTGTTACACCAATTGCCTGGAAAAAAAGCCCTTCTTTGGAATTTAAACTTGTATTATCTGACTTTCAACCAAAGAGCTTTTAGAAAATCCATGAATATGTTGCCTGAGATCTGCAAACTCCTTAACATTGTTATGGAGTTCCTGAACCCTAGGGGAAAAAAAGCCATAGACTCATTGCTATTATAATTAAAAGATATATTGATTACTGCTAGCATAACAATCTCTAAGACAAAGTTGAGAGTGCCATGAAAAGGGGAGTGAGAGAAGGATTCTTAAAAGAGAAAATCACAAAAAGACCTTTAGTATCTATCTGCACAAGCAAGCCAAGAGCTGTTTTGCTCTGCCAAGATTAGGTAGTCAAGGCAACCTGACTGTGTCTGCATAAGCAGGTTACAGTAGCCAAAAAAGCAGTTAGTCATAACATAGCCGGTAGATGGTCACAGCTATGCGTATCTGGGTGGGGGACACTGAGTCAGGGTTACTGAAAACTTACCTTCTGGGAACCGGACTCAGAGACAAACAGTTATTGGGTACCAAGACAGATGCTTAGCATAAAATAAAATTTTTTAGCTATCAAAAAAACTTAAAGCAAATTTTCCAGGTAATGGCATTTTTTCTGAGAAGAATGGTCTAAAAGTATGAGCTGATCTCACAGGAAACACTGGCCTTCAAAAATGTCAAGACCATTATACTAGCCTTGAAGACACTCTGTAATATTTCTGCAATCACAGTTTCAAGAACAGATGAGTCATGAACTTGAATTTGAACCTTAGGAAAGTCTAAATTTATTTTGCAGGGAAAATTTATTCACTGTCTACAGAGCTATATCCATGGTGATCACTGATGTAGACTCTGTTGGTCCAAGAGGCCTTAACATCTGCACTGCTATGACCTTCTACATTCTAGAAATCTCTGATCCAGTGCTACTGAATAAAATGAGGCACTTGAATATAGGAAAATAGGAGAGTTACTCATAGGAGTGTGAGACAGGCAACAGAAGTAAAGGAAAGATAAATCCTTGGTAGGAATGAAGGCATAAATGGAAGAGGGTACACAAGAAAATTAAAAAAAAACTATGGAGGAGGAAAGATACAGGTTGTAAGGAATAGAAATTGGCATAAAGAATGAAAAGCAGTTATTGGAAGTAGAGATAAAGTGAAGAGAAGGATGAGAGTTCTCAGCCAGAAAGGGGAAAAAAGCCAAGAGGCTTGGAGGAGAGAAGAATGAGAGGTGAGAAATAGAATGAAAAGATAAAATTATTTTTAAATTATATGATGTTACTAAGTCCTATAAATATGGACAAGTCTTCTCATATGCTAGCCCTAATAAACATATGGCCCCATAGGCCAATGTGAATTAACCCAGGAAGGAATCATTTACCTGTTTTTTATGGCTCACCTACAGTGATAAGCAACACTCATTAGTAGTATACATGACTCTTCCACCAACAAAATACCTCATTCAATGTGCAGCATGAACATGTATAAATGCTGCCTCAATAGTAACCATTCAAAAGAACTCTCAGTAAGCAAAATCACCAGGCACTTTCAAGTATCTTCTCTGGTTCTCAAGGAATAGGAATAAAAATTAAGCTAGGAAACCAGTCAAGGAGGAATAGCTAGGCAGCAGGCAGAGGCAGAATTCGGTCTCCAATATAGCAGAGGCTAAAGCTCTAGATCTGTCACTACATGGAAAGATCTTCCTCTCCACTGCCTGTGGAGTACCCACCCAGGATCACAGTGGCTCATACTTAATGCTGACTTGTGCTTTAGTTCATTTTTCAAAATAAAAATGAGAACTTATTAGGACTCAAAGAACATTATTAAAATTTCAAGCTGTACATCTAAACTGTAAGATGGAATATTTTTATTGAAGAAATAATTTTTTATCTACATTTATTTTTTACCTCACTGATTTCATCCTTTAAGCCAAAAAGCAGATGGAATCAGAGTCTGAAAACTCCCACATCACCCTGACCTTCCATTTAGTTTGCCTGGCTCTGATGAAAGTTTTGGAGGTAGGCAACACAGCTTCTTTCCACCTTTGCTTTCCCCATGAGAACTACAGCCAAACTTCCTTGACCAGAAAATCAATTTCCCCTGCATATGCTTGGTTTACAGATTTGTCAGTTGCTTCAAAACTTTGTGGTTCAAGGGCTCCATCTTGAGGCATGTTTCTTTCTATGCCTCTGTGGTTAGGAAGAATTTTGCTACCTAAAACAGTTGACTTGTATTTGCTGTGTTTTATTGTTCATAGGAAAAATTCTGACAACAGTAAAGAACAACAATTTGGGCTTGAATGTACATGATGAGTTTCCCTACATATGTTGGCCCCCTCCTAAAAAAAATTAAAAGTCAGTTAGCAATATCTTCCCATACTAGTAACTGCTATATAACTTAAGGTTTATAACAAAGTATTTCCCCTGGTTGTTAGGAACAGAAGCCACGCTATTGGGAGTTCCATGTAAAAGAAGATACAGACATCTGGAATCACTTAAAGTTCTCTGTGTGACCTTTCATAGGATCCTACTACTGATGGATCAACCAGAAATGTAGACTAGGACTCAGCTCTCCAACATTTATGTGAGCATGTTTTGTGGCAGCATGCCCCTTGATCAACAAAAAACCCACTGTATCCTGATGGTGTTTCCTTAAATTGCTCTTTGGGCTCTTCTAATATATCTGTATAATTTTATCTTTGTCAATACATCTCCTCAAATAAACAACCTCGTATATTGTCTTTCTTCTCGACTATCCTCTGATTGATATAGTACTGAAGCTCTATTTTCTTACCTTTAGAATTCTGACATGTTGAAGAGCATCTATAATAAGTATAAATGTCTGTGATCAATCTGTTTGAACAAAGGCAAAAATCTGTGTAAAAAGTCATGCCAGAGGGAGTACAAAAATCCTAGATTTATGGAGAGTCAGAAGAACCTTAAACATATAATTAAGTGAACGTTGTCAAGTAATAGAACGTTTGAACATCGAAGTTTTCTGTAACTGTCAAACTTTAATCAACAAAGAAGAAATTCAGAAAGAAGACCTGAGTAAAGAAAGGAAGGAAAAAGTAGCATTGGAAATCATATTTCTAGAAATATCAATTTCTTAAACTGATGACTTTAAGCTGAGGTGTAATTTTCAGCTCAGCCCTATAAAGCAATACCCAGGCAGAAGTGAAAATACCATCAACTAAACAGTAATTCTCAGCACACCATAAGAACTCTGTTCCCACAAAGAATAATAGAGGACTAATGACCTGAACCTTTGAACAGGGGGGAAGCCATTCAGAAGAGCCTGGAATAAAATACAGCCTGAAAGTCAGCCCAGTCTTTGAAAACCAGGGGAGAAAGGCAGATGGATAATATAGAAAAAGAATTCTTACACATGGATCCAGAAATCATCTCATTTGCATTTTAATTTTTAAATAGTATTTTAAAATATTCATTTATTGGGACCAACTAACATGGTTTTTAACAATTCCTCTTAAAGTACTAGAGTGTAACTCAGTGGTAAAGTGCTGGCCTAGTATGTACAAGACCCTAGGCTCCACCTACAGCACCACAGATAAATAAATAGTAATAAACAGTCTAAAATTTTGTTTTCTTTATAAAGAAATTCCTTGAAAAGAGTTAAATTAAAAAAAAACTCAAAGTATTGAAGGACACTAGAAAATATTGATAATTTGTTGGTAAATTTAAACAAGCGGAACCTGGTGATTTATTTAAGAGTGACTTCAAAAAGCAGAAATGAAGGGGATCATTTTTAAATATTTAAAGCCTAGCATAACTGTCTTCTGAGAGGCTTCTAAGAGGTAATGGAAATAAATACAGAGACCTACAGCCAACCAATAGGCAGAGCTCCAGGAGTTCTGTGGAAGAGCGGGAGGAAGGATTGAGGAAGTCAGAAGGGTCAAGGACACAACAAGAAGACTTACAGCATCAACTAACTTGAGCCTATTGGGGCTCACAGAGAATGAACTACCAACTGAAGAGCATTCCTGGTTTGGACTTAGGGCCCCTACACATATGTAGCAGATGTGAAGCATGTTCTTTATGTGGGTCACTTAACAATTAGAGGAGGGGCTACCTCTGACTGTGTTGCCTGCCTTTGGATCCCTTACTCCAGCTGGGCTGCCTTGTCTGGCCTCAATGGGAGAGGATGTGCTTAGTCCTGCTGTGACTTGAGATTCCAGGGTGAGTTAGTACCTTTTAGGGACTCCCCTTCTCTGAGAAAAAGGAGAAAGAGAAATGGGGGGAGCACAAGGGTGGGACTTGAAATAAAGGAAGGAAAGGACTAGGATCAAGATGTAAAGTGATTAAATAAATAAAAAAATGTTTAGCTTTCTTTTCAAGGAATTTCTTTATAAATAAAATAAACTTTTAGGCTATTTATTTATTTGTTTGTTTGCTTGTTTATCTATTATGTTGGAAATAGATACCAGGGCCCTACACATACTAGGCAAGCATTTTACCATTGAGTTACACCCTAGTTTTTAAGTGGAATTGTTGAAAACCACACATCACGTTGGTCCCAATAAATGAATATTTTAAAATATTATTTTAAAGGGAAACAAGGGAGAAGATGAAAGAGGAAGACTGATTCCTGTCATGGCTGCCTCTTGGAAGGCAGTTTCCAATGGGGACTTGTCCTCCACACTGGGAACTGCAAAATGAAGATATTTCAAGTCAAACAGAATTCTATCCACATGTTTTGTTTTGTTTTGTTAATTTTCAGCCCTCAAAATCTCAATATAATAACCTCAGTTCCAACATTACTGCTTACTTTTCATTTTCCTGCTTTCCCTTCTGCCTGTTGTTGAAGCAGAAGATACTAGAGATGCAGCCACTTTCCTGTCATTAAAAATGTGGCTCTCAATATTCCAAGCCCTGTTGCATGCTTGGGTTTTGTGGTGACTAATTTAAGCATACCTTTGGGTTTGTCTATGAGGACATTTCTAGAGATGATTAACGGAGCCTGGAAGACCCATCCTAAATATGAATGACACCATACCATGGACTGGAGTCCTGGATGTAACAAGAAAGAGGGAAGAAGAAAGCCATTTGGACATAAGCATTCTTTTTTCTCTGCTGCCTGCCCTACTCCAGATAAGAGCCATCTCCTAAGGCCACTGCTGTGAGCTGGTCCAACCAACATGATGAGCTGATCCATCAAACTGGGTGGAGAATCTTCCTCTCTTAAAAACCATCAATACAAGATGTATGCATGAAAGAAAAGGGAGGGATGTGACCCTAAAGGGCTCTTCCTAATCAAACTCTCCTAAGAGGCCCAGAAAAACTTGGATTCTTTGGACTGGGAAACAAGTTTTCTTCACATTGAAAAATACACTGTGAGGGGGTCTGGAGAGATGGCACAGAGGTTAAGAGCACTGTCTGTTTTTCCAGAGGTCCTGAGTTCAATTGCCAGCAACCATGTGGCAGCTCATAATCATCTATAGTGAGATCTGGTACCCTCTTCTGCTGTGCAGGCACACGTACAGGCAGAATGTTATATAAATAATAAATAAATCTTTTTTTAAAAAGATAAAGGAAAATACACTGAGAGAGGAGTCCAAGATGGCAGCTAACACTGTGAACTATATCTGAGGGGCACAGGATCCAAAGCTCTGAAATTGGTGAGTGGGGGTGCATCTGAAGCCAGAACATCGAAATTGAGGATTCCTGGGCAAGAGTGGACTGGCCCAGTGAGCTGGACCAGTTTGGATCCAGGTTACCTTTGGATGTCTCCAGGGCCTGAGAGTGGTGAATATTCAACTTTCCCACACTTCCCCTTTCCCCAAGCACAGGCCCCCTGCTCAATGACCAAGACAGCAAAGGAAGTAGCTGTACAAGCCTCTCTGGTCTGTAGCTGTGGTGTGTGGCTGCCCCAAGAGTATCCTCCTTGCTCAGTGATAGAGACAGCAGAAGGGGCTGCCACAAGTAGGGGTCTCCCTGCCTGGCTGATAAACAGTGCACACTACTGAGATGATTGATCTCCTACACTCTCATTTTCCCCTGGAAGCCCAAATCTTAGCATAGAGAACAGGGGGAACCCCTGTGCTTTCTGAATAGGCCTGCAAGTGAGTGCCTTCAAGTGAGTGCATGCAGAGCCCCAGATTCAGGGTCCTTCTATGCTAGCATCTAGCCATAACAGGAGCCTCCATACTCCCTGCCTGAGACAACAGAAGGGGCCACACCAAATAAGGGTCTCCCTGACCAGCAGACAAACAGTAGACACCACTGGGCTGACAGATCTTCCACACTCTCATTTGCCGCTGCAGTCCAATGTCTGAGAGCAGAGAACGGGGAGACCCCCATGCTTTCCAATTAGGCCTGCTAGCAAGTGAGTGCACCTTCAAGTGAGTGCATGCAGAACCTCAGATCCAGGGTTCCTCTACACTAGCAACCAGACATGAGAACCCTCCCACCTGCCCACAAAACACTATGGGCAACATAGGGATTCTTGGAACAGTGTTCTCAACATTGAAGCCCTGTTCTGTGAGTCTACCAGTGGATTACAGGCAAACAATTATGGAGCCCAGACAGATCTGAATACCAGGAAGACAATACAACAGGCCTGTAGGCCACTGAAGTATTAAGGGCACTTGCGCATGTACACCGTGCCTGCAAACAGAGCCAGCACCTGCACACCCTCCGTTGTTTAAGCCTCATATTCCAGGAATCTAAATACTCTAGCCTCCCTGTACTTCTTTTTTTTTTTTTATCTTTTTTTTTTTTTCAATGCAGTTTATTCAGGAACATTGAACAATCCTCGGACCCCGGGGAAGGCCAGCCCACAGCTTAAATAGCCTCTGGGTAGCCAACCCAGGCGTGCCACGGGGGCAATGCAGATAGGTACACATACATGGAAGCAAGCCAGATCCTCGGCCTTAGCCAAATGTGGAGTTGTTCGTGACAGAGAGCACTCACCATCGGGAAGGTGGAAGGCGGAAACCAGCTCCATCTTTAAGGCATAGCATTCCGCAGCTCTCTACAGTTCCCCCTTTTTGTTTTAGACGCATCAGGCAAGAGTAGAGGTCTGATCTCTGATATTAGAAATAAATTGGGACTTTGTTACTACCATCTCATTGATGGCTATTGGAGCTCCCTGTACTTCAAAGCACAGTTCCACCCACATGTCCACCCTTGTGCAACTGTGCCTGTGATCTGTGACAGCTGAAACACCAAAATCCACTCTCAAACCAAAGGATCTCTCTAATCTTCCTGAAGAATACTCCAAACACCAGAGAAAGATGGACCCAGTCTGAAGTACAGACTCCATGAACAAACAGTGAAGGTTACAGATAAGCAGATAGCCAGAGGTCGGCGTAAGAACACATTAAACAAAAATCAAGACATCATCTCTTCACCAACTACCCCAAAAATCAATAGACATGCTAATTCATCAGAAACACAGAAAAATTATCTCAATTATAGGCTTATCCAAATATTAGAGGCATATAAAGAAGAAAGTTTTCAAAGAAATACAGGCAAATACAACAACAACAACAAAAAAAAGAGGCACAAGTTGAAACACAATTACTGGAATATAGAGAGGAGATAAACAAAAATATGGAGGCCATCATGGAAACACAGGAAACCACTTTCAAACAGATGAAGGAAATAGTGCAAGACATGAAAACAGAATTTGAATCAATAAAGAAAACAAAAACAGAGAAAACTCATGAGCTGGAGATTAGAGAACAGAACAGGAAACACAAAGGTAAACATCACCAATAGAATACAAGAGATAGAAGAGAGAATCTGTCACTGAAGATACATTTGCAGAAATTGATACATCTCTCAAAGAAAGAGTAAAATTAGTAAAGTTTCAAACACATAACATCCAAGAAATCAAGGATGCCATTAAAAACAAAATCTACGAATAATAAGAATAATAGAAATAGACAAAAATGAAGACAGGCTCCAAGGTCCAGAAAATATTTTTGAAAAAAAAAAAACATAGAAGAAAATTTTCCCAACTTAAAGAAAGAGATGTCCATAAACATTCAGAAGGCCTACAGAACATCAAACAAACTGGACTAAAAAAGAAACTCCTCATGTCACAAAATAGTCGAAACACTAAATCTACAGAACAATATACATATATGTATACACACACATATATATATAAATTTAAAGCAGCAAGGGCAGTATTCCATTGTGTAAAAATACCACAATTTCTGTATCCATTCCCCCGTTGATGGACATCTAGGTTGTTTCCACCTTCTGGCTATTACAAATAAAGCTGCTACAAACATGGTTGAGCAAATGTCCTTGTGTACTTGAGCAACTTTTGGATATATGCCTAGGAATGGTATAGCTGGGTCTTGAGGAAGCACTATTCCTAATTTTCTGAGAAAGCGACAGATTGATTTCCAAAGTGGTTGTATCAGTTTGCATTCCCATGAGCAATGGAGGAGAGTTTCCCTTTCTCCAAAACCTCTCCAGCATGTGTTGTCATTTGAGTTGTTTTTTTGGTGTTTGTTTGTTTGTTTAGCTAAACATGCAACATGGAAATCATGAAATTTGCAGGCAAATGTTGGGATCTAGAAAAGATCATTCTGAGTGAGGTATCCCAGAAGGAGAAAGATGAACATGGTATATACTCACTTATATAGACCTATAAGATATGATAAACATAATGAAATCTATACACCTAAAGAAGATAAACAAAAAAGAAGACCCAGGGTAAGATGATCAATCCTCACTTAGAAAGACAAATGGACATAGGAGCATTGGACATAGGAGAAAACAAGTAACAGGACAGAAGCCTACCTCAGAGGGCCTCTGAAAGACTCTACCTAGCAGTGTATCAAAGCAGATACTAAGACTCATAACCCAACCTTCGGCAGAGTGCATATGAAAGAAGGAGAAGTTAGTATGTCGTGGAGAGGATGGGAGCTCCACAAGGACCAAATACATCTGGGCACAGGGGTCTTATATGAGACTGTTTATCCAAAAAGGACCATGTATGGATATAACCTAGAAACTCTGCTCGGGTGTAGCCCATGGTAACTCAGTAACCAAGTGGGTTACCCTAGTAAGGGGAACAGGGACTATTTCTGTCATGAACTCAATGGCAGGCTCTTTGACCTCCCCCCACCAAGGGAAAAGCAGCCCTGCTAGGTCACAGAGGAATACTTTGCAGTCAGTCCTGAATATACCTGATAAAACAGGGTCTATCCGTGGACTTGGAAAGGGGCAGTGATGAGATGAGGGAGGGAGGGTGGGATTGGGAGGGAATAAGGGAATGGGATACCACTGGGATACAGAGTTAATAAAGTGTAACTAATAATATATATATATTTTTTAAATCAGCAAGGGAAAAAGGCCAAGTAACATATAAATTTTGGCCTCTCAGAATCACACCAGAATTCTCAACAGAAACTATGAAAGCCAGAAGGGCCTGGGCAGATGTCATGCAGACTTTCAGGGACCACAGATGCCATCCCAGACTATTATACCCAGCAAAGCGTTCAATCAACATAGATGGAGAAAACACAATATTCCATGACAAAACTAAATTTAAACAATATCTACACAGCAACCCAGCCCTACAGAAGATACTAGAAGGAAAACTCCAATCCAATGAAAACAACTACACCCAAGAAAACACGGGATATAAATAACTTCACAACAAAAATTTAAAAGAAATAAGCATTGAAACAGCACCAACAACTCCACATTAAAAGGAACTAATATTCATTGGTCACGATTGGCTAGCAACATCAATGGGCTCAACTCTCCACTAAAAAGACACAGACTCACAGAATGGTTTCAGAAACAGGATCCAACATTCTGCTGCATCCAAGAAACACACCTCTGCAACAAAGGTAAAGACTACCTCAGAGCAAAGGGCTGGAAAAAAAATATTTTTTCAAGCAAATGGACCCAGAAAACAAGCTGAGGTAGCTATCCTAATACCTAAAAAAATAGACTTTCAACCAAAATTAATCAAAAAAGCTGAGGAGGTACACTTCATTCTCATCAAAGGAAAAATCCACCAGGAGGACATCACAATTTTGAACATCTATGCTCCAAATATAAGAGCAACTGCATTTGTGAATGAAACATTATTAAAGCTTAAATCATACACACCTTAATTGTGGGAGACTTCAACACTCCAATCTCACCAAGGGACAAATCATCTAGACAGAAGCTAAATAGGGAAATAAAGGCACTTACAGAGGAACTAACCCAAATGGACCTAATAGATATCTACAGAACATTTTACCCAAACTCAAAACAGTAAAACTCTTTCTGTACCAATTTTGGCAACTTTTTTCATTCTAAAACTAAATCCATGTCTTACTGGGAGAAAAATATCTAGATTACAAGTTTCTTAGTCCTCATTCAGAAAGTCAAACAGCATATAGACATTGTATGCAGGAGAAGAGAGGGAACCGAACAGTAGCCTACCTACCACAGAGGGCCTCTGAAAGACTCTACCAGCATGGTATTGAAAAAGATGCAGAGACTCAGCCAAACTTTAGGCAGAGTGCAGGGAATTTTTTTTTTTTCTATGAAACTTGAAAATTTATTTGAAAGTTCAACATTTCTCAACTGTGGACTACCATAAAGTAAAACAAAACAAAACAAACAGAAAAAAACAGTTCAATATTTTCTAATTCTAAAAGGGCAACACCAGACCACAGTCTTAATCGGTTAAAAACAAAACAAAGCAAAGCAAACAAATTCCCAACAGTATAAATAACTCATTGTTCAATGGCTGGGTTATACTTGTAGTCTCCTGGGCTCCACCAAAGGACCTGGGTCACCTCTCTGGCTCTTCCCTCAGCCGTATACATTGCTTGTCTTCTAGGCTTAGGCCGTCTACTCCATGGCTGCTGCTATTCTTGGCAGTTATCCCATGGTCCTGGAAACACTTTCCACAAGATTTCACCTCGATGATGCTGGTCTTGTCTTAATCACTATTAATTTCTCAGTCCTGACTAACCAGCATCAATTGTCCCAGGAAAGCAAATTTTTTTTTTGTAGTGGTTCTGGAATCTTGTTAATTAAAGCCATTCTTTTAGCTCAGCTGAACAGAACCACAGATCCTTAATTCAAAATAAGCAATAACCCCAATAGTGTCTTCAAGACACTCTCAAACTTTTCTCAGAACTTCACAAATCAGGCATCTGTTATCATCTGCATTTTTCTCAATACTATTATCTTCCAAGATTTCACAGATCAGGTTACCAAACTTTGAACACTCAATGACTTTTCTAGCCCGGCATTTCAAAATCCTTTCACAATCCCCTACTTTCCACCATCCTCCCCAAAACAACATAGTCCAGTCTGTCACAGCGATGTCCAATGATCCTGTTACCAACTTCTGTCTCAGTTAGATTACTGTTGTTGTGATGAAACATCATGACCAAAAGCACCTTGGGGAGGGAAGGATTTATTTCACTCACAGTTCCATATATATAATAGAGCAGGAACCCAAAAAAGGCAGGAACCTGGAGGCAGGAGCTGATGCAGAGGACACAGAGGAGTGCTTTTTACTGGCTTCCTCAACATGCTTTCTTACAGAACCCAGGACCACCAGCCCAGGGTGGTACCCTTCACAATAGCTTGACCTCCCCACACCAATCTCTAATTAAGGAGATGGCCTGCAGACTTGCCTGCATACAGCAGATCTTCCAGAGGTATTTTCTCGACTGATGATTCCTCCTCTCAAGATGACACAAAACCAGCCACCACCGTGCACACTGAATATTTTGTCTTAAAGAATGTTCTATATGTGCCAAGAGAGGGCAAAGCTCTTGGAATACTTAGCTTCATAGCTGATAATTTTTTTCTTTGTTAATTATACTTTATTCACTTTGTATCTCTCCCGTGGTTCTCTCCCTCCTCCCCTCCCAATCCTTCCCTTCCTCCACCCTCTGCATGCATGCCCCTCCCCAAGTAGGAATAGCACTTCTTCAAGATTCAGCTATACCACTCCTAGGCATATATCCAAAAGATTCTCAAGTACACAATAAGGACATTTGCTCAACCATGGTTGTAGCAGCCTTATTTGTAATAGTCAGAAGCTGGAAACAGCCCAGATGTCCCTCAGTGGAGGAATGGATGCACAAATTGTGGTATATCTATACAATGGAATATTACTCAGCAATAAAAAAACAAGGAAATCATGAAATTTGCAGGTAAATGGTGGAATCTGGAAAAGATCATCCTGCGTGAGCTATCCCAGAAGCAGAAAGATGTACATGGTATATACTCACTCATATAGACATATAATATAGGATAAACCTACTAAAATCTGTACACCTAAAGAAACTAATCAAGAGGGAGGACTCTTGCTAAAATGCTCAATCCCTATCCAGAAAGGCAAAGAGGCTGGACATCAGAAGAAGGAGAAAAGAGGGAACAAGTCAGGAGCCTGACACAGAGGATCTCTGAAAAGCTCTGCCCTGCAGACTATCAATGCAGATGCTGAGACTTATGGGCAACCTTTAGGCAGAGCGCAGGGAATCTAGGAAAGAAGTGGGAAACAGTAAGATCTGAAGCGGATAGGAACTTCACAAGGAGAACAACAGAACCAAAAAAAATCTGAGCACAGGGATCTTTCCTGAGACTGCTATTCCAACCAAGGACTATGCATGGAGAAAACCTAAGACCCCTGCACAGATGTAGCCCATGGCAGTTCAGTATCCAAGTGGGTTCCATTGTAATAGGAACAGGGACTGTCTCTGACATGAACTGATTGGCCTGCTCTTTAATTACCTCCCCCTGAGGGGGAAGCAGCATTACCAGGCCACAGAAGAAGACAACGCAGCCACTCCTGATGAGACCTAATTGACTAGGATTAGAAGGAAGGAAAAGAAGTCCTCCCCTTCTTTGTGCAGGGAATCTTATGGAAGAAGGGAAGATACAAATACCTGGAGGAGACAGGAGCTCCACAAAGAGAACAGCAGAGCTAAAATATCTGGGCCTGGTTGGGGGTGGTGGTGTTGCTGAAAACGATGCACCAACCAAGGACCATGCATGGAAAGGACATAGACCACCTGCTCAGATGTAGCCCATAGGTGGCTCAGTCTCTATGGGGGTCCCCTAGGAAAGGGAGCAGGGGCTATCTCTGACATGGACTCTGTGTCAGGATCTTTTATAACCTCCCCACTGGAGATGCAGCCTTTCCAGGCCACAGAGAAAGAGGATGAAGCCAGTCCTGATGAGACCTGATAAGGTAAGGTATGATAGTAGGGATGAGGACCTCTCCTATCAGTGAAATAGGGGAAGGGCATAGGAGGAGAAGAGGGAAAGAGGGTGGAACCTGGAGGAGATGAAGGAGGGAGCTACAACAGGAATACAAAATGAATAAATTGTAATTAATAATAATAATTGATATCTAAAAAACAAATCATCAAGAAACGAACAAAATAAGCTAATTGTAAGTCTTTTCTACGTTATAAAAATATTAGAAGGCAAAAGCTTAACATCCACCAAAATTTTAGAAGAAGAATGTGACCTAGTTATTATGCATAAACAACAAAATGTCCACACACATATATGTATAACAGTGTGTGTGTGTGTGTGTGTGTGTAAAATTTATTTAAAAATAAACTACATCTGCATCCAGCTGAAACCGAAAAAAAAAAAGAAATTAAAGTTCAAGAAGAGTTAAGTTGTAGTCTAAAATTATATTGGAAACTAGCAGAAACCATCAATCCTATTATTAAGATAAAACCTAATTTGTTTGAACAAATGCATAAAATTATCAAAGTCATTCTAAAAAGTAAAGAGAAATACTATGAAAACCAGTAGTTGGATAGCAATAATATAGGTTCATGACCAGACCAAAAAAAAAAAAAAAGAGTCAAAAAAATAAATAAAAGCAGTAAATGCCATTTATGAGAGTTTCTTATTTTAAAGGCAGAGTTTATCTATATAGCTTTAGCTGTCCTGGACTCACTTTGCAGAACAGACTGGCCTCAAACTCACAGAGATCCCCTTGCCTCTGCCTCCCTGAGTGCTGGCATTAAAGGCATGTGCCACCTGCCTAGAAGTTTCTTGTTTTTAAATGAAGGGATTGATAAAAAGTCACTTTAGCTTCTTTTGTTCATCTTTGGTTTTGCTTCCATATCCAAAAAATCATTACCAAGACGAATTCTATAGAAATTTTCTTCTTGTATTATTTTACTTTTACAGAGGCATGCATTATACTTATGTCTTTAACTCATTGTGAATTGATTGCCGACAGGGGGTATGGTGTAAGATAAAGATCCAATTTTTGCCATTTTGAATGTATAGTGCTGAGCATAGCTGCCCTATAATCTTGTCACTTTGCATGTGTGTAGGAATACAATTCAAGAATGGAACCATGTGAGAAGAATTCTGAGTGCTTGTGAGAAAACTCCAAAGAAAAAAAACAAAAACAAAAGTCTCTGACCTCACTTTTTTCAAAACACAGAACTATTTTGGAAAGTGTTTGTTTGTTTGTTTGTTTGTTTGTTTTTGCTCCTTCTAGGTGCAGCAGATAGAAGTGAGTTTACTTCAGCTCTTGTTATTCATATGCCTCTATGAAAAAACATGTTTTTGACATATGTGGCTTGTACTTCTCAGTGTTTACTTAGATGACTCTGTTTAACCCTCAGAGTATAAAGTGTCTGGATTCTATGAATAAAATTGACTATTGTATGAGACTTTAATCCACCTCGTTTTCTTTAGGTCACACTTTCCCAGGTCCATGACACCAACTAGAGCCCTGTTTACAACTAGAGCTGTAAACACATGTGTATACTCCCTTCCCCTAATAGCATTTTTTAAATGTAATATACTTTTCCCTTTGTGTAGTCTTTACCTATCTAGCCAATATAAGTTGACTGCGTATATGTGCAAATTTATTTATGGGCTCTATTTTGTTTTATTCATCAGTGTGTTTACTTTTTATGCCCGTCCCAGAATGTTTTGACTAGTACAGCTTGGTGATATGATCTAAAAATGAATTAATTTGAAGGCCTACAGTTTTATTCTTCTTTATTAAGGTTCCTTTATATATGCAAGGTCTTTTAGGGATCCGTGTTAATTTCATAATTTGATCTATATTTCTATGGAAAAGTCAATTGAATTTTAAGAGATCATATTGTATTATATCAAACTGAAATACTCCTGCTCAGAGATAAGAAACAATCAAGACAAGAAGAGAGTGTCAAATCCCTAGTAGGTACTAGAGATACAGAGAGTTGTGCTCCACTACGTGGGAGCTGGGAATAGAATTTGAGTTCTTTGGGAGAGCAACCAGTGCTACTTTCTCTGAGCCTTTTTCTCCACATCCAAGACTTTATTTTTAATCTATAAATTATACAAAAAAATTCGAAAGACAGTGCCAAATACAATTCTGGAAAGCATACCTCTTGGAAGTAATGTTCAGAATATGTAATGAAAAAAGCCATTGTAATGTATGAACCACATATATTAGGATGTATGTCTAATGTATGTAAATATAAATGAATTCACATAGTGATAAATTCATAATGAATTTGAAAGAATTCCAACTATTTTGTCAACAGTGGTAACTTTGATAAGAAAAAAATATTATTTATGTATTCTTATGTAATTTAAGGAAAATTTTATGGGACATATGAAAACTGTGGAAAGCAAAACAAATTCTGATTTATTATACATTGTTAAGTTACATAAAATCATCCACACAATATGTACACGTAAACAAACAAAAATATTAACATTGCTTATTTCTGTGTCATAAGCAGTTAAATGGATTTTTCCCTTTTGTATTTTTTCATTTTCTCTAAATATTTGTAGTTGTAATAAATACATTTATATCAAAATTAAGAAAAACATTATAGAAATCAATGAGAAAATATAACCTCCTTAACACATAGTGGGCAGTGGGCAGAACCAAATTATTTCATAAAATAAATTAGCTTCTTTAGGTGTACATATTTTAGTGTGTTTATCCTATATTATGTCTTAATCCACTTATGAGTGAGTATATACTCTCTGTGTCTTCCTGCTTCTGGGATACCTCACTCAGGATGATCTTTTCCAGTTCCCACCATTTACGGAACAGGACAGGAGCCTATAACAGAGGGTCTGTGAAAGGCTCTACCCTACAGGGTATCGAGGCAGATGTTGAGACTCAGAGCCAAACTTTGGGCAGAGTACAGGAAATCTTAAGAAGTAGGAGATAGTAAGACCTGGAGGGGACAGGAACTCCACAAGGACAGTGACAGAACCTAAAAGTCTGGGCACAGAGGTCTTTTCTGAAACTGATACTCCAGCCAAGGACCACTCATGGAGATGGCCTGGAACCCCTGTACAGAGGTAGCCTATGGCAGTTCAGTATCCAAGTGGCCTCCATAGTAATGGGGACAGGGACTGTCTCTGACAAGAACTGATTGGCCTGCTCTTTGATCACCTCTCCCCGAGGGGGGAGCAGCCTTAACAGGCTACAGAAGAAGACAAAGAAGCTGCTACTGATGAGACCTGATAGACTAGGATCAGAGGGAAGCAGAGGAGGACCTCCCTTTTCAGTAGACTGGGAGAGGGACACGGGTGGTGAAGAGGGAGTGTGGAATTAGGAGGGGAGGAAATAGAGAGGTACAGGGGGGGATACAAAGTGAATAATCTGTAATTAATAAAAATAAAAAAAACAAAAAATTATTTTCAAATAATAAAATCAAAGGTATGTGAAAACAAATAAAATCTCCATTGGAAAATAAATAAATAAATAAATTAAAGTTACTTATAAGAAAAAAATTTTATAAGTGAATGTAAGAAAAATGTTATTTTTAATTAAATTTTTATTTTTTATATTAATTACAGTTTATTCACTTTGTATCTAGCTATACTTCCCTCCTTCATTCCCTCCCAATCCCACCCATTCTCCCAATCTCCTCCCATTCCCCTCTCCAAGTCTACTAATAGGAGAGGTCCTACTCCCCTTCAATCTGACCCTAGTTTATCAGGTCTCATCAGGACTGACTGCATAGTCCTCCTCTGTGGCCTGGAAAGGCTGCTCCCCTCTCAGAGGGGGGCGGGGTGTCAAAATTCCAACCACTGAGTACATGTCAGAGACAGTTCCTGTTCCTCTTACTAGGGAACAGACTTGGACACTGAGCTGCCATGGGCTACATCTGAGCAGGGGTTTTAGGTTATATTCATAAATCATCCTTGGTTGGAGTATCGGTCTCAGAAAAGACCCCTGTGCCCAGATCTTTTGGTTCTGTTGCTCTCCTTGTGGAGCTCCTGTCCTCTCTTGGTCTTAATATCTCCCCCTTCTTTCATAAGTTTCCCTGCACTCTGTCCAAAGTTTGGTTATGAGTCTCAGCATCTGCTTCAATACACTGCTGGGTAGTGTTATTTTATTTATTTATTTATTTATTTATTTTAGTCCAGATAAGACATTATGACACTGAGTCTATCCAATACTGTCTGGAGTGGAAGAACAATTTCACATACTTCTTGATGGAAGCAGCTTTTTAGGAAGTTGTAATAGATTGAGCATAAAGAATGTTCAAAATATTTGCATTCTTTGCTTCAGCTTTCTGTCCTGTCAAAATAACACTAGGCCAATTATTATACTTATGACATATACATACATATATATATACATATATGTCATAAGTATAATAATTATATATATATATTCAAGGTATGAAGGGAAAGGGTTGCTTCAGCTTACAGATCTTGAGATTTATGTACACTGTCAGAAAGATGCACTATTTTGTGTCCCTAATAAAGTAGTAGATGTCAGGGGTGAGAGCACAAGGCAGAAAAAGGTGACTGATGATTAAGAAGCAAAAGATAATAAGTTAAGGGAAAGTCTTCCATGACCTCCTTCAAAAGTATGCACTCCCAAAAGTTAAGAACCTTTTTCTTCCTAAAATTTCTATAATCTCTCATTAGTACTACTCTGAAGGCCAAGCCCTGAATACATGTACCTTTTAGGAACATAAAACAATAGCCAACAACATAAACTCAGATGTCTTCGTTATAAAAATAGTCATCGTAATTTTATTTAGTACTGAATGTTTGAGAATATAAATGCACAAATAGAAAAAATTTTTTAAATAATATCATACTAGTTGAATTTGAAATTATTTTCTTAAATATTTCATGAGGAGAACACTAGAAGCATAATTTTAATCAAATAAAGCAAGGCATGTGGTGGTATTACGGGTTTGATTCCAGATTTGAAAAGAGGAAAAAAATAAAAAGATCAGATACACATTTGTATAAAAGTGTGTAATGTAGTAAAAGTCTAGACAGGTGTTCCAAGATGGTGGCCAACAGAGCTCACCGTTTTAGAGAGGTGGAGGACATGAATCTCCGAATTTGGTGAGTGGAGAGACAATTGAAACTAGAATTTGGACTTTTGGGCTTTCTAAAGGAGAGAGGACACACAGAAGCATGGAGTGCTTGTAGATTTAGATCGGGCTTGGACTTCTCTGGGAATGAAGTGGGTGCTTCCCTTGTCCAGGCCTCCTGCACAGGGAAACCTGTACACAGCACCAGGTAGCTGAGTGCCAAGCTCACAGCCTGAGGACTAAGACAGCAGAGACAGTGATCCAGGCCCCTTAGGTCAGCAGACAGCTGTAACTGCCCGCTGAACAACACCTCTCGGACACATGTCTGAGGAGCCCATATCCCGGGCCCCGCCTAGGGCCCTCTTGCCGAGCTCTGGACCCATGGAACATACCCTTGCTTCCACCCTGCGGGAAGCGATGCCACCACAAGAAGCTCAGCAGAGCTCACATCCCTCTGGAAACCCAGCCCTGCCTGAGCGCACCCACCACTGGAAATCCTGCTCCATGGTGGCATGCACACCTCCAGAAACCCAGTCACACAGGAGTGCACACAACTCCGGAAACCCGACCACACTGGAAGAGTGCACACACCTCCAGAAACCCCGCCACACCGGAAAGCACCCACTGCCAGTGCCAGAGTGCAGGCCCAACAGCAGAGTGCCAACCACAGAGACTCAGTTCTGCAATACAATCCTTCCTGGATCCCAAATCCACAAAGCTCAGTGCCTTGGGCCCAAGACAGCAGAGGCAGAGCTTCAGGCCACTCAGCAGCAACAGAGAGTTGTAACCGCCTGCTGAACGCCACCCCTCAGAGCACATGTCTGAGGAACCCACACCCCACCTAGTGCCCTGTTGCTGAGCTCTGAACCCTCGGAGCACACCCCCCCACCGGCCACGCCAGAGTGCACGCACCACCAGAAACCCCACCCCACCAGAGCGCATGCCCAAAGAGTGCCAGACACAGAGACTCAGATCTGGAGTACAATCCTTCCTAGATCCCAAGTCTGCAAGTGGCAGTACTGACTACACAGGGCTGCCCAGCCAGTGATTGTATGGGCCATCCAACCCCTCAGTGGCAGATAACCAGTGAATAGCCACCAAAGCCTAGCAGACTTGCAAAAACAATAGGTGCCCACAATCTTCAACACTGCTTGCCATCCCTTAAGCACCTGCAAAACCTTCATGAAAAGCACCCCTCTCACACACTGAAGGCCTCTTCATTCTCCAACACACCACCAACTCAACATTCTCCCTTAGGACACACCTATAAGCACACGCTCAATCATATGCTACCCTGCATTTGCCCTTCTGTGCCTGCGAACTTTCCTCCCACAGGTATAGCTGAATCACCAATGCACACACTGAAACCACTGGACCTCCCTCATTTTCCTGAAGAATTCTCCAGACACCAGAGAAAGACCAGTCTGATCTGCAGAATCAAGGAACAAACAGTGAAAACTACGAATAACCAAATGGCCAGGGGTCTGCGAAAGAACACAACCAACGTAAATAAAGATACCATGGCTTCACTGGCAACCCCCAAAATTAATACTCCAACTCATCAGAAACACAAGCAAATGATTTTAAAGCTATGATTATCCAGTTATTTGAGGCACATAAAGAGGAAACCAACAAATCTCTGAGAGAAATAGCCATACAGATTCAAACAGTTAAAGAGGAAACAAATAAATCTCTCAAATATTTGGCCTCCCAAATGGAAACAAAGAAAAATGAAGTGAAGGAAGCTCTTAAAGAAACACAGGCAAATACCACTCCTGGGCATATATCCAAAAGAGGCTCAAGTACACAAAAAGGACTTTTGCTCAACCATGTTTGTAGCAACTTTATTTGTAATAGCCAGAAGCTGGAAACAACCCAGATGCCCCTCAACTGAAGAATGGATGCAGAAATTGTGGTACATCTACACAATGGAATATTACTCAGCAATGAAAAATAAGGAAATCATGAAATTTGCAGGTAAATGGTGGGATCTGGAAAGGATCATCCTGAGTGAGTTGTCCCAGAAGCAAAAAGACACACATGGTATATACTCACTCATATAGACATACAACATAGGACAAACCCACTATAACCTGTGCATCTAAAGAAACTAAGCAAGAGAGAGGACCCTAACTAAAATGTCCAATCCCCATCCGGAAAGGCAAAAAGGAGGGACATCAGAAGAAGAAGAAAACAGGAAACAACCTAGGAACCTACCACAGAGGGCCTCTGAAAGCCTCTGCCCTACAGACTATCAATGCAGATGCTGAGCCTGATGGGCAACTGTTGGGCAGAGTGAAGGGAATTTTATGTAAGAACTGGGAAATAGTAAGAGCTGAAGAGGACAGGGTCTCCACAAGGAGAGCAACAGAACCAGAAAATTTGAACACAGGGAACTTCCCAGAGACTCATACTCCAACCAAGGACTATTCATAGAGATAACCCAGAACCCCTACACAGATGTAGGGGCAGTTCAGAGTCCAATTGGGTTACATAGTAATGTGAAGAGGGACTGCCTCTGAAATAATCTGATTGGCCTGCTCTTTGATCACCTCCCCTGGGGAGGAGCAGCCTTACCAGGCCATAGTAGAGGACAATGCAGCCACTTTTGATGTGAACTGATAGACTAAGATCAGAAAGGAGAGGAGAACCTCCCCTATCAGTGGACTTGGGGAGTGGCATGCATGCAGAAGGAGGAGGGAGGGTGAAATTGGGAGGGGAGGAGGGAGGGGCTTATGGGGGGATGCAGAATGAATAAAGTGTAATTGATGAAAAAAAAATAAATTAATTAAAAAAAAAGAAAGAAACACAGGCAAATATAGCCAAACAAATGGAGGCAGAAGTAGTGGTATTAAGAGAGGAAACAAACGAAAACATAGAGACCATCTTGGAGACACAGGAATCCACATTCAAACAGATAAAGGAAATGTTGCAAGGCATGAAAACAGAATCAGAATCAATAAAGAAAACACAAACTGAGAAAACTCAGGAACTGGAGAACTTAGAGAAAAGAGAAGGAACCACAAAGGTAAGTATCACCATCAGAATACAAGAAATAGAAGAGAGAATCTCAGGTGCTGAAGATAGACTCGCAGAAATTGATATTTCTCTCAAAGAAAAAGTAAAATAGAAAAAATCCCAAACACAAAACATCCAAGAAATCAAGGACGGCATGAAAAGTAAAATCTAAGAATAATAGGAATTGATGAAAAAGAAGACTCCAGGCTCCAAGGTCCAGAAAATATTTTCAAGAAAATCATAGAAGAAAACTTCCCCAACCTAAAGAAAGAGATATCCACAAACATACAAGAAGCCTACAGAACACCAAATATACGAGACCAGAAAAGAACCTCTTCACGCCACATCATAGCAAAAATACTTAATCTACAGAACAAAGAAAAGATAGTAAAAGCAGCAAGGGGAAAAGGCCAAGTAACATATAAAGGTAGACCTATCAGAATCACACCGGACTTCTCATCACAAACTATGAAAGCCAGAAGGGCCTGGGGAGATATCATGCAGGCTCTAAGGGACCACAGATGCCAAACCTAGACTATTATACCCAGCAAAGCTTTCAATCAACATAGATGGAGAAAACCAAATATTCCATGACAAAACTAAATTTAAGCAATATTTGAACAGCAAACCACCCTACAGAAGATAATAGAAGGAAAATTTCAATCCAATGAAAACAACTACACACAAGAAAATATAGGTTATAATTTCCCAACAAAAATTAAAAGAAAACCAGCAATGAATCACAGTAACACCACCAACTTCTCAATAATAGGAAATAACATTCAATGGTCATTATTATCTATCAACATCAATGGACTCAACTCCCCAATAAAAAGACACAGACTAACAGAATGGATGCGGAAACAAGATCCAACATTCTGCTGCATCCAAGAAACACACCTCTGCAACAAAGATAAACACTACCTCAGAGTAAAAGGCTGGAAAACTGTTTTTCAAGCAAATGGACCCAGAAAAACAAGCAGGCGTGGCTATCCTAATAGCTAATAAAATAGACTTTCAACCAAAACTAATCAAAAAAGATGTAGAGGGATACTACATTCTCATCAAAGGAAAAATCTGCCAAGAAGACTTCATAATTCTGAACATCTATGCCTCAAATACAAGAGCACCTATATTTGTAAATAAAACATTATTAAAGCTTAAACCACACATCGACCCCAACACCTTAATAGTGGGAGACTTCAACACCCCACTATCACCAAGGGAGAGATCATCTAGACAGAAGCAAAACAGGGAAATAAAGGCACTTACAAACTTCCTAATTCAAATTGACCTAATAGATGTCTATAGGACTTTTCACCCAAATTCAAAAGAGTATACATTCTTTTCAGCACCTCATGGAACATTCTCCAAAATAGATGATGTAAGAATCAACAGATACAAGAAGATTGAAATAACCACCTGTATACTATCTGACCACCATGGACTAAAGCTGGACCTTAACAACAATGGAAATAGTAAAAAGTGGACACCCACATGGAAACTTAACAACTTACTTCTCAATGAAAACTGGGTTAAGGATGAAATAAAGAAATTAAAGATTTCCTAGAATTCAATGAAAATAAAGGCACAACATACCCAAATTTATGGAACACAATGAAGGCAGTACTTAGAGGAAAACTCATAGCACTAAGTGCCTTTAAGAAGAAATTTGTAACATCTCATACAGACAACTTAATGTTACAACTGAAAGCCCTAGGAAAAAAAGAAGCAGAAACACACAAGAGGAGCAGATGGCTGGAAATAATCAAACTCAGGGCTGAAATCAACCAATTAGAAACAAATAAAACAATTCAAAGAATCAATGAAACCAAGAGCTGATTCTTTGAAAAAAATTAACAAGATAGACAAACCCTTAGTCAAACTATCTAAAAGGCAGTGAGAAACTATCCAAAACAGCAAAATCAGAAATGAAAAGGGGGACATAACAACAGACATTGAGGAAATCCAAACAACCATTAGATCTTACTACGAAAGCCTATAGGCCACAAAGTTCGAAAATCTAAAAGAAATGGACAATTTTCTTGATAGATTCCATCTACCAAAATGAAGTCAAGTCCAGGTAGGAAGATTGAACAACCCTCTATATCCCCCAAGGAAATTGAAGCAGCCATCAACAGCCTCCCTTCCAAAATAAAAGCCCATGGCCAGATGGTTTCAGTGCAGAATTCTACAAGACTTTCAAGGAAGTGCTAATTCCAATTCTCTCCAAATTATTCCACAAAATAGAAACAGAAGGAGCACTACCAAACTCAATCTATGAAGCCACAGTCACCTTAATACCTAAACCACACAAAGATCCAACAAAAAGAGAACTTCAGACTGATCTCTCTTATGAACATTGATGCAAAGATACTCAATAAAATACTTGTAAACCGAATCGAGGAACACATCAAAGGTATCATCCACCATGACCAAGTAGGCTTCATCCCAGGCATGCAAGGGTGGTTCAATATAGAGAAATCCATCAATATAATCCACCATATAAAGAAACTGAAGGAGAAATACCACATGATCATTTCTCTAGATGCCAAAAAAGCATTTAACAAAATCCAACATCCATTCATGTTTAAAGTCTTGGAGAGATCAGGGATACAAGGAACATATCTAAACATAGTAAAAGCAATTTACAGCAAGCCTATAGCCAACATCAAACTCAACAGAGAGAAACTTAAATCATTCTCAACAGAGAGAAACTGAAATCAGGGACAAGGCAAGGCTGCCCATTGTCTCCATATCTCTTTAACATAGTACTTGAAGACCTAGCTAAAGCAATAAGACAAGAAAGGGAGATCAAGGGAATACAAATTGGAAAGGAAGAAGTCAAAGTTTCACTATTCACAGATGATATGATAGTATACCTGAGTAACCCCAAAAACACAACCAGAGAACTCCTTCAGCTGATAAACGCCTTCAGCAAAGTGGCTATATACAAAATCAACTCAAAAAATTCAGTAGCCTTCTTGTATACCCAAGACAAAAGAGCCAAGAAAGAAATCAAGGAAACAACACCCTTCACAATAGTCACTAATAACATAAAATACCCTGGGGTGACTCTAACCAAGCAGGTGAAAGACCTGTTTGAAAAAAACTTCAAGTCTCTGGAGAAAGAAATTGAAGAAAACATCAGAAGATGGAAAGATCTCCAGTGCTCATGGATCGGTAGGATTAACATAGTGAAAATGGCCATCCTGCCAAAAGCAATCTACAAATTCAATGCAATTCCCATAAAAATACCAACACAGTTCTTTACAGACCTTGAAAGAAAAATTCTCAACTTCATATGGAGAAACAAAAAAAATAAAAAAAAAAAAAAAAAAACAGAATTTCCAAAACAATCCGATACAACAGATCCTATGGAGGTATCTCCATACCTGATCTCAAGTTGTACTACAGAGCAATAATAATAAAAACTGCTTGATACTGGTATAGAAATACAAAGGTGGATCAATGGAACCAAATAGAAGACCCAGAAATAAACTCACATACCTATGAATACTTGATTTTTGACAAAGAAGACAATACCATTCAATGGAAAAAATACAGCATCTTCAACAAATGGTGCTGGTCCAACTGGATGTCTACATGCAGAAAAGTGAAAATAAACCCATATTTATCACCCTGCACAAAACTAAAGTCCAAGTGGATCAAAAACCTCAATATAAAACCAGATACTCTAAATCGGTTAGAAGAAAAAGTGGGTGCATTGTCCTCTACTATGGCCTGGTAAGGCTGCTCCCCCTCAGGAGGAGATGACTAAAGAGCAGGCCAGTCAGTTCATGTCAGAGGCAGTCCCTCTTCTGGACTAAGATCAGAAAGGAGAGGAAAACCTCCCCTATCAGTGGACTTGGGGAGTGGCATGCATGCAGAGGGAGGAGGGAGGGTAGGATTGGGAGGGGAGGAGGGAGGGGCTTATGGGGGGATGCAGAATGAATAAAGTGTAATTGATGAAAAATTTTTAAAAAAGGGAAAAAATAATTTAAGAACCTTAAATCACTTTCAAAAGTGGAGGAAAACATGGAGTTAGTCAATTTACATGGAGCACGTCTCGCCCCTGGGGGCAATGGTCTCCTGAACCTACTCAGACCTTGGACACTACCACTACTAGTTCTAGAACTGATGCAGGATGTTCCAACGAGGGGGTTAAGGCTTCTCATAATATTTCCTATAAGCCCACACCTGTTTGTTTATATCCCCCAATTTTATTCATTATTGGCCAGATAGAGCCAAGTAATTGTGGTAATGATACTTGCTTTTTTGCCCAATGCTGGAATGCTAGTAAATTTACTAGCTGGTTACTCACATGCCTCTCTGGGTGCCTGTGCCCATTGATGCCCCTCACGCTATGACTCTCTTCAGACAGAAAAGGGATCTTGGAATTACAGCCACCATTGTTACTGCCATCTCATTGGCGGCTGTTGGAGCTACCACCGGGGCATTAGCCAGGAGTCATACTGTGCAGACTGTTCAGACCCTGAAAAACCTTTTAGCCAATGTAGCTCATGCCTTAGATGTACAAAAAGGAATTAATGCTCAACTTGAGGCTTGATGGTGTTCAATCAGAGGATTGACCTCGTGCAGAAGCAAATTGATACCCTATGGCAAATCGCTCAACTTGGCTGTCAATGAAAGTATGCTGGACTTTGAGTCACTAGCATACAACATGAGAATTTTCCCTGTGCTGCAAATCTGTCTAAACAATTGTCTAGCTATATTTTAGGTAATTGGACTGGAGAATTTGATACTATGATGGAGCAGCTGAAAGTGGCCATTATCACAGTAAATTCTACCAGAGTGGACGCAGGACTAGCCACAGGATTATCACCATGGATTGCTGCAGCCATGAATCATCTGAAGGAATGGGCGGGCATGGGAGCGTTAGCAGGCCTTCTGGTGTTGGTCTCCTTGGTTTGCCTGTGGTATATATGCAATATGCAAGATTAGAGTCTCACAACAGCGTAATGCAGCCATGACCATTCAGGCCTTTACAGCCATTGAAGCAGGACAGTCTCCCCAAGCATGGTTGGCTACCATAAAAAACTAAAATGTTACGCTCAGGATGCGAGGCTAAGCACTGCACTCAGGGTCAGCCGCTTTGGACCCAGAGAAGAGCATGTCTGATTGCATGCGGGTTGATGCCCTAGGTCCCGCCTCTGAGAAAAAGGTATTGGACGGGTCTGATGCTCTGGATGACACCTAAATGAACATCAGTACAAAGTCCCAATTTATTTCTAATATCAGAGATCAGACTTCTACTCTTGCCTGATGCGTCTAAAACAAAAAGGGGAAACTGTAGAGAGCTGCGTAATGCCACGCCTTAAAGATGGAGCTAGTTTCTGCCTTCCACCTTCCCGATGATGAGTGCTCTCTGTCACGAACAACTCCACATTTGGCTAAGGCTGAGGATCTGGCTTGCTTCCATGTATGTAGACCTATCTGCATTGCCCACGTGGCACGCTGGGGTTGGCTACCCAGAGGCTATTTAAGCTGTGGGCTGGCTTTCCCCAGGGTCAGATTATTGTTCAAGGTTCTTGAATAAACTGCATTGAAAAAAAAAAGAAGAAAAAGTGGGGAAGACCCTAGAACTCTTTGGCACAGGAGACAACTTACTGAACAGAACACCATCAGCACAGGCCCTAAGAGCTACAATCAGTAAATGGGACCTCATGAAACTGAAAAGCTTCTCTAAAGCAAAGGACACTGTCGTTAGAACAAAACGACAGCCTACAGATTGGGAAAAGATCTTCACCAACCCAACATCTGACAGAGGGCTGATATCTGGAATATATAAAGAACTAAAGAAGTTAAAAGGCAATAATTCAAGTAACCCAATTATAAATTAGGGTATGGAGCTAAACAGAGAATTCTCTGTAGAAGAATATTGAATGGCAGAGAAACACATAAGGAGATGTTCAACATCCCTAACAATCAGAGAGATACAAATCAAAACAACCCTGAGATTTCACCTTACACCCATCAGAATGGCCAAGATGAAAAACTCAAGTGAACCCTCCTCCACTGTTGGCGGGAATGTCAACTTGCACAACCACTATGGAAATCAATCTGGCTCTTTCTCAGACAATTAGGAATAGTGCTACCTCAAGATCCAGCTATACCACTCCTAGGCATGTATCCAAAAGATGTTCAAGTCCATAACAAAGACATTTGCTCAACCATATTTGTAGCAGCTTTATTCATAATATCCAGAACCTGGAAACAACTCAGATGTCCCTCATCGGAGGAATGAATACAGAAATTGTGGTGCTAATACACAATGGAATACTACTCAGCCATTAAAAACAAGGAAATCATGAATTTTGCAGGCAAATGGTGGGATCTAGAAAAAATCATCCTGAGTGAGTTATCCCAAAAGCAGAAAGACACACACACATTGTATATCCTCACTTATATAGACCTATAAGATAGGATAAACATACTAAAATATGTACACCTAAATAAGATAAAGAAGAAAGAGGTCGAGGAGTAAGATGATCAATCCTCATCTAGAAAGACAAAGGGGATGGACATTGGAAATAGGAGAAAACAAGTAACAGGACAGTAGCCTACCATAGAAGGCACCTGAAAGACTCTACCTAGCAGTGTTTCAAAGCACATGCTGAGACCCATAACCAAACATTCGGCAGAGTGTAGGGAATCATTTGAAGGAAGGACTTAGTATATCCTAGAGGGGACAGGGAGCCCCACAAGTTCCAAATATGTCTGAGCACAGGGATCTTCTATGCGACTGTTTATCCAACCAAGGACCATGCATGGATATAACCTATAACCCCTGCTCAGACATAGCCCATGGTAGCTCAGTATCCAAGTGGATTCCCTAGTAAGGGGGACAGGAATTGTTTCTGACATGAACTCATGAGCTTCCCCTCCCCCCTTGAGGGAGGAGCAGCCTTGCTAGGCCACAGATAAGGACATTGCAACCATCCTGAAGATACCTGATAAGCTAGGACTAGACTGAAGGAGAGGAGGACAACCCCTCTCAGTGGACTCAGAAAGGAGCAGAGAGGAGATGAGGGAGGGAGGGGAGGATTGGGAGGGAAAGAGGGAGAGGGCTACAGCTGGGATACAAGTGAATGTATAAAATTATTTAAAAATAAAAAATATGAAAATATTAAAAGAAAAGTAAAAGAAAAAGTCTAGACAGAAATATAATGGAATATTAACAGGCAGTTTCAGCAGGTTTTTTTTTTTCCTCTTCAAGTGGTTTTCTGTATCTCCAAGCTTTCTCCAGTGAATCCTTTGGAGATATTTAAATGCAAATTTTTAAATGTTTAAAAGCTTCATGCTAGTCTCACCCAGAAACTATTCCTTGCTCTGTAAATCATACATTGCCCTTTAGCCTGCAACAAAAAGATCTGACCTAACCTAGGTTCAGTCAGTAACAACAAAAGGAATTTATAAGATTATTTGGCAAAATAAATAAATAAATAAATAAAAATGAAAAAAAAAGATTATTTGGCAAAGAGTCTTTTTTTTTCCTTCGTAACACAATACTTGTTATTTTTGAACTGTTATCTACATTACCAAGTTATGTTGGCCATTTCAGTATAACAGTGATGATACCTATGGATCAGAACATTCTATGTCTGTTAATGCTAATGTGTTATGAAACCTATATATTACAGATAACCACATAAAAGAAATACCAACCTTAATAAATATTAAAAGAAGTGTGCTTCTTATGGGTTACCAGATTTATACATGTTATTACTCATTTCTTTCCCTTGCACCCCAAAGCTGAGTTAATCATGTACTGGTCAAATACAGATCAGCTGACACTGGAGGCTTGTGCATAGCTGTGGGAAATTATAAAGAATAAACACTTTACAGTTTCTTTCTTATTTTGCACAACGGTAAGCATCAGTAGCTCTAAATACAGAATCCATCTCTTATTTTCAGCACTGATTCTACAGAATAGTATTATGTAGATTCCAGCCAGCATCACTCATTCACAGGTATTCATTGAGTATCCACTAGCATTTTGCACAGTTCTAGGTGGCTCAGTAAATACTATCAAACAGATAGAGATGACAGGTAACACCCAAACACTGACAGCTAGAATCTCTGGGTGATAAACTGAGAATAGGTAAAGAGCAGCTATCCTTAGGATGACATCAGAAAAACAATAGTTTGGATAGACAAGAAGGAAAGAAACTTTTAGAAAGAGAACACCAGTAGAAAGTGGCCATAGACCCATGAGCTGAGTGAATACAACATCTAGGGATTGAAAACATGGCTGAGACAAAGAAAGAGACTTAGAAAAACGCATGTTCCAATATCAGTACCAACAGATAGATATAAAGAGAGAGAGACAGACAAAAAAGGCCAGCCAACTAGCCAGAGAGAGGGGAGGGTGAGAGAGGAGGGAAGGAGAGAAGAGGGAGGGAGAGAGGGGAGAAGGGGAAGGAAGGAGAGAACAAAGAAAAGGCATAACAAAAGGCTAAAGAGACTGAAAAACCATCATCAACACTAGATGTGTCACAGAGTATATCTGCAATCCAACCATCCAGAACCCTTGGAGTCTGTATACCATATAGAGGCAAGAAAAAAAAATTCTTTTCCCTGCATTCAGCCAGAGTAGTGACAAAAAGCCTTTGATAAAAGATACCTGCTGATGTGCTAACTAGGCTTTAATAGAGATAAGTGTTTCTCCCTGCATGACCGACTCTGGGAACCAAAGGGCAAATGTCAGGGTGCTGTTCTTAGTCCTATCTGGTATAATATCTCTAACTAAAGGGGGAAAAGTCAGAACCATTTTATAGCTCATGTTATGGAACTCTAAGCTGAGCCATAGACTATGATTAGACTCATTAATTCCCTACAAGACAAATGAGCAATAATGGGCCCTTAAGAATGTTAAGATCTAAGGCACATCAGTAGAAAACTCCCTTGTAGCTCTTCCTTATTCCAAAATATTAACAGGTATCTTTTATTTATAATACCCGCTGTCTGGTTGTGGGGCAAGCAACACAAAGAACAACACAAGAGTGTAATGCTACAAAGGTTCTGCACTCATTAGAAGATACCAACTCAAATAATAAGAGATGTAAAAACAATATGGCATAGAAAAAGGCTTTGCAGCTGCACTTGGACATGTCACACAGAGACATTCTCAGCTGAGTTTCAGTAAATGACACATGCAGTCTGCATATAAAGTCACATGAATAAACAAAGTAGCAATCTCCACTTGTGTTCATGTGAATGACCACATAGAGCATACTATCTCATTTAAATTTTGTAGACCAATCTGTCCTGCACCGTTTTCTTCTTTTTTTCTAATTGAGCACACATATATTGAAAAACTTAAATAAAAATCAGAGAGACCAAGGAAAGGTACATATCAAAATTATTAAACTAAACAAGTATCTAACAATGTATTCAAATTACCTGCACCGTCTTCTATCTCTCTTTTGTTCTTCATTTTTTTTGTGTGTTGCTTTTGCATTTAGAATTACACTGAGTACTGTTGAACATTGTACCACGTACCCTGGGAATGCAGGATGGGGGATAAGCTACTGAGCTCTACTCCAAATCCACTTGCAAGGAATGACATCTCAACCCAACACAGCCTAGTTCCACAAGAATATTACAAACACTTCAATTGAAAAAAAAAAGGGTTAATTTAAACAAGTAAATAGCCTAATTCCACATACATAAGTTCCATTTCAGAAAATTCAAGGTGATATGACTTATCAAAAAATTAGCACTTCCACAGTAATGGATTCAAATGAAAGTGAGTTTGATAAAACCCCGAAGAATTTTTAAAAATAACTATAAGAGTGTGTAACATAACAAGAAAGATAAAAATAAACTCCTGAATAATTTAATGTGAACACAAGTGAACAGCTACATAAAATAAAGATGTCAATACAGGATATGAAACAGGAATGTATGAAGCAGTATCAGAGATCCTGAAAAGAAAACACATTTTGAAAACAAAAGGCTAAAAAATATCAGTGTGGAAAACCTTACCAATAGAAAGGAGTAAGTAGAAAATGAAATGTCTGGGCTTGAAAGGTGAAGTAGATGAATTAGAACATTTTGTCCCATGGTGGTTTGAATAATGGTCCCATAGGTTCATATATTTGAATGCTTGGTCTCCAGGATTAGGAAGTGTGGCCTTATTGGAGAAAGTGTGCGACTAGGAGTGAGCTTTAAGATTTCAAAAACCTATGCCAGGCCTAATATCTGTCTGCCTGCTGCCTCTGGATCAAGATGTAGCACTCAGCTACTACTCCAATGGCATATATACTGCCATGACCCTCACCATGATGATAATGGACTAAGCCTTGGAAACCGTTAGCAAGCTTCTAATGAAATGCTTTATTTTATAAGAGCTGCTGTGGTCATGGTGTTTCTTCATAGCAACCCTGACTAATAGAGTTGAGAAATATAAAATCACAGTGCATGAACAGAACATGTGAGATCAAAATTTACAAAATTTACAAATGTGCATAGAGGAATAGCTCTAAGATAAAGACATTATATTGTATATAAAATCAAAGCAGAAAAATACCCAAAACTCAGGAAAGAGATGTCAACCAGAAAGAGAAGGTATTTAGAACATTAAACAGAAAAGACCAGAAAACAGTCTCCTTGTGACATATAATTGTTAAAATGCTGAGAATTAAAGAACAAAGAAAGTACACCAAAAGTCCGTGAAACATCAAGTCACATATGAAGGCAAAAACTATCAGAAAGACAGCAGATTTCTCAACAGAAACTAAAAATCCCAAAGGTCATGAAATAATCTATTTTAAGCTGTAAAACACAATAATTGATGAACCAGTTACTATACACAGAAAAGCTATCTTTCTTAATTAAAAGAGAGAAAAAAACTTCTATGATAAATGTAGACTGACAGAATCTAGGACCACTAAGCTATCATTACAGAATACACTGAAAAGAAAGACAACTATGTTTATGAAGTTAGAGAACTGAATAAGCTACATTACAACACCAGATGAACAAGAAAGGATTAACAAAGTCTTATTAAAACAACAAAATGACAGATATTTATGCATATCTCTCCATAATACCTCTGGATGCTGATAGTCTCCATTTTTCAATAAGAAGATCAACAACTAGAAGACTAGATTCTAAGATGCACCTCACTGACAAAGAAAAATACAACCTCAGACTGATAAGATGGGGAAAAGGCATTCCAGGTAAATTGAACTAGAAAGCAAGTAGGTGTGGCTGTAATAATATTTAAGAAGAACATTTTAAATCCAAATTAGTAAGAAGATGCTAAAAGGGGTCATTTCATAATGATTATGGAAATAATCCATCAAGAATACACAATAATTCTAAACATGTACACATGTACACACACCAAAGATAAGTACACCCAGTTTTATAAAGCAAATCCCACTGTGTGAATGTATACGAACCGACCTTAGCAAAATAGTGAGTGACTTCAATATTCCACTCTTACCAATTCACAGGTCACCCAGACATAAAATCAACAAGGAAGCATGAGGGTTAATTTACACTATACATCACATAGACTTAACACATTTATAGAATACTGCACCCAAACCCTGAAGAATACATTTTCCCCCCAACAACCCATAGAACTTTTCATCAAATAGTATATATTTTAAGACAAGGAACAAGTCTTAGCAAACATGGGAATATGAAATGATATGTTGTATTCTCTTTGATGATAATGGAACAAAACTAATAACCAACAGCAAGAGAAACTACAGAAAACTTGCATAATAATGGACACTGAATAACATTATTGAATATCAAATGGGTCATTGAAGAAATCATAAAAGGAAACTAAGTGATTCCTAGAATCAATTGAAAATTAAAACACATTATACTGGAACCTATGAGAATACGATAAAAGCAGTTCCAAGAGGAAATTTTGTGGCTATAAAAGCCTGCATTTAAAAAACATCAGAGTGAATTCATATGAATAGCATAATGATAGATCTCAAAGTATTAGAGAACAAAAAACAACATAAACCCCAAATAAGTAAATCAAAAGAAATATTTTAAAAGACTATATAAATTATTGAAATGGAAATGAAAATAATGATACACAGAATCAATGAAACACAAGTTGGTTTCTGAAAGAGATAAACAAAATTAAGAAACCCTTAGTCACACTAAAGAAAAGAGACGAGTCAAACTAATAAAGCTATAGATGAGAAGAGAGTCTATAAAATAGATACCAATGAAAGTCACAGGATCATTTGGGCATACTTTGAATAAATGTGCAATAATAAATCGGAAAATATAAAATAAATAAAACACTCAAAAGTTAAAATTAAATGCTTATGATCTACCAAAATTAATAAAAAAGAATACAGATAACTTAAGCAGGTCTATAATAGTTAAAGCAGTAATAAACACGGTCTCCCAACTAAAGAGACAAAGTTCTGATTAATTCACTGCTGAATTCTAGCTAAGTTTTAAAGAAGATCTAACAACAATGTTCCTCAAGCTATGATAGTATAGAAATAAAAAGGGGAGGAATTTACAAAATAGAAAGCATAGGAATGATACCAACCATGTTATAACTCTAGTATTATGAACTGGATAAACACACAATTTTACAAACTGTAGAAAAATCACTCTGATATACACAAGAAGAAAAGTGCTCAATAAAGTAATTGCAAATACAATCACCCACCTTAATCAGATTGGTTTCCATCTAGGGATGCAAAAACACTTTAACATACACAAATCAATAAATGTCATGTATTACATAAATAGACTGAAGGTCCCAAACCACATGATCATCTCAATAGACACAGAAAAGGCCCTGGAGAAAGTCTAACATCCCTTCATGATTAAAAATCAACCTGAAGAAAGTATAATTGGAAGAAGTACCTCTCAGATTAATAAAAGCTATATATAATAATCTATAGACAATCCACTAGAATCATGAATGAAATAATTGTGTCTATGTTATCCACTCTTATTTACTGTAGTACTACAAGTCTTAGCTAGAGCAATAAGACAAGAGAAGTAAGACTGGAGAGATAGCTTAGCATTTAAGAGGACTTGATTTTGCATAAGACTCAGGTTAAATTCTCTTCAGCAACATAGTGGCTCACAATTATACTTAGCTCCAGTTCCAAGAGATCCAATGCACATTGCTGACCCACATACATGTGAGCAAAATACTCAAACTTATAAAATAAAATAAATATTTTTAAAATACAAGAGAAACAAAAGGGATACAAATAAAAAAGGAAGGGATTAAATTTTCCTTATTTTTAGATAACGGAATTCTACATATATAAGAGCTTAAATAATATAATTTAGATTATCCTGAGTGAGGAATCACAAAAGCAGAAAGACACACAGGGTATATTCTCAGTTATAAGTGGATATTAGATCTATAATATAGGATACATCTACTAAAATCTGTATACCTAAAGAATCAAGAAGAATTTAAGGGGGGGGGGGCAGAGCCAAGATGGCGACTAGCACACACAGTTTCTGAGCTGTGTAAGAGCTAAACTTCTGAGTTGGTGAGTGGAAGGACCTCTAACCCAGGAAAACAATGGTGAGACTTTCTAAACAACAGGAAACATCACAGGAGGTGAAAACTTTGGTCTCTGGTCACCCCAGGGACTGGTTTGGGGAAGGTGAGAAACTATCCTTTGATCTCCCGGCACTCCCCTCCCCCAGACCTCCTTCCTCCTCTGCACAGCAGGCTTGTCTTTCTCAGCACAGACCTAACTGCCTGGGGTCTGCAGCAGCTGAGTCAGAGCTCCAAGCCCTTTAGCGGCAAAGGCCAGCAGTACAGGTCTCCGAGTCCCAGATTCACGCAGCGGCTGCACCATCCTCCCAGGGCCCGAGTCTACTAGACGCCATACTAGCTCCGCAGGATCGCCATCACTGACTGTACAGTCCGCCCAATCCCACAGTGACAGAGAACACGCTATATACTCACCAAAACCAGGCAGAAACACCATACAAGCTAGACACACCAGGCGCTGGGCTTCCCAAGCTTGGAGAGCACAGTGAAGAGACCCCAGGACTTCCCAGAAAGCATCTGGACTAGCAACCCAGTCTCCAGTTACAGCAGGACTTTCTAACCTGGCAGCAGAGCAGCACTGAGCTGGCAGGGCACATCAGCCCTCCAGTTTAAGACAGAATAACCCTATATCCCCCAAGGAAATTGAAGCAGTCATTAACAGTCTCCCCTCCAAAAAAAGCCCTGGGCCAGATGGTTTCAGCGCAGAATTCTACCAGACCTTCAAAGAAGTGTTAACACCAATTCTCCTCAAACTATTCCACAAACTAGAAACAGAAGGAACATTACCAAACTCATTCTATGAAGCCACAGTCACCTTGATACCTAAACCACACAAAGACCCAACAAAAAAAGAGAACTTCAGACCTATCTCTCTTATGAACATTGATGCAAAAATACTCAATAAAATACTTGCAAAACGAAAACAAGAACACATCAAAGATATCATCCAACATGACCAAGTAGGCTTCATCCCAGGCATGCAAGGGTTCAACATACGGAAATCCATCAATGTAATCCACCACATAAACAAACTGAAGGAGAAAAACCACATGATCATCTCCTTAGATGCCGAAAAAGCATTTGACAAAGTCCAACACCCATTCATGTTTAAAGTCTTGGAGAGATCAGGGGTACAAGGCACGTACCTAAAGATAGTAAAGGCAATATACACCAAGCCTATAGCCAACATCAAACTCAATGGAGAGAAACTTAAATCATTCCCACTGAAATCAGGGACAAGACAAGGCTGCCCATTGTCTCCATATCTCTTCAACTTAGTACTTGAAGTCCTAGCCAGAGCAATAAGACAACTAAAGAAGATCAAGGGGATACAAATCGGAAAGAAAGAGGTCAAAGTGTCACTATTTGCAGATGATATGATAGTATACATGAGCGACCCCAAAAATTCAACCAGAGAACTCCTTCAGCTGATAAACACCTTCAGCAAAGTGGCAGGATACAAAATCAACTCAAAAAAAAAAAATCAGAAACACTTCTGTATACCAAAGACAAAAAGGCTGAGAAAGAAATTAGGGAAACAACACCCTTCACAATAGCCACTAATAACATAAACTACCTTGGTGTGACTCTAACCAAGCAAGTGAAAGACCTGTTTGAGAAAAACTTCAAGTCTCTGAAGACAGAAATTGAAGAAGATATCAGAAGATGGAAAGATCGTAGATTGGTAGGATTAATATTGTGAAAATGGCAATACTGCCAAAAGCAATCTACAGATTCAATGCAATTCCCATCAAAATTCCAACTCAATTCTTTACAGACCTTGAAAAAAAGATTCTCAGCTTCATATAGAGAAACAAAAAGCCCAGAATCTCCAAAACGATCCTGTACAACAACAGATCATCTGGAGGTATCTCCATCCCTGATCTCAAGCTGTACTACAGGGCAACAGTAATAAAAACTGCATGATATTGGCATAGAAACAGAAAGGAAGATCAATGGAACCGCATAGAAGACCCAGAAATAAACCCACACACCTATGAATACTCGATATTTGACAAAGAAGCCAAATCCATTCAATGGAAAAAAGACAGCATCTTCAACAAACGGTGCTGGACCAACTGGATGTCTACATGCAGAAAAATGAAAATAGATCCATATTTATCACCCTGCACAAAACTAAAGTCAAAGTGGATCAAGGACCTCAACATAAAAACAGATACTCTAAATCAGTTGGAAAAAACAGTGGGGAACAGCCTAGAACTCATTGGCACAGGAGACAACTTCCTGAACAGAACACCAACAGCACAGGCTCTAAGAGCAACAATCAATAAATGGGACCTCATGAAGCTGAAAAGCTTCTGTAAAGCAAAAGACACTGTCATCAAAACAAAACGACAGCCTATAGATTGGGAAAGAATCTTCACCAAACCTTTATCTGACAGAGGGCTAATATCCAGTATATATAAAGAACTAAGGAAGCTGAAAAGCAACGAACCAAGTAATCCCATTAAAAAATGGGGAACAGAGCTAAACAGAGAATTCTCGAAAGAGGAACATCGAATGGCAGAGAAACACTTAAAGAAATGCTCAACCTCATCAGCCATTAGGGAAACACAAATCAAAACGACCCTGAGATTTCACCTTACACCCATCAGAATGGCCAAGATGAAAAACTCAAGTGATAACACATGCTGGAGAGGTTATGGAGAAAGGGAAACTCTTCTCCATTGCTCATGGGAATGCAAACTGGTACAACCACTTTGGAAGTCAATCTGGTGCTTTCTCAGACAATTAGGAGTAGTGCTACCTCAAGACCCAGCTATACAACTCCTAGGTATATACCCAAAATTTGCTCAAGTACACAACAAGGACATTTGTTCAACCATGTTTGTAGCAGCTTTATTTGTAATAGCCAGAACATGGAAACAACCCAGATGTCCATCAACGGAAGAATGGATACAAAAATTGTGGTATTTTTACACAATGGAATACTACTCAGCAATCAAAAAGGAGGAAATCATGAAATTTGCAGGCAAGTGGTGGGATCTAGAAAAGATCATTCTGAGTAAAGTATCCCAGAAGGAGAAAGACAAACATGGTATATACTTGCTTATATAGACCTACAAGATATGATAAACATAATGAAATCTACACACCTAAAGAAGATAATAAAGAAAGTGGACACGGGCAAAGATGAGCAATCCTCATTTAGAAAGACAAATGGGATGTGCATTGAACGTATGACAGGAGTCTACCACAAAAGGCATCTGAAAGACTCTACCTAGCAGTGTTTCAAAGCAGACACTAAGACTCATAACCAAACCCTCAGCAGAGTGCAAGGAATCATATGAAAGAAGGGGAGTTAGTATGATATGGAAAGGGTAAGAGCTCTACAAGGACCAAATATATCCGGGCACAGGGTCTTTTCTGAGACTGACACTCAACCAAGGACCATCTATAGATATAATCTAGAACTTCTGCTCAGATGTGGCCCGTGGTAGCTCAATAACCAAGTAGTTTTCCAAAGTAAGCGGAACAAGGACTATTTCTAACAGGATCTCAAGGGCAGGCTCTTTTACCTCCACACCCCCACCCCCCAGGGGAGGAGCAGTCCTATTAGGCCACAGAGGAGGACTTTGCAGCCAACCCTGAAGATACCTGATAAAACAGGGTCAGATGAAAGGGGAGGAGGTCCTCCCCTATCAGTGGACTTGGAAAGGGGCAGGAAGGAGACGAGAGAGGGAGTGTGGGGTTGGGGAGGGGATGAGGGAGCAGGATACAGCTGGGACACAGAGTTAACAAAATGTAACTAAAAAGAAAAATAAAATTAAAAAAAAAAGAATCAAGAAGGAGGACTCTAAAATGCCCAATCCCCATTCAGAAAGGCAAAGAGGATGAACATCAAAAGAAAGAGAAAACAAGGAACAGCACAGGAGCCTACCACCAAAGGCCTCTGAAAGGCTGTACCCTGCAGGGTATCAAAGCAAATGCTGAGACTTATGGCCAACCTTTGGACAGAGTGCAGGGAATCTTTTGAAAGAAGTGGGAAATAGTAAGACCTGGTGTGGACAGGAGCTCCACAAGGAGAGCAACAGAACCAAAAAAATCTGGGCACAGGGGTCTTTTCTGAGACTGATACTCCAACCAAGGACCATTCATGGATATAACCTAGAACACCTGCACAGATGTAGCCCATAGCAATTCAGTGTCCAAGTGGGTTCCATAGTAATGGGAATAGGGACTGTCTCTGACATGAACTGATTGGCCTGCTCTTTGATCACCTCCCCCTGAGGGGGTGGGGCAGCCTTACCGGGACACAGAGGAAGACAATGCAGCCACTCCTGATGAGACCTGATAGACTAGAATCAGAAGGAAGGAGAGGAAGACCTCCCCAATCAGTGGAATTGGGGAGGGGCATGAGTGAAGGGAGAGGGAAGGTAGGATTGGGAGGGGAGGAAGGAGGGAGCTACAGGGGGGATACAAAGTGAATAAAGTGTGATTAATAAAAATTAAAATAAAAGAATATACCTTAAAACCTATAGAACTGATTTAAAAGAGGTTTGGTTTCCTTTGTTTGTTTGTTTTTTGAGACAGGTTTTCTCTCTGTAGCCTTGGCTTTCCTGGACTTGCTTTGTAGACCAGGCTGACCTTGAATTTACAAATATCCGCCTGCCTCTGCCTCCCTGAGTGTTGAGATTAAAGCTATGCACCAACATTCTTGGCTTAAAAGAAGGTTTTAATAAGGGAGAGAGATAAAGAATCAACACACAAAATCAGTAGGGTGTTTTGTTGTTGTTGTTGTTGTTAATATTCCAAAAAACAAACAAGTTGAGAAAAGAAACAGGGAATATAATTCCATTCATAACACTTCAAAAATACTTGGATTACACTTCAAAAATATTGTTCCTAAGAATAAGCCTAACCAAGAAAGTGAAATACATCAACAAGAAAAATTTAAAGTACTGAAGAAATAAATTAAAGACACTGAAAGATGGAAAGTTTATCAACAAAATTAATATCATGAAAATAACTATACTACTAAATGTGACCTACAGACCTAATAATATTCCCATCAAAATTTCAATGGCATTCTTCACAGAAATATAAAAATAGAGCAACTTTGTAAAACAGACCCAGATGCATTTAATTTAGAATAATAATAATAATAATCATAAATCAAACAGGAAATGAATCTCCACTAACCCATGCAATAAACAAAACTAATGTTTAACGGTTAAGAACTCTGCTTAATTTCAGCCATTGAACCACATACACTGGAGCAAACTACACATATCTAATTGATGACAAACTAATGTCTTAGCTCCAGTAGCTCCACTCATTTCTCTTTCCACTTCTTGGACCCTTCTGTTGTCTCATCCTATACACCACTGAACTAGTAAGTCCCCAATTAATTCAGGTGCTAACCATCCTCCCTCACACTCTCTGTTTTAACTTCATTGCCATTGTGCACAGAATACCTCCTGAAACACCACACCACTTGAAATCTTATCCATACTTACAAGTCCAATTTGAATGCTCACTTCTGCTGGTTTGATTTTCATTGCTATGATGAAACACTTATAAAAGCCAACTTGAAAAGGAAAGCATTTATTTATCTCCTAGGTTGTAGTCTATCATTTTGGGAAGCCAGGACAGAAACTCAAGGAAGGCACTTGGATTACAAACCAATGAAAAAGTAGTGCTTATAACTGTTCTTCTAGCACCTCCTTACACTTACCTTTCTTATACAAAACCCACCTGCAGAGAGGTGGCAGTGCCTACAGTGGGGCTATGACTTCCTACCTTGGGTAGTAATAAAGAAATTTCCTCACAGACATGTTCAAAACAAAACTGTTGGAGGCATTTCTTCCACTGTATCTTCTCAGGTGTGTCCAGCAGACAACTGAAATTAGCCATCACACTACTCCTCACTTTCTCACCTCTAAGCTTTCGTAATTTATTGCATGTCTGTTATAAACAGATGCTATAAGCAAACACTTGTTACATTCACCTAATGAGGTTGTATTTCTCAGCATCTCCTGTTTGTTAATACAATAAATAGCCTGCATTCTAGTCTGCTTTAGTACAACTTTAGTTTACATTTGCTGCCCCTGAATAAATATTGTCAAAACTTACATGATGGTATGGATTTGGTGATGAATGATACAGTCACACTATTAATTAGTATTTTGACAGTCAAATCTGAGTCTTACTCATTCGTGTAATTTCCTCAGTATTGGAACAGTACCACGTGTAGAATGGTTGATTAATAAGTGTACAATGATAAGCTATAGAACAAAGTGCTTCTGTTGGGAACTGTGTGGTTTCCTTTTGCTCTCTTATCCAGAGAGAGAGAGAGAGAGAGAGAGAGAGAGAGAAAGAAAGAGAGAGAGAAAGGGCAGCTGATAGCTCAGAATGTGAGAAAAGAACCACCCTTCAGTGTCTCCCCTCTTCAGCCATACATGTGAATTATAGAACCCTAGACCAGCCTTGGAATAAGTAATCTCACTTTAACTGTGGGGATTTTATTGTTTGTTTCCTTTTACATTTCTGATTTTGTTAATTTGGATATTATCTGTCTTCCTTTTAGTTAGTTTGGCTAAGGGTTTGTCTATCTTTTGATTTTTCCAATGTACCAGCTCTTGGTTTCTCTGATTCTTTGTATTGTTCTCTTTGTTTCTAATTTATTAAATTCATGCCTGATTTTGATCATTTCCTGGTGTTTACTCATTTTAGGTGGGTTTTGTTTTTGTTTTTGTTTTGTTCTAGAGCATACATATATATGTATATGTATATATATATATGTCATTCACTTGTATCCCTGTCGTAGCCCCCTCCCTCTTTCCCTCCCAATCCCACCCTACCTCCATCATCTCCTCCTTGCCCCCTTCCAAGTCCACTGATAGTGGAGGTCCTCCTTCCCTTTGTTCTAGAGCTTTCAGATGTGCAGTTAAATTGCTAGTATGAAATCTCTCCAATTTATTTATGAAGGTACTTAGTGCTGTGGACTTTTTTATTAGAACGGCTTTCATTGTGTCCCATAAGTTTTGGTATGTTGTGCCTTCATTTTTGTTGACTTTTAGGAAGTCTTTAATTTCTTTTTTTTTTTATTTCTTTCCCAATCCAGTGGTCATTTAATAGAATATTGTTCAGTTTCCATGAAGTTGTAAGCTTGCTGTTTTTTCTGTTGTTGTTGAAGTCCAGCTTTAAACCATGGTAATTTAATAAAATACAAAAGATTATTCGATTTCTTGTACCATTTGAAGGTTGCTTTCTGACTAACTATATGTTCAATATTGGAGAAGGTTCCACAAGGTGCTCAGAAGAAGGTATATTCTTCTGTGTTTGGGCAAAATGTTCTGTAGAGGTCTGTTAAGTCCATTTGTTTCATGACATCTGTTGTTTTCATTATTCCTCTCGTTTCTTTTTTTTATCTTTTTTAAAATTTTATTTTTCTTTTTAGTTACATTTTGTTAACTCTGTGTCCCAGCTGTATCCCGCTCCCTCATTCCCTCCCCAACCCCACACTCCTTCCCTGGTCTCCTCCCTACCCCTTTCCGCGTCCACTGATAGGGGAGGACCTCCTCCCCTTTCATCTGACCCTGTTTTATCAGGTATCTTATCAGGTATCTTCAGGACTGGCTGCAAAGTCCTCCTCTGTGGCCTAATAGGACTGCTCCTCCCCTGGGGGGTAGGGGTGGGGAGGTCAAAGAGCCTGCCCTTGAGATCCTGTTAGAAATAGTCCTTGTTCAGCTTACTTTGGAAAACTACTTGGTTACTGAGCTACCACGGGCCACATCTGAGCAGAAGTTCTAGGTTATATCCATAGATGGTCCTTGGTTGAGTGTCAGTCTCAAAAAAGACCCTGTGCCCGGATATATTTCTTGATGACCTGTCTATTAGTGAGAATGGGGAACTGAAGTCTCCCACTATTAATGTGTGGTTTTTGATGTGATTTAAACTTTAGTAAGTTTATTTTATTTTATTAATGAATGTGGTTGCATTGTATTTGGGGCACAGATGTTCAGAACTGAAATGTCTTCTTGGTGGAATTTTCCTTTGTTGAGTATGAAAGTATTCCCCATCTCTTTGGATTAATTTTGGATGAAAGTCTATTTTATTAGATATTACAATGGCTACTCCAACTTGCTTATTGGGTTCTTTTTCCTGGAAAACTTTTCCAGCTCATTAATTTGAAGTGATACCTATCTTTGCAGAGGTGTGTTTCCTGTGTGCTGGAGAATGATGGGTCTTCTGTTTATGAATTTGTGAGCCTGTGTCTTTTTGTTGGGGAATTGAGTCCATAAATGTTGAGAGATATTAATGACAAATAGTTGTTAGTTCCTGTTATTTTGGTGTTGGTAAAGGTAGTGGGTTTGTGTGCTTCTCTTCTTTTGGTTTTGATGCAGTGGAGTTATTTATTTCTTGTGTTTTCTTGGGTATCTTTAACATCCTTGGGTTGGCATTTTCCTTCTATTATCTTCTCTAGAGCTGGATTTGTGCATAGATATTGTTTAGATTTGGTTTTTTTCAAAGTATATATTGTTTTCTCCATCAATGGTGTTTGAAAGTTTTGCTTGGTATAGTAGTTTGGTTTGACATCTGTGTTCTCTTAGGGTCTGCATGATTATCTGCACAGGCCCTTCTGGCTTTTAAGTCTCTTATGGGAAGTCGGGTTTAATTCTGATAGGTCTGATTTTATATATTGTTTTTTTTCCCCTTGTGGCTTTTAATATCCTTTCTTTGTCCTGTATATTTGGTATTTTGATTATTATGTGGTGTGAGGATTTTCTTCTCTGGTCTAATCTAGTTAGTGTTTGGTAAGCCTCGTGTACATTTCTAGGCATCTCTTTCTTCACGTTGGGGACATATTCTTCTATGATTCTGTTGAAAATGTTTACTGGACCTTAGAGGTGGGAGTCTTCTTCTTCTATTCTTATTATTCTTGTGTTTGTTCTTTACATAGTGTCCCAGATTTCTTGAAACTTTTTAGATTTAACATTTTTCTTTAACAAATGTGTTTAATTCTTCAAGTGTATCTTCAGTGCCTGAGATCCTCTCCTCCATCTGTTGTATTCTGATGGTGATGCTCACTTCTGTAGTTCCTATTCTCTTCCTTAAGTTTTCCATCACCAGGATTCCCTCAGTTTATGTTTTCGTTACTTTTTTTTTTCTATTTCCATTTTCAGGTCTTGGATGGTTCTATTCATTTCCTTGGCCTGTTTTACTTTATTTTCCTGTATTTCTTTAAGGGATTTATTCTTTTCCTCTTTAAAGAACTCTACCTGTTTGATTGTATTTTTCTGTATCTCTTTAAGTGTTTTATTCCTCTTTAAAGGTCTCTATAATCTTTATAAGAATATAAAGATCACTTTGTTGTGTTTCAGTTAGGATATCTAGTGCTTGCTGGGTTCCAGTGGATCCATATTTCCCTGGCTCTTATTAATTGCATCCTTTTTGTTTGTTTGTTTCTATATCTTCCTTTCAAAGTCTCAGAACTCATTCCTTATAGAAGACACCACAAGGCACAATATCAAAAGTGCAGACTGTTTCTTCAACAGACACTGAACTTGATGAATCGTTTGAGCTTGGACTTTCTAACTTCCAGAACTGTTAGAAATACATGCTGATTATATATAATTTCTCATTATTCATTATTTTGTTATATTTGCATGAATAAACTAAGGCCTTGGGTTAATAATGGACAAGGAATCATGGGACACAGCATTCCACCAAAACCTTACCCTCAAACTTTTGAGTATGACTACTTTCTTCCTTGCAGAAACCTTATCTAGGTGTAGCCAGGAGTTCATAAGCACCAAACTAATTATTTTGTTGCTGAAAGCCAGTCATCCCTCAGACTTCCTGTTTAGCCCTGATCCATGCTCTCAAGAGTATTGCTTGGAAAGAAAATTGAGGAAGGAAATGGCCAGCACATTTCAAGTCCAGCTGAAACAATAGCCCAAGTGTAGACCCTGACTTCAAAGACAAAGCTGACTTCTTCTGCATTCATTCAGCTGTGGCCTTTCTGTTTAAAGAAAAACTCTGTGTTTCAAATCATTTCCCTTAGGAGATCCTAACAACAACAAAACTCCATAAAGAATTGTCTCAAAGACCCCATCAGCACATATCTCTTTGGTTCCTGTTGTGGATTGAATTATGTGCCTTAAAAAATGAACAAGTTCGAACCCTAACCTCACATTGCCTCAAAAAAGTGATCCTATTTGAAAATAGGCCTGATGTAGATGTAATTAGTCAAGGTTGTTCTTATTCCAAAATGACTGCTGTCTTTATAAAAAGGGAGAGTTTCTAGATAAGCACATAAAAAGAGAATACCAGTATTTAAACTATTATACACAAAAACATATTTAAATATGTTATATTAAATATATTATATTTAAATATAAATTTAAAAAATATTAAAAATGCTAACAATAAATATTTAAAATATTAAAAAATACTAACATTATAGTGACAATGCTTCTATCAGTCAAGAAATACCAAAGATTGCCCCAAACCATAAGAATCTATAAAAGAGGCATGGAACAAGACTGTAAATGAAAAATAAATGCCAGCAATAACATGACCTCTGATTTCTATTCTCTAGCACTGTGTGATAATACAGAAATGTTATGATGGTTCATTATGGCAGCTGGAGCAAGCTAGTCCAATTTCAACGGCTCACAGATCTATTCAAAAAGATTGGTCATAAATGATTATCGGTGCTTAAATGTCACACTTATTATTCTGAGGTTCACTTAAAATAAAAAAAAATATTTTATCTTTAATCAAGTGTGTGTGTGTGTGTGTGTGTGTGTGTGTAAGAAAGAGAGAAAGAGAGAGCCCCTTATTTTGTTACCCACAGATGCCAGAAGTGTGGGATCTCTTATAGCCGGAGTGATAGGCAGTTATAAGCCAGCTGCCATGGGTGCTAGGAATCAAACTTAGGTCTTCTGGAAAAGTAATATGTATCCCTAACTAATGAAACTTCTCTCTAGCTCCCTGAGATTTACTTTTGATCCTACTTTCTTCAGCCCTAGACCATTGGTCACTGCACTTGTTGATTGTTTATATATTTTCAAGGTATGGTTTAACAACTAGGAGCCAAGCCTCAAGTGCCAGGCTGAGTTGAGTATAAACTCTCTGACCCTAAGGAAAGGTTATTCTCTGTATGTCTGTTTTCTTGTGCCTGGATGGGAATAAGAGTAATACCTGTCCACAAAACTCAGATAAGAATTGAGTTACTCTATATAATGTATCTATAAGAATACTATGCAAATGTTATTATTAAGAGCAAAAGGATATTGCTAATTTTTTCAACATTGCATATCTAATGCCAGTAATAGTGTTCAGTGAATGTGTATTAGATGACTACTTTCATGGACCAATGGATTAATAGTTTCATCTACTAAGGTCTCTGGTTAGAAAGTTCACTGTGGACCATTCATGGATATAACCTAGAACCCCTGCTCAGATGTAGCCCATGGCAGCTCAGTATCCAAGTGGGTTCCCTGGTAAGAGGAACAAGGACTGTCTCTTACATGAACTCATTGATGGGTTCTTTGACCACCCTCCCAAAGGAGGAGCAGCCTTGCCATGCCACAGAGGAAGACAATGCAGCCAGTCCTGATGAGAGCTGATAAGCTAAGGTCAGATGGAAGAGGAGGAGGACCTTCTCTTTCAGTGAACTTGGATAGGGGAATGGGAGGAGATGAGGGAAGGAAGGTGGAATTGGGAGGAAATGAAAGAGGGAGCTACAGCTGGGATACAAAGTGAATAAACTCTACTTAATATAAAAAATAAAAATTTAATTTAAAAAAATGAAAAAAAAGAAAAAGAAAGTTCACTGTGGACTGTCAATTATTCAGGGGTTTAGAAAACACTAACTTATTAACATATGTCACCAATCATTCCAGAGATGAAAGCTCAGAAGCTCCACTCTTCCAAAGTTTTGTTCTAAAGCACACATCATTTGGCCTTACAATCAGTTTCCTTTTCACATACCCATAAAGGCTTGCAATTTAAGTTAAGCAAGTAACAAAGACCACAATTCATAGTTAGTTCACCTTAATTTGAGAAGGGTTAGAAAAAATTGTTGGAATTTTTGAGTTACCATTTTTTCATGTATTTATAAAAATTTCATGAGTGTCCTTTTGAACTTGCCATTTCTTTTTAAATGCCCATTCAAATTAACCAAAGTAAAGAAAAATGGCTCATTTCATCAAAGCTCCTTTCTCTCAAAAGAGACTTGTGGGACCATGCTGTAACACTCTGTGTGACACAAGTGACAGAATTCTTTTTCAGAGCTATAATCTTAGAAAGCCTGGTTTTGAGGAAATAGCCTCTTACTGCATAACTGAAAGCTAAATTAATCATGTTCATGAAATATTTCCTATCTCTTAGGGGCTGGAGAGATGGCTCAGAGGTTAAAAGTATGTATTATTCTTACAGAGGACCCCTGTTGCATTCCTAACACCCATATTGCAGGACTCACAACTGCTTGTATCTACAGCTCCAGGGGTCTGACACCTCTAGCCTCTGAAGGGCACCTGTACTCATATGCTCATAGCACCCCCCACAGACTTACAAATAAATCTTTAAAAATATCCACATATCTCATAATCTATGAAAGTCATTTGCAGCACAGGTCAATGCAGTTAGCATTTCCTAACACACACACTCATACACATGTGCACACACACAAACACATACACAAAGGCAGTATCAGCTCCTTTCAATTATATAGCAAAAAATAGATGAGCTGAAAAATAGAAATCAGAATAAATAACCACAAAATTCTGTGTTTCCCAGGTGCTTAGGATGTTCTTTGACATGTTGTTACACATACTGGCCACTAATGTCTCTTCAGAACCAGCCTTAGGTCTCAATAACCTCTTCCACTACTGTTCCACAAGAACCCTAAGCTTCTGGAGCAAGCTCCTATGTGAACTCACAGCATTATCCAGCTGACTGCATAATGTGCTCAGTATCTGGGGAAAAATGCTGGGAAAAGCACAGAGCAGGAACACAGTGTAAAATTGAAGAAAGACATATGTCCAGTACAAGAGGAAGATTAATGAACTCTCTATCTGTTCCAGAGAAAATGGATTAAATGGGAAAAGATGGAAAAATAGTCTGAGAGGTTGGAAATAAGAACCACAAGAAAAAATGAAAGTAAAGGAAAAACAACCACAGAATTACTAAAACCATGAAAATAAGGCTGGGTTTTCACTCAACTTTAGTGCTACAAAGTAGGTCCATCATAATTATGTCTACATTTTTTTTAATTTTATTTTATGTGCATTAAGGTGATGGTGTCAGATCCTTTGGAATTGGTATTACAGGCAATTGTGAGCTGCCATGTAGGTGTTGGGAATTGGAATTGAACCGGGGTCCTTTGGAAGGGCAGACAGTGGTCTTAACCACTGAGCTATTTCTCCAACTCTTACATTTTTTTCTAAAGGAAGAGTGAACCAGCTATGCACATCCCGTTACCTTTGACTTCATCTTGGTCTCTTGGACCATAAAACTTCTACATAATAAACTGAACAAGCCCCCCTGAATTAGCTTCCTAAGGGCAGGTCATGGTAATGGGGTACAGTCTGAGGAAAAGAGTTGTAATATCCTATGTAAGTGGAGTCACCAGACTGGAGGCTTAGGATATGGGAATTTAACTAATTTTTATGAGACACTTAAGAAAAGCCAAACATTCTCCTGGCCAGGATACATATCACAATGAAAGTATAAAATATCATTTCACTGTTGTACAGAGAAGGCATGTAAGATTCCACTAGAACCACCCAGCCTCAGTCTGGGACCTTAAGAAAGAACTGGGAAGATCTTAGTGCTCTGATAAGTTTCAAATGTCTGGCACCTACACGTGGAGATTCACATTCCTAAAAAACAAGCCTGTGACATGTGTAGAGCAGATACTCACTTGATCATTGACCTGAGCAGAAAGTTCTGTGTTTTTTATTATATATTAATACTATTGCTGCCCATATTTGACACATTTGTATAAAACTTTTTGTCATAAAGATGTCAACATAATTCAACAGGAAGAAAATGAGATCTTAAATGACACTAAGACAAATATGTTGAGGGATGGTAACCAAAGTTCCAACCCTGAGACTCACATAGCAAAATGGTAGAATCAAGTTTCATAGGTTCTTTTGACCTCCACGATCATATCTCACACATATATAAGAAGTAAATAAATACAGTTAATTTTTTAAGAAAATAAAGTTGAACTCAATAAATCACAATATCTACAAACATTACTATAATCATGAGCATAAAATGTATCGGGTATTACTGTAAAATTCTTAGAAGAAAACATGGGTTTGCATTTCCATTACTTTGAATTAGACAATTGTGTATGTGTGTATATACATATATATATATATACAATATATATGACATATATATGACAACTGCAGAGAAAGTAAAGTAAAAAGAGAAAAATAAGTTAAACACGTCATAAAAATTAAAATTTTTTGCACTTCAAAGAACATCAACAAAAAAGAAGATAAACCCTATAGAACTGAAAAGTTGTCTATAAACTTTACACTTATGAGAGACTTATAGTTAGGAAAATTAAAGAATTATTCCCAAGAAACAATTAAAAATCTAGTAACCCAATCAGTAAAATGCATGATGCATTGGATGTGAATAAAATTATACAAATAATCAAAGATCAAATAAGATAGTAAATATTAGAGGAATTCAAATCAAAACTACAATGAGATACTACTTTATACATACTATAATGGCTAATATTTAAAAGATAGATAGTGGAAAGTCTTATTTGAGGATATGGAGAGCTAGAATCATTATGTATTCATGAGATTGTCAAATAGTGTCACAGGTAAGTGTCATTTTGGAAAACAGCTTGATAATTACTCAAATTGTTAAACACAGACTTACCATGTAACCCAGAAATTTCACTCTTAGGTATATGCCAAGAGAAATAAAAACAAGTATTCACATGAAATTTTATATATAAATATCAATAGTATTATTTACAATAGTCAAAATGTATAAACAACTCAAAAGTCCCTAAGTGATGACTGAGTAGACAAAAGTGGGATCATTTTGCAATGAACTATTATTTTAAAGCAAAGAATGAAATATGGTTACATGGTAAAACTTGAATGAATTTGAAAACATTATGCTATGTAAAAGAACCTATACCCATGCCTAGAGACACAGACCTATACTCTGGAATTACATACTAGTGATGGTTGCACAATTACAGATTACTTAATAAGCAGAACAAAACAGAACAAACAAACAAAAAAACCCTCTAGGTTGTCACCAGCAACATGACTCAGTGGGTAAAAGCACTTGCCATATTACCCTTATAACTTGAGTTCAATACTCAGAATCATAGTGAAAGGAAAAAACTGTCTCAAATATATGCCCTCTGATCACTACATCTGACACATGAGCCATGACCTGAATGTGCATACATAGACACACAAATGCACTCTTGAGTGTGCTTATATACACACATACACATGCACGCATACACACCATACATACACAATATAAAGTAAATTAAAAAGATGTTTAAAGAAATACTGAATTGTATAATTCAGAAAAAAAACACATTTTATGATTTTATGATGTATAAAGAATAACTAGGGGGAATCCAAGATGGCGGTGACCAGCGCTCACTGTATCTGAGAGGTAGAGGATCTGAAACTCTGAAATTGGTGAGTGGAGGGGCAACTGAAGTTAGAAAATCAACACTGGGGCTTTCTGGATGAGAAGGGACATCACATGAGCTGAGACCATTTAGATCAGGTCACCCTTGGATTCCTCTGGGGATGAAGAGTAGCGAATATTTGAACCCCTTGCATTTCCCTTTTTCGGGCCTCCCTCCTCCTCAGTGGAGCCAGCCCACAGTGCCACAGATTCTTAGCACAGAACTCACTGCCTGGGGACTGAGACAGCAGAGGCGGGGCTCCTAGCTCCTCAACCACAGCTGCCAGCTATACCAGCCTTCCGAGTTCCAGATCCACGGTACCATCCTTCCAGGTCCTGGGTCTGCAAGTGGCTGTATGGCCTCTACAGGGCCTCCCAGCCAGTGACTATAAGGGCTGTCCAATCTCTCAGTGGCAGACAGCTGGCTGGACAGCCAGAAAACTCCACCAGACCTGCCAAACCACCCAGGTACACCAGGCACTGGGCCACCTAGGTCTGTGGACCACATGTGTCTCCTCAAGATTTCCAAGCAGGCACCTGGACTGGGCACAGAGTTCCACAGCTGAAGCAGGACTCCCAAATTCGGCGGCTGCAGCGCCTCTGAGCTGACTGAATGCATAAACCCACATTTGCAGGACCAAACCTGCAAGTAGAGAACATGGTAACCCCTGTGCTTTCCAATTTAATCTGCTATAGAGTGAGTGCGCCTTCAAGAGCCTGCAGGGCCCCATATCCAGGGTCCATCTAAGATAGCAGCCAGATATCAGACCCCTCCCACCAACACACCCACTGTGGGAAACAGGGATTCTTGAGACATTGAAGCCAGTGCTCTGAGGGTCTACCAGGAAAGTTCAGACAAATAACTCCTGGAACTCAGTCAGAGTACCAGTACCCTGTAGGCCACTGAGGTATTCAAGGAATCTGCCCAAGCAAATTACACCCGCGATTACCGCCAAGGCCTTTGAACATAATCAGCAACTGCAACCATTTTGGTGCCTACAAGGCACCCCTCCCTCACACTCAAAGCTTCTACATTTTCTATCACCCTGTCCTTCAAGGCATACTTCCACACTCATACACACTCACACTCTCCCTCATTTATGCATCTGTGCCCATGGACTTTCCTCCCTAAGGTACAGATGTAACAACATGCACATGCTGAAACCACTGGTCCTCTCTCATCTTCCTGCAGAATCCAGGAACAAGCAGTGAAGGTTACAGATAAGCAAATGGCCAGAGGTTGGCATAAAAACACATCCAACAAAAATCAGGAAATCATGGCTTAACCCCCAAAATACTCCCATACATCGGAAACACAGGAAAATTACTTTAAAGCTATGCTTATCCAGTTATCAGAGGCACATAAAGAGGAAATAATCAAATCTCTCAGAGAAATAGACACAAAAATAGAGGCTGATAAAGAGGAAACGAACAAATCTCTCAAAGAGTTAGCCACACAAGTGGAGACAAATAAAGAGGAAATGAACTAAGCTCTCAAAGAAACACAGACAAATATAGCTAAACAAATAAAGGCACAAGAGGCACAACTAGTGGTATATAGAGAGGAAACCAAAAGAATAGAGACCATCATAGAGAGACAGGAATCCACATCCAAACAAATGAAGGAAATGGTGCAAGGAATGAAAATAGAATTAGAAGCAATAGGACTTTGTGTCACTAGCATACAACATGAGAATTTTTCCTGTGCTGCAAATCTGTCTAAACAATTGTCTAGCTATATTTTAGGTAATTGGACTGGAGAATTCGATACTATGATGGAGCAGCTGAAAGTGGCCATTATCACAGTAAATTCTACCAGAGTGGACGCAGGACTAGCCACAGGATTATCACCATGGATTGCTGCAGCCATGAATCATCTGAAGGAATATGCAGGCATGGGAGCGTTAGCAGGCCTTCTGGTGTTGGTCTCCTTGGTTTGCCTGTGGTATATATGCAAGATTAGAGTCTCACAACAGCATAATGCAGCCATGACCATTCAGGCCTTTACAGCCATTGAAGCAGGACATTCTCCCCAAGCATGGTTGGATACCATAAAAAGCTAAAATGTTATGCTCAGGATGCGAGGCTAAGCACTGCACTCAGGGTCAGCTGCTTTCGACCCAGAGAGGAGCATGTCTGATTGCATGCGGGTTGATGCCCCAGGTCCCGCCTCTGAGAAAAAGGTATCAGACGGGTCTGATGCTCTTTGGGTGGATGACACCTAAATGAACATCAGTACAAAGTCCCAATTTATTTCTAATATCAGAGATCAGATCTCTACTCTTGCCTGATGCGTCTAAACCAAAAAGGGGAAACTGTAGAGAGCTGCATAATGCCGTGCCTTAAAGATGGAGCTGGTTTCTGCCTTCCACCTTCCCGATGGTGAGTGCTCTCTGTCACAAACAACTCCACATTTGGCTAAGGCTGAGGATCTGGCTTGCTTCCATGTATGTGGACCTATCTGCATTGCCCACGTGGCACGCTGGGGTTGGCTACCCAGAGGCTATTTAAGCTGTGGGCTGGCTTTCCCCAGGGTCCGATGATTGTTCAAGGTTCCTGAATAAACTGCATTGAAAAAAAAAAAGAATGCATATGAAACACAACAATGTTATATTTTAATATTCAAACTTGAAATAATTTTTATATTTAAGAACTTGGAATGATTGACTTATATTTTAATCTCAGTGACTTTTTTTAACAGTGATTATACTTCTCCTTTTGCAATGGCTAGCAAACCAATGGAAAATTTAGTATTATAGTCCTGGGCTGTAATGCCTAGATGAAACATTCATTATCGTAACTTACTGAGATACATTGTCAGAGTAATCATGTGCGATCATGATTCATTAAATGGAGGGAAAAATAATAGTGCTTCTTTTAAAATGAAGCACTTATAACAGATGCAATGCCTTGAATCCTTCTCTTATTTTATTGCCTGTTATTCTAAAAGAAATATGGCAAAATAACTAGATACTTTAAAAGACAATAATAATATTTTTGGTGTTATACACATTGGGAACCTTGAGATGAAATCCCTGATAGGTCCTGTAAGAATCTGTCTGAGTTTCTAGATCATTCTCCCTTGCTGCATGTTGACATGGTAGAGGATATTGAGTGGGTCAAGAGTCTAAATAATTGCCATTAAGACTTATTATAAGGCATTAATCTTTCAACTAAAACTCACATCCCCAAATAATCCATCTCCCAATACTACTACAATGGGAATTATATTTCAGTTTGAATTTTGAAGAGTGAAGTGCACTCAACTTATAGAAATCTATTCTTATTCGTTATGCTTGCCCTGTCTTATGTTCTTGAAATTAGTTTTACTGTTTGATAACTGGTGTAACACTACTTTGCTAATTACAAGTTAATGACCCTTACCTGAGTAGCTAGAAATAATTCTCCAGCCAAATAAAGTTAGTTTTGATATTTACTTGACAGCCATATTTTTATATTATTTTGTATTTCCCCTCATTGATGTCAAAGTTGCACTTACAGAATGCTACCTTTTGAAATGTGTTTCCAGAGTTGTACTTAGATTTCCACATTTGCATTGGAGCATATTAGTGCACTTCAATAAAATACAGTATATTTTATTTTATTTATTTCTACTTTGTCTTTATTGAATCCTGGCAATTGTCACCAATGTATTTAATTGGTGTTTCTGTGGAGAGATAATAGAATTTTTCTAAATTATATAATACATGAAGCGTGGGGAGACCCAGTAAGATATACCTGACTGGTGCCTGATAATTTCAGAACCAGCACTGAATTTCTTGACACTGTGTTTATTGTCTATGTGAATGCTCATCTCAATGAGACCCTTGACATTTAAAATGTTTTATGAAAAGAAAAACACGTTTTATCAGATTTTTACGTACCTGTTCAAAATGTCCAAAAATTTTAACTGCATTTGCAACTTGTATCATATCCCTTGAATTAAGCAAACTTCCACATATTTCATATTTAAAGTTTTCTCTTGTTAGAGGAAAAAAATAAAATTGCTGCAAAAGTCTAAAAAAAAAAAAAAAAGAAATACAGGAAGATGCTGCCATGCCAAACAGTTTTTGGCATTCAGAGAGGAAATGAACAAATCACTGAAAGAAATAAAAAAAGAGGAATGTTCAAACAAACAGCTGAAGGAATTGAAGGAAAATCAGGAAAATACAGTCAGACAGGTGACAGAAATCAATAAAACGATTCAAGATCCGAAGATAGAATTGGAAAAATTAAAGAAAACACTAATGGAGGAAATCATGGTGAGGGAGAACCTAGGAAATATAAAACAGGAACTAGAGAGGTAAGCATAACCAACAGACTAGAAGAGATGGAAGAAAGAAACTCAGGTGTGGAAGATACAATGGAAGAAATCGATGTATTCATAAAAAAATAATAATAAATCTAAAAAATTCCTGACACAAACCATCCAAGAAATCGAAGACAACATAAAAAGACATAACCTAAGAATAATAGGAATAGAGGAAAAAGAAGATTCCCTACTCCAAGGCCCAGAAAATATTTTCAACAAAATCATTGAAGAAAATTTCCCCAAACTTAAAGGAGAGGCCAATAAGAATACAAGAAGCCTACTAGAGAACACCTAATAAATTAGACCAGAAAAGAAAATCCTCCTGTCACATAATAATTAAAACAGTAAGTATACAGAACAAAGAAAAAATACTAAAAGCTGCAAAGGAAAAAGGCCAAGTAACATATAATGGCAAACCGAACAGAATCACACCTGACTTCTCAACAGAAACTATGAAAGCCAGAAGAGCCTGAATGAATATCATGCAGACCCTAAGAGAACACAAATGTCAGCCTAGGCTACTGTACCCAGCAAAACTCTCAGTCCTCATAGACAGAGAAAACAAGATATTCAATGACAAAAACAAATTTCAACAATACCTACACAGAAATCCAGAGTTACAGAAGATACTAGAAGGAAAAATACAACCCAAGAAAACTAACTACTTTCAAGAAAACACAGGAAATAAAAAACCTCACTACAGAAAAACCAAAAGTAGCCAAACACAAAAACACACTACCATAACCAACATCAATATCAATGGATATAACAGTCACTGGTCATTAATCTCCCTCAACATCAATGGACTCAATTCTCCAATAAAAAGACACAGACTAACAGAATGGATGCATAAACAAGACCCAACAATCTGTTGCATACAAGAAACACACCTAAGTCACAAAGATAGACATTACCTGAGAATAAAGGGCTAGAAGACAGTTTTCCAAGCAAATGGACCCAAGAAGCAAGCAGGAGTAGCCATTCCAATATCTAATAAAAAATTTTCAACCGAAATTAATCAAAGGAGATAGGGAAGGACACTTCATACTCATCAAGGGAAAAATCCACCAGGAAGATATCATAATCCTGAATATCTATGCCCCAAATTCAAGGGCAGCCACATTTGTAAAGGAAACTTGAATAAAATTTAAACCACACATAGACCCCCACACATTAATAGTGGGAGACTTCAACACCCCACTCTCAACAAAGGACAAGTCAACAAAACAGAAATTAAACAAAGAAACAATAACATGAATCAAATGGACCTCATGGACATCTACAGAACCTTTCACCCAAACACAAAAGAATTTACCTTCTTCTCAGTACCTCATGGAACCTTTTCCAAAATAGACCATATAGTTGGACACAAAGCAAGACTCAACAGATATAAGAAAATTGAAATAATCCCTTGTAGCCTATCTGATCACCATGGACTAAAGATGGACCTCAATGACGAAAATAGCAAAAGGTCTACACACACATGGAAACTGAACAACTTGCTACTAAATGACAGTTGATTCAGAGAAGAAATAAAGAAAAAAATTAAAGACTTCCTAGAATTCAATGAAAATGAAGGCACCACATACCCAAATTTATGGGGCATAATGAAAGCAGTGCTAAGAGGAAAGTTCATAGCACTAAGTGCCTTCGAGAAGAAATTTGAAACACCTCATGCAAGCAACTTAATGGCTCACTTAAAAGCCCTAGAAAAAAAAAAGAAGCAGACACAGCAAAGAGTAGTAGATTGCTGGAAATAATCAAACTCAGGGCTGAAATCAATAAATTAGAAACAAATAAAACAATTCAAAGAGTCAATGAAACCAAGAGCTGATTCTTTGAGAAAATCAACAAAATAGACAAACCCTTAGCCAAACTAACTAAAAGGCAGAGAGACACTATCCAAATCAACAAAATCAGAAACGAAAAGGGGAACATAACCACAGACACTGAAGAAATCCAAACAATAATTTGGTCTTCCAAAGTCTATATGCCACAAAATATGAAAATGTAAACGAAATAGAAAATTTTCTTGACCGATTCTATATGTCAAAGCTGAATCAAGACCAGGTAAACCAATTAAATAGTCCTATATTCCCTAAGGAAATAGAAGCTGTCATCAAAAGTCTACCATTCAAAAAAAGCCCAGGGCCAGATTGTTTCAGCGCAGAATTATACCAGACCTTCAAAGAAGAGCTAACACCAATACTCTTCAAACTGTTCCACAAAATAGAAACAGAAGGAGCACTACCAAACTCATTCTATGAAGCCCCAGTCACCTTGGTACCTAAACCTCATAAAGATCCAACAAAGAAAGAGAATTTCAGGCCAATCTTCCTCATGAACATCGATGCAAAAATATTCAACAAAATACTTGCAAACCGAATCCAAGAACACATCAAAGATATCATCCACTACGACCAAGTAAGCTTCATCCCAGGCATACAGTGGTGGTTCAGCATATGGAAATCCATCAATGTGATCCACCACATAAACAAACTGAAGGAGAAAACTACATGATCATCTCCTTAGATGCTGAAAAGGCATTTGGTGTCATCTGGTGCTGATAAAAAGTCATCTGGTGATGATAAAAATTTGAGCTATGAGTTCAATGAGAGACCCTGTCTCAAAAAGTATAAGGTGAAGAGTAATAACAGAAAAAACCCTTGATATTGACCACTGCCCTCCAAATGCAGTCACAGAATACATACACACACACATGCACACAAACACATACACACAAATGGTGTTTCAGACAAAATGTTCATTGCCTTTTGTGTTTCAATAAATTGAAAAGTTTTCCTTTTATTAATAAATAATAAAATACTTATGAGGCTTTTGATACCTCTGTTTCCATGGAAAACCTAGAACTACCTGTAAGAAATAAGTGAATTTATTCATATCCTCTTTAAGGTTTTTGAACGTATTCATAATTGTTATTTTGAAGTATTTGTCTTAGGCTTCAACAATGTCTCCATTGGAAGCATATTGTCTTGGCTGTATGTATTTATGATCTTGTGCTGATGTCTAGACATTTGAAGTTATGATGATTGAGGTGCATCTAGCTATTGATATCTGGTCTTGTCTTTATTGGGCAGGTATTCCATTCTTTGGCTGCTGGTGTCCTTTCTGGACCCTACACAAGTGTGATATCTAGAGATTCTGTGGTAGAGAATGTTTCTGAAGCAAGTCAGTGGGTAATCTAATGGAGATGGGTGAGGAGGAAAAGCTGAGATTGATGTGGGAAAGAGATAAAGGAATCTTTACCACATAGAAAGGCAGGACCTTAAGGATTTGGAGATATATGAGGAAGCGTTTCCCCTAAAAGGATGCTGATGTAGAACAAGGAATCTGTCTGGAATGACAGCGTTGAAAGGTCTAGAGTGACCATGGGTCTAAAGCAAAAGCTGGAGTCTCCAGTGAATAGAGTTGGGTAGCAGAGGGGCTTCCCCAAGCAGGATGTCAAAGGACTAAGAGTAAGCCTAAACAAAGCATAGTGGAGGACAAGAAGAATAGTGAAAATCATCTACCTGAATCTCAGCCCACTGTGGATACTGGGGTCCCTGTAAAAAGTGTTTTTAGATATTTGTGGATGGTACGAAGGAATGTAGGTAGGCTAGAAAAGAAGGTTGAGAGGACCAGCTGGAAAGAGGTAAGCTGGATATGCACCAGAGATGTAATCTCCAAGTGTGGTGATATGACTGAAATTGGCCCTCTATAGGCTCATATATTTGAACACTTGGTCATCAGTTGGTAGTCTGTTTGAGAAGTATTAGAAGGTGTGGGCTTCTTGGAGCAAGTGTACCTTGTTGTGAAAGCATGACAATAATTGTGATGGGTTTTTGCCCTTTTCTAAAAGTCTACATAAGGCTAAATTGAAGAGTTTGGATTAATGTCATTGGCACAAAGGAGCTTAAGACAGCCTAGTATTGACTGTGCCAGGTGGTTATTAGTGATAATTCTTATCAGATATACAATAAAAAGGAGCAAGCAGAACAATGAAATCTGTCAAATTTACAGTTTGAGGAGAAAAGAAGCACCAGGAAGTTTAATGCCTATGCTCCAGAATATAAAAACTTTTTAAAAAGTCTGATTCTACATGGAATAAAGGGAGTGGCGACCTCAGAACAAACCTTCACCCAGCTAAGCTTTCAACTTAAAAAAGGAATTAAAGTATTTATAATACCCAAACTGATTTAGGTTATTCCATAATATGAAATAGCAGCATGGTTTCAGGTTCTTTCCCACATGAAATTCCTAGCTCTCTTAAATTTTTCCCAAGGCTTAAAGCTCCTCAGTACTTGTATATTCATTGAACTCATTTACCTTATATGCTTCTTTTATCTTATCTTTTTGGCCTACTTTTGTTTCTGCCTCTTCAAACCTGGAAAATATTGCTTGTATCTTTAACAACTAAAAGTTAAAAGCAATTTCAGCTTGTCTACTCTCATCTTCAAGTATATACACTGGTATGTGTAGAACACACACACTGATTATGTAGATCACTAGGAACAGTTTTAGAGAGATTCAATATCTTTTGGGTATGGATAATATTGAAAAAATTGTTTCATGAAGTTCTGCTCTACTGAGACGGCTGTCTCTGTTGGATTTTGGCCCATCTGCCACAGACCCAAGCATGTCTGTTTAAAAATTTCCTCAAAAGTAACTGTCCTGGGTCAGGATGGTCTCTTGATTCTATGACAGGGAGAAGAGCAAAACAAAACAGCACAGGAAAAGACACTTTGCTTTCTGTTTGAGAACAACTGAAAGTAAACTATCACAGATGTTACAAATGGCAGCCCTCTAAATACGACCCTACCATCTTGTCCTTGGTCTTCTTTACTATCATTAAAACGTTGGTTGGAACATTAACTTTCTCTATTTTAGGATTAGTAAATTCATTGGGTGTAGTTTTAAAAGAATCTGAAAAATTAAGGGTTACCTTAAAATCTGTTGTTAATCCCACCGCATGAGAGTAAGAACACAACCACAAATTTTGAGGCAAATTTGAAGCAAGCTTTATTAAATACTAGCCAGGTCCATTAATACTGGCCAGGTCTGTACCAGAGATTTCTGGAGTATGGTGCTGAATTACATTAGTCAGGGGCTTATAGAGGTAAAACCCACTAGGGTACATATTTCTCACCTTAGTCCAATCAGGGGCAAACATACATCCTGACATACTTCCTGCCTACTTACCTCTCACCTACATGCAATCAAGTACACCTCCTGTGCGGTTGGGGAAACCAAGCTTGTTTACAAAAGCAAAAACACTTGGCTTGTTATCTTACATGAACAGCTCCCAGCATTCCAGGAAGCTATCTGTCCTTGGAAAAGTAGGACTTGCAGGTAAAAGACACCTTGTTTTATAGATCTCTTAAGCACAGTAATTTAAAATTAAAACATAGCGTAAGATGCGTAATGACTCAACGCTTCCTGAGGGTGGGAGAGCACAGTATGAGCTGAGCTGGAAATTTTCAATTTCATAACTGAGAGAACTCTTTACACAGACCTGCCATTTCTAATTGCAATATAATCCAGGACTTAGCCATCACACTGTAACAAAAAGGGGGTGCTAGCAAAAGTTTTATGTATAGATAATCTTAATTTGCTTTAACATACCATATATGTAATATGAATTCGGCTATTGTTCAGGATTGGGGTGTTTGCCTGATGGGCTCACCTTGGAGTACCATGTGACTTGCTGCCATATTGGCACCTAATCTCATATTGGGGTAAATAACAACCCTGTGACGTTCAGCCATCTTGGCAGCCATGTAAATCAACCATCATTTTTACTATGGTTAAAGAAAGGGACTTCATACAAAGATAATAAACAGTAATATATATATATATATAAATTTATTATATATATAATAAATATAATATATATTATATATAATATATATATAATAAAATTTAAGAAAAAAGAAAGAAAGGGACTTTATGTGACTTCACTGCCATTGTGGTTAAGGTGATCACATGATATAACTCATCTAAGGAAGTGCCTATAAAGCAGCTAGACCCACTGAGCCCCCTGCTTTTCATTGTATCTCCCTTTTCTTAGACTAAGTAAGCAACACCTGGTTTCCAAGATGGTTTGTTTTAAAACTGAGACATATTAAAAATACATGTAAAAGTACATTATAAAATGGTCAAGAAAATAAGGTTTCCAGTCTGTCTGTAAACTTTGTTTATGGTTTAAAGTTGATTTTGACCCTAATGGGTCTATAATTTAAGAATTACAATTTTTAAGGCTCAAAGTTACAGGAATAAGATTAGAAAAATCCTAATCTTATAAAAGTGCTACTAAATTATTGTAACTTTTAGAAATAATTAAGACATATAAGTTAATAATCATTCCTTCTCAGTACAAATGTGATTTATTTACAGAGACATGCTTAGAAGGAAAGACCAGTTTATATCTCCATGTACAGCCTCCTGCATAGGTTGTCAAAATTAAGCCTAAAGCAAAACAAGTTTAAAGTAAACTTGAAATTTGTTTAATGCAAAATAATATTCAAATTAGGCATATATAATTGGTTATGAAAGATTAAATATTTGAGTAAAGTGGGTGAAATTTAAAATACACTTACATGTCAGAAAATCACCAGACTCAAGCAGTTCCCTGGGATGGAGCACAAGTTCTTTGGATGGAGTACTATCCTACCAGAGTAAATTGCATGCTAACCTCATTACAAGAAAAGGATGTGTGGCAAATAAGACCAGCCAGAAGTCTGCTGCTTTTGACTCCAGCTGCTTAAACCATACCAGCTCAGTCCATGTGTCATGTCTCCTCAAGTACAGGGGATGGATTCTTTTGCCCAGTGGAGAACCTCAGAGTTTTAACCATATCCTAAACATCTCACATGGTTGCCAAGATGGCTGAGAGGTAAATGACAATCAATCTGCCCTCAATATCTCCTGAACTGACATATAAGGATGTTTTGAACAGGGAAACCTTGTACCTAAGCCTACCACCTGGTTGGTGTGGTATCTGTAGGCCAGTTCAATTGGTCATATCCTTCACTAGAGCATTAATTTCTTTTTTCTTAGAAGAAGCTCAGTGAGTTTGAGGTCAGCCTGGTCTACAAAGTAAGTCAAGGACAGCCAAGGCTATACAGAGAAACCTGATCTCAAAAACAAAACAAAACAAAAAAAGCAGAAAGAAAGAAAGAAAGAAAGAAAGAAAGAAAGAAGTAGAAGAAGAAGAAGAAGAAGAAGAAGAAGAAGGAGAAGAAGAAGAAGAAGAAGAAGAAGAAGAAGAAGAAGAAGAAGGAAGGAAGGAAGGAAGGAAGGAAGGAAGGAAGGAAGGAAGGAAGGAAGGAAGGAAGGAAGGAAGAAAAAGATAATTCTAGCATCTCTACACTAACTACCCTGTACTCTAATTACTCATGTTCCCTCATTAAAGAAGGATGCCAGCTATTCAATCATCAAACTCACAGCTTTGGAAAGTTATTCAGAATATCCAAATGATATGATTGACAATAGAAATTTGCTTACTGCTATCAGTATGTAGTAACCTAAAGATTTGTCCATTAACAAAAGAAATAAAAAGTTGGCTTTAGTCTTCTATGTTAATTCAATCTATGATGTAAATTATTTATTACAGGTTTGGTACAACTGTTTTCACCTTTCATCTGTTGGTTGAGTATGGAATGAAAATGTAGATAGTCTTAGAAGGCTCATTTAATGGACTAATTTTAGAAACCTTTTTATATTTTAATTTTTTTTTCACAATTTATTCATTACATATCCCGATTGAAGCCCTCTCCTTCGTTCCTCCCAGTCCTATTCTCGCTCCCTCTTCCTTGATCCCCTTCCCCTAGTCTACTGAAAAGGAGAGATCTCCTCCTTTGCCATCTGCCCAAAACGTATGTAATCTCATCAGGACTTCCTGGATCCTCTTTCTCTGTGGTCTGGTAAGGCTGCATCACTAGGGGCAAGTGATCAAAGAGCAGGCAACTGAGTTCATGGCAGAGGAACCCTGTGCTCCCCTAACTCAGCAATCCACATGGAGACTGAGCTGCTAATTGGCTACATCTGAGCAGGGAGTCTAAATCATCTCCATTGGTCCTTGGTTGTTGCATTAGTCTCTGCATGACCCCCTGGGCTCAAATTTTTTAGCTTTCTTGGTCTGCTTGTGGGGCTCCTGTCCCTTCCATGTCCTTTAATCCCCACCTCTCTCTTCCTCTATAGGACTCCCGGTGCTCTGCCCAAAGTTTGTCCCTGAGTCTCAGAATCTGCTTCGATCAACTCTTGGATGGAGCCTGTCGTAGAACCCTCTGTACTAGGCTTCCATCCTGTTTGCTCCCTTCTACCGATCTGGTAACCTAAAGAAACTAAATACTAAGGAGGACCCTAGGGAGGGTGCTTAAATCTCATTCAGAATGGCAAATAGGTTAGAAACATTTTTAAATGAATAATTTACTCTTAGCAAAGCAGACATTGTCTCTGGAAACTTATTTTCAAAATTGAAAATAATTTCGTTTTGGGAAATACAACTTACAATTAAACTGTCTCTTGGAATATAGGTATAACAATTTGATGTTAACAAAAATATGTATTGTCATGTTTTCAAATGCTAGATATGCCCATTTAAGTTAAGATGATAGGCCCAACTTTTAATTTTTTTTTCAGATTGTTTCTAACAAAACTTTGTTTTACCTCAGATACTCTGTTTTGGTTCATTAAATAATAGCTGCTATTGCTAATATTTGAATCAAAAATATAAACTTTATCATATGTGAAAGCAAGGGGTACCACATAGACGTTTTCTGTTCAGATTCATTACTTGGAGATTGGAAGGGGAGAAGGGAGGGAGGTACATGGGGGATACAAAGTGAATAAACTGTAATTAATAAAAATAAAAACAATTAAATAAAAAAAGAGAAAACAAGAAAATATAAATGAAAGTAAACTGGAAACAAAAATTTTAAGATTTTGAACAGAAACTACAGAGGAAAGTTTTCTCAACAGATTATATGAGATGGAAGAGACCCTCTCAGATGTTGATGATATAATAGAAGAAATGAACACACTGGAAAAAAAAAGTTAAGTCCAAAAAAACCTTCTGACAGAAAAGATCCAGTGGAAATTATAAAAGACCAAACCTAAGAATGATTGGAATAGAAAAAAAGAGAAGAAACCCAGCTAAAAGGCCCATATATTCAACAGTCATTGAAGAAAATTTTCCTAACCTAAATATGAAAGGCCTATCAAGGTATAAGAAGCATAGGAAATACCAAATAGACTGGACCAGAAAAGAAAGTTCTCTTGGAACATGAATATGAAAACACTAAATGTACAGAACAAAGAAAGAATATTAAAATCTACAAGTGAAAAAAAGCAAGTAACATATAAAAGCAGATCTATTAGAATTACAGCTGACTTCTCAATGAAGACTGTAAAAGCCAGAAGGATCTGGACAGATGTAAGGCATACCCTAAGAGACCAGAGATGTCAGCCCAGACAACTATACCCAGAAAAACTTTCAATCACCATAGATGGAGAAAATAAATTCCGTGATGAAGCCAAATTTAAACAATATCTATCTATAAATCCAGCCCTATTGAAGGTTATAGAAGTAACACTCTGCAGTGGAAGAGGATGCTCTTAGTCCTGATGTGACTTGATGTTCTGGGGTAGGTTGATTTGGGAGTGTCTCCCCTTTTCTAAGAAGAAGGTGATGGGAAAAGGGTGAAGATGGTGGGAGGGTGGAGACCAACAGGAGAGAAGGGAGGGGCCTGAGTTCTAGATATAAAGTGAATACATAAATTAAATTTCAAAAACAATAAAAGAAGTAGAACTCCAACTGAGGAGATTGAAAATACCCATGAAAACAGAGGGAGTTGTCTCCTGAACAGCTGAGTTCAAGGCTGGTCCCCAATTTCTCTACCAATAGATTTAGTGGTTTTGGGTTTATGTTGAGGTCTTTGATCATCTGGGCTTGACTTTGTACAGGGTGATAAATATGGATCTACTTGCAGTTTTCTACATGTAGACATCCAGTTAAACCAGCACCATGTGTTGAAGATGCTGTCTTTCTTCTATTCTATTCTTTTGGTTCCTTTGTCAAAATTCAAGTGTCCATAGTCGCGTGGTTTTTTTTTTCTTGGTCATTGATTTAATTACATTAATCAACTAGTCTATTTCTATGCCAGTACCATGCAGTTTTTATTACTATTGTTCTGTAATACAACTTGAAATCAGGGATGAAGATACCTCCAGAAGTTTTTTTACTGTACGGGATTATCTTTGCTATTCTTGGTTTTTTTTGTTTCACCTTATAAAGCTGAGAGTGTGTCTGCTTTTCAATCACTTCGCCCTGGCAGGGCTACCTCACCAGATTGTGGGCAAAGAGGATGTGCTCAGTATTGAAGCAACTTGATGATTAGGTTGGTGGTAGGGGCACCTGTTTTCTGAGGAGTAGTGGTGGGGATATGGGAGAAGACAGAAGGAAGGTAGAACTGGGAAGAAAGGTGAGAGAGGGCTACAATTGGGATGAATTTGGAGAATTCGATACTACGATGGAGCAGTGAGAGTGGCCATTGTCACAGTAAATTCTACCAGAGTGGACGCAGGACTAGCCACAGGATTATCACCATGGATTGCTGCAGCCATGAATCATCTGAAGGAATGGGCGGGCATGGGAGCGTTAGCAGGCCTTCTGGTGTTGGTCTCCTTGGTTTGCCTGTGGTATATATGCAAGATTAGAGTCTCACAACAGTGTGATGCAGCCATGATCATTCAGGCCTTTACAGCCATTGAAGCAGGACATTCTCCCCAAGCATGGTTGGATACCATAAAAAGTTAAATATTACGCTCAGGATGCGAGGCTAAGCACTGCACTCAGGGTCAGCCGCTTTGGACCCAGAGAAGAGCATGTCTGATTGCATGCGGGTTGATGCCCCAGGTCCCGCCTCTGAGAAAAAGGTATCAGACGGGTCTGATGCTCTTTGGGTGGATGACACCTAAATGAACATTGGTACAAAGTCCCAATTTATTTCTAATATCAGAGATCAGACCTCTACTCTTGCCTGATGCGTCTAAAACAAAAAGGGGGAACTGTAGAGAGCTGCGGAATGCTATGCCTTAAAGATGGAGCTGGTTTCCGCCTTCCACCTTCCCGATGGTGAGTGCTCTCTGTCACGAACAATTCCACATTTGGCTAAGGCTGAGGATCTGGCTTGCTTCCATGTATGTGGACCTATCTGCATTGCCCACGTGGCATGCCTGGGTTGGCTACCCAGAGGCTATTTAAGCTGTGGGCTGGCTTTCCCCAGGGTCCGAGGATTGTTCAAGGTTCCTGAATAAACTGCATTGAAAAAAAAAAAGAAAACAAAGGGAATAAGTAATCTCAGACCAGCAAAATAAAAAGAAGAGAAAGACACACATGCATGTGTGCGCGCACACACACCATCACCACCAACAAAACTAACAGGAATCAACAATCATTGGTCATAGGCATTCCTCGATTGCAACAGTCTCAATTACCAAATAAAAAGACATACACTAACAGAATGGATGTGCAAACAGGATTTGCTTCGTCCAAGATACAAACCTGAACATCAAGGATAGACATTACCTCAAGATAAAGGATTAAGAAAAGATTTTCTAAACAAATGGACCCAAGAAACAAGCTAGTATAACCATTTTAATATCTAATAAAATAGATTTCAACCCAAAACTAATTAAAAGATATAGGGAAGGAAACCACATACTCATCAAAGGAAAAATAAACCAAGATGACAGTTAATTTCTTAGCATCTATGCTCTAAACCCAAGGTCACCTAAGTTTATAAAAGAAACACTATTACAACTTAAATCACACATTGACCCTCATACACTGATAGTGGGAGACTTCAGTACTCCACTCTCACCAATGGATAGGTCATCTAGACAGAAACTAAACAGAGAAATGCTGAAGGTAAAAGATATTATAAACAAAATGAACCGAACAGATATTTACAAAACATTCCACCCAAACACAAAGAATATACCTTCTTCTCAGCACTTCATGGAACTTTCTTCAAAACTGATCACATACTCTGACACAGACAAGTCTCAAAATATACAAAAACATCAGAAACAACTACCTTAATCCTATCGGACCACCATGGATTAAAGCTAATTATCGTCAACAACAGAAGGCAGAAAATAAAAATGGCAGTGGCTGCTGGCACCTGCTGCAGAGCTCCAAGGAATCTGAGAAAGGGTGATGTGGCAGTGGAAAAGGAGACTGTGTAGTCCATAGCTGTTAGAGAACAACAACAAATGGCAACTCTTATGGGAATATGTTTTTAAAAAGTGGGCTCACAAAAATGGGAAATAGCAGAACAGAGTGGTGCAGTGGAGAATGATAAATCTATACCCTTTGCCTCTAGTCTAAACTAACAGACTGCAAGCAGAAATGAGCCATGGGGTTGCCAGTACCAATGACAGGTAGGTGTGCAGCAGCATAGAGCCCTGGCAGAAACAGTTCATTACTGAATATGGTTGGACTTAGCTAGGACTGCAGGCCAACCCCCAAGGATAGAGCAGCTATATCTGTGACCTTTGCTGGGTGGCAGACATAGATGGTGGGAGGTATGCAGCAGACAGGAGCTCCTTCAGAACCTGTCTCTGAATGCCTGGATTCCCTGTCTAGCCACAGTATCACCCTGACTCTGAGCAACAGCAGGATATCTAAGATAGCCGTAATGGTCCAGTATTTACAGAAAGTGGAAACATTGAACCAAACCAATGAAAAGATGTAAATATGTTTGGGCAAAATATTATACTGTATGACAATTTCCAATGCCACTATATGAAGGAGAGGTGTGAAAGATAGAAGAACTGAGCAGTGAGTGCACAGTGGAGACAGTCAGAACTAGAGATGCAAGATCAGTGACAGGTGTAATATGTCATACTGAGTAGGTCTGACAAGGTGGTGTGCAGCAGCCTGGAGCCTGAGCACAGTCAGTCCCTGAACACACTGCCTAGCCACATGATCGGGTTCTGAGCAATAACAGGATGGAGAATGGTTCCTTTTCTGAATTGAACCTCATCGAAAAACCTGCATGGTCCATGCTGCCCCTGGAGGCCATGTTGGTATTGGAGGTACATTGCCCCAGGCTGTGTTGAAGCCCAAGGTCTGTTACCACCAAAGGCCATTCCTGTGATCTGTGCTGATGCCTGAAGCCATGTTAATGTCTGTGAACCATGTTACTGCAGGGGTTTATGTTGATTTGAGTGGCCTGTGTAGCCACCTGAGGCCATGTTAATGTCTGTGTTCTGTGCTGTCGCAAAGGATCATGTTGGGGTAAGCTGGGGGTGATGTTGATGTCCATGTCACATAGTACCACTGAAAGGCAGGCAAGTGTATTTGGCCTATGCCACTGCCTGAAGCCATGTTGATATACATGGGCTGGGTTGATGCTAGAAAACATATTGATATCTGTAGCTCATGTTACCCTGAAGGCCATGTTGATGTCCTTGGCCTGTGCTGATACATAGGGATATGATGGTGTCCATGGACTATACTGTCACTGGTGACCATACTGAGGTCCCTGGCATGTGCTGTTGCCAGAAACCATGTGGAAGTCTATGGTCCACACTCTTGCTGACTGTAAATGGCAAAGAAGCTACTTTTGCAATGGTATTAATGACTGCAGACTCACAGTTGAGAAAGAGAGATATAGAAAGCTTCTTTATAGACAACATCTAAACTTACCCCACACCATTTCCCCAAAAGTAACAGCTGAAATGGGGAGCCATTGAAAATATCTCTTGAAAATGTGATATGGATGCTAAGGTATAGCTGTCCACAACATAGGACTTTCTGCAGAGTGCAAGTGGGGAAAAATTTTCCAAAAGAAGTTCAGTTTTCTTTAAGCTGTTGGATACTGGGAGTTTGACCATGTTTCAATGGTATACGGGCAATGTAAATTCTACTTGTGATTTTTCTCTTCTTTTTCTCAAGGGTCACAATGGAGGAGGCCAGACCTAAGAGGAATAAGAAATGAGTGTGATCAGGGTGCATTATATGCAACTCTCAATTAATAAAAATATTGTGTTGAAAACAAAAGAGACAAGAGAAGGCTTACAAACTAATGGAAACTGAGCAACTCTACTCAATGAAAAATGAATCAAGATTAAAAGAAAGAAACTAAACACTTCCTAGAATTCAATGAAAATGAATACTCAACATGCCCAAACTTATGGGCCACAAAGAAAGTGGTACTAAGATGAAAGGTCATAGCACTAAGTGCCTACATTTTAAAAAGTTGGAAGATCTCATACTAGCAACCTAACAGCATACTTGAAAGTTCTAAAAGAAAGAGAAGAGAAGTAAGCCCAACCAAGAGGAGAAGACAACAAGGTATTATCAAACTGAGGACTAAAAATGATAAAATGGAAACAAAAAGAGCAATACAAACAATGGAACAACATAGTTAGTTTTTTGAGAAAATAAACAATATAGGAGCATACTTCATATCTTAGAGTACTCCTGATATCCAAACAAAACTCCTGAGATATGCTGTGATTTCAAAAATGAACATTTATTGACTGAAAAGTGCTGTCTTTAAGTTCTTTCATTTTTATTTTTTCTTCCTAATTAATTCTTTATATTTCCCAAATGAAACCCCCTCCCTCAACTCCCCCAATCTCACCCTCCCTCCCTCTTCCCTAGTACACTGAAAGGGAGAGATCTCCACTATTGCCATCTGCCCATAGCTTCTTAAGTCTCTGCTTGGATCTTCTTCCTCCATGGCCTGGCAATGCTACATCATCAGGGGAGACTGATCAGAGAGCAGTCAACTGAGTTCATGACAGAGGCAGCCCTTGCTCCCCTCACTCAGAGATCTACATAGAGATTGAGCTGCCAATCAGCTACATCTGGGCAGGGAGTCTAGGTTCTCTCCATGCATGGTCATTGGTTGGTGAATCAGTCTCTGAAAGCCCCCCTGGACTCAGATCATTTTGTTGATCACCATGTGGAGCTCCAGTCCCCTTTATATCCCTCTAATACCACCACTCTCTTCCTCCATAAGACTCCATACACTCTGCCCAAAGTATGACCCTGAGTCTGAGTATCTGCTTTGATTCCCTGTTTGGTGAATCCTTTCAGAGGACCCTCTATAGAAGACTCCCATTCTGTTTCTTCTCTTCCATTATTTCCGGTGTCTATCCTGTTTGCCATTCTGAATGAGATTTAAGCATCCTCCCTAGGGTCATCCTTAGTATTTAGCTTTTTAAGTCTGTAAATGGCTGTCCTATTTTATATGGCTAATATCCGCTTATTAGTAAATGTATACCCTGTGTGTCTTTCTGATTGTGTTATCCCACTCAGGATGATCTCTTCTATGTCAATCCATTTGCATGAAAATGTCATGATTTCCTTGTTTTTAATTGCTGAGTAGTATTCCATTGTGTAGTAGCACCACAATTTCTCTATCCATTCCTCAGTTGAGGGACATCTGGGTTGTATTCAGATTCTGGCTATTACAGATAAAGCTTTATGAGCCTGGTTGACAAAATGTCTTGTTCTATACTTGAGAATATTTTGGATATATGCCTAAGAATGGTATAGATTGATCTTGGGATAGAACCATCCCTAATTTTCTGAGAAAGCACCAGCTTGATTTCCAAGTTTACGTTCTCAGCAGCAATGAAGGAGCGTCCCCTTTCTCCACATCTTCTCCAGCATGTGTTCTCAACTTGAGTTTTGATCATAGCCATTAAGACAGGTGTAAGATGGAATCTCAGAATAGCTATGATTTGCATTTCCCTGATGACTAAGGACACTGAACATTTCTTTTTTTCTTAAGATATATTTTATTTTTATTTTTTATCAATTACAGTTTATTCACTTTGTATCCACTGTAGTTCCCTCCTTCTTCCCCTCCCAATTCCACCCTCCATCCCTCTTCTCCACCCAGGCCTCTCCAGCAGTCCACAGATAGGAGAGGTCCTCCTCCTGTTCCATCTGATCATAATCTATCAAGTGTCATCAGAACTGGCTACATAATCTTCCTCTGTGGCCTGATAAGGCTACACCCCCTGAGAAGGAGGTAATCAAAGAACAGGCCACTGAGTTCATGTCAGAGACAGTGTCTGTTCCCACTACTAGGGAAATCACTTGGACACTGAGCTGCCATGGGGTATATACATGCAGGGGTTCTAGGTTATCTCCATGAATGGACCCTGGTTGGAGTATCAGTCTCAGAAAACATCCTTGTGTCCAGATTTTTTTTTTTTCAATGCAGTTTATTCAGGAACATTGAACAATCCTCGGACCCCGGGGAAAGCCAGCCCACAGCTTAAATAGCCTCTGGGTAGCCAACCCAGGCGTGCCACGGGGGCAATGCAGATAGGTCCACATACATAGAAGCAAGCCAGATCCTCGGCCTTAGCCATATGTGGAGTTGTTCGTGACAGAGAGCACTCACCATCGGGAAGGTGGAAGGCGGAAACCAGCTCCATCTTTAAGGCATAGCATTCCGCAGCTCTCTACAGTTCCCCCTTTTTGTTTTAGACGCATCAGGCAAGAGTAGAGGTCTGATCTCAGATTTTTGTTGTTGTTGTTGTTCTTTTGCTCTCCTTGTGGAGCTCCTGTCCACTCCAGGTATTTCTATCTCAACATTCATTCATAAGATTCCCAGCACTCTGCCCAAAGTTTGACCATGAGTTTCAGCATCTGCTTTAATAGTCTGTAGGGTAGAGTCGTTCAGAGATCCCCTATGGTAGGCTCCTGTCCAGATCACTGTTTTTTTCCTTCTACTGATGTCACCCCTTTCACCTTTCTGAATGAGGATTAAGCATGTTACCCAGGGTCCTAATTCTTGATTATGTTCTTTAGGTGTAGAGATTTTAGTATGTTTATCCTATGTTATATGTTTAATATCCACTTATGAGTGAATGTATACACTGTGTGTCTCTTTGCTTCTGGGATACCTCACTCAGGATGATTTTTTTTTCTAGGTCCCACCAGTTGCCTGCAAATTTCATGATTTCCTTGTTTTAATTGCTGAGTACTAGTCTATTGTGTAAATGTACCACAATTTCTGTATCCATTCCTCAACTGAAGAGCATATAGATTGTTTCCAGTATCTGGCTGTTACAAATAAAGCTGCTATGAACATGGTTGAGCAAATGTACTTGTAGTATACTTGAGCATCTTTTGGATATATGCCTAGGAGTGGTATAGCTTATTCTTGAAGTAGCACTATTCTTAATTGTTTGAGAATGTGCCAGCTTGATTTCCAAAGTAGTTGTACAAGTTTACATTCCCACCAGCAATGGGGGAAGGTTCCCCTTTTTTCACATCCTCTCCAGCATGTGTTGTCACTTAAGGTTTTGATCTTAGGCATTCTAATGGGTGTAAGGTGAAATCTTAGGGTTGTTTGGATTTGCACCTCACTGATGACTAAGGATGTTGAGCATTTCTTTAACTGTTTTTCAGCCATTCTATATTCCTCTTTTGAGAATTCTCTGTTTGGCTCTGTTCCTCATTTTTTAAATTGGATTCCTTGATTTCTTGCTGTTTAACTTCTTGAGTTCTTTATACATTCCGGATATTAGCCCTCTATCAGATATAGGGTTGGTGAAGATCCTTTCCCAATTTGTAGGCAGTCATTTTCTTCTGATAACAGTGCCTTTGCTTTACAGAAGCTTCTAGGTTTCAGGAGGTCCCATTTATTGGTTGTTGACCTTAGAGCCAGTGCTGTTGATGTTCTGTTCACGAAGTTGTCTCCTGTGCCAATGAGTTCAAGGATATTCCACACTTTTTCTTCTAAGCGGTTTAGTGTGTCTGGTTTTATATTGAGGTCTTTGATCCACTTGGACTTTAGTTTTGTGCAGAGTGATAAGTATAGATCTATTTACATTTTTCTACATGTAGACATCCAGCTATACCAGCACCATTTGTTGAAGATGCTATCTTTTCTCCATTTTATGGTTTTGGCATCTTTGTCAAAGATCAGGTGTCCACAAGTGTGTGGGTTTATTTCAGGGTGTTCTATTCGATTCCATTGATCCACCAGTCTGTTTCTATGCCAGTACCATGCAGTTTTTAGTATTATTGCTCTATAGTACAGCTTGAGATCAGGGATGGTGATACCTCCTGAAGATCTTTTAAAGTAGAGAATTGTTTTAGCAATTCTGGGTTTCTTGTTGTTCCATATGAAGTTGAGAATTTTTCTTTCCAGGTCTGTAAAGAATTGTGTTGGTAATTTGGTGAGAATTGCATTGAATCTGTAGATTGCTTTTGGTAAGATGGCTATTTTTACTATATTAGTCCTGCCAAGCCATGAGCATGGGAGATCTTTCCATCTTCTCATATCTTCTTCTAACTCTTTCTTCAGAGACTTGAAATGTTTTTCATACAAGTCTTTGACTTACTTGGTTAGGGTCAAACCAAGATACTTTATGTCCTTTGTGGCTATTGTGAAGGGTGTTGTTTCCCTATTTTCTTTCTCAGCCCTTTTGTCTTTTGTATACAGGAGGGCTACTGACTTTTTTTTATTAGAGTTTATTTTGTATCTGGCCACGTTGCTGAACATGTTTATCAGCTGTAGAAGTTCCCTGGTAGAATTTTTGGGGTCAGTCAGGTATACTATCATATCATCTGCAAATTGTGATAATTTGACTTCTTCCTTTCCAATTTGTATTGCCTTGATCTCCTTTAATTGTCTTATTGGTCTAGCAAGGAATTCAAGAACTATGTTGAAGAGATATGGAGAGAGTGGGCAGCCTTGCCTTGTCCCTGATTTCAATGGGAATGATTTAAGTTTCTCTCCATTGAGTTTGATATTGGCTATAGGTTTGCTGTATATTGCATTTACTATGTTTAGGTATATGCCTTGTACCCCTGATCTCCCCAAGACTTTAAGCATGAATGGATGTTGGATTTTGTCAAATGTTTTTTTGGAATATAAGGAGATGATCATCATACCCACTTTCTTGATTATCTTCTTTAGGTGTATAGATTTCATTATGTTTATCCTATCTTTTAGGTCTATATAAGTGAGTATATTCAATGTTTGTCTTTCTCCTTCTGGGAAACTTCAGTCAGAATGATATTTTCTAGATCCCGCCATTTACCTGCAAATTTCATGATCTATCCTCATTTAGAAAGACAAATGGGATATGCATTGAACGTATGACAGGAGTCTACCGCAGAAAGCATCTGAAAGACTCTACCTAGCAGTGCTCCAAAGTAGATACTAAGACTCATAACCAAACCTTCGGCAGTGTACAAGGAATCATATGAAAGAAGGGGAGTTTGATGTGGAAAGGATAGGACCTCCACAAGGACCAAATGTATCTGGACACAGGGTCTTTTCTGAGATGGACACTCAACCAAAGACCATGAGAGGATAAAACCTAGAACCTCTGCTCGGATGTGACCCGTGATAGCTCAGTAATAAATTGGTTTCCCATAGTAAGGGGAACAAGGACTATTTCTAACAGGAACTCAATGACTGGCTCTTTGACCTCCCCACCTCCCAAGGGAGGAGCAGTACTGTTAGGCCACAGAGGAGGACTTTGCAGCCAGTCCTGAAAATACCTGACAAAAGGGAGTCATATGAAAGGGGAGGAGGTCCTCCCCTATCAGTGGACTTGGAAAGGGGCAGGGAGGAGATGAGGGAGGGAGGGTGGGATTGGGGAGGGAATGAGGGATACAGCTGGGATACAGAATTAACAAAATGTAACTAATGAGAAAAATAAAATTATAAAAAAAATAATGAGATGATCATGTAGGTTTTCTCCTTCAGTTTATTTCTATGGTGGATCACATTAATGGATTTCCATATATTGGACTACCCTTACACGCCTGGGATGAAGACTACTTGGTCTTAGTGGATGATATCTTTTATGTGTTCTTTGATTCCTTTGCAAGCATTTTGTTGAGTAATTTTGCATCGATGTTCTTAAGGGATATTGGTCTGAAATTCTCTTTCTTTGTTGGGTCTTTGTGAGGTTTAGGTACCAAGGAGACTGTGGTTTCATAGAATGAGTTTGGTAATGTTACTTCTGTTTTTATTCTGTGGAATAATTTGAAGAGTATTGGTGTTAGCTCTTCTTTGAAGGTCTGGTAGAAATCTGTGCTGAAAGCATCTGGTCCTGGGCTTTTTTTTTTTGGAAGGGAAATTTTGTTGACCACTTCTATTTTCTTAGGGGTTATAGGACTATTTAATTGATTTACCTGGTCTTGATTCAGCTTTGGCAAGTGGAATTGATCAAGAAAATTGTCCATTTCATTTAGATTTTCAAATTTTGGTGGCATATAATCTTTTGAAGTAAGACCTAATGATTGTTTGTATTTCTTTAGTGTCTGCCATTATGTCCCCCTTTTCATTTCTGATTTTATTGATTTGGATGGTGTCTCTGCCTTTTCTTTAGTTTGGCTAAGGGTTTTTCTATCTTGTTGATTTTCTCAAAGAACCAACTCTTGGTATCATTGATTCTCTGAATTGTTTTATTTGTTTCTAATTTATTGATTTCAGCCCTGAGTTTGATTAGTTCCATCCATCTACTCCTGTTTGGTGTGTCTGCTTCTTTGTTTTTTTTCCTTAGGGCTTTTAGGTGAGCCATTAAGTTGCTTAAATCAGGACCCAGCTGTCATTTAGAAGCAAGTTGTTCAGTTTCCATATGTGTGTAGGCTTTTTGCTATTTCTGTTGTTGAGGTCCAGGTTTAGTTCATAGTGATCAGATAGGATCCAAGGAATTATTTCAATCTTCTTAAATCTGTTCAGACTTGCTTTGTGACCAAGTATATGGTCTATTTTGGAGAAGGTTTCCATGAGGTGTTAAGAAGGTAAATTCTTTGGTGTTTGGATGAAAGGTTCTGTAGATGTCTGTTAGGTCCATTTGATTCATGACCTCTAAATGTTAGTTATTGTATCTTTCTTTAATTTCTGTTTTGTTGACCTGTCCTTTGTTGAGAGTGGGGTGTTGAAGTCTCCCACTATTAATGTGTGGAGATCTATGTGTTATTCAAGTTTTATCAATGTTCCTTTTACAAATGTGGGTGCTCTTGTACTTGGGGCATAGATGTTCAGGATTGTGATATCTTCTTGGTGGAATTTTCCCTCGATGAGTATGAAGTGTCCTTCTCCATCCCTTTTTATCAATTTTGGTTGAAAGTCTATTTTATTAGATATTAGATGGCTACTCCTGCTTGCTTCTTGGGTCCATTTGCTTGGAAAACCATCTTCTAACCTTTTACTCTCAGGTAATGTCTATCTTTGTGACTTAGGTGCATTTCTTTTATGCAACAGATTGTTGGGTCTTGTTTATGCATCCATTCTGTTAGTCTGTGTCTTTTTATTGGAGAATTGAGTCCATTAATGTTGAGAGAGATTAATGACCAGTGGCTGTTAGATCCTTTGATTTTGATGTTGGCTATGGTAGTGTGTTTGTGTGCTTGGCTTCTTTTCGTTTTGCTGTAGTGAGGTTATTTATTTCCTGTGTTTTCTCGAAAGTAGTTAGTTTTCTTGGGTTGTATTTTTTCTTCTAGTATCTTCTGTAACTCTGGATTTGTGTGTAGGTATTGTTGAAATTTGTTTTTGTCGTTGAATATCTTGTTTTCTCTGTCTATGAGGACTGAGAGTTTTGCTAGGTATAGTAACCTGGGGTGACATCTGTGTTCTCTTAGGGTCTGCATGATATATGTCCAGTCCTTTCTGGCTTTCATAGTCTCTGTTGAGAAGTCAGGTGTGATTCTCATGGGTTTGACACTATATGTTACTTGGCCTTTTTCCCTTGCAGCTTTTAGTATTTTTTCTTTGTTCTGTATACTTACTGTTTTGATTATTATGTGATGGGAGGATTTTCTTTTCTGGTCTAATTTATTGGGTGTTCTGCAGACCTATTGTATTCTTATAGGCCTCTCCTTTAAGTTGGGGAAATGTTCTTCAGTGATTTTGGGTTCTAGGGATGCCATATTGCTTTGCCTTTTGTTGGTTGTGCTTTTACGCTGGCCTCTACCCATCTTACTATCTCAGGTATTGGCTATTACTTTCTGTTGCCTGATAGAATCCTGGTGTGGGGAGAATCCCCTTGGCATTATGATGGTTGTTTCTGAAAGAGTCCTCCTCAGTTTTTTGGGTTTGGTCACTAAATGGCAGATGCTTCTCAGGGAGTTGCCACAGCTCACCTCAGGTGTATGGACCTGTAGGGTAACTGGTATCCTTGGTAGTCAGGGCTTGTCTCCTCTCACCAGGAGAAGTCCTGGATATAGCTGTCCTGATGCTAGATTTCTTGCTCTGAATTTAATGAGCTGCTGCTTCTCTTACATTTTGTTTGCTGGGCATAGCCTCTTGAAGAACCAGGAAGCCCTGCGTTTGTGTCAGTTTAACTAGGGAGATAGGTTGTGACTTGGATCAGTGTCTGAGTGTTAATTCCATGGATCCCAGGCTTCTGTAGGTCTGAGGTTGAGGCTCTGTGCCTCACTACCCAAGGCAGTTGAGTGCAGTATTTAGAGGATTAGCTGGATGTCCTAAGGTTAGACCTTATAATTCCCTCACTGTGGGGTTTCTTCTAGACAAGGAGATCAAGTCTGTGGTGTTTTGTGGTCCACATTTCAGTCTGGGATTGTTATTAGAGCAGGGAGGCACAGGCAATTGGCTCCATACTAGTGACTTAGCACCTGCAGGATCCCAGGAACTTTTCCCAGAATACTTTTGTTGGGGTTTGGGTGTGTGCTGAGGTTGGACCTGATTTTTTCTTTACCATGGCGTTTCCTCCCAACAGGGAAACACAGTCTCTGGAGCTTTGGAACCCACAGTTCTATCTAGAACAGTGAGTCAGGCATGCAGGCAGGTCTATGGGCTGGTGGCTGAGTTCCTGCCAGAATCTGGGACCTTTGCCCTGGACTGTCTGGGTGACCTGAGGTAGGTCAGTCCTGACTGCTTCTTTCAAAGTTGAGTTTTCTCTCTACTGGAAAACCCAGTCTCTGGAGTTGTAATGCCAACAGCTCAGTCTGGGATGGTGATCAGAGCACACAGGTATGTGGTTCTGAGCTGGCAACTGAGCACTTGCTGAGATGTGGGAACGCTTCATAGGTTTAGCTGGGTGACCTGACAATGGACCCTTTTGCATAGCACAGCATGGGGTTTTTTCTCACCTGGAAAACAGAATTGCCAGTGTTTTAGGGCCCTCCGTTTGGCCTGTTGGTGGCTGTGCAGTCACTGCTGTCCTTCTGTCAGACACAGTGTCTTCTTGGTGCCACCATCTTGGATTCCCTGTCTTTAAGGTTTTAGACAACAAATACGTGGCTAAAGAGAAAAAAAAGTGAGATTTCGAGCTGACCTATTAGAACTTACTCTCCAGCCTCATTCATGTAGCTCAGAAGGAAGAAAGAAGCCATCAATATTGAACGCCCTATACCCCAGCATGAAATCCATAAGCCACCATTAAATCTATGTCTAAATGTAATAATCCATGAGAGAAAAATATAACCACACTGATTAGGCCAATTAAAATTATATAAGTCCTTTATTAACCATAAACCAAGAGAAGGTTCATGTCTCAAGTTTTCTTGGTGCTGAAGCTCAAGTGTACAACATTTTTAAAAGCAAAACCACAATTTACAACAAAGTTAGATGAAGGCGAGAGTAAGCTTGAAGTTATTTTAGATATAACATGACAGTTATTTTTAACTTACATATTTTTGGTTATTTTAGTTTATGTTAAGTTTGTATAAACCTTAATTGTTTTTAATACATCTGGACCATGGTGAAAATCATGGAAACATCAACTGTGTTGCTAAAGCAGATATGACTATTATGGGAGGAGGTGTGTCTGAAAACTGTCTAAGTGAGCACAAAATTGAATCAGGACACAATAGTGTTACTAGTCACTTCACAAATCAATGTGAATTCTGAAAAGCATGGAGATTTTAAAAGAGTGTATACCCAAATCATCCTCAAAGTATAGTAGGAGGCCAACTTGATTTCTTTCAGTACCTTTTACATAAAATGAGAACAAGTGACTCTCCCTTTGTCTCTCAGTACAATCCAGATTCCTACTATGGAGATTTAAGTTGCCTTAGCTAAAACTACAAAAAGAATACTGAGTTATACTCAATATTAGAACCACATGTTATATTAATTCACAAAAAGGGTACATTGTCCAAAAGATAATATGAGAGAAGTATCGGAACATGAAAAAATAGAATAAATTATTTAATCTCTGATTTATAAAGTGGTTTCAAAAGTTTTATTATTACATTTACTTATTATGTGAGGAGGTGTATTCCATAGACTAGCTGTTATGGCCAGTGGACAAGGTGTCAAGTTGACTCTTTCCCTCTACCAACCAAATGGATATGAGAGATTGAATTCAGGTCATAAGTCCTGCTGGCAGATGCCTTTTCCTCCTTTCCCTGCTCAGCCATCTTTTTTTTTTCTCCTCAAAGGTTTTAAAGATCCTATTTGTATGTGTTTGTAATGCCTAATTTCCCTATTCTAAAGAGCTCTATTAATGTTACAAGAAAGCTACTGATAATCTGAATCCTGTACCAGGCTTATTCTAAAAGGCCATCTTGGGTAACAAGCAGCTTAATGTTGCTATACTAGGCTCAGTTGGTTGTGATATGCCCAATCAGATTCTAAAGACTTTCCATACCCTTGATCCTGTATCACAAGAACTTTAATGTATAACTTTTTACAACTGGAATTTCTGTTGGGCTGTAGCAGAAAGCCTATACACACACATAGTCCATGTCATTCCAGACAGGCTTGCCATAAGAGGTGGCCTGAACAGTTATTTAATTTGCCTGTAGTTCATCTGCCAGGGGAAAAGAAATCCTGTGCAACCAGCTTCTTAGGCAAACAAAGACTTCATTTTAAAGAAAATAACAGATAAGCCCCAAAATAGTATTCAAATAATGTTAAATACATTCCTCCTCCATCAGAAAGGGCAATAAAGATCAGAGCACCTGACCCAATAAGACTGGTAAGTGGTTTTTTACAGTCTTACCAACTACCCTAGGGGGATTTAATTATCACTTATTTTGTAAGCACTTTTATACTGGATTGGTAGAAGCTTTTCCTTGCAGAAGAGAAAAAAAAATAGGAGTATTTAAATGGAAATTACACACATTTGTGTTTCCCAGCTCTATCCAAAATTACAAAACAGCCATCTTTATCTCAAGGATAGTGAGATTTCCAGGTGTATGGAATTTAGGTACATCATGGAGACTCGGGCCATCTGGCAGAACTTAAAAGCAACCATATGCTTAAGGTAACCTTGGAAAACTTGTGTCATAAAGCTCTGGGAAAATGGCTAAAATTTTAATTTGTTGCTCTGATCTGCACTGAGTTTCCATCAATTCAAACTTACCTCCATTTGAAATGTTGTATTGAGGGAAGGGGATATTACCATAAAGCAAACACTGTAATGTAAATTGAATTATAAATTAAACATTATCATTCCAGGGCAGGTGATGTTGACCCACAATAGTTCAACAAGAAAACTTTCTACCCTGTGTACAAAAGATTGGATATATTTTAAACATGGTATTTGTTTACTATTCCAGGCTTCAAGCTAAACAACATGGTTTCCCTATTGAAAACATCATGGTATGGGCACAAAAACAGACATGTAGATCAATGTAACAAAACAGAAGACTTAAACATGACTATACATAATTACATCCATCTCATTTGACGAAGAAGCTAAAAATACACACTGGAAGCAAGACAGCATCTTCAACAAATGTTGCTAGGAAAACTGATATACAAGAATGAAATAAGACTCTCACATGAAATTAGTCAGTGTGAAACCTGAAATGCTGAAAGGATTAGAAGAAAACATAGACACCACACTACAAGAGATAAATCTAAGGAAGAACTTTCTGAATAGGACTCCATTTGTCCAAGAATTAAGACTGACAATTGACAAGAAGAACCTCATAAAATTAGCTTCTGTATAGCTAAGGAAACAATCAGTTCAGTGAAGAGAAAAGCCACAGAGTTGGAGAGGATCTTTTCCATCTATACATTTGACAGAGGATTAATATCTAAGAATGTACAAAGAACTCAGAAAATAAGCAACTTAATTAAAAGCAAGCTAAGAATCTGAAAAGACAGTTCACTAAAGAAAGAAGGAAAGTGGATAATAAATATTTTAAAAATGATTATCATCCTTAGCAATCAAAACTACTTTGAGATATCACCCAAATCAGAATGGCTAAGATCAACAAAACAACCTTCAACAAATGCTTTTGAGGATGAAAGGAAAGGGAACCCTCATCCACTGTTGGTGGCATTGCAAACTGGTACAGCAAATATGAAAATCAATGTGGAGAATTATCAAAAAACTAAGAATAACTCTACCATATGGCCTACCTATGTCACTCCTTGATAAATGCTCGAAGAATTTGCTATTCTATTCTATTCAATATATACTCACTCAGCTGTGTTCATTACTGTAGTATTCACAATAACCAAATAGTGGAAGGAGTCTGGATGTCCATCAACTGATTCATGGAAAATAAAATGTGGTAAATATGCACAATGTAACACTATTCAGCTATTAAGAAAAATGAAATCATAAAAATTTAAGGTAGATGGATGAAACTAGAAATTATACTGAATGAGGTAACTGAGACCCAGAAAGACAAACACCAGTGTGCTCTTTTATTTTAGATAATATCTCTAAATCCTAGATTTGAGTACATAATCTGTAGTAACAACAGAAGCCAGGAGGGTAGAAAGGAACTATGGGGGGAAAGAATAAGAAGTGTTAGGGGAGGAGGATAATAGGACACAGTGCTATGAAGGGAAGTAGAAGGGGAAAGGAGAGCCTTAATTGGTGAAGTAAAAGAAAAAGTAACACAGAAGTAGAGGGTTGAAGGGAAGAGATATATTAAAAAAAAAAAAAACATTTAAAGATACTTGAAAAGGTAATAGGAAAATATTTTCTAGACTTACTTAAAACTACATATTTTATGTATATGTGTACATAAGCAATGGATCTAAGTTTATATCTATAAGTATATCATATGTATATTTATCTATATCTGCATCTACACCTATATTTGAGAGAGATCTTAAATGGACTTATACCACACTGGGTGATAATACTTCCCACTGCCAGAAACTGTAGACTATCAAATACCCCTGTGCCAGGTACAGAAAACCTTCTCTAAATTGTTGAGCAAGAGACTTCCAAAATAATATAGGCTCTTACTGTAACTCTTGGATGTCTCCCAACGGCTTAAGATACCCTTCACTTTGGACTCAGAACCTAGAAGAATTGAGCCAGTACTGACCTTGAAGCCTCCCAATAAAGTAGAAATCTTATAGTATCAGAAAGTGCTATAAAAACTATCAAGGGAGAAAAGTAATCAACTGACCTACCTAGCTGTAAAGCCTATGAAACAACAGTTACCAATCTGGGAAGATTTTTCCATATACTGCAATGGTGTCACTTATATCTTGGGGATAGCCAACAGTTGTCTAATTAGACTTAAGGTGCACTCAATAAGTAAGAACTAATGTGTAGAACTTTAAACCTAGCCAACTGCACATAGCTGAATATGTCAGAGACCTGAGAGAAAAATCAAACTACTAACATTTAACTAAATCAATATGGCTTTTAACTGTATTCTTAATACATATACTTGGAGATGAAGAGATGTTCAATGTTTAAGAGCACTAGTTTTTCTTCCAGAGTACCCTGGTTCAATTTCCAGAACCCATATGGGAGCTCACAGCCATTTGTAACTCCATTTCCAGGAGATCCTACTCCCTCTTCTGACATCCAGAGACACCAGACCTAAAAAGTGGTGCACAGAAATACCTGAGGTTAAAATACTCACACACATAAAAATTAATTAATTAATCAATTAATAAACAAACTAATCTTTAAATACCTATCTTTATACCTACAGCTAAGTGTAGCTCTGACCTTTCATCAAAGAAGCTTCCTTTTGTAGCAGATGGAGATGACTACAGAGATCCACAACTGGCCAAAAGGCAGAAGACTGTGTGGTGCCCAACCCCAAATGATACAACTACATTGTATCCTTTGCTCAGTGAAAACTCACAGAAGAGGAAGGAAAAAAAATTGTAAGAGCTAGAGGAAGACATCTGCTAAACATGATGTATTCTAGACATGACAGGAAGTTCCAAATGAAAAACTGCCTCCATCAAAAAGACTTGTGACCCAGTCAGTGAGGTTCTTATTAGAGTTCAGCTCACTCTAGGGGGTGCCATCCCTATGAAAGAGGGCCTGGAAACAAAGACAGCTGAACAAGCCAGAAAGAGAAAGCCACTAAGTAGGCTTCCTTCATCATATTTGTTTATTTCCTGCTTGAGTTCCACCTAAACTTTCTTCAGTTATGACCTGGAAGTATAAGCCAAATAAAACCTTTTCCCCCAAGTTGCTTTTGGTGTTGGTGTGTACCACAGCAGCAGAAAAACATGTAAGAGCATGTACATTCAGATCACCAAGGCTTTGTGAAAATCACCTTTACCCACTGAGCAGTCTTTCCACCTCTCACAAAAGATCAAATAAGGACAGCCAAGCAATAATATGCTCTTTTGTCCCACCTTCCCAGTTGTTTGTTTGTAATAACTTTATTCTTCTGTTTGATTATTCGCCTTTGTATCTTACCAGAAACTTAGAATTATGTTCAATTGTTGTTTTAGAAATTTTCTTTTCCTGAGGTGATACTACACACAGAGAGACACAGACATACACACACGCAAACACACACATACACAAACACATACACACATACCATGTACAGTCCTATGAGCCCACTCCAGAATGACAACCGTGAAAGACCAAAAACACAATTGTGCCAAAGTCCAATTTGGTGAACCTAAGAGTTTATTGAGGTTACTAATGAGAGCATGGATGAGAGGTTTCTTACAGGAGCAAGAATGACTATACTACAGCTACATCAACAAAAAGCCCATCCCCATCCTGGGTAACAACTCTGGAGAAAGGCACAGAAAGTTGGAGCTCTACACACAATGTGCAGGCATCTCAACAGTCCTGAAACATCTGCCATCTCTGCAGTTCGCTCAGTCCATCAGTCTCCAAATGCAGCAGTTTTCTACTGTTGTATCTGCAGAGAAGTCTTTGTGAATTCTGCAAATTTCAGCTTTCTCAAACGTGTGGAATTTGTTTACACCTAGTGTCACAAGCCTCCCCATTCCCTTCTAGAGCAAACATTTCCATTCAGAAGAAACTGCTCTACAACACCAAACAGTAGGCATTTACTTTGTCTTTTTCTGCTAGCTTGCTTATTTATACAAATGTGTGTTAGTCTAGATTATTCAGGGCATTAAGTCTATATTCTCTGGGTTGCTTGAAGTAGAAATGTTGGTGTTACTGATTTTATTCATGATTTGTGTCATCATTTGACATTGTAGAAAAATAAATTACAAATGGAGTACACATTACAGTGTTACTGAGTGCCCCCTGGGATTCCAAGGCCAATCTCACTGTAGTTTCAACCTCACCTTGTTTCAGCCTCATTGTGGTTTCAACCTCACTGTAGCTTCAACCTCACTGTTGATTCACTTTCCTAATTAGGAAAATACACTATCCCAATCCAACCACAGGCAGGTTCAGAACAACCTCTAACCAAATCCTTCAAAAATGAGGAAGGAAATGTTAGAGTGGAAATTGTTGTTCACAAAGCAAGACAAGCACATTAGGGAGAAATGTCTGCATTAATACATCTTTAAAATACGTTTCATCTAAAATTATTTGAGAAAACTGACCATGCCCAGAAGCATTCTTGTCTGCTGATACATTCCTGATACAATGCAAATATGTCCAAAGATATCTTTGTGAGGCAGCTGAACATTCTCAGACCTACTCCTATCAATCATTTAATATTTCAAACATTGGTTGTATGACCTTTATGTAAGCATGCCCAAAACTGTGTCAATCATCTGTACTTTTTAAATTATAACCTAAGGAACATGCTTAATAAGATACAGCTTACACTGAGCATGCTCAAGAACATGCTTGGCCCTAAAGTGGTTTCCTATATAAAGCTATATAGACTCTGCTTTCTTTCTTTTCTTTCTTTCTTACAATTTATTAACTTTGGATCCCAGCTGTAGCTACTTCCCTCATCCTCTCTCAATCTAACCTTCCCTACCTCTTTTCCTCCCATTCCACCCCCCAGTCCACTGATAGGTGAGGTCCTCCTCCCCCTTCATGTGACCCTAGCCTATTAAGTCTCATCTGCACTGGGTGCACTGTCTTCCTCTGTGCTCTGGTAAGGCTGCTCCCTTTTCCAGGGGAGGTGATCAAAGAGCCAGCCACTAAGTTCATGTCAGAGACAGCTCCTGTTCCCCTTACTAGGGAACACACTTGGAGATTGAGCTACCATGGGCTACATCTGTGCAGGGGTTCTAGGATATCTCCATGCATGGTCCTTGGTTAGAATATCAGTCTTAGAAAAGAGCCCTGTCCCTAGATTTTTTTGGTTCTGTTGTTCTCATTGTAGAAATCCTCTATCCTCCAGGTCTTTCCTCTCCCCCTTCTTTCATAAGATTCCCTGCACTCTGCCCAAAGTTTGGCTATGAGTCTCAGCATCTGCTTTGATACCCTACTGGGTAAAGTCTTTCAGAGGCCCTCTGTGGTGGCTCCTGTCCTGTTCCCTGTTTTCTCCCTCTTCCAATGTCCCTCTCATTTGCCTTTCTGAATGAGGATTGATCATTTTACCCAGGGTTCTCCTTCTTGCTTAGCTTCTTTAGGTGTACAGATTTTAATGTGTTTATCCTTTTTTCAAAAAAGGTATGTTCTGAGGGAACTCCAGGACTATTCTTGTCTGCTGTAGATTATGAAGCTTTCTCTATTCCTACAAGTTCTGGTCTTGCCCACTGGCTTTGTACTATCTGAAAGGAGTACCCGTACCACTCACTTAAAAGTACACCAAGCTACAACAACTGAACAACCAACATTCAGTTGGTTGCTAGTTGAAAGACATCTCCCATCCTCACAAAAACTTTTTTGTGCTGATTGTTGAGTGAAAGAATATGAGAAAATACGTTTCTCATACTATCACATCTTCTCTGCTATGTTACACTGTAAGCTCAAACTGCCTAATATGTTACCACAGGCCATGCTTTCCTTGATTATAGTGTAGGTTTACCTGATGAGCCTAGAGTGCATAAGGAAAACCATCCCTAGGGGTATAATACATCATATCAGTTCTCATAAATCCTTAATACCCACTGTGAAATTTCCATAGCCATTTTCACCATGCTTCCTTCTATTAAGGAAAACTCAAAAGGTTCTTCTGTAATTATATCTCATAAAGACTTATATTGTTTCTCTAAAGACCATAGAAAGAGAAGCCAAGAAATATTTCCTGGCTCCAGGCTTTTGATTGACATCATACTGATGGAGCTAGCATTCATCAAACCCACTTGTGTTTTCAATTTCTGATAACCACTCCTGGCTCCAATCTGTTCCTCCCTCTCCTTGCTGGCCCTAACATTATGTACTGTGTGTTTATAAAATCATGAATATCATGGATGACTTATTTTTTGTCAAAAATTATAGTCTTACTCCTTCCGTGTCTTACTCATGCTGAATAATGTTTCTTCTTATTCTTCAAAGGAATTTGATGTGATATAGATATTTTCAGCTCTATTCTGGGAGGTTACCATATGCTGTCCTTATACACCATTTTATTCAGATTAGTGATGGTAAAGGCAATGTGATGAAAGCCTTTTTCTTTTTCTGGATGTTTTTTTGTTTTGTTTTGTTTTTCTGTTTTTTGTTTTTGTTTTTGTTTTTGTTTTTTTGAGGCAGGGTTTCTCTGTTTAACAGTCCTGATGTCCTGGAACTCTCTTTGTAGACCAACTGGCCTCTAACTCACAACGATTCACATGCCTCTGCTTTCCAAGTGCTGGGATTAATGGTGTGTGCCACCAGAGGGAAAATCTTGACTGTCAATTTGATGTCCTTTAGAATCACCAAGGAAACACACTTAGGAAAGTGTATATGAAGGTATTTCCAGAAAGGTAAAATGAAGGAGGAAAGACCATTATGAATGTGAGCAGCACTATCTTATGGTCTGCACTCCCTTAAATAGAAAGGAAATAGCAATCCCTGAGCAACAGAATTTATTTTTCTCTACTTTTTGACTCTACACACAATGTGACCTGCCAACCTCATGTTCCTGCTAAGACAATCACCTCAAACTATAAGAAAAAAATAAACACTCCCTTCCCACACTGATTTTGTCACAGCAATGAGAAAAGCAGCTAATAAAGGTTTTAAGAAGACACAATATTTCAGGTATCTGCTGATAATACATGATTATTTCTATCAAGTATCTATTAGTTAACTCTAGGACAGCATTGCTTAAAACAATTTATTTTCTATCATAGTTCTATAATTTAATTGTGTATTGAGCAAGTTTTGTTATTATGACAAAATGAAAAAAAATTCCTGAGATAATTGACCTATAAAAAGGAAAGATTATTTTGTCTCATAGTTTCAAAGATTTCAGTAGCTTGGTATATAGGCTGAACATGATAGTGGGTAATGAAAAAATGAATGCTGTTGTAGAGCTGCTCACCTCCAGGAGGCCAGGGAAACCTAAAGAGAGAACAAGGAAAATGCCATAATTCAAAGATCCCTTTCAATATAACACTTTCTGAAGATCTAACACCTTTTTATGTGCCCTCATGTTTCTCTGATAACAGTACCATAGGCTGGTGAACAAACCTTCAATCTATAACCTTTGTAGAAACATTTACAATCCAAACTCAGATTAAAGCCTTTCTTTTTAAAGCCTAGGCAGATTTATTCAGGTGAGATGGGATGGCAGCAAAAAAGGGTGAATGGACCAAAATAACCTCACCCATGTACATGGAGCCTTGGTGCTAGTTGGAGGCTGACTGTCTTTTTCCAATTGGTTTCATACCACTTAGTCTGCTCTTCTATACCTTGTGTGGAGCATCCAATGAAGATTCAAAGCAGGGTCACATCCATTACATTTCACTTATGACAACTCCCAAATCCAATGATGATATAGGATGTTAGGGAAATGGAAACCATTTTTCCACAGAAGTGTTACAATACTGTTAATGCTAAGATTGGTGCAAACAGGGAGGCATTATGCTGTGGGCATTGTTGTTCTAAAAATCTGCTGCAATGCCTTCTGATTGTTTCTTCAAAATTTCTACAACAATGAATGATGATGTAATTTCAATATAAACAATAAAAATAACTGTGCTTTTAGTCCAACTCATCAAAATTAAATATTTTGCTAATGATAACTTAGCAATATCATTTTCAGCTTCACAATTCCAAGTAATGTAGAAAATTTTAGGACAGTCACCAAAATTAAGAAAATTCCCACTAAGTTTCCTTTTAAAATAAATTTAACTTTTAGATTTATTATATGTGTGTGTGTGAACATATTCATATATGTGTGTGGTACAGGTTTTACAGACCTGTATGTGCATAGAGGATATAAGAGGGCATCAGATCCCTCTGAACTGAAGTTACAGGTATTTGTGTAAGGCCTAGATTGTTACATGAGTGCTGAGATTTAAATTCCAGTCCTCATAGTCATGCAGCGATTGCTCTTAACCATTAAGCCACCTCTTTGGGCCCTATATCAAGTTTCTGTCAAAAGAATTTCAAATATTCTCATTCAACTGCTTCTCCCCTTTGATGATTGGATTACACAATCAGAGATCCTAATCATGGTTTTTATCTTAATAATTCATCTCTGCAACACAAAGGGTGGCCCTGAATTTTGTTTCATGACATCTCATGGCTCAGTACTGTGCATGCAAGAATTGGTACTTGAAGTTACTTTTTTTTTTTTTACTTCAAGAGAGCTACAAATAACTAACGTCTCTCTCCTTTGCCCATATCTGCATCCATAAATTCAACTAGCCAAAACCCAAATATATTTGAGAAATGTGTGTGTGAATACTAAATAGACATAGATATTTTCTTGTCATTAGTCCCCAAACAATATAGTTTTACAGCCACTGACATGGCATTTTCTCTGTATTGAGTATTAGAAGAAATCTACTGATGCTTTAAAGTTTATGAGAAGATGCAAAGAGTTCTGTACAAACAATATACCTTATAATAGCAGGACTCTCTTTTGGTATCATAATCCTCAGTCTTGGGATTATGATACCAACAGAGAGTCCTGGAATCAGTCTTCTGTGGATAATGAAAGGATCCTAAACATTTTTAAAGAGCAATGCTTAATTTTACAGAAGTCCTATGCTCTTACAGAATAATGATAATTAAGAAATGCCTTTTGAGAAAACCAATTACCACAAAGGACCACCCTTCCCTCTGTGACTTCGATGAGACTTAGACCAAGCCAGACATAAACTGTTCCAAATTCCATTATTTGCCTCCTAGATGATTAGCTGAATTGCTTCACCCTAATGAAGAGTTGGGGGGGGGTGATGGATTTTAAACAAAATTTTTAAGTTAAGCATCTCCTTCCTCCTGGCCTCTGAACTTTGGCCCATAGTCTACAGCCCATCATAAAAATAAACTCATATCAGGGTAAAATACTCTGATCTATGATCAGTTCAAATTGTGCTTCATCATATTTCTCAATGGATGGTTCTCTTCCAACCTTCTTTACTTTCCCATTTTCCCATTGTTGAGCAAAAAGGCCTTTTTTGTTTAAACTTTGAAATTTCTTCTTACTACAATAAGCCCTTCTCCAACTAGCAATAATCCTTCATTTCTAGTAAAATTCCACCCTGGTAAGTCCAGATTCATTTTTATTTAACAAAAGTGACCAGGAAACACATAATCATATGTCATTAGACATAAATTATGTTCTCAACTCAGATTCCCCTTAGCAGGATTCCTAACACTACTTGAAGAAACTCTGATACTGCTAGACAGGGGAAATAAGACAGGGCAGTTCCTTTGAAGAAACACACTGATTAAACTCAACTTAAAATTATTGTGAGGTGGCTTTAGGGATTTTTGTGATAAGAATTCTGAAGCTTATGCACTAGGGGTCTTTTATAAGAAATTGAAGAACATGGGAGCAGGAACTGGTATATATCAGTGGTAATGTACTTATATGAACAATCTCCTAGATTTGTGGGTAATGAAAAAGCTGCTTCCCACTTTATATGACTGATAGTGCTCTGTCAGAGCTCATATTGTTGTTGTTGCTGCTACTGCTTTGGGTAAGGCCTTCAGACAACTTACAAGGGACTCATTCCTTCTGGGAACCTGAAATAAACTTTGCTCATTATAACACTAACTTCTCTTCCCACAGGTATTCCCATCCCCCAAGAAGGGGGATACCATTTTTTAATGTGATTTTTGTCCCTCTTCCCAGGCAGGTAGATAAATAAAATAGAAATACAAACTAAATATTTACTGATAGCCATGAAGAAATTTATTTCAAACCAGATCTTTGCTACACATATAATGTTACCATTTGTTAAAGATGAAAGCAAGCTTGCACACTAATGTGGTGCTGTGCTTTTTCATTTTTAAATAAAGGGTCATACAGACAACATATGATTTATAAATATTTCATACCAGTTGATAAAAGTACTTTGTAATTAATTGTTACTAGGTTAAAGATGGCTTTAAAAGAAAGAAAAAATGGGTGTGGTATATGTGATGGCTGTTCTTGGTTGTCAATTTGACTACATCTGGAAATAACTACAGTCCAAAACTAGAGGGCACAACTATGAAATATTTTTGGCTTTGTTTGAAGTGGGTGGATACACTTTTAGTCTGGACCTTTGATGTAGAAAGACACATGCCTTTGATCCAGAACATGAGGCAGGAAGACACAACTCTAATCTGGGCCACACCTTTTCCTGGAAGCCTATATAAGGACATGAAAGAAGGAAGCTTTTGGCTCTTTGCTTGCTTGGTCTCACTCTCTCTGGTAAGTCCATTCCTTCACTGGTATTATAACCTACTTATTCAGGATTCCAGCATTTACTGAAGAAAAGCTAAGACATTCAGCCTTATGGAATGATCAACTTTTGGATTCTTGAAATTTCTATTCATAGCCCTCCATTGTTGCATTAGATGGATCATAACCTGTAAGTCATTCCAATAAATTCCGTGTGTGTGTGTGTGTGTGTGAGAGAGAGAGAGAGAGAGAGAGAGAGAGAGAGGTTCATTCTATAACTTCTGTTTCTCTAGAGAACCCTGACTAATACAAGAACACAACCTTTAAGTCATTCCAATAAAGTGTGTGTGTGTGTGTGTGTGTGTGTGTGTGTGTGTACATGTATGTTGGAGAGGAATAAATTCATTCTATAAGTTCTGTCTCTCTAGAGTACCTTGAATAATTTAGCAGATAGTGTCTGTAATCTTAGCACTTGAAGGGCTACAATGGGAGATTTGCTACAATTATAAAGCCAGCCTGAGCTGTTGGGTGAGATTTCTCAAAAAAATTAAGAGAGAGAAATTAATCTAGAGATATAGCTTAGCACTTGCTTAGCATGCATAAAGCCCCAGGCTCAACACTCAGCACTACATAAAAAGAAAAGTATTTCTTATAAATGTAAAATTAAACATTAAAATAAAGTTCTTGATAATCTGAGCAAAACTATCATCACCTCTTATTGGTATATTTAGCTCTATATAATTAATTTTTATTCTTCAAATCTCAGTTTAGTCATCTCACAATCTTATCTTCCTCTCAGCTGGCTTAGCCAACTGGTATAATTCATTCTTTTTCTAATTGATGTCCTAAGAAGATAATTCTCCAACTGTTGAGGAAATTGGAAGTTTATTTTTTCAATTCGGAATTAGAATTTTTTAACTCTAGATTTATTTTTAAAACCAAGAAAGAAAAGCAGAACTCAGTATAGAAATGAACTCAAGAGGAAACACAGGAATAAAGGAAAATTCCAGCAAACTAACTTGACAGAATTCTTGCTTAAAGGCATGCTGAGGTAATCAGACATCACTGGACTTTTATTAGGGATGGAGAGTTTGATAAATACAAAGGTGATCAGATATTGGAGGTTGGCAAACTATTCCAACTTAAATCTGAAATCATAACACACAAGCTCATGCTTTGAATGCTTCTTCCCCAATTCATGACACTATTTTAGGAAGGTTGTGGCAGAAACAGGTCACTAGGGCAGAGCTTCATGGGCTCTTTTCCAGGTGCTGATTCTGGCCTTGCACTCTGCTTCCTGGTGAAACACTATATGAACAGGCTGTACTAGACACATTGTCTCAGTTTATTTTCCTGTTGCTATGATACAATACTCCACAGAAGCAATCTATAGAAGTAAGGGTTTGTTTTGGCCCAGTTTGTGTTTATAGTCCATCATGATAGGAAAATCATAGCAGCAGGGAGCTAGACAGAGGCATCTAATAACATTGTGTCCACAATCAAGAAGCAAAAAGTGATGAATGCATGTAGCTCCATTTATACCAGTCAGGGGATAAGGCCCACCTACAACAGGGGCTCTACACATTTTAATTAACAAAATAAAGACAATTCATCATAAATAAGTTCACATTATATCAAACTGACAACAGTAATCACCACAGCCCCTTCTGCCATGGACTAAGTTGGAGAAAACTTTTAATCTAGCAACTTCGCTGCTCTGATCACACCCAAAGACCTTCTAGGTCTATGTGTTCCTCAGTACAAACCTTTAATCCCAAACAATAAAGATAAAGTTAGTTTGTAGAAAAAAACATCCATGTTAGAAGATGGTGTCTAATTGAGAGGCAGAAAAAGTGATGGATCAGAGAAAGATTTGACAGAATAGGATATGCCTAACTCTCATGAGAACAAAGAGGAAATTGAGATGACTTAAGAGAGAGCAGCACAAAGACAGAAAGAAAGAAGAGGAATTTTTACTGAGAGAATTGTACAGAAGTAGGTTAAAGAGAAAACAAGCTACTAAACACAGGTGAAGACAGACTAAGCTAGAGGATTAGAAGGATCCACAAGATTAGAACATATTGCTAGAGTTAGAGGCCAAGCAGAGCAATTTGGAGGCTAAAAGAATATCCAGATTGAGTATGTTATCTGGGGGAGGAGTCTGAGCCATAAATTCTGAGTTGAACAGACCTGCCAGAATTCAGAAAGAACATGAAAGGATGACTTTATTAAACAGTAAGTCTCAGAGGCTGAAAACATTCTAGGTCTAGATTACATTGTACACAGGCTAGAAGCTTTCAGGACTAGGCCTAGGTTAGTAGATGGAAGTGAGGGACCAAAAGAATTAAAAACTAGGTTTTTGAGGTACTGAGATAAAAAGTTTAAAGCATATCAGGCCAGTTGACCTTGCTTCTAGGCAGATCCAGCCAGCAGGGAAGAGCTGACCTTGCTGCTCATTAGAGGTACTGTTGCCAGGAAACCAGCCAGGATGGCCTTGATCCTGGAGATAACTGCCCTCTCTCCCCTAGCAGCAGTCTAACAGTCCAGAACAGGACTGAAACCTAAGGCCAGCACAGGACAGGCCCAAAGTCCAAGGCCAGCTCTTTCCTCTCTCTCTCGCTCACACACACACACCCCTCCCCCCTGCAAAAGAGAACAAAGAAAGCTGGCACCGTTCATGGTCTTGGCACTTTCTCATAGCAAACATTTTATGAAATGTAGCATCCCTGTTTTCTGTTTTAACAATAGAAGCTTGCCAGGCTAGTTTCCCCTGCTTTGGGCACACTGGGAGGGACTGGGACCTAAACATCACCCACAATCTGGAGCTCGGGGCTCTCAGCTAGATGCCAATCAGTGCCTTGGTGTCTATGAGAGTCCAGCTCGAGTTATAAATAAAGATCCTCATGTGTTTTGCAACCAACTTGACTCCTGGTGGTTTTTTGGGGATCTCGTGAATCAGGCATGACATCTTGGGGACTTGTTCTCCCCGGAACCCCTGAGTAGGAAAATCAAAACCCCGGGTAAGCAGTTTTGCCTTAGCCAAGTTTTGTATCTTTGTTCTGCTATCCTGTGTCTCTGTTCTGTTATTCTGGGTCTGAGATCTCAAGGCATTGGCAATAGTGGCTAAGGAATGGTCTTGTCAGTAAGACTCTGGATGATGAGCTGGAAGGCCAAGGTCTTGGGCATCTGGAAGACATCCCAGGTCCCGGTGAAGATGGAGAACCTCACAAGTAGTACATTAGGTCCCAAGTCTGTTTGACAGGTAGGGACAGAGAGCTTCATGAGTGGGACAATAGGTCCCAAGTCTGTTTGCTAGGCCTAGAAGAAAGTGGGTTGCTCCCACAAAGTCAGCAAATGCTGCCAATGTACTTGGTTTTGGTTCTTACCCATTCGACTGGCAGAATCTGTTGTTTGGCTTTGTGTTTGTCTGTCTTGCTATCTGCAATGACTGTTCTTATTTATTTGGATGAGGCTTGGATGATGTACAATATGGGACAGACTCCTTCCACTCCCCTGGACTTGCTCCTGGCCCATTTCAGAGAAATTAAGACCAGGGGACGGAACCTTTCTCTTTTTCTTAACAGAGACAAATGCACCACCTTTTGTAATTCCAAATGGCCCAACCTCAATGTCAGATGGCCATGGGAGGGGTTTTTAACTTGAAAATGATCCTCACAGTCAAATCAGTGATCCCCAAACCCAACACAGGCCACTCAGACCAACTTCCTTACATCATGGTCTGGGTGAAACTGGTGTTTAGGCCCCCCTTATGGCTCAAGTCTTTCGAACCTATTCTCCATGCTAAGCCAATTTATTTTAGGTACATCAGCCAATATAATGCTAACTATGGCAGAGTGAAGCAGCCAGAGTGGGACAACTTGGAAGAATAAAACCATCGGGAAGAGTCAATTGCTGCATCCAACTGTCACTGTACCTCCCTTGTATCCAGAATTACAATGGGGAACAGAGGAGGACCTAATCTTTCCTCCTCCTCCATACTGTAGCCCCTTACAGGCTACATCTCCTAGAAACCTCAGGAGCTCAGGCAGGAGCTGAAGCTGCAGCCATGGAAGAAGCTGTTCCTGCAGCACTCACAGGGAAGCAAGGCCCTGCAACTCAGGCCCAGGTGGACGGACTTGCTCAGGGAACCAGAAGCAGGAGGGCAGCCACTCCTGAGGTAGATTCTACAATGGCCTTGCCTCTCCCAGCAGTGGTGTTGGCTGATGACCACAGCAATCAGCCTCATCACTATTGACCTTTCACTACTAGTGCTCTTTACAACTAGAAGAAAAGGCATGCTAAGTTTTCAGACAATCCAAAGAATCTCAGAGAATTACTTGGTACTCTTATTTTTACCCATCAGCCCACTTGGGATGATTGTCAGCAGCTATTGCAGATCCTGTTCACCAAGGAAGAAAAGGAACATATCCAGATGGAGGATAGGAAATTGATTCCTTACACAAATGGAGAGCCAACTATCAACCAGTATGATGTAGATATCAGCTTCCCCTTGCAGAGACCTACCTGAGGTAAGGAGAGGCTTAGTCTACCTCCACACTCTGTGGGCATGCCCCAAAGCAGTGGACAAGAGGCCCACTAATTTAACTAAGGTTTATGATGTTAAGCAGGGAGCAGACAAGAGCCTCACAGCTTTCCTAGAAAAGATCATGGAAGCTTTCTGGAGGTACATGCCATATGATTCAGAAGCAGCCAAACACAAGGCCACAGTAGCAATGTCCTTTGTGGCCCAAGTGGCACCAGATATTAGGAGAAAGCTCCAAGGCCTACAGAATTTTCAGGAAAAGAGCCTCAGAGAGTTAATACCCATGGCAACTAAGGTGTATAAAATTAGGGAAAGTCCAGAGGAAAAGGAAATCAGGATCAATCTACAAAGTAACAAAGATATGGCAAACACAATGGCTTAGATCTTGCTAGTGTCTCTGGGTCTATGGGTCTCAGAAGCTACACACTGAAGAAGATGGCACAGGACACTGAAGGTAAGAAGTGAAAAAAGGCAGGCCGAAGTGGGGATGTAACCAATGCACTTACTGTAAGGACGAAAGGTATTGGGTAAAAGAATGTCTCAAGAAAAAAGAACCTAAAAAGACACTGTCGCTGGAGGTAGATGATAGCAAAGACTGATGGGGACAGGGTTCAGACCCCCTCCCGAAATGTAGGGTAACTCTAAAAGTGGAGTGGAAACCAATGGATTTCCTGGTTGATACCAGAGCCCAACATACAGTCTTGTTGGAACCAAAGGGTCCCTTGTCCAATAAAAAAATCTTGGATACAAGGGGCCACCAGAATGAAACAATACCTATAGACTACCTGAAGAACAGTGGATTTCAGAATGGGTCAGGTAACCCATTCATTCATAGTGGTACCAGATTGCCCCTACCCCCTGTGGGGAGAAATCTTCTGTCTGAGCTGGGAGCCCAAATACATTCCTCGACAGATGGTGTGAAAGTCCTTGATGACCAGGAGGCCCCAATGCATGCCCTCACCATCACACTGGCTGATTAATATAAGCCCTTTAATTTAATGATAATGTCAGACATTGCCATAGAGGTCTGGCTAAAAATTTCCGCCATGGGGAAATCCAAAATGATGGCGACCAGCATGCACCATATCTGAAGGGCAAAGGATCTGAAACTCCAAAACTGGTGAGTGGAGGGGCAGCTGAACCCAGAAAAACATCGAGGCTTCCAGGGAGAAAGGGGACAAACCTTGAACTGAGACCAATAGAATACAGGTCAACTGTGGACTCCTCCTGGGGACTCAGTTCCCAGGTACTTCCCCTTTAATGGGCGGAGGCAGTGGCAGAGGCAACACAGGCAGCCCCGGAGTACACGAAACTCCTAGCACAAAACACAGTGCTGTCTGCTCCTAGCACAGAACACCATCCTTGAGATTTGAGACAGAGAATATTCAATCCCCCGACATTTCCCCACTACAAGCCTCCCTTCTCCTTCCTTGGCAGAGACGGAGACTGCAGAGGCAGCCCACAGCATCCACCACAGAGGGGAGTGACTGGCCTGCACTACCCATAGCTCCTGGCACAGAGTGCAGTACCACAGGCTCCACCAGGGCAACCAGGCCCTCGGCTCCCCAGGGCCTACAAGAAGGCATCTGTGCCAGTGGCCTCCTAGTTCTGCAATGGTGGCTGGACTTGCAGTGAACTGCAATACCAGCCCCCAAGTTCTGCAGCAACATAGGGATTCCTGGGACAGCATTATCAACATTGAAGCTCCTGCTTTGAGGGTCTACCAATGAAATCCAGGCAATCAATTCCAGACAGATCTGAATACCAAAACAACAATATGACAGGACTGTAGACCACTGAGGTATTCAGGAAATCAACACAGGTGCATTGTCCCTTCAAACTGAGCCTTCAAACAGCTCTAGCATCCGCAACCCCTCCTGAGCCTGCACCCCTCCCACATTCCAAGCATCTACACTCTCTAGCACTCTCTCCTTCAAGACACATTTCCATGCACACACACACACACACACGTTTCCTCCTCTGCAATTGCAATTCTGCGCCAATGGCTCTTCTTCCCTTAGAGATAGCTGAAACACCAACGCACACCCTCAAACCAGTAGAACTCTCTCATCTTCCTAAAGAATACTTCAGACCCCAGAGAAAGACAGACCCGATCTGAAGTACAGACTCCAAGAAAAAACAGTGAAGGTTAGAGATAAGTAAATGGCCAGAGGTTGGCATAAAAACACCCCCCCCCAAAAAAAAATCAGGACATTATGGCTCTACCAGGAACCCCCAAAATCAATAGCTATTTCAATTCATCGGAAACACAGAGAAATGTCTTTAAAGCTGTGCTTATCCAGTTATTAGAGGCACATAATGAAGAAACAAACAAATCTCTTAAGGAAATAGCCACACAAATGGAGGCAAATAAATAAAGGCAAATAAAAAAAATGAACAAAGCTCTCAAAGAAACACAGGCAAATATAGCCAAACAAATAGAGGCACAAGTAGAGGTGCAATTGTTGGCATACAGAGATGAAACCAACAAAAAAATAGAGACCATCATATAAAGACAGGAATCCACATTCAAACAGATGAAGGAAATGGTGCAAGGAATATAAATAGAATTAGAAGCAATAAAGAGTAGACAAACAGAGAGCTGGAGCTGGAGAACTTAGAGAAAATATCAGGAACCACAAAGCATCACCAACAGAATACAAGACATAGCAGAGAGAATCTCTGGTGCTGAAGATACACTTGTAGAAATTGATATTTCTCTCAAAGAAAAAGAAAATTGGAAAAGTCCCAAACACAAAACATTCCAGAAATCAAGGATGCCATGAGAAGGTGAAATCTAAGAATAATACTGGAGAGGTTGTGGAGAAAGGGGAACCCTCCTCCATTGCTGGTGGGAATGTAAATTGGTACAACCACTTTGGAAGTCAATCTGGAGCTTTCTCAGACAATTAGCAGTAGTGCTACCTCAAGACCCAGCTATACCATTCCTAGGTATATACCCAAAATTTGCTCAAGTACACAACAAGGATATTTGTTCAACCATGTTTGTAGCAGCTTTATTTGTAAAAGCCAGAACTTGGAAACAACCCAGATGTCCATCAACGGAGGAACGGATACAGAAATTGTGGTATTTTTACACAATGGAATACTACTCAGCAATCAAAAAGGAGGAAATCATGAAATTTGCAGGCAAGTGGTGGGATCTAGAAAAAATCATTCTGAGTGAAGTATCCCAGAAGAAGAAAGACAAACATGGTATATACTCACTTATATAGACCTACAAGATATGATAAACATAATGAAATCTACACACCTAAAGAAGATAATCAAGAAAGTGGACACGGGCAAAGATGATCAATCCTCATTTAGAAAGACAAATGGGATGTGCATTGAATGTATGACAGGAGTCTACCACAAAAGACATTTGAAAGACTCTACCTAGCAGTGTTTCAAAGCAGACACTAAGACTCATAACCAAACCCTCGGCAGAGTGCAAGGAATCATATGAAAGAAGGGGAGTTAGTATGATATGGAAAGGATAGGAGCTCTACAAGGACCAAATATATCTAGGCACAGGGTCTTTTCTGAGACTAACACTCAACCAAGGACCATCTATGGATATAACCTAGAACTTCTGCTCAGATGTGGCCCGTGGTAGCTCAGTAACCAAGTAGTTTTCCAAAGTAAGGGAACAAGGATTATTTCTAACAGGATCTCAAGGTCAGGCTCCTTGACTCCCCCCCCCAGGGGAGGAGCAGTCCTATTAGGTCACAGAGGAGGACTCTACAGCCAGCCCTGAAGATACCTGATAAAACAGGGTCAAATGAAAGGGGAGAAGGTCCTTCCTTATCAGTGGACTTGGAAAGGGGCAGGGAGGAGACCAGGGAGGGAGTGTGGGGTTGGGGAGGGAATGAGGGAGTGGGATACAGCGGGGATACAGAGTTAACAAAATGAAACTAAAAAGAAAAATAAAATTAAAAAAAAAGAAAAAAAAGAAATCTAAGAATAATAGGAATTGATGAAAAAGATTAGAAGGCTCAAAGGTACAGAAAATATTTTCAAGGAAATCATAGAAGAAAATTTTCCCAATTTAAAGGAAGAGATGTCCATAAATATATAAGAGGCCTAGAGAACACCAAATAGACTAGTCCAGAAAAGAAACTCCTCACATCACATCATAGTCAAAATACTAAATATGGAGAACAAAGAAAAGATACTAAAAGCAGCAAGGGAAAAAGGCCAATTAACATATAAAAGTAGACCTATCAGAATCATACCAGACTTCTCATCAGAAACTATGAAAGCCAGAAGGCTCCGGACATATATCATGAAGACTTTAAGGGACCACAGATGCCAACCCAGACTACTATACCCAGCAAAGCTTTCGATCAGCATAGATGGAGAAAACAAAATATTCCATGACAAAACTGAATTTAAGCAATATCTACACAGCAAACCAGCCCTACAGAAGATACTAGAAGGAAAACTCCAATCCAATAAAAACAACTACATCCAAGAAAACATAGGCTACAGATAATTTCTCAACAAAATTTAAAAGAAAACAAGCAATTAATCTTAGTAACACCACCAACTCCACAATAAAAAGAACAAACATTCATTGGTCACTATTATCTATCAACATCAATGGACTCAACTTCAAAAAAAAAAAAGACATAGACTAACAGAATGGTTGAAAAAACAGGATACAACATTCTGCTGCATCCAAGAAACATACCTCTGCAACAAAGATAAACACTACCTCAGAGTAAAGGGCTGGAAAAAAGTTTGTCAAGCAAATGGAGCCAAAAAACAAGCTGGGGTAGCTATCAGAATATCTAATAAAATAGACTTTCAAGGAAAATTTATCAAAAAAGATGAGGAGGGGCACTTCATTCTCCTCAAGGGAAAAATACACAAGGAGGACATTATAATTCTGAAAATCTATGCCCCAAATACAGCAGTGCCTACATTTGAAAATGAAACATTGTTAAAGCTTAAATCGCATATCCATGCCCACACCTTAATAGTGGGAGACTTCAACACTCCACTCTCACCAAGGGACAGATCATCTAGACAGAAGCTAAATAGGAAAATAAAGGCACTTACAAAGGTACTAAATCAAATAGACCTAATACTTGTCTACAAAACTTTTCACCCAAATTCAAAAGAGTACACCTTCTTTTCAGCACCTCATGGATCCTTCTCCAAAACAGACCAGATAGTTAATCACAAAGTAAGCCTCATCAGACACAAGAAGATTGAAATAATCCCTTGTATTCTATCTGACCACCTTGGACTAAAGCTGGACCTCAACAGCAAAAGAAATAGAAAAAGCCTACACACATGGAAACTGAATAACTCCCTACTCAGTGACAGCTAGGTCAGGGAAGAAATAAAGAAAAAAATTAAGACTTTCTGGAATTCAATGAAAATGAAGGCACAAACATACCCAAACTTATGGGACACAATGAAAACAGTGCTCAGAGGAAATTTCATAGCACTTAAGTGCCTTTAAGAAGAAATTCAAAACATCTCATTTAAGCAACTTAATGGCTCACCTAAAAGCCCTAGGGAAAAAAAAGAAGCAGACACACCAAACAGGAGTAGATGGATGGAACTAATCAAACTCAGGGCTGAAATCAATAAATTAGAAACAAATAAAACAATTCGAAGAATCAATGAAACCAAGAGTTGGCTCTTTGAGAAAATCAACATGATAGACAAACCCTTAGCCAAACTAAAAGACAAAGAGAAACTATTCAAATCAACAAAATCAGAAATGAAAGGGGGAATTAACAACAAACACTGAGGAAATCCAAGCAATCATTAGGTCTTACTACAAAAGCCTATATGCCACAAAATTTGAAAATCTAAAGGAAATGGACAATTTTCTTCATATATTCAATTTACCAAAATAAAATCAAGAGCAGATAGAAAGACTGAATGGTCCTATATCCCCAAGGAAATAGAAGCAGTCATCCACATTCTCCCTTCAAAAAAAAAAATTCTGGGGACAGATGGTTTCAGCTCAAAATTCTACCAGATCTTCAGAAAAGAGCTAACTCAAATTTTCTTCAAATTATGCCACAAGGAACATTACCAAACTCATTCTATGAAGCCACAGTCACTTTGATACCAAAACCACCCAAACAAGACCAAAACAAGACCCAAACAAGAAAGAGAACTTCAGACCTATCTGTCTTATTAACATTGATGCAAAAATACTCAATAAAATACTAGCAAACTGAATCCAAGAACATATAAAAGATACCATCTACCATGACCAAGTATGCTTCATCCCAGGCATGCAAGGGTGGTACAATATATGGAAAGCCATCAATGTAATCCACCATATAAACAAACTGAAGGAGAAAAACCACATGATCATCTCTTCAGATAGTGAAAATGTATTAAAAAAAAATCCAACACCCATTCATGTTTAAAGTCTTGGAGAGCTCAGGGATACAAGGCACATACCTAAACATAGTAAAGACAATATATAGCAAACCAATAGTCAACATCAAAGTAAACAGAGAGAAACTTAAATCAGCCCCACTGAAATCAGGGACAAGACAAGACTGCCCACTCTCTCCATATCTCTTCAACATAGTACTTGAAGTCCTAGCTAGAGCAATAAGACAACTAAAGAAGACCAAGGGGTTACAAATCGGAAAGGAAGAAGTCAAAGATTCACTATTTACAGATGATATGAGAGTCTACATGAGAGACCGCAAAAATTCATCCAGAGAACTGCTTTAGCTGATAAACACCTTCAGCAAAGTGGCTAGAAGCAAATTAGCTCAAAAAAAAAAAAAAAATCAGAAGCCCTCCTGTATACAAAGACAAAAGGGCTGAGAAAAAAATTAGGGAAATAACACCCTTCATAATTGCCACTAATAACATAAATTACCTTGGTGTGACCCTAACCAAGCAAGTGAAAGACCTGTGTGAAAAAAAACAAAAAACAAAAAACAAAAAACAAAAACAAAAAAAAAAAAAACTTCAAGTCTCTGAAGAAATTGAAGAAGATATCAGAAGAAGGAAAGATCTCCCATGTTCGTGGGTTGGTAGGATTTACATAGTGAAAATGGCCATCCTGCCAAAAGCAATCTACAGATTCAACGCAATTCCCATCAAAATACCAACACAATTCTTTATAGACCTTGAGAGAAAAATTCTCAAATTCATACAGAAAAACAAAAAACCAAGAATTTCCAAAATGATTCTGTACAACAACATATTTTCTGAAGGTATCTTCATCATCCCTTATCTCAAGCTGTACAACAGAGAAATAGTAATAAAGATTACATGGTACTGGCATAGAAACAGAATGGTGGATCAATGGAATCAAACTGAAGACCCAGAAATAAACCCACACACCTATGGATACTTGATTTTTGACAAAGAAGCCAAAATCATCCAATGGGAAAAAAGACAGCATCTTCAAGATATGGTAACTGGAAGTCTACATTTAGAAAAATGAAAATAGATCTATATTATTACCCTGCACAAAACTAAAGTCCAAGTGGATCAAAGACCTCATCATAAAACCAGACACAATAAATCAGAAGAAAGAGTGGGGAAGAGCCTTGAACTCATTGGTACAGGTGACAGCTTCCTGAACAGAACACCAACAGCACAGGCTCTAAGATCAACAATCAATAAATGGGACCTTATGAAACTGAAAAGCTTCTGTAAAGCAAAGGACGCTATTGTCAGAACAAAACAACAGCTTACAGATTGGGAAAAGATCTTCACAAACCCTAAATCTGACAGAGGGCTAATATCCAGAATAAGTACAGATCTCAAGAAGTTAACCAGCAACAAATCGAGTAATCCAATTAAAACATGGAGTACAAAGTTAAACAGAGAATTCTCAACAAAGGAATATCGAATGGCAGAGAAAAACTTCAAGAAATGCTCAATGTCCTTAGTCATCAAGGAGATGCAAATCAAAATGACCCTGAGATTTCACTTTACACTCATCAGGATGGCTAAGATTAAAATCTCAAGTGACAACACATGCTGGAGAGGAGGTGGAGAAAGAGGAACCCTCTTCCATTGCTGGTGGGAATGTAAACTTGTAAATTTTGGAAATCAATCTGGTGCTTTCTCAGACAATAAAGAATAGTTTCCTCAAGTTCCAGCTATACCACTCCTAGGCAAATATCCAAAATATGCTCAAGTACACAACAAGGACATTTGTTCAACCATGTTTGTAGCAGCTTTATTTGTAATAGCCAGAAGCTGGAAACAAACCAGATGTTCCTCTGCGGAGGAATGGATACAGAAGTTGTGGCATATTTATGCTATGGATTATCACTCAGCAATTAAAAACAAGGAAATCATGAAATTTGAAGACAAATGGTGGGAATTAGAAAAGATCATCCTGAGTGAGGTATCCCAGAAACAGAAAGACACACAAGGTACATACTCATGTATAAGTGGATATTAGACATATAATATAGAATAAAACTACAAAAATCTGCACACCTAAAGAAGATGAGCTAGAAGGAGGACGCTGGGTAAGATGATCGATCTTCACTCAGAAAGGTAAACAGGATGGACATTGGAAGAAGGAGAAAACAGGAAACAGAACAGGAGCCTACCACAGAGGGCCTCTGAAAGACTCTACCTAACATTGTATCAAAGCAGATACTGAGACTCAAACAAACTTTGGGCAAAGTGCAGGGAATCTTAGGAAAGAAGGGGGAGATAGTAAGACTTGGAGAGTACAGGAGCTCCACAAGGATAGCAATAGAACCAAAACCAAAATATCTGGGCACAGGGATCTTTTCTGAGACTGATGCTCCAACCAAGGACCATTCATGGATATAACCTAGAACCCCTGCTCAGATGTAGCCCATGGGAGTTCAGTATCCAAGTGGGTACTCTAGTAAGGGGAACAGGGACTTTCTCTGACATGAACTCAGTGGCTAGCCCTTTGACTGCCTCCCCTGAATGGAGGAGCAGCCTTGCCAGTCCACACAGGAGAACAATGCAGCCCGTTTTGGTAAGACTGGATAAGTTATGGTCCGATGGAAGGGAAGGAGCACTTCCCCTATCCGTGGACTTAGAGAGGGGCATAGGAGGAGATGAGGAAGGGAGGGTGAGATTTGGAGGGGAAGAGGAAGGGAACTACATCTGGGATACAAAGTGAATAAACTGTAATTAATATAAAAATAAAAATTTAATTAAAAATACAAAACTTTGCAAAATCAAATAATAAAAATTAAAAAGATGTGGAAAAAATACTTCCCCCAGGCTTGGGCAGAAATGGGAGGTATGGTATTGTCTAAGCACAGATCACCCATTTTCATTGAACTGAAGCCTGGCACAGATCCAGCCAAAGTCCAGTAATACCCATGCCTCTAGAAGCTAAGAAAGGCATCATCCATCACATCTGTCGGTTACTAGAGCTGGGAGTTCTCAGGCAATGTCAATCAACCTGGAACACACCTTTGCTGCCAGTTGAGAAGTCACATTCCAATAACTGTGAGCCAGTTCAGGACCTCAGAGAGGCCAATAAATAGGTGATGGACATTCATCCTACTGTGCCTAACTTATATACCCTCCTATGTGTATTGCCTCCCGAGCACCAATGGTACACAGTTCTAGATTTGAATGATGGCTTTTTCAGTCTGCTTCTAGTCCCAAAGAGGCAGGAATATTTTCCATTTAAATGAAACAATCCAGACGTTGGAATAAAAGGAAAACTGACATGGTTCAGACACCCTCAACAATTTAAGAGCTCTCCTAGAATTTTTGATGAGGCTTTTCATGAGGACTTGGGTGAATACCGAGAAAGGCACCCACAAGTTACTCTCTTGCAGTATGTGAATGATCTGCTGATAGCAGCTGCTGACAAGGAAACTCGACTACAAGGAACAAAGGACTTACTCAACACTGTAGAACTTGGCTATCGAGCCTTGGCTAAGAAGACCCAAATATGCAGTTCAGAACTGCAATACCTAGGCTACATCCTAAAGGAAGGGGATAGTTGTCAGATGCCCTCAGGGAGACAGTCCTCAAAATCCTGACCCCCATGAGTTGGAAACAGGTATGGGAATTCTTGGGGTAAGCTGGAATCTGTAGGCTCTGGATAACAAATTTCTCAGAGTTTGCTGATGGCTTCTCATGGACAGCTGAACATCAGCAGGTCTTTGAAGCCATAAACGGGGCATTGCTGTCAGCCCCAGTCCCAGCCCTCGGTTGCCTAATGTCACCAAACCATTCCAACTGTTTATAGATGAGAAAAAGGAATAGAAAAAGGGGTTCTCACTGAGATGCTTGGACCACAGAGGAGACCAATAGCCTACCTATCCAAAAAGTTATACTCTCAGTGGTAGCCGGATGGCCTCCATGCCACCGTATCATTGCTGTGGTGGCATTACTGGTCAAGAAAGCTAACAAATTGACTCTAGGACAGGACTTGATTATAAACAACCACAAGCCATTGAGGGAGTGCTGAAACAACCCCCAGATCAATGGCTGAGCAATGCTTACTTGACCCATTATCAAGCGCTGCTGTTGAATCCTCCTAGAATCTCTTTTCAGGTGCCAAATTCCTTGAATCCTGCCGCTCTGCTGCCAGACCCAGACCTGGATGACCCCCTGCATGACTGCTCTGAGATCTTAGCCCATGTGCATGAAATCAGAGCCAAGATGTCCCCCTGACCAATACAGACAAGACTTGGTTCACTGATGGGAACAGCTTCGTCAGGGATGGAAAAGGGTGTGCAGGGGCAGCGGTGGTGTAATTCACTGAGACTATATGTGCAGAACCCCTCCCTCCTGGGACTTCTGTCCAGAGAGCCAAACTAATACCATTGACTGAGGTATTAACTCTGGGAAAAGATCTAAGCCTTAATGTGTATACTGACAGGCAATACAATTTCGCTACTGCACATGTGCATGGCGCCATCTACCGGAAGTGAGGCTTATTGACAGCTGAAGGGAAAAGTATAAAAAAGCAAAGAAAAAATATTCTGGCATTATTAAAAGCTCTCTGGTTCCCCAAAAGACTGACTATCACACACTGTCTAGGACATCAGAGGCGGACACTGCAATTTCCAGAGGTAACAACCGAGCCAACCAAATGGCAAAAGCAATCGCATTAGAGACGGAGTCCACTCTTACCCTGCCTGATCCTGGAAATCCCATCCTCCCTAAGAAGGTGGACTATTCCCCAGAGAACATTAAATGGGCCAGAGGATTGCCCATGTCCCAATACCTAGATGGATGGTGGAAATCAAACGAAGGAAACCTGATATTCCCTGAAAATCTGGGAGAAAAGATGTTTAAAAAAAATCCATCACTCCTATCATATGGATATCCAGAGGATGCAAGATTTGATCTGAAAGTAAAGGATTATTATCAGAGATGCTAACTCTAGGACTGGGGACATTGTTTCCAACTACAAGGCATGCAAATTGACAAATGCTGTGCCTAATTGTAAAAATGCAGGTAATTGGCTGAGGGGTAAAAAACCAGGAGCCTACTGGGAAATAGATTTCACAGAAGTAAAACTTGGTAAATAGGGTTAACAAGTACTTGCTAATTTTTGTAGACACCTTCTCAGGATGGACTGAAGCTTTACTGATAAAGCACAAAGTGGCATGAATTGCAGCTAAGAAGTTAACTAGAAGACATCCTACCAAGGTATGGTTTTCCTCAGATTATAGAGTCAGATAATGGACCGGCTTTTGCATCCAAGGTAAGTCAGAGTTTGGCCACAGTTCTGGGGATTGATTGGAAATTACATTGTGCTTATAGACCCCAGAGTTCAGGACAGGAAGTAAGGATGAATAGGACTCTAAAAGAGACCTTAACTAAATTGACCTTAGAGACTGGTTGGCTGGGTGGCGCTCCTTCCATTTGCGCTCTATCAGGTGCACAATTCTCCTTATCATATGGGACTCACTCCTTTTGAGATTATGTTTAGAGTCCCTCCCCTAATTATCCTTAACCTACAAGCTAAGGTCATTGCTGAGTTTGAGGATTGAGACTTCCTGAATGACCTCAAAGGAATACAATAGTCCCATAAACATGGTTGACCTAAATTAAGAGCTCTCTATGAATCACGTCCTCCCCTAGAGCCTAATCGTTATAGAACAGAAGATTGCGTCTATATCAAGAGACACCACCAGGAGTCACTGGAACCACGTTGAAAGGGACTGTACATAGTGCTGCTGACAACACCAACTTCCTTGAAGGTGGACAGCATAGCCACCTCGATCCACTACACCCACACCAGTCCAGCTAGCTCCTTTGAGATCAAGAAAGACTACAACAACATCCAGGCAAAATGGAAGGTATCAAAGAACCAAGAAAACCCGCTAAACTTCAAGCTTTCTCCGTGTGGGGTCTACTAACTGTATGTACTCTATTGATTATGACACCTACAGTCAGTACACATCTCCAGGGTCCTAACTTTGAGCCTGGTGGAGACACATCAGTAAGACCCACACCAACTTATGAACTTAACATGTTAGATAATCAGCATGGCCACTGGGGATATTATCTCAACCACTTCCCACATAGGTCTATCAGCTCAGTGAACAACTCCAGGGCTATAATGGGCAAGACTACAGCACCCAAAATGCAGACAGGCCCTCGCCTGACAATGAGCCAATTTGTACTCTTATGCTGAAAACCTATCAGATGATGAATGAGTACAGGCCAGATCTAACTCAGTCATGTTGGCTCTGTTATTCCAGTAGGCCTCCAAACTATGAGGGCATTGCATTCAATGGGCAGATTTCTTACTCACAGAGCCCACAAGACTGCAGATGGGTACAAGCCGGCCAGGCAGGTCTAACTTGGCAAGAGGTCTCAGGCACTGGTACTTGCATAGTCAAAATACCAGCTTCCTATCAAGTCTTATGAAATAGAACCTTCCCAGTCTAATCATATGATTTTTATCTAATTCCTCCTGAGCAAGGATGGTGGGCATGTTCTACAGAACTGACACCCTGCATACATGCTAAAGTATTAAGCCAGACTACAGGATACTGCATATTGATACAGGGTGTCCCTAGAATTACTTATCATACAGATGAGGAAATAAGTAAGCAAGGCTGTGCCTGGGATAGCAACAACAGGAATGGGAGAAAAAGGAGAGAGTTAGTCACTGCCGTCACCCTAACAATGTTATTAGGGCTGGGACTAGCAGGCACAGGGACTGGAATCTCTGCATTAGTGACTCAGAGCCATAGCTATAACAACCTCAGAATACTCATAGATGCAGATATTCAGAATTTGGAAAAATCCCTATCTCGCTTACAGGACTCACTGACTTCACTGGCAGAAGTCATGTTACAAAATAGGAAAGGTCTATACTTGTTATTCTTCCAGCAAGGAGGACTCTGTGCAGCCCTCAAAGAAGAATTTTGTTTTTATATCGACCACTCCAGAATAGTCAGAGGGTCCTTGGCTAAAGTTAGAGAAAACCTTGCTAAACACAAACCAAAGCTGGACTGAATCTTGGTTTACTACTTTGTTACCTGCCTTAATAGGAGCCTTGCTGACATTGTTACTTATGCTTACATTTGATTAGGAGCAATCCAGTTAATGGTCATGAGGACTCAATATCAGGCCCTCTATCCAATCACTGAGGTAAGAGAGTCTAAGTTTCAGGAAGCCCCGTTATTAGGCCTTCAAGGAACCTGTCAGATGGGGGAGTGAGAGACCAAAAGAATTAAAAACTAGGTTTTTGGGGTACTGAGCTAAAAAGTTTAAAACACATATTAGGCCAGTTGACCTTGTTGCTTCTAGGCAGATCCAGCCAACTGCAGGGAAGAACTGACCTTGCTGCTCATTAGAGGTACTGTTGCCAGGAAACCAGCCTTCATGGCCTTCATCCTGGAGATAATTGCCCTCTCTTCCCTAGCAGCAAGCTAGCAGTCCAGGACACATAAGTAACATTATATGAACTGATTTATTTAAATATTCAGGAATGGTGTGTGTTTGTGTGTGTGTGTGTGTGTGTGTGTGTACAAAAAGCAATGGAAACAGTTCATGAATGTGAGAGAGAGCAAGTGGATGGTACATTTTAAAGGTTGGAGGGAAGAAATCAAATGGAGGAAATATCATTTTATTATCTCAAAAATAAAAATAATAAAGGAAACAAAAAGTATAATATAAAAAGAATAATAGGTGTGTAGATTTGACAGTCTTTATGCATGGAAATGGAAGAGAAAAACACAGATAGATCAATAACAATAAATAATAGTTTTCAAAGAAGCTTCAAAGTCAGACAAGGAGGACCAGATTGTTTTACTACTCACCCTGTTCTTATGCTCTATAAGTTGTTTCTGGAAAAAGGAAACAATAGCTAGAAACCAAAACAATTTCTATTATGTAATTGGTATAAATTTGACACTAATCTGACAAGTATAGCTAAAACTCTATAAACAATTAGTACTTATCATAAAAAGATAAAATGTATGAACAATATAAATCCACAAATAAAATTATGATTACCTGAAGTCACCACCTCCTGTAGCCAGGTGGGACATCCAGTGGAGGGACCAGAACACCAAACCACCCTTCGACCCAAAATTTGTCTTGCCTATAAAAAGCATAGGGATAAAGATAGAGCAGAGATTGAGGGAATGGCAAACCAATGACTACCTCAACTTGAGACCCACCACATAAGAGAGAGCCAACCCCTGTCATTATTTTTTTTGTCTTTTTTATCTTTATTCTTTTCATCATCATCATCATTATCATTTATTCAATTTGTATCCCAGCTGTGACCTCCTCCCTTGTTTTCTCCCAATCCCACCCAACCTCCTTCTTCTCCCCCTATGACCCTCCCCTAGTCCACTGATAGGGGAGGTCCATCTCCTCCTCTATCTGCCCCTAGCTTATCAAGTCTCATCAGGGCTGGTCTCCCTCCATGGCCTGGTAAGGCTGCACTCCCAGGGAAAGGTGATCAGAGAGTCTATCACAGAGTTTAATGCCAGATACAGCCACTGCTCCCCTTACTAGGGAAACCGACTTAGAGACTGAGTCTATGGGCTACACCTGAGCAGGTGTTTTAGGTCCTTTCCATGCATGATCCTTGGTTGGGGTAGTAATCTCTGCAGGGCCCCAAGGGCTCAGAGTTTTTGTTGTTGTTTGGTTTGGTTTGTTTTGTTTTTTGTTTTTGTTTTTGTTTTTGTTTTTGTTTTTGGCTCTGTTGGTCTCCTTTTGGATTAATGACACTCTGCTATGCTTGTAGACAGGAGCCTAGAAAAACTTTCTTCTGAGAGACTTCATCTAGCAACTGAAATAAAGAGATACAGAGACCCACAGACAAACAATAGGTGGAGCTTGCAGAGTTCTGTTGAAGAATGAGAGGAAGAATTAAAGGAGCCAGAAGGGTCAAGAACACTACAAGAGTCAACTAATGTGGGCTAATAGGATCTCACAGAGACTGAAACACCAACCAAAATCCATGGGCTGGACAAAGATGCCTTATACATACCCAGCCAATGTTCAGCTTGGTCATCATGTGTATCCCCTAACAATGGGAATAGAGGATGTCTCTGACTCTGTTGGCTCCCTCTCGATCCCTTTTCTCTATCTAGGCTGACTTGTCTGTCCTCAGTGCTAGAGGATGTGTTTAATCTTGTGATTTGAGGTGCCAGATTGAGTTGGTACCCCTTAGGGGGTCTCCTCCTCTCTGAGAAGGAGAGAGGAAAATGGAGAAGGGGGTGTGAAGGTAGGGCTAGTAGGAGAGGAGGGAGGTAGTTAGGATCAGTCTGTAAAGTCATTGAATAAATAAATAAATAAATAAGCAAATAAATGAATAAATGGAAGAAAAATAAAGAAATCTAAAATGGGCAGGGAGTGCAAAATGGCAGCCACCAGCACTCACAGTATATGAGGGGTATAAGATCTGAAACTCCAAAATTGGTGAGTGGAGGGGCAGCTGAATCCAGTACATTAACATTGAGACTTCCTGGGCAAAGGGAACAACCCATGAGCTAGGACAATTTGGATCCAGGTCACTCATGGACATCTCTTGGGACTGAGAGTGGCAAATATTCAACCTCCCTGCACTGCCCCTTGCCCCAAGCATGGGCCTCCCTCCTTGGCAGAGGCAGCAGTGGTTGCCCCAAGCACAATCCTCCATGCTCCTTGACTAAGATGGCAGAGGCGGGCCTCTGAGGTCTGCAGCTGCAAAGGGAAGCATCCAGCCCAAGCAGGAGCCTTCATGCTCTGTGACTGAAACAGCAGAGGCTGCTACCCCAAATACTGGACTAACTGCCCAGAGACAAAACAGTGGACACCACTGAGCTGACTGATCTCCTACACTCTCTTTTGCCCCTGAGGGCCCAAATCTGAGAGTAGAGAACAGGGGGAATCCCTGTGCTTTCTGATTAGGTCTAAGAGAGAATGAACACACCTTCAAGTGAATGCAGAGCACAAGATCCAGAGCTTTACTCTAGCATCCTGACATCAGATCTCTCCCATCCACAACCCCACTCTGGGCAACACAAGGATCCTTGGGACAATGTTCTCAACATTGAAGCCCCTGTTCTGTGGGTCTCCAAGTGGAGTCCAGAAAAACAATTCGTGGAACCCAGACAGATCTGAATACCAGGAGAAAAGTAGACAGACCACTGAGATATTCAGGACCAGCACCCACTCCTGCACTTAAGCTCCACCCTTCCAGGCATCTACATGTTCTAGCACCCTGTCCTTCAAGGCACACTTCCACACACATGCCCTAACTTGAGCACCTGTACCTGTGAGGTTCCTCCCTTAGCTACATCTGAAACAGCAACAACCACTTTTGAACCTGTGGACCTCTCTAATCTGAATAAAGACTACTACAGACACCAGAGGCAGACAGACCCAGTCTGAAATATAGATTCCAGGAACAAACAGCAAAAGTTATAGGTAAGCAGGTGGCTAGAGGTTGGCATAAGAACATATCCAACAAAAATCAGGACATCATGGCTTCACCAGAAATCCCAAATAACAATAGATTTTCTAATTCTTTGAAACAAGGGGAAATGATCACAAATCTATGCTTATTCAGTCAATAGAGGCACATAAAAAGGAAATGAACAAAGCTCTCAATGAAATGCAGGTAAATACAGCCAAACAAGTAGAGGCACAATTAAAGGCATATATAGAGAGGAAACAAACCAAGCTCTCAAAGAAATGCAGCCAAATACACCCAAACAAATAGAAGCACAAGTAGAGGCACGAATAATGACATATAAAGAGGAAACAAACAAAAAAAAAATAGAGGGAGGCCTTTATTGTGATACAAGAATACAAATGTGGACAGATGAAGAAAATGGTGCAAGATATGAAAACAGAATTGAAGAAAACAGAGAGAAGCCTGGAGCTGGTGAACATCTAAAACAAAATAAAATAAAAATAAAACATAAGATAATTCTTAACAGTAACTAAATTACAGTGATTAAGTAGCAACAAAAGAATGTTTTCATCAGGGTCCCCACAACTTGAGGTTCTGTATTAAAGGGTCCCAGCCTTAGGAAGGTTGAGAACCACTGCTAGCATCAATGCACACTGGAAGTCTTGCCTGGTTCCAGAAGATGGCCTTGTTCAGGCTCTGTTTCCCACATTACTAGGAGTCTTCACTAAGGTCTCCCTCATGGAGTTCAGGGAGTTCCTATTACCTTAGGTTTCTACTTCATCCCCTCCCAAATGTCCCCCAAATTTAATAATCTTTACTAGTACTCTCTCCATCTGTCCCTCCCTCTCTGACCTGATCCATCCTGTTCCCATCTCCACCCACCCTCAGTCTACCCACAAATCCATTGATTTTTTTTTTTAACTTTTTACCCCTCAGGTCCTTTGCATATCTATCATGGCTTCCAGTTTAGTGGTTTATGGGATTTATGAGTAGTGCATAGTTTTAAAATGCAGAGCCTAATAGGATAAAAAAATAAATCGTTGATAACAAAAGTTCTTAATATAGAGATCTAGGGATCTATGGATAATAAATGAGCTAAAGAAGTAATGATTCTACCAATATTTCATAGAAATAAAATTCATAAAACTATTAGATTCACAAAGGGGTCTGGCTAACAACTATTATTTCATAGAATAGATGTTTTTAAGATCAACTTAATTTTATGATCAAATAAAAATACTGTGATGGGACTAAAGAAATGATCCAGAGGCCTTTAAGAGAATAAGCTATGGTCAGATGGAATGGGAGGAGGATCTCCCCTATCCATGGACTTGGAGAGAGGCATAGGAAGAGATGAGGGAGGGACAGTGAGATTAGGAGGGGATGACGGAGGGGGCTGCAGCTGGGATACAAAGTGAATAAACTGTAATTAAAATAAAAAATAAAAATTTAATTTAAAAGAAATGAATATGTTAAAAAAAAAAAAGAGTACTGGATGCTCTTCCAGAGGACCCAGGTTTGGTTTCTCGTACCTACATCAGGTGGGCTCACAACCACTTGTAACTCCAGTTCCAGGAGATTCAAGCTCTGTTCTCATCTTCTCAGACAGCGTGCTCATTAGTAGTACACAAAAATGTATACAAGCAAAGCATTCAGACACATAAAATATAAAAATAGATATTTTTAAATGAAGCATACAAATTTAAAATTTCTGATTATGGTCTCATGTGGTTTGTTCTTAATTGTTTAATATGATGTTTAAATAACATTTAACAAAATAAGCAGAGACAAAAATTATTTTTAAAAGATTAAAATTCCAATTAAAGCCAGGAATGGTGGTAACACAGTTCTGTAAACTCAGCACTTGAGAGTCTGTGGCAGAGAGGTTAAAAATTTAAGGCCAGTCTAAGATACGTAGCAAAATCCTGTAGCGAAGAAAGAAAGAAAGAAAGAAAGAAAGAAAGAAAGAAAGAAAGAAAGAAAGAAAGAAAGAAAGAAAGAAAGAAAGAAAGAAAGAAAGAAAGAAAACTAATTAAAAGCCATCCAAAGGGCCAGTGAGGTGGCTCAGTGGGTAAAGGTACTTGCCAACAAGCCTGACTATGTAAGTTCTATCTTTAGAATCTACATGGTAGAAGGAAAGAACCAACTCAGGCAATTTGTTCTTTGATTTCCACGTGTATGCCATCATAAGCATAAACAAACAAACAAACAAATGCAGTTAAAAATACAAACAATACGATTTTCTTCTCAGCAATGCTGAGACTGTGTGGAGTTTGTTTCTACACCAAGAATCCAAGAAGAGACTATGATGCTGGGCGCAGAAGGTGGAGAGGGCTCTGTGGTGAAGGTCCAGGGCTTGTCCTGATCCTGCTCCATGGGTGAAGTACAGTGGTTTGTTGTTGTTGTTGTTGTTGCTGTTTGTTTGTTCTTACTGCAAAATTCAAAATGAGGCTGAAGGTATTCATTTCATCTATACCAGAAAAGTAGACTGAGTAGTAAGGCTTTTGTTGAACTTGAATTAGAAGATGAAGTCAAATTGCCCTTGAAAAAATACAATGAAAGTATGGGGCACAGATATGTTGAAGTATTCAAGTCAAACAATGCTGAAATGGATTGGCTATTAAAGCATACTGGCCCTAATAGCCTGACATGGCCAATGATGGCTTTGTATGGCATAGAGAATTCCCTTTTGGAAGAAATTAAGGGTTGGAAATCATGCCAAATGGGATAACATTGCCATTGGAATTTTAGGGGAGTTGTACAGGGGAGCCCTTTTGCAGTTTGTTTCATAGGCAGTAGCTAAAAAGGCTCTAAAGAAACACAAGGAAAGAATAGGGCACAGGTATAATGAAATACTTAAAAGCAGTCAAGCTGAAGTTATTATGATTCACCACAAAAATTTATGGCCATGCAGCATTCAGGTCCCTAGGAGAGACCTGGGGTTGTCAGAAGGTATAACAGCATTGACAGAAGAGCTAGCTTTGAGAGGTGTGTATGGTGGAGGCTATGATGATTATAATGGGTATAATGATGGCTGTGGATTTGGTTCTGATAGATTTCGAAGAGACCTCAATTGACTGACCACAGATTTGGGGATGGTGGCTCTACCTTCCAGAGTACAACAGGACACTATGTACACATGAAGATACTAACATACAGAGCTACTGAAAATGGTATTTATAATTTTTTTCATCACTCAACTCTGTGACAGTACATATTGAGATTAGACCTAATTGCAGAGTAACTGGTGAAGCAAATGTCAAGTTTGCAATGCATGAAGATACTATTGCAGCTATGTCAAAAGACAAAGCAAATATGCAACACAAATATGAAGAACTCTTCTTGAGTTCTATAGCAGGAACAAGTGGTGGTGTTTATGGTAGGCAAATGCTAGGTGTCATGGGTTTGTCAAACCAGTCTAGTTATGGCGGTTCAGCCATCCAACAGCTGAGTGGTGGTTACGGAGATGGCCACAATGGCCATGAGCAGATATGACCAAGCTTTACAGAAAATCTCCTGTGATTTTCAATCAAACATTGCGTAAGTAGCCAAGGAGCAGTGAACAGCAGCTATTACAGTAGCAGAAGCCATGCATCTATGGGTGTGAATGGAATGAGAGGAATGTCTAGCATGTCCAGTATGAGTGGTGGATGGGGAATGTAACTGATTATAATCACTGACTCTTGGTCAATTTTTTAAAAAGAAAAAAAATCATTTTAACAGTTTTTGCAATCCAGGCTTGTGATTTGTATTACTCTCTTGAATGAACTTTGCCATTGTTTAAAGAACTATAAGGTTCAATGCTGAACATAGCAGTCATCTAGGATGGTAGGGCAAAGTTGAGCAAGCTGTAACTGTTAAATAATTCCTGGCTTTTTCCTTTTTTTTTTTTTTCCACTGTAGGACATATGTAAGCAGTAAGCATAATTAGGTTAAAGCAGTTGAATTATGCTAAATGTTGCTATTTTACATACCTTGAGCACTGTTGATATATGTTGAAAAGACATGTATTTTTGTAAAACTTGATATAAAAGCTGTGTTTGCAGTTAAAAGTGAAACATTTGGCTTGTTTGTTAATTCTAATTTCATTTTCTAACCTGAAAGGCAGGTGAGTTTGAAGCTTTTTATTTAAGTTAATGGAAAAATTTTGAGAAGCAATACTTACTTTAGGATTTTTGGTCTAATTTCTGAAGCCTTGATTTAAGTCTTTTATTGTATTGTGATTTCCGTTAAGCATATTGCCCTTAGTGAATCTTGTCAAATAAATCTTCCTTTTAAAAGCTAAAAAATAAGAATAAAAAATAGAAAACAAACCATACAAAAAATAATGTTATTAGTTATCTTTCTGGATATTGAACCGTATTACAAAACTACAACAATTAAAGAAATGTGACACTGATAGAAGAATAGAAACACTTATTTCCTTAAATTTAAAAAAACAGAGAAATTTCTTAGTTTAAGTTCCATGATGAAGTCAATTAGAACAGATCTGACTATTCATTGAAAACTTCAATAAGTTGGCTATTTTGAAATATTTATTACCACTTTTTACAGTATTGTGGGTGTTTGATAGGTATTTTGTACACATTTCTGACTTAATCCTCTAAAATATTCTTTTTTTTTTTCCCCAAGAAAAAAAAAAAGTCTTGGCTGTCCTGGGCTCACTTTGTAGACCAAGCTGGCTCACAGTGATCCACCTGCCTCTGCCACCCTAGTGCTGGGATTAAAGACAAGCACCACCACACCCAGCTTAAAACATCCTTTTAATGATAGAATACTAGTCCATCAAATGAGCATTCCAAAACTTGTTATTCCATTCACAATTTGATAAGAATTTGAGTTGCTTCCATTTTGGGCTATTATAGTGCTTCTAAGAATACTTGTATACAGCTGTTTAAATGCGTGTTTTCTACTAAGACCTGGAGAGGACAGGAGCTCCACAAGGAAAGCAACAGAACCAAAATATCTGGGCACAGGGTTTTTTTCTGAGATTGATACTCCAACCAAGGACCATGCATGGAGATAACCTAGAACCCCTGCACAGATGTAGCACATGGCAGTTCAGTGTCCAAGTGGGTTCCATAGTAATGAGAACAAGGACTGTCTCTGACATGAACTGATTGGCCTGTTCTTTGATCACCTCCTCCTGAGGGGGGAGCAGCTTTACCAGGCCATAGAGGAAGACAATGCAACCACTCCTGATGAGACCTAATAGACTAGGATCAGAAAGAATGAAAGGAAGACCTTCCATATCAGTAGACTTGGGAAAGAGCATGCGTGGAGAAGGGAGAGTGAGGGAGGGATTGGGAGGGGAGAAGGGAGGGAACTACAGGGAGGATACAAAGTGAATAAAGTGTAATTAATAAAAAAATTAAAAATAAAATAAATACATGTTTTCAATTTTCCTGGGCATGAACATTAGTAGGACACAGTATATATGTTAGTTTTTTGAGGAACTACCAAACTTTTCCAAGCCACTTGTACAATTTTCATTTCCACCAATGTATGTGTATTCCTGTATTTTCTATATCCTCCTCAACACTTAGACTTTTGATCATACACATCCTAAACAGATTAAAATGTCATCTCATTGTTGTTTTGATTTGCATATCCCTAGTGACTAATAACATTGAGCATCTTTTCAAGCACTACCCTTAAAGTACAAACTATTGATTTATTGTATTTTCTGTTGGTGCTTTTGATATCATACATAAGAAAGCATTACTAAGAGCAAGTCATAAATATCTGCCTCTGTTTTAGTCACTTTTTTCATTGATGTGACAGAGGCAACTTAGAGGACAATGGATTTGTTTTGGCTCACAGTTTGAGAAGGGTACAGTTCAACATGGTAGGGAAGGCATGGCAATGAGTGACACCATGACAGCAAGAGTGTGGAACAGCTGATGGCATTATGACCACAGTCAAGAAGCAGAAAGACACAGGAATAGAAATAGGACTTTACCATAAACCTCATGGCCTGTTATGGGTTCTGGACTAGCTGTTCCCTGACCATTCAGACACCAGACTGAACTCAACAGATGTTTATTGAATATTAAACCGGAACTGACCAGGCAGGAGCATAATCTGGACTCAGAAGCCAGACTATGACATTGGTCTGTTCCTAAAACAGGTTTTGTAAGAAAAACTGCAACCAAGTAGCAATCAGATAACAAAACTGTAACTAAGTGCAGGAAACAACCCACAACTAGGTAACAACCACGTTACAAAAAGGCAACCAAGTATGCAAGTGTAGGAAGCAATATTACATCATTCTGACTAGCTAGACAGAGTGTTTCTAACTGGCCTTTAATTTGATTGGTTCTGCAGCTGGGAGACTTCATAACATGTCCAGGTAACAAAGTATACAAAATTTGAGAAATGAAACCATAGAGACATAATCATTGGAAAGCAGAGCCTGAAAACTTGAATTTAAGATGGCCTCTGAAATGCTAAGCCTCTGTTACCCTTAAAAGGAACAGCAGGTGTTAATAGAGCAGCTATAGTAATGCTAAAAACCAAAGTAGACTTTAAGGAGGGGCTGTAGTTATTTAAAAGTTTAAGCTGATCACAAGAGGCCCAGACTTCAAAAACTAATCTCCTCTAGTTAGGGACATCCTAAAGGTTCCACAACCTTCCAAAACATTTTCAGGCTGGAGACCAAGTGTTCAAACTCAAGAGCCTGTAGAAGACATTTCAATAACCTAGATAACTGCTAATGTTACTTCCAGTTCTGAAGTTTTATGGATTTTTAATGCTCTTTTAACTAGTTCTCAGTCTTTATTCTGACCCTGAAGTATTTACCAGGCTCCTACTGTGGTACCCAATATTTTCTGTACTCCAACTGAAAAGGTTAGAGTTAATTCCTGGGGCTGGGGCAGAATCACAAGACCACATTCCTTTCATAGCAGAGGGCTAGCCCAGAGGCTAGGACAGAGTCCCACATTCCTTTCATAGCAGAGGGCTAGCCCAGAGGCTAGGGCAGAATCACAAGACCACATTCCTTTCAGATAATGGGCCAGCAGCAGTCCCCACCCAGATAAACTTCAGGGTGTGACGGGAGTCACATGACCCCTAAGAACCAGAGGTCAAATGTCTCTCAGGTAGCTGGGCCTGACTGTTAGCATTCTTGGCGACTAAAAACAGACCAATCATTCTAAAAGTCAGCTTCCCTAGAGACCACCCCGCTTGCGTTTTGTTCCTCTTACTCAATCCTATAATGCCAAGGCTCGTACTACCCCACTGGCATTTTTGTTCGTTTAAAAACCTTGATCTCCTAGAGCCTGGGGTCCTTTGCTTGTATGTCTTTGTAAAGGGCAGACACCCAGCTCGACCCTGTAATACAAAGACCCTCGTGTGTTTTGCAACCGAGTCAATTCCTATAGGTCTTTTGGGGGCTGGCAAACTGGGTGTAACACAACCAGCCCTTGGTATTTGCTTTGTTCCCATACTTGTGAATTAACTGGCAGCTTTCAGCTTCAGACATGGTAATGCTTGGCTGAGATCGTCTTTTGATCTTTGTAATTCACCTAGCCTATATGGGTCAGACTAAACATATCGACTTCGAACCAATGAGTGGTGAAAGTTGATCTATAAATAGCCTAACTCTCTGGTCCTCAGTCATAACTCTGCCTTGTTCTACTATGTCTCTCAGAATTCCAGAGCATGATTGAATTGCATTTCTCCATAGTACTAACTGATTACATGGTACAGCCACTCACACCCCTACTGGCATTTTTAGAATCATTTTTCAAATTATCTCTAACATTAAAATCCTTGTTTCAATTTGTTTCTAGTAGACTCAATCCAAGACATTCTACACCTTTCATTCCCCCTACTTTATTTCTACTTGTTAGAATTTCATTCTCCAGAAAATGTACTCCTATCCCTTACTATAGGGATACAGCCAACCACAGTAATCTAGGCCTGGTCCCCAGCATGCAGTATGATTTGTCAATTCTGGCTGATAAAATGTGAAGTCAGAATTCTGGAAAACAGCAATGGAAAAAAGGAGAATCTTCAACAAATGGTGCTGGTCTAACTGGATCTCTGCATGTAGAATAATGCAGTAGACTCATATTTATCAGCCTGCTCAAAAGTAAAGTCCAAGTGGATCAAAGACCTTGACATAAAACCAGAGACTCTAAGCCTACGAGAAGACAAATTGGGTAAAGTCTGGAACTCGTTGGCATAAGAGACAACTCCTGAACTGAACACCAACAGCACAGGCTCTGAGCTCAACAATTAATAAATAGGTTCTCATGAAACGGAGAAGCTTCTGTAAGCCAAAGAAAATTATCAAAAAAACAAAACATCAGCCTATAAATTGAGAAAAGATCTTCACCAACTCTACATCAAACTGAGGGCTAATGTATAAAATATACAAAGAACTTGGAAAATTAAATATCAGCAAATCCAGTAATCCAATTAAAAAATGGGTTACAGAGCTAAACCGCAATTTCACAACAGAGGAAGCACAAAGAGCTGAGATGCACTTAAAGAAATGTTCACCTGTACGACAACAGATCATCTGGAGGTATCTCCATTCCTGATCTCAAGCTGTACTACAGGGCAACAGTAGTAAAAACTGCATGGTATTGGCATAGAAACAGAAAGGAGGATCAATGGAACCGCATAGAAGACCCAGAAATAAATCCACACACCTATGAATACTCGATATTCGACAAAGAAGCCAATTCCATTCAATGGAAAAAAGACAGCATCTTCAACAAATGGTGCTGGACCAACTGGATGTCTACATGCAGAAAAATGAAAATAGATCCATATTTATCACCCTGCACAAAACTAAAGTCAAAGTGGATCAAGGACCTCAACATAAAACCAGATACCCTAAATCAATTGGAAAAAAAAGTGGGGAACAGCCTAGAACTCATTGGCACAGGAGACAACTTCCTGAACAGAACACCAACAGCACAGGCTCTAAGAGCAACAATCAATAAATGGGACCTCATGAAACTGAAAAGTTTCTGTAAAGCAAATGATACCGTCATCAAAACAAAACGACTGCCTACAGATTGGGAAAGAATCTTCACTAACCCTTTATCTGACAGAGGACTAATATCCAGTATATACAAAGAACTAAAGAAGCTGAAAAGCAGCAATCCAAGTAATCCAATTAAAAAATGGGGAACAGAGCTAAACAGAGAATTCTCGAAAGAGGAATATCGAATGGCAGAAAAACACTTAAAGAAATGTTCATCCTCATTAGCCATCAGGGAAAGGCAAATCAAAACGACCCTGAGATATCACCTTACACCCATCAGAATGGCCAAGATGAAGAACTCAAGCGATATCACATGCTGGAGAGGTTGTGGAGAAAGGGGAACCCTCCTCCACTGCTGGTGGGAATGTAAACTGGTACAACCACTCTGGAAAGCTATCTGGCACTTTCTAAGACAATAGGAATAGTGCTTCCTCCAGACCCAGCTATACCACTGCTAGGTATATACCCAAAGTTTGTTCAAGTACACAAAAAGGACACTTGCTCAACCATGTTTATAGCAGCTCTATTTGTAATAGCCAGAACCTGGAAACAACCCAGATGTCCATCAACGGTGGAATGGGTACAGAAATTGTGGTATTTTTATACAATGGAATACTACTCAGCAATCAAAAAGGAGGAAATCATGAAATTTGCAGGCAAATGGTGGGATCTGGAAAAGATCATTCTGAGTGAAATATCCCAGAAGGAGAAAGACAAACATGGGATATACTCACTTATATAGACCTATAAGATATGATAAACATAATGAAATCTATACACCTTAAAAAGATAATCAATTGAGCGGACATGGGGTAAGATGATCAATCCTCATTTAGAAAGACAGATGGGATGTGCATTGAACGTATGACAGGAGTCTCCTGAGCGCATCTGAAAGACTCTAACTAGCAGTGTTTTCAAAGCAAAGACTCATGACCAAACCTTTGGCAGAGTACAGGGAATCATAAGAAAGAAGGGGAGTTAGTCTGATGGGGAAAGGATAGGAGCTCCACAAGGACCAAATATATCTGGGCACAGGGTCTTTTCTGAGACTGACATTCAACCAAGGACCATGTATGGATATAACCTAGAACCTCCACTCAGATGTAGCCTGTGGTAGCTCAGTAACCAATTGGTTTCCCAAAGTGAGGGGAACAGGGACTATTTCTAACAGGAACTCAATGACTCCCCACCCCCGAAGGGAGGAGCAGTCCTGTTAGGCCACAGAGGAGGGCTTTGCAACCAGTCCTGAAGATACCTGATAAAACAGGATCAGATGAATGGGGAGGAGGTCCCCCCTATCAGTGGACTTGGAAAGGGGCACGGTGGAGATGAGGGAGGGAGGGAGGGACTGGTAGGGAATGAGGGATCGGGACACGGCAGGGATACAGAGTTAATAAAATGTAACTGATAAAAAAAATAAAAAAAAGAAATGTTCAATGTCCTTAACCATCAGAAAAATGCAAATCAAAATGACTCTAAGATTCCATCTTACACATGGCAGAATGGCTTAGGTCAAAAACACGCTGGAGAGGACGTGGAGCTAAGAGAATATGCCTCCATTACTGGTGGGAGTGTAAACTTGTACAACCTCTCTGGAAATCAATCTGGTGCTTTCTCAGAAAATTTGGAATAGTTCTACCCCAAGACCCAGCTATACCACTCATAGGCATATACCCAAAAGATTCTCCAGCATACAATGAGAAAATTTGCTCAACTATATTCATAGTGGCTTTATTCATAATAGCCAGAAACTAGAAACAACCTAGATGTTCCTCAACCGAAGAATGGATAAAGAAACTGTAGTACATTTGTACAATGGAATACTACTCAACTATTAAAAACAAGGAAATCATGAAATTTGCAGGCAAATGGATGAAACTAGAAAAGGTCATCCTGAGTGAGGTAACACAGACCCAGAAAGAAGCACATAGTATGTACTCACTTATAAGCAGATAGTAGACCTATAGTACATGATACCATACTACAGTCCAAAGAAGCTAAGTAACAAGAAGGGCCCAAAGGAAGGTGCCAGAATGTCACTCAGAAGGGGAAATAAAATAGACAACAGAAGTGGATGATGAGAGGGAACTGGGCTGGAGATGCAATGGGGAGGGAAACAAGGTTGGGGATCTTTTGTGGGGAGAATGGGGGGGGAGGTGAGAGGGCTGGGGACAAGAAGGAAAACTGAGGGGGGAACAATTCTTTGTCAAGCAGATACTGTGACAGGGTAGGCCCCAGGGACAATATGGGTGTGACTCTAGTTGTGAATCCTAATAGGGAGGGACATAAAGAATAAATGACCACCTCCTATCCAGGCAGGTCTAGTGGAAGGAGGGGACAACAACCCACTGACAAAACCTGTTACCCGAAAATTACCCTGCCTGCAAGAATTGCAGGGATATCAAGGGAACAGAAATTGAGAGAATGTCCAGCCAATGATTGGCCCAAACTAAGACCCATTCCATGGTAGAGAGCCAGCCCCTGACAGTAATAATGATAATCTGCTATGCTTTCAGACAGGAATCTAACTTAGCTCTCATCTGGGAGGGTCCACCCAGCAGAGGATCAGTACAGATGCTGTGACTTGCAGCCAAGCATAGGGTGGAGCTCTGGGGATCTTATGGAAGTGTTGGAGAAAAGATGGGAGGACCTGGCGGGAACAGGAATCTCACAAGAAGACCAACAGAGAAAACTAACCCAGTACAATGGGGGCTTTCAGAGACTGAGACATCAACTAAGGAGTGTGCATGATCTGGACGTAAGTCCCCTGCACACGTATATCCAATGGTCAGCTAGGTCTTCATATGGAGCACTTGGCAAATGGGGAGGGCTGTTTCTAACTTGGATTTTATTGCCTGCTATTGGATCACTTCTTGTCAGGGCTCCCTTGCCTGGCCTCAGGGGATGAGGGTATGTTCAATCCTGATGTGACTTGATGTGCTTGGGACAGTTGTTATAGGGAGATGGGGCCTCCCATTTTCTGTAGGGAAAAGAAGAGGGAAATGGGGAAGGGAGATAAGGAGGAACTGGGAACTGGGAGAGACCACCCTTTGTTGTAAAGTAAATAAACTGCAATTAAAATAACAAAAAAAAGAAAGAAAGGAAAAGGTGAGAAGATTATGCCTACTTGATGACATATTAAAGCTGCTGGAGCCATTGAAATTCAGGAATTCTCACACAGGATAATAGATTCTGCAGTATTTAGACCAATTCCAGAAGAACCAGCTTATCACAGGCCACTAAAGACATTCTATCTCCCACACCTTGCCAAAAGCTTCAGGAACAAGAGAAAAATGTTTTTGGTTTGAAACTTGGGACACTTGAGGAATGAAATCCAGAATCATTCTTTTTTTTTTTTTCAATGCAGTTTATTCAGGAACCTTGAACAATCATCTGACCTTGGGGAAAGCCAGTCCACTTTAAATAGCCTCTGGGTAGCCAACCTCAGCATGCCACATGGGCAATGCAGATAGGTCCACATACATGGAAGCAAGCCAGATCCTCAGCCTTAGCCAAATGTGGAGTTGTTTGTGACAGAGAGCACTCACCATCGGGAAGGTTGAAGGCGGAAACCAGCTCCATCTTTAAGGCACGGCATTACGCAGCTCTCTACAGTTCCCCCTTTTTGTTTTGGACGCATCAGGCAAGAGTAGAGGTCTGATCTCTGATATTAGAAATAAATTGGGACTTTGTACTGATGTTCATTTAGGTGTCATCCACCCAAAGAGCATCAGACCCGTCTGATACCTTTTTCTCAGAGGCGGGACCTAGGGCATCAACCTGCATGCAATCAGACATGCTCTTCTCTGGGTCCAAAGCGGCTGACCCTGAGTGCAGTGCTTAGCCTCACATCCTGAGCGTAACATTTTGGCTTTTTATGGTAGCCAACCATGCTTGGGGAGACTGTCCTGCTTCAATGGCTGTAAAGGCCTGAATGGATTCTTAACAGATGCCTAGTAGTCACTACTGCTTCAATAAATTGTAGCATTTATTGTACATTCTTGTAAGATTCTGTTTTAGTAAAGGTATTTGATGACAAACAAAATTATTTAAAATACAGAAGTATTTTAAATGAATCAGATGTGGCATGGATGAACAGAAATCATATTGATATTGATAGTAATACTCAGAAATGTTAACAGCTGTATTATGTATTTCTGGATTTCATGTTGTAAAAGGATTCATTGCATTGTTTTTGTAGTGCACCACTGAAATCTCAGCAGCAGGACTGACACACAGGCCACTCTAGAATGAATAGTGAGATTCTATCTAAAAACAAAGAAAAGCTTCTGCTTTTATCCTTGTAACAGTGACATCTGAGGCCATTTTGGCCCTCAGGTGAAGGTACTTGTTCTCATGCCTGACAACCTGAGAATTACAAAAGGATAAAGCTTCCGCTTTGGAGTTCCCCTTGCGATAAGGTGGAGTGCAAGCTTTTTCTACTGAGAAGAATCCTTTTCAAATATTAAAAAGTAAGGCTGATATTACTAAGAAATAACCAAAGCTCAAGCAATCAAACAGGAACCCTAAAGCCACTGAAGGAATACCATGTTGAGTAGAGGTAACCAGACCTTGTAACTTCTACGATGCCTTGTTGTTGTCAGAGGAGTTTATTGTTACCTTCCACCATGTGGACTGAAACACCCACTCTACAAAAGTGAGACCAGATATCCACACCAAAAAGTACTACCAACTGTCTAATTCCAGATGCTTAGGCCCCATGGTAAAAACAAAAACAACATTAATAACCAAGATGACATGTCTCTTCCAGAAGTTAGCAACCTATTGCACTGTTCCTTGCAAAAGACAATTCAACTAATGCACAGGACAATGACTTCAGAGCAGCGGTTATATTTTCAAAGAACTCAGAGGTATCCATTGTCCCCCATCATGGAGAGGCCTGTGGTTCAGCAGAGCATCTCTAAGCTCAGAGGTCTTTCTGCCTGCTCCCCAGCTGCCTGACCCACCTGGATCAGAAACAGCAAGTGCAGAAGACAGAGAATCCAGAAGAGGTTAGCTTGGTTTGAGACCAAGCCACATTGTCTCTCATCCTGAGAAGGCCTGTGGGGCACCTGAGCAGCTCTAGGCTCAGAGGTCTTTCTGCCTGCTCCCCATCTGCCTGGCCAACCTGGGGCAGAGACAGTGAACCCAGAGGAAGTAAGTTCAGCTCAGGACCAAAGCACCATAGTCCCCATCTTGAGGAAATTTGTGGAGCATCTGAGCAGCTCTCGGTTCAGAGGTCTTTCTGCCTGGTCCACCTGGAACACAGCCAGTGAACCCAGAGAAGGGAACAGCAGGCTGGCTAACACCAGAGTCAACCAGAAGGCTAGAGGACAGCATAAGAACACAAACAACAAAACTCAGAGCCATATGGCACCACCGGAAATTAAAGAAATAAAAGAAATTACAATCAAACATGAGACGAAATTAAATAAAACAGTTCCACACCTGAAAATGGAGCTAGAAGCAATAAGGAAAACACAATCTGAGACAATCTTGGAAATGGAAACCTAAGGAAGAAGACAGGAAGCATCACAAACAACATAGAAGAGATGTAAGAGAAAATTTCAGGAGTAGAAGATACGTTTGAAGAAATCAATGCATCAGTCAAAGAAAATGTTAAATCCAAAAAGCTCCTGACACAGAACATCCAAAAAATCTGGGGCAGTATGAAAGGACCAAACCTAAGAATAATAGGAAAGAAGAAGAAGGCTTTTCCAAGGCCCAAAAATTATTTTCAACAAAATCATAGAAGAAAACCTTCCCAACAAAAAGAAGGAGAGGCCTACAAACATACAAGAAGCTTAGAGGACACCAAATAGATTGAAAGAGAAAAGAAAATCACCCTGCCACATAATAATCAACACATTAAATGTATAGAACAAAGAGAGAATATTAAAAGCTGCAAGAGGAAAAGGCCAAGTCACATATAAAGGCAAACCAATCAGAATTTCACCTGACTTCTCATCAGAAACTTACAGACACGAAGAGACCACAGATATCAACTCTGACTACTATACCTAGCAAAACTTTTAATCACCATAGAGAAAGAAAGTAAGATAGTCCATGAAAAAGGCAAATTTAAGTAAAATCTATCCACAAATCCAGTCCTACAGAACATACTAGAAGGAAAACTCCAACTCAAGAAGGACAACTACACCAAGGAAAACATGGGAAATAAATAACCCCACATAAGCAAGATCAAAAGAACGGAATCACACACACTCTACCACCACCAACTTCAAAATATCAGGAAGTAACAATTACTGGTTATTAATATCTCTCAACATCAATGGCATAAACTCCCCAATAAAAAGACACAGGTTGACAGAATGGATACAAAAACAGAACCCATCTTTCTGCTGCATACAAGAAACATACCTCAGCAATTAAGATAGACATTACCTCAGAGTAAAGGGCTAGAAAAAGGTTTTCCAAGCAAACAGACTCAAGAAGCAAGCTGGAGTAGTCATTCTGGTATCTAATAAAATAGACTTTTGTCAGAGATCAGCCTCAGCCAATTGTGATTCTTGTGATTAGGAGGAATGGATCGGCACTAGAGAAAATCACTTCACACATAGGGGCAGATACAAGCTGAAAGATGACTCATTTCAAGACTGTTCTTCAGAGGCTGTCTCTCTGGTGTCTAATTTTTTCTCCTTCTTCCTCTCTTAGAGCAGAGAGTCAATCCCAGTCTTTCATTGTTAAAAAAATTCATACATTGCTTTTCTACATGATCACAATTTTTTTCTTTCCCCAGAATATTGGCTTATCCCCAAAGACCCACAGATGAGAATAAACAGAATATAGTAAACCATACTCTATATACATGGTAGAGGGTACCCCAAAACTCACAGAACAGACTATAGCAAGCTGTACTCTACATAAACGGTACAGTGATTACACTGCAAGCAAGCAAGCATTTTTAAACATTAACTCAGTGCTTTTCTCAGATAAACCTCTACATCATAGGTCATCTGTGTCTGACGAGCAGGACAGCAGTGACTGAACAGCGACCAACAGACCAAACTCTGGGCCCTAAAACACCAGCAATTGTGTTCCTCAAGTGAGGGGAAGTCCCATGGTGTGGAAAGAAATCGGGCCCCATCTTAGGTGACCAAGCTAAAGCCCAGAGGAGTTCCCTGGTCACAGCAGCTGCTTGGTCACCATCCCAGAGCCACACCCCTGCATGCTCTGATCAGTGTCCCAGACTGAACTGTGGGCCCACAACAACAAAGACTGGTCTCTCTGTCGGGAGGAAACCCCACGAAGAGGGACACATCAGGTCACAAAGCCAATTCCCGGAAAAGTTCCTAGTTTTCAAAAGGCTCTGGGGCTCTAGCCTCCAGCCACACCTCTGAGTGTTGTGATCACATGCCACTGATTACCTCTTGGGTATTGGGACACAGAGATCCAGCCTCAGACTTACAGATGCCTGGGACCCATAGGATCAGCCCCAGAAGATGATCCAAAACACACTCAGTCTCCCTCTTTAAACCAACAAAACCTTGGGGCTCCCACGTTCTTTAAGAGGGCTGCACCCAACAAACACATTTTATGAGCCCACTAAATTCAGAACAAGAAAACCAGTGGCAGGCAGCTGTCTCCAGGATTTCTCCTGGTGAGAAGAGTGCCCTTGGGCTCCCAACAAACCCAGTTAGCCTACAGGACCATACACCTGAGGAGAGCTGTGGTAATTCCCTGAGAAGGACCTGCCATTCAATGACCATATCCAAAAAGATGAAGAAGACTCCCATTCCAACATCCCAGGATTGCAGCAGCACCAGAAACAAACAGCAAACACCTGAGAAAGCAATATGGGTAGAGACCAGCAAAATAAACAAAAGCCCCTGGGTCTTTTTATCTCCCCCTTCTTTCAAAAGATTCCCTAAACTCTGCCCAAAATTGGGTTAAGAGCCTCAGCATCTGCTTTGATACACTGCTGGGTAAAATCTTTCAGAGCCCTCTGTAGTAGGCTCTTGTCCTGTTTCCTGTTTTCTCCCTCTTCTGATGTCCTTCCTGTTTGCCTTTCTGAATGAGGATTGTTTATATTACCCAGATATATTACCTCCTTGCTTAACTTCTTTAGGTGTACATATTTTAGTATGTTTATCCTATATTATATGTCTAATATTGATTTATAAGTGGGTATATACCATGTGTGCCTCAACAAGGAGAACAACAGAATCAAAAAAAAAATCTGGGCACAGGGGTCTTTTCTGAGACTGATAATCCCACCAAGGACCATGCATGGAGGTGGATGCATGGAGGGGTTCCCAGCTAGAACCCCTGCACAGATGTAACCCATGGCAGCTTAGTCTCCAAGTGGGTTCCCTAGTAAGCGGAACAGGGACTGTCTGTAACATGAACTCAGGGGCTGGCTCTATTATCACCTCCCCAGGAGGAGGGAGCAGCCTTGCTAGGCCACAGAGGAGGACTTTGCAGCCAGTCCTTATGAGACCTGATAAGCTGGGGTCAGGTAGAAGGGGAGGAGGACCTCCACTATCAGTGGACTTGGAAAGGGGTAGGGGAAGAGATGATGGAGGGAGAGTGGGATTGAGAGAGAATGAAGGAAGGGGCCACAGCTGGGATACAAAGTGAATAAACTGCAATTAATATAAAAATTTTAAAATTAAAAAAAAATCTAAAGCAGTATGACATCTCCAGAACCCAGTTATCCAAGGGCAAGTAGCCCTGGATACCCTAACATAATTTTGAAATTCAAATTTAAATCTATGCTTACAAAGATAATAATAGAAGAAATGAATAAAATCTGTGAAGAGATATAGGAAGATACAGCCAAACAGTTTGTGGCCTCTAGTCAGAAAATAATTAAATCACTGAAAGAAATAAGAGTAGTGGAAAGTTCAAACAGGTGAAGAACTTGAAGGAAAATACAGACAGGTGAAGGAAATCAACATCATGGTTCAAGATCGGAAGATAGAATTTTAAAAATTAAAGAAAACACAAATGGAGGAAATCATGAAGAGGGAGAACTTAGGGAAGAAAACAGAAACTTATAGAGGTAAGCATATCCAACAGACTATAAGCGATGGAAGAAAAAATCTCAGGTGTGGAATATGCAATGGAAGAATTGAAGGATTCGCCAAAGAAAATGTTAAATCTAAAAAATTTCTGAAGAAACCATCCAAGAAATTAAGTTTAAAGGAGTGGCATATAAGCATACAAGAGGCCTACAGAACACCTAATGGATTAGATCAGAAAAGAAAATTCTACTGTCTCAAAATAAACAAAACAGTAAATATACAAAATACAACACTAAAATAAAACAAGCATTGAAACACAGTATCACCAGTAACTACACAATAAAAGAAATGAAGATTCATTGGTCATTATTATCTATAAACATCAACTAACTCAACTCTTTAAAAAAAAAAGACACAGACTAACAGAATGGTTGCAAAAACAGGATCCAACATTCTGTTGCATCCAAGAAACACACCTCTGCAACAAAGATAAATACCACCTCAGAGTAAAGGGCTGTAACATTATTTTTCATGGAAATGGACCCAGAAAACAAGCTGGGGTAGCTATCCATATATTTATTAAAATAGACTTTCAACCAAAATTAATATAAAAAGAAGGGGCACTTCATTCCCATTAGAGGAAGTATCCAACAGAAGGACAACACAATTCTGAACACGTATGCCCCTAATACAAGAGCACCTACATCTGTAAATTAAAAATTATTAAAGCTTAAATCACACATCGATCCCAACACCTTAATAGTGGGAGACTTCAACACTCTTCTCTCACCAAGGAGAAGATCATCTAGACAGAACTTAACTTGGGAAATAATGACACTTACAGATGTCCTAAATCAAATAGACCTAATAAATATCCACAGAAATTTTCACCTAAACTCAAAAGAGTAGACCTAATTTACAGCACCTCATAAAACCTTTATCATGTAGTTGGTCCCAAAGAAAGCTTCAACAGATACAAGAAGATTGAAATAATCCCTGAATTATTTAAAATTTTTAGAATTTCTAAAATTCAATGAAAATTAAGGCACAACTTACTTAAACTTATTGGACAAAATGAAAGCAATGCTAAGAGGAAAATTGTAGCACTAAGTACCTCCAGAAAGAAGTTGCAGACACCTCATACAAGAACTTAATGGCAAACCTAAAAGTGCTAGAAAAAAAGAAAAAGAATCAGACACACCCAGGAGGAGCAGATAATTATAAATAATCAAACTCAGAGCTGAAATCAATGATTTAGAAACAAAGGAAACAATACAAAGAAACATTGAGATCAAGAGCTGGTTCTTTGAGAAAATCAGCAAAATGGACAAACCCTTAACCAAACTAACTAAAAGACAGAAAGAAACTATTCAAATCAGCAAAATGAAACAAAAGAGGGAACATAGCAATAGAAACTGAGGAAATCGAAACAATTATTAAAAAGCCAATATGCCACAAAATTTGAAAATCTAAATGAAATGGACAATTTTATTGATAAATTCCATTTACCAAAGTTAAATCACATCAGATAAATAGATTGAATAGTCCTATATCCCCCAAGTGAATAGAAGCAGTCACCAAAAGTCTCCCTTCCAAAACAAAGCCCAGGGCAAGATGGTTTCAGCACAGAATTGACTCAGACCTTCAAAGAAGAGTTAATATCAATTTTCTTCAAACTATTCCATAAAAGAGAAACAGAAGGAACATTACCAAACTCATTCTATGAGGGCACAGTCACCTTGATAACTAAACCATACAAAGATCCAACAAAAAAAGAAAATTTCAGACATATCTTTCTTATGAACATTGATGAAAAATTACTCAGTAAAATACCTGCAAACTGAATCCATGAACACATCAGAGATACCATCCAACATGACCAAGTAGGCTTCATCCCAGGCATGCAGAAGTGGTTCAATATACCGAAATCCATCAATGTAATCCATCATAAATAAAAACAAAACAAAACAAAACAAAAAAAACAGAATGAGAAAAACCACATGATCATCTCCTTAGATGACGAAAAAGCATTAAAGAAAATCCAAAACTCATTCATGTTTAAAGCCTTGGAGAGATCAAGGATACAATGCACATACCTAAACATGGTAAAGACAACATACAGCAATCCCATAGCCAACATTAAACTAAACGGAGAGAAACTTAAATCAGTCCCACTGAAATCAGGGACAAGTCAAAGCTGCCCACTCTCTCCATATCTCTTCAACATAGTACTTCAACTCCTAGCTAGAGGAATAAGACAACTAAAGGAGATCAAGGAGATACAAATCAGAAAGGAATAGGTCAAAGTTTCACTATTTGAAGATGATATGATAGTCTACAGGAGTGACCCCAAAAAATCAACCAGAGAACTCCTTCAGCTGAGAAAAATCTTCAGCAAAGTGGCCAGATACAAAATTAACTAAAAAAATCAGAAGCCTTCCTGTACACCAAAGACAAAAGGGCCGAGAAAGAAATTAAGGAAACAACACCTTTCACGATAGCCACTAATAAAATAAAGGACCTTGGTGTGACTCTAACTAAGCAAGTGAAAAACCTGTTTGAAAAAAATTTCAAGTCTCTGAAGAAAGAAATTGAAGAAGATATCAGAAGATGAAAAGATCTCTCGTGCTCATGGATTGGTAGGATTACCATAGTGAAAATGGCCATACAGCCAATGTCAATCTAAATATTCAATGCAATTCACATCAAAATACTAGCACAATCCTTTCTAGAACTTACAAGAAGAATTCTCAGCTTCATATGGGAAAAAAAAAGAGAGAGAGAGAGAATTGCCAAAAGGATCCTGTACAACAACCGATCACCTGGAGGTATCACCATCCCTGATCTCAAGCTGTACTACAGAATAATAGTAATAAAACTGCATGTTACTGGGATAGAAACAGCCTGAAGAATCAATGGTATTGAATAAAAGAATAATACATACCTCTTCAGATACTTGATTTTTGACAAAGAAGCCAAAACCATACAATGGAAAAAAGATAGCATCTTCAACAAATGATGCTGGTCTAACTTGAAATCTACATGTAGAAAAAAGCAAATAGATCCATATTTATCACCCTGCACAAATCTAAAGTCCAAGTGGATCAAAGAACAAAACAACAGACTACAGACTGGGAAAGGATCTTCATCAACCCTATACGTGACAGAGGGCTAATATCCAGAATATATAAAGAACTGAAAAAGTTAAAAAGCAACAAATCAAATAACCCAATTAAAAAATGAGGTGTAGAGCCAAACAGAAAATTCTCTGTAGATGAATATAGAATGGCAGAAAAACAAACAAATGCTCAATGTCTTTAGTCATCAGGGAAATGCAACTGAAAATGAACCTGAGATTTCACCTTACACCCATCAGAATGGCTAAAATAAAAAACTCAAGTGACAATACATGCTGGAGAAGATGTGGAGAAAGGGAAATCCTCCATTGCTGGTGGAATGTAAACTTGTACAACTTTGGAAATCAATCTGGCGCTTTCTTATCTCAGCAATGAACTAAAAACCTAGTATAATGGAAACTGGAGGGATTTATGAAGATGACCCTAGCTAAGATTCCTGTAATGGGAATTGGGAAGGTGGGTTACAGAGCCTGAACTGGCCATCTCCTGTAACCAAACAAGACTTCTAGTGAAGGGACTGGGACACCACCCAGCCACAAAACCTTCGACCTACAATTTGTCCTACAAGGTGTGCTGTTGTAAAGGTGGTGAAGAAATTGTGGAAATGGCCAACCAATTACTGTTCCAGTCTTAGAGCCATGCTACCAGAGGGAGCCCTCCCCTGACACTGCATGCAAAGCCAGGACCCAGAAGTTGGATAATCCAGAGACCTAAGATAGAACCAAATACGACTGGCAAAAAAAAAAAAAAAAATCAATGAAATAATGCCCAATTATATTATACTATACTCATAGACTGTTGCCTAACCCACTTGTCATTAGAGAGGCTTTCTCCAGCAGCTGATGGGAACAGATGCAAAGACCCACAGCAAAATATTAGGTGAAGCTCTGGAATCCTGCTGAAGAGAGGGAGGAAAGATTGTAGGAGCCAGAGGCAGTCAAGGACATCACAAGAAAACCCACAGAATCAACTAACCTGCACGTGACTGAATATATATTACAGTTGTGTACCTTTGTTGTCTTGTGAGGCTCATGACCTCCCCTATCAATGAACTGTGGGATGGGCATGGGAGGAGAAGAGGGAGGGAGGATGGGATTGGGAGGGTATGAAGGAGGGAGCTACAGATGGGATAAAAAGTAAATAAATTGTAATAAATAAATAAATGAATAAATAAATAGGAAAAATAAACAATGGGTGCAGGGGCTGTTTCTGATTCTTTTGCCAGCTTTTGGGACATATTTACTCATATTGTGTTGCTTCATCCAGCCAAGGGGAAGTGCCTAGTCTTACTGCAACTTGGTATGTCAAGTTTGTTTGATACCCATGGTAGGTCCGCCCTTTTCCAAATAGAAGCAGAGGAGAAGTGGATTGGGGGCAGATGGAAGGTATGGGGAGGAACTGGGGGAAGAGAAGGGGGAAAACTGCAGTCAGTATGTAAAATAATGATGATGATGATAGACTATGGAGGTACTAGCCCTAAATGGGATATAAATATCATACTCTCCCAACAATGCTCAAGGAACTTCAAGGAAGAGAGGACAGACTTTAAGAGCCAGAGGTGAATGATATCTTCAAGGAAATCAGTATTTTCTGGACACAACAAAGCAAAAGTACTTATGAACTCATAGTTATACTCGTAGCATACACAAGACCTGAACAAGCTCATACCATGCAGAGCTCCAGCATGGGGTTGAGAGGACATCATGGACACTAAATTCCACCACTAGCTGAAGAACTATTGGCACTTGATAGAATCTAGAAAAGCAAAAGTCAATATTTGTTAGTGGTGTGAACCCTGGTTAGTCAATCATACTTCAGGGTAGGCCCCACTTCTGTAACAAGTCAGGCAACACAATCTGGATTCAATGGACAAAGAAGAAGGAGGGGGATCAGGAGGAGAAGTATGAGAAGAACGAAGATGAGGGGATGAGGAGAAGAAAGATAAAAAAAAAGAAGAAAGAAAGAAACAAAGCAAAAAGTAGGGCAGGTAAGGAGGTAAGGGTAGAGAAGGTGAATAAAAGAAGAGTTGAGTATGATGATCAAAATATGTTGAATGAAATTTTCAAAGAATTAGTAAAAATGCTGTTTAAAAAAAATGATATGTTACGGGTACCAGAAAGCAAAGACTTTTAGGCATGCTTTGGGGTGTGTGTGTGTGTGTGTGTGTGTGTCTGTGTTGGCCTCTAGAAAATCTAGACTGGATTATTGAATGAACTACTTTCAAGCTCTTATAAAAGACATTGAAAATCACTACAGATGAGTCAGGAACCATAAGGAAAATGCTCTGGTGACATATTTTCAGTGTCAATAGACTGGAAGACTAGCAGAATGTAAATTGTATAGGTAAATGGGTTTCAGTAATATATATATATGAAGATTATTATCATCAAAGGGGAGATAAAGAACCTGGGAAACAGTTAAGTTGGGCACATTCTGATCATATTAAGCAATCATATTCATGGAGCCCAATCAAGAAGCCCTACAGCAGCAGCTAATACTTAAGTTCGAAGACCCAAAAAGTTTCCTTCCAGTCCTAGCCCGTTTTCTTCATTCCCTAATTCAAGCAATAGTGCTATAATTTCCTAAATTGAAAGTTCTTAGCTTTCCTGAATTCTTGCTTCTTCCTTATTGTTTTTACTGGTTCTATTTCCAAACCATGAAGATCAAACTTGTTTTACCACACACAGTGAGCTTTTGCTTTTGTCTTCACTGCCTCTTCTCTAGCTGTGGACTTCATTGCTGTCAGCCAAGCTGATGTCACAGTACATCACCTGCACATTAATCCATTCCATACACTCCAGCCTGACTTTCTCAATTGCTTTCTACACAAGGTTCCTAAAGTGAAGCCTTTTACTTGCCCATGGATTTCATCCCTGAGTTGGACAAAGTATGGAGTTTGCTATGCCTCTTTCCAGATGATGGCTGCCATGCAGATTTATTTCAGTGCCGAGCCACACATTTTCTTAATTATTGATGTTTCTGATATTAGAAAGACTTGATAGAATCCAGAAGTAACTCAAGGATAAAGAAAGTTATGAAAGAGTCTTCCCTGCCTATGACTATAAGAATTTTTTAATATGTGGAAGAGGCCAATCTATCTAATTGTTATTACAATCATATATTAAGCTGAGTCTTGAATTTTTACTTAGCTTGAGGTAGCATATGGTAGAAACTCTCTGGATGCTTGAGGCAAAACAGAACAGCAAAAAAATCCCTATGCTGATGAACATCTGCATGAAGAGCTATTTCTAGAAAATCTGACCGTATGATTTTTAAGCAAAGATCTTTAACTGTTAGTGACAAATAACTCAATTGGGGAAAATGGAAGTAGTTCCAAACAAACGGTACATATAGGGAAAATCTATTTTACTCTGTATGGAGGAAAAATATTTGGAGGCAGTAACTTATACTTTTATTTCTTTTTCTTTTATGTTTTATTTTTTGTTTTAATGTTTATGATTTTGGGTTAAGGTTGTTTTATTTGAAGTTATTTTTATTACTTTACAAAGTAACAGGCTTGCTTACAGCATTTTATATGTGCTTAGCTTGAAGTAATTTCCTCACTCCCAAGTCTCTCTCTCTCTCTCTCCTTTTCCCAGTGAACCTTTCTACCGCTAGTATTTCCCTTTTATTTCCTTATCTTGTTGTGGGGGCCACTTCAATCCAACATAACTCAAACACCAGGTCAATGCAGATGACAAAAACTTATTGTAATCAAATCTCTACTAACTGATCAGGGCCATAGAACACACTCAGGAGCTGAACTGTGACCCTGAAGGGACATTGTACAGTATATGTTTTGAAATTTTCAGGTATTTTATTGGATTCTGTTCATAACATTTGCAATAAACACTTCAAGTCCAATGCTAAATTAAAAAAAAAATCCATCACAAAAAGACCACACAATCAAAACTCATAGGTATTTACTTAACAAAAGGCCCCAAATTAAGTAATAGAGAATATGGTATAAGAATTTAACTTTACATTCCTGTGTGGTAAATTGACCTAACTCAATGTCAAAAGAAAATGAATATGAAAATATAAAATGCATATTTGATTTTACACTGCAGTTAGAGCCCTATTAATAATAATTATTATTATTCATTTTATACAAAATAATACTTGTTGACTTATCTATTTGAGGAGAAAAATTGAAGTTAATGCTAGGAGATATTAAATGCCAGTGTAATAAGTACATGCTCATTTAAATATTCACACTAACAGAATTGCACAGAGAAGTACAGAATGTATCACAGACTATTGATTTACAAGGGAAAGCAGACCTGATGTTTGAGAACAAAAAAAAATGTAGTGTTTGTCATGGATTATAGCATATTTAAAGGATGAAACCATAAAGGGAGGGGGAGGAGTGGGCTATACCATTGTCTAATCATATTTCGACATAAAAGGTTGAGCAAGGGAGTGTCTATTAATCAGGATAGGAGTAAGTTCCTGGGCCTGAGAACATGAACTTAGTTTGATCCTGACAGCAATATGGAGAAGTTGTCCTTAAGACGTCTGGACTCAGATAACTATCTCTTTACAAGTTGTCCCTGAAATGGCTGGACTCAAACAACTGTCTCCTTACCACAGAAGCTTTTTAGTATTGGTAAGTCCCCTATGGCCTGGGACCTTGAACTTAATTTCTCACTGTGTTTAAATGGAGTCTGAAAAGGAAATGGTAATACTTAGAATAAGTTTCTTTGGCTTGTTCCCAACAATCTCATGAGTGCTATTTTATCTTCCCCGAACATTCTCCCTTAAAGATTCTTTTCTTCAATCTTACTAGTGTCTTTCTAGTTTCCTAGCCTCCACATACACTCCCACACCAATACACATGTTTAACAATTAGAAGCTAGGCTCCAGATATGGGAAAGAACACACAGTATTTGTCTTTCTAAGTCCAGGTCACCTTGCTTGTTATAAAATGTTTCAGATCTATCCATTTACCATGAAATTTCATTTTATTTTTACTTACAAATGAATAAAATTTCATTGTGTATATATGCCATATTTTAATTATACATTTATCAATTGATGGGCAGCTGAGCTGATTCTATTCCCAAGCTATTATGAAGAAACAGCTGTAAACATGTGCTGTGTGACACTGGGGAGACAAGAACAAATGCCTACTCACCCAAGATAGGAAACTGGTCATCAAAGTATATGGATATCACCAAAGTCTGACTTGGTAAACCAATGAGTTTTACTGGTGTCGCTAACAAGAATATGGATGAAGGGTTACTTACATGAGCAGAAATGATTAAAACACAGCTACACTTCCAAAGCCCACCCCAGCATGGATGATAGTTCATGAAAGCTATATACCTGGAACACACTGTGGCTCAATTGCTATGAAGCTCTTCCAAGCAGCTCAGTCTGTGTTTCTTCTAGGCTGTGTGGATGGTCTGTGCTTCTTTCAGGATCTTGGTCTGAGCGTATTATCAACAGCTAAGTTACTCTGAGAGTAATCAGTAATCTCTACTGCTTATATACTCTTAGCAAGTGAGGAACCTCATGAATCTGCTCAGTTTCAGGAACTTCTTGAAGCCATTTTGAGTTGATTACTTCGTATTTTAATGAGCTTCACTGCAGGATAGAATGTTCCATCTCTCCTTTAACACCCTTGGTTGGAGTATGAGTCTCTGGAAAGACCCCGGTGTTCAAATTTTTTTGTTCTGTTGCTCAATTTGTGGAACTCCTGTCCTCTCCAGATCTTACTATTTCCCACTTCTTTCATAAGATTCTATGTACTCTGCCCAACAGTTGGCCATAAGTCTCATCATCTGCTTTGATAGTCTGCAGGGCAGAGCCTTTCAGAGGCCCTCTGTGGCAGGTTCCTAACTTGTTTCCTGTTTTCTTCTTCTTTTGATGTCCATGCTCTTTGCCATTCAGGATGGAGATTGAGAATTTTAGTCAGAGTCCTCCCTCTTGGTTATTTTCTTTAGGTGTACAGATTTTAGTAGGTTTATCTTATGCTATATGTCTATACGAGTGAGTATATACCATGTGTGTCTTTCTGCTTCTGGGATAGCTCACTCAGGATGATCCTTTCCAGTTCCCACCATTTACTTGTAAATTTCATGATTTCCTTGTTTTTCATTGCTGAGTAATATTCCATTGTGTAGATGTACCACAATTTCTCATTAGCCATCAGGGAAATGCAAATCAAAACAACCCTGAGATTTCACCTTACACTCATCAGAATGGCCAAGATCAAAAACTCAAGTGAACCCTCCGCCACTGTTGGGGGGAATGTAAACTTGTACAACCACTCTGGAAATCAATCTGGCACTTTCTCAGACAACTAGGAATAGCGCTTCCTCAAGATCCAGCTATACCACTCTTAGGTATATATCCAAAAGAGGCTCAAGTATACAATAAGGACATTTGCTCAACCATGTTTGTCGCAGCTTTATTTGTAATAGCTGGAAGCTGGAAACAACCCAGATACCCCTCAACCGAAGAATGATCAATTATTTAAACACTTGGTTATGAGTTGGTAGTGATGGTTGTGGGGGTTTATTTGGGTAGTGCAATTTTGCTGCAGGAAGTGTATCACTGAGGGGAGAGGAAGCTTTGAGATAAAAAATTAATGAAAAATTATAGAAATAAAAACCTTCCAGTATGTCCTTTCTGCTTTATGGTTGCATCTTTCTGCTCTTCCCATAATGCCTGCTACTTGTTGCCATGATTCCCTACAGTGGTGGATTTTTATTCCTCTTAACAATAAACCTACAAAAATTCTTCTATAAAAAGCTGCTTTTGTTATGGTTTTTTATCACAGCCATAGAAGTGCATCTAATACAGGACTTTGTTTTGCTGTGTTCAGTTGAACTGATCTTTCCTCAAATCTTTGTTCCACTGTTCTTTTCAAAGAATTTTCAAAGATATTCTTGTGTTCTGAAATAATGAGACTGTCTTCTTCCATTTATATAGTATTTCTTTAAGAATCTTTGCAGTGTTAACTTGGCTGGAGAAAATTGCCTTATTTTGTATTTTTCTTGAAATATATATATATATATATATATATATATATATATATATATATATATATATCCATCAATTTCAAAAGATAACTTTAATGGTTAGAGTAGTCTTGTTTGACAGTTATTTGCTTTCAGGGCTTTAAGTATGTCATTTCATGCATTCCTGGCTTTTAAAGCTACTAATGAAAAATTGAAAGTTGTTGTGATATTCCTACCTTTGTATGTGAGCTGATGTTTTTCCTTTATACATACACATTAGTATTGTGCCTTGACTTTGTAGTTTCTACATTTTGGCTATGATACATAGAGAAGTACTTCTCTGATCATATTTACTTGGGTTCAAAGTGCCTCTTGTGTTTGAATGTTTACTTCTTTCTTTAAGTTTGAGATATTTTTAACCTTAATTAAATAACTTGTCTACTCATTTTTCTTTTACCCCAGATCTTCTTTCTACCTCATGATTCTTTCATGTGGTCTCTTGAATGTATCCCAGGCTTGGAAGTTTAGGACATGTTCATTAATTTTTGTCTTTATCTGTATCTGAGTATATTACTATCTGGACTTTGTAATCTCTCCTTTAATCTCATTCTTCTACATTTTCTCATCTGTTGTTGCTGCTGTCTGATAGTTTTTGTTTGATTGTTCCTTTCATTTCCAGAATTTCTGTTTTCAATTCCAAAGTTGCAATTTCCTCTGTATTTTATTTTTTAACTTTCTTCAATTTACTTTCTGTTTCTTTCAAAATGAAGATTGTCTTGTCAAGGCCTTGAATCAATTTCCTAAGTTCATTCATATGTTTGTTTGAGTAGGATTATGTAATCTTTCTCAGACTGTTCAACTACACCTGTACTTTTGGCTACAGTTAGAGGGGAATTGGGAGGTTGGGAATCTGACTTAGAATGAGAGTAGCACAAATCTATAAATATTTAGAAGATATTTTGACATGTTCATTTGATGAAACTGAATCAATAGGTCTCTCTCTCTCTCTCTCTCTCTCTCACACAATGGTGTATCATCTACTTACTCATAGGATTTTGACTAAGTTTATATTACCATATATGAAATTCTTCCTTCAAATCCAACTAGAACATTGTTGGTTACCCCGTAATTACTATGCTACTATTATCCAATGGGCATATCTTATCTCACAAGTTGGTATTGTAATATTTGGGATTTACTGCTGGGTAAGACCACAAGTGTCTTTTTTCCTCTTGTAGCCTGTATAGCACATTTCAGCTTTATGAAAGGTAGCCAGCAGGGAGTTTCCTGGTCAGTTTGAGGTTGATTTCTCTAAGTCCTAGAAATAAAGTGAATGGTGTCTTCAGCAATATGGTCTTAACATTTAATTACAGTGAGTAAGCAAGAGCAATGACAGTAGCCTATGTTGTTTGAGTACCCTTGGGGGTCTCCTTGCCAATAATTCATAAAAAGATATCCCATTTCTGACACTGAGAATTTCATCTAATAACCTGTATCTTCTGGGAGCAGCATTGTCTATCCATGCAGAGTAGCTCTATTCAAACCCTATTTTTAATATATTATTTTAAAGATTAGCTTTAAAAAGTACTGAATTTTAATAAGAATTTTTCATACATCCTTATCTTTGTCTAACCTACCCTTTATCATCTTCTTTCCCCATCCTCCTGTTCGCATCCCCACTTAAACATATAACCCTGATTATCTCCACCCCAATCCTAGTATTTCACATCACCTGATATCTACTATCCCTTATAGTTAGCATTTTTACTTGCAAAATTATGGGTTTCCATGCATCTTTTTTATATACACTTCATTTTAGTTATACTTTTCTTTACTCCCTTTTCTCCCCATGCCCCTTCATGTTTAAACCTCTCCTGCTACAATATTCTCTCTCTCTTTGTCTGTCTCTCTGTCTGTCTCTCTGTTTCTCTTTCTTTCCTCTATGATTTTACCTATATTTTACCACCTCTCCTTCTTTACTCTACCTGCCCCAATGATTTATTTTTATTTTCCTTGCTTTCATATCTACTTAAAGTTAAACATACAAGACATATATTCAAAGCCATCCTCCACATATAAAAAAGAACATGCAGCATTTGCCATTCTAGGCCCAGGTAACCTCCATGATTATAAGTTTTCATGTTCTATCCAATTACCTGTAAATTTTGTTTTTCTTTAGAAAAGAGTAATATTTCACTGTACATAGGTGCCACATTTTCCTTATCCATTCATTAATTGATAAAGATCTCGGTTGAATCAATGTTGTAAACAAGCAAAAGAAATTTATTCTAAGTATTCTAAATTTTCAGACTCCATTTAATAATAGGGAGGAACTTAATTCAAGGTCCCAGGCCCTGGGGGAGATAGGGACTTCTCAATAGTTGAACAGCTTCTATTGTAAGGAGATTGTTGTCTGAGTCCAGCCATCTCAAGGACAACGTCTATATCTTGCTGGCCCAGACCCAAGAACTAACTCCTGTCCTGATTGATTGAAACTCTCTTGCTCAACCCTGTATGTCAAAATAGGATTGGACAATGCTACAGCCCACCCCACTCCCCATTCCTTTATAGTTTCATTCTTTAAATGTGCTGCACAATGTCCCTTCAGAGTCACAGTTTACCTACCGAGTCTGTTCTGCACCCTGATCTATCAGTAGTGGCTTGATTACAATAAAATTTTATCATCTGCGTTGACCTGGTATTTGAGTCATATCATATTTAAGCATACCCAACACAATTCAATTCCCTGGCTGTTATTAATAAAGCAGCAATGAATATGGATGCATGTATCTTTGTAGTAGGATATAGTATTTTGTCAGTATGCCCAGGAGTGGTATAGCTGGGTCATAAGGTAGTTCTATTTCTAGGTTTTGAGAAGCCTCCAGGTAGGTTTCCTAAGTTGAATAATTCATTTATACTCCCACCAAAGTATATAAGATGTCTCCCTTCCCCATATCCATGACTGCATTTGTTACTATTTGTGTTCCTAATGATTGCCATTCTTGAAACCAAAAAAGTTGAACTCATATAAGCAGAGAGTAAAATGGTAATTACCAGAAGGAGAGGTAGTTGAGAAGACAGCAGGAAGATATTTCTTAAATGATATAAAAATGTCATTTACTATTGTACAACATGATTATAGTATAAAACAATATGTCACTTTTTTAAGTGCTGAGACAGAACTAATGGGTTCTTACTAAGAGTGATGAACAGTCTGGTTAGTGAAAAAATCTGTGCTTTATATAAGAGGAGAAAGAAAACAGGCTTATATATTATACTGCAAACAGAGCATCAGTAACAGAAGAAGCTGCTTATGATGATGAGTTGACAGGATGTCCATTTCAGAAGAGTCTTAATATGGTTAGAATGGGTCACTTTCTGTTCATTTGTTCAACATGTAATGGCTTCCATGCAAAAGAAGGCAGTCCAAATTGTTAAGTGTTAGGCCTGGGCAGGTAGGGGGCACCAGAGAAATTGTATGTAATGTCTGTTAAATGATTCCCACAATGCAAAGGAGAGTTGCTCTATGATATTGCATTGAAGTTAACTTTTGGCCAGCCATTGTCCTGCTCTGCATTTTCAATATTTCAGTGGAAGAGATTCGTGGATTTTGGGGGATGTTTTCTGAACCAGGATTCTATTGGGAAACTCTGTCCATTCAAATTTCTCAATAATGGTCTTCCTCCCACAATGGTCTTAATTTAATCATTTCTCAGCAAAATTATCTATATTCATATTCATATTTTATATTAATTACATTTTATTCACTTAAGGTAATTGTTTATGTTCTATTTTCTTATGTATACATATATATACATATATTACAGTTTATTCACTTTGTGTCCCAGCAGTAGCCCCCTCCCTCATCCCGTCCCAATGCCAGCATCTCTCACTCATCTTGTCCCATTCCCTTCCCCAAGACCATTGGTAGGGGAGGTCCTCCTCCCTTTCCATCTGACCCTACCCTATCAGGTCTCATCTGGTTGGCTGCATTGTTTTCATCAATGACCTTGTAAGGCTGGTCCCCCATCATAGGGAGGTGATCAAAGAGCCAGCCACTGAGTTCATGTCAGAGACAGTCCCTATTCCTCTTACTGGGGAACCCACTTGGAGACTGAGCTGCCATGGGCTACATCTGAGCAAGGGTTCTAGGTTTATCTCCATACACAGTTTTTGTTAGAGTTTCAGTGTCAGAAAAGACCCCTGTGTTCAGATTTTTTTGGTTCTGTTGCTCTTGTAGAGTTCAGGTCCCCTCCAGGTCTTTCTATCTCTCTGTTTAGCTCTTTACCCCATTTTTCAATTGGATTACTTGATTTGTTGCTTTTAAACTTCTTGAGTCCTTTATTTATTCTAGATATTAGCCCTCTGTCATAGATAGTGTTGGTAAAGATCCTTTCCCAGTCTGCAGGCTGTTGTTTTGTTCTGGCAATAGTGTCTTTTCTTTACAATAGCTTTTTAGTTTCATGAGTTCTCATTTATTTATTTTTTATTTTTTTTTTATTTTTTTTAATTTTATTTTATTTTATTTTTTTCAATGCAGTTTATTCAGGAACCTTGAACAATCCTCGGACCCTGGGGAAAGCCAGCCCACAGCTTAAATAGCCTCTGGGTAGCCAACCCAGGCGTGCCACGTGGGCAATGCAGATAGGTCCACATACATGGAAGCAAGCCAGATCCTCAGCCTTAGCCAAATGTGGAATTGTTCGTGACAGAGAGCACTCACCATCGGGAAGGTGGAAGGCGGAAACCAGCTCCATCTTTAAGGCACGGCATTACGCAGCTCTCTACTCATTTAGTTTTTTAATTAAAATTTTATTTTTTTAATATTAGTTACAGTTTATTAACTTTGTATCCCAGCTGTATCATGCTCCCTCATTCCCGTCCAGTCCCACCCTCTCTCCCTCATCTTTTCCCTACACCTTTCCAAGTCGACTGATAGGGGAGGACCTCTTCCCCTTTCATCTGACCCTAGCTTATAGGGTATCTTCAGGCCTGGCTGCAGAGTCCTCTTCTGCGGACTAGCAGGGCTGCTCCTCCCTCAGGTGGGGTGGGGGTATCAAAGAGCCAGCCACTGAGTTCATGTCAGAAATAGTCCTTGTTCCCCTTATTAGGGTACCCACTTGGATACTGAGATACCATGGGATACATCCAAGAAGGGGTTCTATGTTATATCTATACATAGTCCTTGGTTGGAGATATGGTCTCACAGAAGACCCTTGTGCCCAGATATGTTTGGTCCTTGTGGAGCTCCTGTCCTCTCCAGGTCATATTAGCTCCCCCTTCTTTCATATGATTCCATGTACTCTGCCAAAGGTTTGGTTATGAGTCTTAGTATCTGCTTTGATACACTGCTAGGTAGAGACTTTCAGAGGCCCTCAGTGGTAGGCTCCTGTCCTGTTACTTGTTTTCTCCTACATCCAATGTCCATCCCATTTGTCTTTCTAAGTGAGGGTTGATCATCTTACCCAGGGTCCTCTTTCTTGTTTATCTTCTTTAGGTGTACAGATTTTGGGATGTTTATCCTGTCTTATAGGTCTAGTAACCACTAATAAGTGAGTATATACCTTGTATGTGTCTTACTCCTTCTGGGATACCTCACTCAGAGTGATCTTTTCTAGATTCCACCATTTGCCTGCAAATTTCATGATTACCTTGTTTTTAATTGTGTAAAAGTACCACAATTTCTGTATCCATTCCTATGTTGAGGTACATCTGGGTTGTTTCCAGGTTCTGGCTATTACAAATGAAACTGCTACAAACATGGTTGAGCAAATGCCCTTGCTGTGTACTTAAGCATCTTTTGGATATATGCCTAGGAGTGGTATAGCTGGATCTTGAGGAAGCTCTATTCTTAATTTTCTGAGAAAGCGCCAGATTGCTTTCCAAAGTGGTTGTACAAGTTTACATTCCACCAGCAATGGAGGAGGATTCCCTTTCTCCACATCCTCTCCAGCATGTGTTGTCACTTGAGTTTTTGATCTTGGCCATTCTGATGGGTGTAAGGTGAAATCTCAGGGTTGTTTTGATTTGCATCTCTCTGATTGCTAAGGACGTTGAGCATCTCTTCTATGCCATTCTATATTCCTCTACAGAGAATTCTCTGTTTAGCTCTGTACCCCATTTTTTAATTAGATTGCATGATTTGTTACTTTTTAACTTCTTTAGTTCTGTATATATTCTTGATATTAACCCTCTGTCAGATATAGGGTTGGTGAAGATCCTTTCCCAGTCTGTAGACTGTCATTTTGTTCTGACAACAGTGTGCTTTCTTTACAGAAGCTTTTCACTTTCATGAGATCCCATTTATTGATTGTTGCTCTTAAAGCCTGTACTGTTGGTGTTCTGTTCAGAAAGTTGTCTCCTATGCCAATGAGTTCAAGGCTTCCCCATATTTTCTTCTAAGAGGTTTTGTGTGTCTGGTTTTATGTTGAGGTCTTTGACCCACTTGTACTTTAGTTTTGTGTAGGGTGATAAATATAGATCTATTTGAATTTTCTTACCTGTAGACATCCAGTTAAATCAGCACCATTTGTTGAAGATGCTTTCTTTTTTTCCATTGTGTTGTTTTGGCTTCTTTGTCAAAAATCAAGTATCTGTAGGTATGTGGGTTTATTTCTGGCTCTTCTATTCGATTTCATTGATCCACCATGATCAATGCCAGTACCATGCAGTTTTTATTACCATTGCTCTATAGTACAAATTAAGTTCTGGAATCAAGATAACTCCAGATTCTGGGATGGAGATTCCTCCAGATGATCTGCTGTTGTATGGGATTGTTTTAGCAATTCTGTTTTTTTGTTTGTTTGTTTGTTTTGTTTTGTTTTCCATATGAAGTTGAGAATTGTTCTTTCAAAGTCTGTAAAGAACTGTGTTTTTTGATGGGAATTGTGTTGAATCTGTAGATTGCTTTTGGCAGATTGGCCATTTTCACTATGGTAATCTTACTGATCCATGAACATGGGAGATCGTTCCATCTTCTGATGTATTCTTCAATTTCTTTCTTCAGAGACTTGAAGTTTTTTTCAAACAGGTCTTTAACTTGCTTGGTTATAGTCACACCAAGGTACTTTATTTTATTTGTAGCTATTCTGGAGGGTGTAGTTTTCCTAATTTCTATTTCAGCCCTTTTGTCTTTTGTATACTGGAAGACTACTGATTTTTTTAGTTGATTTTGTATCCAACCACTTTGCTGAAGGTGTTTATCAGCTGAAGGAGTTCTCTGGATGAATTTCTGTAGTCACATATGTATACTATAAAATCATCTGCAAATACTGATACAATAACTTCTTCTTTACCTAGTTGTATCCCTTTGATATCCTTTAGTTGTCTTGTTGCTCTAGCTAGGACTGCAAATATTATGTTGAAGAGATATGGAGATAGTGGGCAGCCTTGCCTTGTCCCTGAATTCAGTGGAATTGATTTAAGTTTCTCTCCATTGAGTTTGATAATTGGCTATATGCTTGCTGTATATTGTCTTTACTATGTTTAGGTATGTGCATTGTATCCCTGATCTCACAAAGACTTTAAACATGAATGGGTGTTGGATTTTGTCGAATGCTTTTTTTGCATCTAAGAAGATGATCATGTGGTTTTTCTCCTTCAGTTTGATTATATAGTGGATTACATTGATGGATTTGTTTATTGAACCACCCCTGCATGCCTGGGATGAAGCCTACTTGGTCATGGTGAATGTCATCTTTGATGTGTTTTTGGATTCTGTTTGGAAGTATTTTATTGAGTATTTTTACATCAATGTTCATAAGAAAGATAGGTGTGAAGTTCTCTTTTATTGTTGGGTTGTTGTACGGTTTAGGTATCAAGGTGACTGGCTTCATAGAATGAATTTGGTAAAGTTCCTTCTGTTTATATTTTGTGGCATAATTTGAAGAAAATTGGAGTTAGCTCTTTTCTGAAGATCTGGTAGAATTCTGAGCTGAAACCATCTGTCCCTGGGATTTTTTTTTTTAAAGGGATAATGTGGATGACTGTTTCTATTTCCTTGGGGGATATAGGACCATTCAGTCTTTCTATCTGATCTTGATTTAATTTTTGTAAATTGAATCTATGAAGAAAATTGTCCATTCCCTTTAGATTTTCAAATTTTGTGGCATATAGGCTTTTGTAGTAAGACCTAATGATTGTTTGGATTTCCTCAGTGTCTTTTGTTATTTCCCCCTTTTCATTTCTGATTTTGCTGATTTGAATAGTTTCTTTCTGTTTTTAGTTAGTTTGGCTAAGGGTTTGTCTATCATGTTGATTTTCTCAAAGAATCAGCTCCTGGCTTCGTTGATTCTTTGAATTATTTTCTTTGTTTCTAATTCATTGATTCCAGCTCTGAATTTGATTATTTCCAAATGTCTACTCCTCTTGAATATTCCTGCTTCTTTTTTTCCTTAGGGATTTTAGGTGTGATATTAAGTTGCTTGTATAAGATGTCTCAAACTTCTTTCTGGAGGCACTTAGTGCTATGAACTTTCCTCTTAGCAATGCTTTCATTGTTTCCCATAAGTTTGCTTTCATTTTCATTGAGTTTTAGGAAATGTCTAATTTCTTTTTTCATTTTTTCCCTGACCAAGCTGTCATTGAGTAGAGAGTTATTTAGTTTCCATGTGTATGTAAGCTTTTTGTTATTTCTGCTGTTGTTGAGGTCTAGTTTTAGGCCATGGTGGTCTGATAGGATACAAGGGAGTATTTTGACCTTCTTGTATCTGTGGAGGCTTGCTTTTTTATTTTATTATTATTATTAGTTACATTTTATTAACTCTGTATCCCAGTTGTATCCCGCTCCCTTATTCCCTCCCAATCCCACCCTCCCTCCCTCAGCTCCTCTCTACCCCTTTCCAAGTCCAAGGATTAGGGAGGACCTCCTCCCCTTTCGCCTGGCCCTGTTTTATCAGGCATCTTCAGGACTAGCTGCAAAGTCCTCCTCTGTGGCCTATAGGACTGCTCTTTTCTTGGGGGGTGGGGAGGTCAAAGAGCCTGCCATTGAGTTCCTGTCAGAAATAGTCCCTGTTCCCCTTACTATGGGAAACCAATTGGTTATTGAGCTACCATGAGCTTTGTCCAAGCAAAGGTTCTAGGTTATATCCATACATGCTCTTTGGTTGGAGAAACAGTTTCAGAAAAAAACCCCTGTGCCCAGATATATTTGGTCCTTGTGGAGCTCCTATCCTTTCCACGTCATAGTAACTACCCTTCTGCCGAAGATTTGGTTATGAGTCTTAGTATCTGCTTTGAAATGCTGCTAGGTAGAGTCTTTCATATGCCTTCTGCGGTAGACTCCTTTCATATGTCCAATGCACATCTCACTTGTCTTTCTAAGTGAGGATTGATCATCTTACCCTGTGTCTGCTTTCTTGTTTATCTTCTTTAGGTGTATAGACTTCATTATGTTTAACATATCTTGTAGGTCTATATAAGCGAGTATATACCATGTTTGTCTTTTTCCTTCTGGGATACTTCACTCAGAATGATCTTTTCTAGATTCCACCATTTGCTTGCAGATTTCATCATTTCCTCATTTTTAATTGCAGAGTAGTAGCCCATTGTGTAAAAACACCACAATTTCTGTATCCATTCCTCCGTTGATGGACATCTGGGTTGTTTCCAGGTTCTGGCTATTACAAATAAAGCTGCTACAAACATGGTTGAGCAAATGTCCTTGTTGTGTACATGAGCAAATTTTGGATATATAGCTAGCAGTGGTATAGCTGGGTCTTGAGGTAGCACTACTGCTAATTGTCTGAGAAAGTGCCAGATTGACTTCCAAAGTGGTTGTACCAGTTTACATTCCCACCAGCAATGGAGGAAGGTTCTCCTTTCTCCACAACCTCTCCAGCATGTCTTGTCACTTGAGTTTTTCATCTTGGCCATTCTAATGGGTGTGAGGTGAAATCTCAGGGTTGTTTTGATTTGCATTTCCCTGATGGCTAATGAGGCTGAGCATTTCTTTAAGTGTTTCTCTGACATTCGATAATCCTCTATCAAGAATTCTCTGTTTACCTCTGTTCCCTGTTTTTTAATTGGATTACTTGGTTTGTTGCCTTTCAGCTTCTTTAGTTCTTTATATATACTGAATATTAGCCCTCTGTCAGATAAAGGGTTGGTGAAGATTCTTTCCCAATCTGTAGGCATTCATTTTGTTTTGATGATGGTGTCCTTTGCTTTACAGAAGCTTTTCAGCTTCATGAGGTCCCAATTATTGATTGTTGCTCTTAGAGCCTGTGCTGTTGTAGTTCTGTTCAGGAAGTTGTCTCCTGTGCCAATGAGTTCTAGGCTGTTCCCCACTTTTTCTTCTAACAGATTTAGAGTATCTGGTTTTATTTTGAGGTCTTTGATCCACATGGATTGTAGTTTTGTGCAGGGTGATAAATATGGATCTATTTTCATTTTTCTGCATCTATGTTGATTTAAAGCTTTGCTGGATATAATAGTCTGGGTTGGCCTCTGTGGTCTCTTAGAGTCTGCATGACATCTGCCCTTCTGGACTTCATAGTTTCTTTTGAGAAGTCTGGTGTGATTCTGATAGGTCTACCTTTGTATTTTACTTGGCCTTTTTCCCTTGCTAATTTTATATACATATATATATATATATATATATATATATAATTATCTATTATTATATTATATATTATATAAACTTATATTATATATGAATATGTATATAAATATTATATATATAAATATATATGTTGTTCTGTAGATTTAGTGTTTTGAATATTATGTGACTTGAGGAGTTTTTTTTTTTTTTCTGGTCTAGTCTATTTGGTTTTCTGTAGGTCTCTTGTATATTTATTGACATCTCTTTCTTTGAGTTGGAAATTTTTTCTTCTATCATTTTCTTGAAAATATTTTATGGACTTAGGAGCCTGGAATTTTCTTCTTTGTTTATTCCTATTATTTTTAGCTTTTGTCTTTTCATGGAATTCTTCATTTTTTGATGTTTTGTGTTTGGAACTTTCTGATTTTACTTTTTCCTTGAGAGAAATATCAATTTCTGCAACTGTATCTTCAGTGCCTAAGATTCTCTCTTTCATCTCTTGTATTCTGTTGGTGATGCATACCTTTGTGGCTCCTGATATTTTCTTTTTTTAATCTAATTCTTTTCTCATGTTTTACACCATTTCCTTCATCTGTTTCATTGTGGATTCCTGTCTTCCCAGGATGACCTATATTTTTTTGTTTGTTTGTTTCCTCTCTATATGTCAGTACTTGTGCCTCCATTTGTTTTGCTGTATTTGCATGTATTTCTTTGAGAGCTTTGTTCGTTTCTTCTTTATATACCTCTAAAAACTGCGTAAGCATAGATTTGAGATAATTTTCCTGTGTTTCCAATAAATTAGCATGTCCATTGATTTAGGGGGTTGCTGGTGAAGCCATGATGTCCTGATTTTTGTTGGATGTGTTCTTCTGCAGACCTCTAGCCATCAGCTTATCTGTAACCTTCTCTGTTTGTTCCTAGAGTCTGTACTTCCAACTGGGTCTGTCTTTCTCTGGTGTCTGGAGTATTCTTCAAAAAGATCAGAGAGGTCCACCAGTTTAAGAGTAGATGTTGGTGTATCTGCTGTAGCTAAGGGAGAAGGTCACAGGCACAGGTGCCCAAGCACAAGCATGCAAGTGTTGTTGCCCAAGTATGGGCTTGTGCGTGGAAGCGTGCCTTAAAGGACAGAGTGTTAAAGCATGTCGATTCCTGGAATGTGGAGCTTTAGTGCAGGAGGGCGTGTGGGTACTGGTTCTGTTGGTGGGCCCAATGCACATGAGCATGCACACTTGCCCTGAATACCTCACTGGCCTACAAGCCTGTCATATTGTCCTCCTGGTGTTTAGATCTGTCTGGGTTCCAGGAATTGTTTGCATGGCTCACAGAATAAGGCTTCAATGTTGAGAATGCTGTCCCAAGGATCCCTATGTTGTCAACAGTGAGGGTATGGATGGAAGGAATCCGATGTCTGTCTGTTAGTGTAGAGTGACCCTGGATCTGGGGCTGTGCATGCATTCACTTGAAGGTGCACTCACTTGCTAGCAGGCCTAATAGGAAAGCACAGGGGTCCCACCTGTTCTCTCCTCTTATATTTGGGACCACGAGGGCAAATGAGACTGTAGGAGATTTGTCAGCTTGTTGGTGTTCACTTTTTGTCTTCTGGGAAGGGAGACATGTAGTTGGGGTAGCTACCTCTTCTGCCTCAATCACAGAGTGGGAAGGCTCCTGCCAGGGAAGTCCCTACCCAGCCACTGCTGCAGACCTGAGAGGCTGGTACAGCTGCCTGCTGGGAGGCTCTGGGAGGTGCATGCTGCAGCCTGCCACCACAGACTTGGGAGGCCTCCCTCTGCTGTCTCAGTCACTGAGCAAAGAAGTTCATGCTTGGGGAATCACTGCCACCTCCACTGACGAGGGAGGCCTGTGCTTGGGTCAAGGGGAAGTGCAGGGGTATTGAATATTCACTACTCTCAGTCCCCAGAGATGTCTGCAGTTGACCTGGATCCAAATTGTCTCAACTCACGGGTTGTCCCCTCTCACCCAGGAAGCCTCAATATCAATGTTCTGGCTTCAGCTGCTCCTCCATTCACCAATTTCGGAGTTTTGAATCCTGTGCCCCTCTGATATGGTGCACGCTGGTCACTGCCATCTTGGACTCCTATCCATATTTATTAATATATATAAATGAATAACTTTGAAATACAATCACATTTGCAGGACTAGGAGAACATCAAGTATAAAACATTGATTTTTCTTAATCAAAACACATATTACTAGTGCAAAAATATGTGATGCTCAAGCATTTGAAGACAGCTTCAGAAAGAGATCAACTCTCTTTGAGAACTGAGAGAAAAGACAGGCTGATATACATATTTAACCTAAAAACCTCTGCAAAGTCTTTGGTGATACAGACAAGATTGTTCTAAAATGTATTTAAGAAGCCAGGTAAAGAAGAAGAGCTGATAGACTTTTGAAAAAGAACAAAGTATGAAGAATCACTCTACAGAGTTTCAAGATTTGTTACATCATTATGGAAGTCATTATTACTATGGTATCAATAGGTAGACAGGTGGCTCAATGGAATAGGGACTCAGGCACAGCCACTTACAAGTATGGACGACTAGATTTTTACAAGGGTACAGTAGCAGTATCAATGGCGAAAAGACAGTTTCACTAGATGGTGCTAGAATAATTGAACATCCACAAGCACAGATATAAACCTTGTTCTATGGAAAAAATGAACTCAAAATGCATTGTAGATTTCAATATAAAATGTAAAACTATGAGCATGTATAATTAGGCACAGAATATCTTTAGATCTTTAGAACACAGGACTCAACAAAAATTATTTTTATTTTTTATTTTTATTTATATTAACTACTATTTTTATTCATTTTGTATCCCAGCTGTAGTCCCCTCCTCCATCCCCTCCCAATGTCACCCTCCTTCCCTTTTCTCCTATGCCCTTCCCCCAATCCAATGATAGGGGAGGTCCTCCTCCCCTTCCATCCGACCTTAGTCTATCAGGTATCTGTGCAAGGGTTCTAGGTTATTTTTTGACATGTACTTGTGTGCACATGTTCTTGCAGCACCACTGTAAGTTTGGGGAGATCGGAGAACCATTTGCAGAAGTTCCTTCTCTTCTTCCACCATGTAGTTTCTGGGAAGCAAACTCAGGGCATCTTGTTTAGCAGCAATCATCCTTACCCACTGAACCATCCCGCTGGCCTTAACTTTAGCAGAATTTTACACTTAACAAAAAAATGGAACTGAAGCCTATGAGACTGAAGGCACTCTAGCATTTTAAATTCCTACATAAACAAACCAAAACCTAATGTAAGCATTCCAGTAAAATCAGAAACTGTACCAATCAGAAGCTGGATGTAGGGCTCATACTGCTGTAACCCCAGAATTTAGAAGGCTATAGGAGGAATACTATTAGTTCCAGACCATCCTGGGCTATAAACAACGAGAGCTATTTCAAAATGAAAGGGAAGGAGGAAAAAAAGGAAGGAGAGAGGAGGGAGGGAGATCATTTCTCAACAAGATAGAAAAAGAGGACCAATCCCACCCCCAAAGCTTGTCTCCTGACCTCCACATGTGCACTATGGCAGAGAATATATAATATTGTACACATACACAAAAATAAATGAATAAATTTTAAAACCAACAATAACAAACATGATAAAACACTTCACCAACAACACAAAGATAACTAATAAGTACATGCTTAATCCCCAGAGAGCTGCCCTTAGCCAGCCCTTCTCATTACTGTTTAACCAAACTCATCACCTCCCTGACTCCATTCCCATTCCCTCTCAATTTCCTTTTCCCCTCCCGCAGTCCTGTCCTCCTGTGCACAGGAGCCTGGTAAGGTACTCCCAATCCTTGTGCAGAGTGGAGCAACCTGATTTGGTCCTGAAAGACTATTCCCATCTACTCCATGCTGTGAACTTCATCTTAGTATCCAGAGGAAGCTAATCCTGGACACTTAAATCCACTCAAGTCAGGCAGCCGCTGAGAAATGAGGCAAAGCGGTAAAGAAAAGAGGGGCTTTCAGGCTACAAAGAGGGCCAAGCAGAGCTGAGTACAACAGGGTTCCTTCTGCTACTGCCCTTATCAAGCTACAGAGACCACCAGCTTCTTTCCTCACTTGTTCTCAGATCAGCAATAAATATACTAATCTGGGGGTTTTCTATTCCTTAAGCAGCAAAAAGCTTTCAACTCTGTTTTAAATGTGTTGCTTAGAAGTCCTCCCCTATCAGTGGACTTGGGGAGGGGCATGCATGCAGAGGGTGGAGGAAGGGAGGGATTGGGACGGGAGGAGGGAGAGAACCACAGGGGGGATACAAAGTGAATAAAGTGTAATTAATAAAGATTTTTTTTTTTTAAAAAAAAAGGGCAAAATAAAAAAAATGTATTGCTTAATGGCCAGCAAACTAACTTCTAATTATTTCACTATGGAAATTGGTGAAAGCCAGGGAGAATGTCTGGTTAAGTGTATGACAGATTATCCAGTGCAGAGAAGGGAAAAGTTGGTGTGGGGTGGTGGTAGTGGTGGTAGTGGTTGGTGGTGGTGGTGTGTGTTAGACTCTGTGCTTGCTTGTGTGTGTGTGTGTGTGCATGTGTTACAGGGTTTGTGTTGTAGGGTGTATGTATATGTGGTATGAGCTGTGGGGGGGAAGAGAAAGAGAGAGAGAAAGATGTGGGGTGATATGTGTATGTGTGTGTGTTGTGGAAGACAAGGATGGGAGTGTGTGTGTGTGTGTGTAACTCTGTATATATCTGTTCTTATGGTAGTATGGTAGAGTCTATGTATGTATGTCTGGTTATAGAGTTTGTGTTGTGAAATATATATTCTGTGGAATTTTTGTGTGATATGGGGTGGTATGTGTGTGTCTTGGGATGGTGTGTGTGTGTGTTGTGGAGGATGAGGGTAGGGGTGTGGTGTGTTTTAAACTCTATGTATGTGTGTGTTGTGGGGTACACATGGATGTGGTATAAAGTTTATGTGTATGTGGTGTAAGGTGTGTGTGTGTGTGTGTGTGTGTGTGTGTGTTCCACAGAGACAGATATACCCAGAAAGAAAACAGTGGAGGGTGGAGGCCTTCAGGATTCCTTGAAACTCCCAGGTGGAACCTAGGTCCAACACACATCCTGCATGGACCTTTCCTGCCCAGCTGGGATATCCTGTGTTTGTCGAAAGGACTACACAGGGAAGCCATAGCCATTGTCCTTTCCGAAATCTGCCAGTGTGCCCCTCCCCAGGCTGAGGCAGCCGCCCTTAGCAGAGGAAGAGTGACTTTGGAAATGCGTTATCAGCATCCTCCATAGATTTCCTCACCTCCTGCCCAGCCCCATTAGCTGCTAGCTCCTCAGCATCCTCATACAGAAACTTCAGAGGCTGGGACAGGGTCAGCATCCTGAAGCCTGCTGCTTTTGACAGTTTCCTTTCTGGTCAAGCCTAACCTCTGTGCAACTCTGAGTGTACCGCGGATCACCACAGCCAGACGCAGCACAAAGCACAGGATGGAGCCCCGACACGGGGCTGCAACTGCCACATTTCACCAACGCTGGCCAGCCCAGGTCCTGCTGTGGGTCTCAACTCTGAGTTGTTCTTTCTCCTCTCCAGCTTCTCTCCCTCCTTCTCTGGTACCCCGAGTCAGAAGCAGCTACACTCTGGGAAGGACGTTCCTCGGTCTTGATAAATGCAATGCCTGCATCGGGACATCCATTTGTAAGAAGTTCTTTAAAGAAGAAATAAGGTCAGAACCATCATCAAATGCCTCTAAAGGGCAAATTGAGCTTCTCTTAGTGTGAAGCTTTCTAATTTTGGGGTGGGAACTTAGAGGAAGGCATTTAACAGCGGTAATGGGTTGACATAGGAGGGCAAGGGTAGAAACCAAATTGCAGCCCTAAATGCTAAAATCAAAGGCTTCTTTTGAAACTTAAAGGTGAAAATTATTTTCTATGACTGTACTAGCCTGGCACTGTTGAGTTTTTCTACTCACTCCTCATAACGGGAGGAATGAAATATATAGGACACTACTATGTAGCAGACATTTTAAGCTATCCCAAGTTGCACCCATTATTCAACAGTAAGTAGACATGGCAGGATTAAGGAACTTGCCCAAGGCAGAACTGGGATACAAAGACAATTTGCTCCAACATTTCAAGGCTTATTTTCTATTGTGAACACTGATCTGAGAAAAGTCAAAGTTCAGTTCATGGCAATGCATGTCACTCTCACCAAAAATAGCATCCATGCCTATCAACAACCCAGTCATGGACCATTTAACAAGGCTAGGAACTAGCAAGTACCAAATGGGAACAGCCACCACAGCTCTGTTTCTTACCTTCTAGGTGGTCAGAAAGAAAGGACAAAATTCAAATAACAGTGAGCTTTGGTCTGATGCACACTAGAGTACAAGAGCACTAGACAGGGGACACTGATTCAAGAGAGGGCTTTTCTGAAGAGAGGATTTGTGAGCAAGGTCTTACAGGATGAACTGAAGGTTTTTGGAAAGGAAAGGATTGAGACAGAAGAAGTATCTTAAACAAGTTGGAGGCAAGGGAATAGGTGCTGATAGCTGAAGTCCTAGGTATAAGTGGATATGGACAGACAAGAAGCCTGGAAGGTCATATGAGGCACAGACCCTTGAATGCTGGGCCTAGAAATGGGGGACTTAGCCGGTGAACCAGTGGTTCCCAGTTATTTTCAGCACTAAAGACCTTTTGACCTACACCATTTCTCCTCCCTCTGCCAAAACCTAACCTTATGGTTGTAAGAGTCTGACAAAAAAAAAAAAAAAATAGCATAAACAATGATGCCTGTGGCTGTTCCATTAGGTTACTAAAAAGAAACAATAAGTAGAAAAGCCCAATCAGAAATGTTAAACTTCTTTTTTTTTAATTTTTTTGCTTGTTTTTTTATTACTACATATTCATTGCTCAAAATGATGGGCTTCTTTATAACATTTTTATGCGTATATATTATGTGTCTTAATAGTGTTTATTCCATTATTTTTCTTGCTCCTTCCTCCCAATACCCTTTCTTTTCTCAAATAATCCCTCTTTATTTTCATTTCATATATTTAAAAAATCTATATTTCACATATAAGAAAATTGTGATATTTGTTTTTCTGAGTCTACCTTACTCCATTTAATATCATGACCTTCAATTCTATTCATTTTCCTAAAAATTACACACTTTTGTAATTCTTTATGGCTGAATAAAACTCTGAGTGTGTATTGTGACAGAAAACATTAAACTTCATTTTTATATGTTTTATTTCATGTATATGGTGTTTTCCATCAAATGTATGCTGGTCTTGAAGCCAAAAGTTAGTGTCAGATCCCCTGGGACTAGAGTTACTGACAGTTATGAGCTACCGTTTGGGTCCTGGAAATCCAATCTGGGTACTCTGTAATAGTATTCTTAACCAATAAACTACCTCTCTAAGATCTATTACACTTTTTTTTTTAAATTTTAGATGTTTTAGAGAGTTTATGTGGACATTTGCTATTAGGAATCTTTGGTTTCTAGTTTAGTCTTCCTGATGATGAAACGAAACTCCAGGCAGGGCCTCTCAAATGTTAGCCAAATATTCTACCACTGAGCTACTTTCTATCAAGCCTTTTGTAAACCCTTTGTAAAGGTTGCAAAGTTGAAGGATTGCTAAGTAAGTCTGCTCTGTAGCAGACAAAAGTGAGGGTGTTAACTGGGAGATAAAAATCCCTATTTCAGGTCGATCTCATAAAAAATTGTAGGCAGGGTGGCCTGGGGTTATTCTCAGGGACTGAAGAACCAGAAGAGAGGTCATTCTGGACAAAAGAAGGCAGAAAAGATACACCTGGGTTCATCTCTATGTTCATTTTGTTGATTGACACAATATGAAAGGAAGTCATATAAATATGGAGGTGTTGAATTTGAACTCAGAGCTTCCCACCTTGGAAGTAGGATTCAGAGAACTGAGAATATGATGAAATGTGCTGATTACTCAGAGAAAGTAGCAATGAGGATATGGGTATAGTTTAATTTGGTAGAGAAAGAAACTGAAGAATTCCAAGCCTCCCTAATCAAGTAAAAGATGTTTTTCTCGTAACACTGTTTCATTAGAGTTCAAGACATTCATGTGCACCTAAAGAGGACATGTGTAGTTGCACACAGGAAAACATTAGACAGGGCAGTTTTGTGAGGTTACAGTGCTCTGTGCTGAGAATGCTTAACCTCAACAGAAAGAGACAGAGAGGAACTGAGGGTATGGTCCTGCTTATCATCTTTCTTGCCACCTTATAAATAATTTTCTTTCATTATAAGCATAGTAGTTGCTTATTTTAGAAATGTTGGTTAAGAAATTTTCAAAATAAAAATCATATAATTTATTCTGAAGTGGGCTAGAGAGATGGATACATGGGTAAAATGCTTGCTATGAACTTGGATTGCCAGCACCCCCATAAAAAACTGGACATGGGTACATGGGCTCATAACTCCAGAAGTGGGAAGTAGAAACAGATGAATCCACAGAGGTCCTGTTAAAGCAAACAAATATAATCTTAGTGTTGGAAAGGCAGAGACAGGCAGTGTGTAATTTATATTTTATTACACCCACCTCTGCCTCTTGAGTATGGGAATTAAAGATGTGTACCACTACTTCTGGGACACATTCTAATTTTCAATTTACAGTTGTTGAGCATGGGAAGCCCCTGGTGTATCACTAGCATCCTTACAAAGGACAGATAGAGATGGTAAAGTTTTTTGGTTTTTTTGTTTGTTTGTTTGTTTTGCCAATTGTGGCTCTCGAGTTTACCCAGCTAGCCTAGGAAGCTTGTCTGTCATTTGCATCCCAGCATTGTCCAGTCCTGAATGAAGACCAGGGCTGTAATGTCCACATAAGGACCAGCCTAGATAATTACAATCACACTTCTGAGAGCCTTAGATGGGTTTTCTTCTGAGGCACAATGAGAATATTTGTAAAAGCAGTGAAATGTTTGGAGAGTAGATAAACAAGACCAAGATGAACAACTATACGATGAGACTGGAGATAGAGCATGAGTTGAGCATGCCAAGACCCCTGGCTCCATCCTCAGCACCAAAATAAGCAAGCAATCAATAGAGGGAGGGAGGGAGGGAGGGAAAAGAGAGAGAGAGAGAGAGAGAGAGAGAGAGAGAGAGAGAGAGAGAGAGAGAGAAGAGGTAAAAGAAAAAACAAAACGGACCAATAATCCTGAAAAAAATCAGCTTAACATTAAGTGGAGCTTTGAGTTGGAGGCCAGCTGTGTGTACAGAGTGAGTCCAGGTCAGCCAGGGCTACACAGAGAAGCCTAGTCTCCAAAAAAAATTTAAAAAAAAGCACAACTGGAATGTGATCTAACCAATTTTTCTGTTCAATCTATGTTGACTTTTGCATCCTAAAATTTATTTATTTATTTATTTATTTATTTATTTATTACAATTTATTCACTTTGTATCCCATGTGTACACCCCTCCCTCATCTCTTCCTGGTACCACTCACCCTCCCTCTTCTCCCTCTATGCCCCTTCCCTAGTCCACTGAAAAGGGAGGACCTCCCCCTCTTCTATCTGACCTTAGCCTATCAGGTCTCATCAGGGTTGGCAGTATCATCTTCCTCTGTGGGCTGGCAAGGCTGCATGCTCCCCAGGGATAGGTGATCAAAGAGTCAGCCACTGAGTTCATGTCAGGGACAGCCCCTGTCCCCTTACTAGGAAACCCACTTGGAAACTGAGCAGCTATGGCCTTCCTCTGAGCAGGGGGTCTCTCCATGCATGGTGCTTGGTTGGAATATTAGTCTCTGCAGGCCACCCTGGGCCCAGGTTTTTTTGGCTCTTTTGCTCTCCTTGTGGAGCTCCTATGCCCTCCAAATCTTTCTATCTCCCTCTTCTTCCAGAAGGTTCCCTGAACTTCTCCAGTTTGACTGTGAGTCTCAGCATCTCCTCTGATACACTGATAGGTAGAGTCATTCAGAGGCCTCCTGTGTAAGGTTCCTGTCCTGTTCTTTGGCTTCTCTTACTTCCAATGTTTATCCTGTTTGTCCTTCTGTGTGAGGTTTCAGCCTCTTCCCTAGGGTCCTCCTTGTTGTTTCACTTCTTTAGGACTTAGATTTTAGTATGTTTATCCTATATTATATGGCTAATATCCACAAATATACCATATGTGTCTTTCTGTTTCTGGGTTACCTCACCCACTATGATCTTTTCTAGTCCCTACCATTTGCCTGCAAATTTCATGATTTTCTTGTTTTTAGTTGCTGAGTAGTGTTCCACTGTGTAAGTGTACCACAATTTCTGTATCCATTCTTCAGTTAAGGGACATCTAGGTTGTTTCCAAGTTCTGGCTATTAAGAATAACGCTGCTCTGAACATAGTTGAGAAAATGTCCTTGTTTTAGGGTTAGTATCACTTCTTTAATCACCAGAGAAATGCAAATCAAAATGACCATGAGATTCCACTTCACACACATCCAAATGGCTAAGATCAAAAACTCAAAGGATGATGCATGCTGGAGAAGCTGTGGGGAAAAGGGAACCCTCCTCCATTGCTGGTGGGAATGTAACCTTGTACAACCACTTTGGAGATAAATCTGGCACTTTCTCAGAAAATTAGGAATAGTGCTACTTCAAGATCCAGCTATACCACTCCTGGGCATATATCCAAAAGTTGCATTCTAAATTTGAAATAAAAAGGTTGTAAGGAAATTAGGTGGGCCTGACTGATATGATCCTTCTACTGAAAATATACTTAGACAAGAAACACTGCATACCACCAACCAGGAGAATCCACTATGATCTGTTTGGCCCATATTGTATATACAAGGAGAAGGGCTTTGGGAAGATGGTGAATGGTTTAAGGAATCAGTATGATGCAATGACAAGTAAAAGAGAAAAGAGAGACAGGAAATATTCTGGGAAGCAAAATCTTTCCTAGGAGTTCTTGGGATCTCCTGACTACATGTGATTTGCTTAACATCCCCAATCCCTAAGCCTTAAAGAATGTTCAAACACCGCCTACTGACTAGTGAAGGGCTTTCCAGAAAACAAATTATTAAATTGGGTTGTTTGTTTTTTATCTTTCCTTCTCCCTAGCCTTTTTGTTGTCCTCTTCACAAAAAATTTGGTAATTCCTTTTCTTGTATCTGTGATCAAATAGATGACAAGAAAAAAAAAAAAAAAGAACAGAACGCTAATGAAGGGAGGGTTTATTGTGTCTTATAGTTTCAGAGCAATCCAATATCATGGCAGGGAAGGTATGCCAGGGAAGACTTGGCAGCTCTGTGGCCAGAGGAGGGAACAACAGCTGGCAGTATAGCAATGGCAGTCAGGAAGCAGAAAAGAATGCATGCTGAGCATAGCTGGCTTCCTCATTTTTCCCCTTTTATTCAGCCCAGAGGCCTAGTACATGGGATGGTGCCATTCACATTCAGGATGGGTCTTTGTGTCTCAGTCCAACCTCTCTAGAAAGCCCCTCAAAGGCATTCCCAGAGGTACATCTCACGTAATACGGAATCCATTCAAGCTGAGAGTGGAAATTACCTCTTACAAAAGAGGGAAGTAATTATTACTTTAATTCATTTTCTGACCCTAATTCAGAACCTTAGCAGCTCTGAGACCTATACAATCTGCCATTCCTCAATTCATCCATGTGCCCATTCATCTAATGTCTTGATGCTCATTCATCCAGGCAGTCCTCCCATTCGTTCTTCTACCCCACCATCATTTTGTGGATTCTATGATCCTATCCTTTGAGCATCTTTCTCCTCACATATGCATCTTACATCCAAATATCCACCATGGTTCATTTCTATGTCCAAACATTCATTCATCTAACTACAAGGTATTGAGTACTACCTTAATAAGAAGCATACTGCTAAACTCTTGAGTAATAAAGTTGAAAGAAAGAGACCATATCTTTGCCCTGTAGGATCTTTTTATTGAGAAAACAGAGAAGTAAGTAATGGCTAAAGCACGATGTATAAATGTCCAATGAAGAGTGACATGGGAACATGTAGAAAGAAACCTACCTCAACTGAGAGTAAAACAAATGAAGATCAGAAGGAGTGGTACCTGTCTGGGATTTAAAAGGTTAAGTAGATGTTATCCAGAGAAGAAAAAAGAAGAAAGTGTTTCCAACAAAATGAAGGGCATGTCAGGGATCTGAAAGGATTACATTATCCAAGAGTAACCAGTAATTTAATGAGAACAATGCAAGCTTATAAGGAAAATGAACAGCAGGTGATAAGCTTTGGAATATCATTGTGGATGGTACTAATGACTGTGACTGTGTCCTGAGAGGTTTTTTGTTTTGTTTTGTTTTGTTTTTTTTTAAAGAAGATAGATGGTTTTAGGGTTCAGTATAGAGTTGAGAGATGAGAAGAGGGGCAAGTAATACTTAAGAAGGCATGTGTAAACACAGTAGATGAGAAAATTTCATCCTAGTTCTAGTTCTGCCCCCCCCATCACTACTAAACACATACCTTCCATAATCATTCTGATGTTTCTCTTCAGTTCTGAGGAAGTATGGTCCTGATGGCCTACCTTTCATGCAGCAGAAATTTGGCCAGCCTCACCTCAGTCATACCCATGATCTCAATTCAAAAGAAAGAGTAGAGGAAGACCCTTATCAGTGGACTTGGAGAGGGGAATGGGAGGAGATGAGGGAGGGAGAGTGGGGTTGGGAGGGAAGGAGGAAGGGGGCTACATCTGGGACACAAAGTGAATAAACTGTAATTAATATTAAAAAATAAAAATTAAATTTAAAAAAAGAGTAGAGGAAGAAAATGCAGCCAGTCCTGATGAGACTTGATAGGCTAGGGTCAGATGGAAGGAGAGGAGGACCTCCCTTATCAGTGGACTGGGAGAGGGGCATGGGAGGAGAAGAAAGAGGAAATGTGGGATTGGGAGGTAGGAGGGATGGGACTACAGCCGGAATACAAAATGAATAAACTGTAATTAATTTTAAAAAAGAAAAAGGCTCAGAAAAGAATCTTTCAGCTTTTGTTAGGACGCCTGTTTCGAGTATGATTATAAAGAGAGAAATTCTCCAAGAAAGAATCCTGAAGCACTTAGTGTATGGATAATGTTAAAGTTATAATATTTTCCATTGGAGGTGCTCTCCCACACTGTCTGACATGTTGTCGAAGAAAACATGTACACAGTAGAATCCTATCAAGCCTTTGTGACAGTAAAATGTTACTAAGTTACATTAAACCCAGACCAAAAACTCCAGAGAATCTCTTGCATGAAGACAGAAACTACAGCTGCTATGTATGCCTTTTCTAAGACACTGCTTAATGTAATGTCCTAGAGTGGATGTATAAGATGTTGAATCTATCAATCATTTAGTGTTTTAAAACTGTGCTGTGGGCGTCACACCTACATTTAATTATCTCCTTCATGTTATTTAATTTCCGCTAAATTAACTTGCTTAAATAAATTCCCCTAATTTGTTCCTCCCACAATATATTTAGCTTGATGTGGATTTAAGAAAAGTTGTGATCTAGAGACTATACTTAACTGAGTCTCTGGAGAAATATAACAGATCTGTGACAGGATAGTTGTGGTTTTCAAACTCTTTAATGCTGTAAAAAATATCACTTTAAAACTTTTAAATTCTTGCTCTTCACCGGTAGCAGAAATTAAAAGTTCAGTGGCGAAAGAAAGAAAGAAAGAAAGAAAGAAAGAAAGAAAGAAAGAAAGAAAGAAAGAAAGAAAGAAAGGAAGGAAGGAAGGAAGGAAGGAAGGAAGGAAGGAAGAAAAGAAAGAAAGAAAGAAAGAAAGAAAGAAAGAAAGAAAGAAAGAAAGAAAGAAAGAAAGAAAGAAAGAAAGAAAGAAAGATTTTTGATTTTCTAAACTACAGAATATTGGCATTTTAGTAAATGAAGAGCAGGGCCATGTTTTCACTGACATTCTGCTAGTCAGTGACATAGGCAGACAACACTGTGAGATACACACTTCGCAGCACTATTATGTCACACCATTTTGAATGGAAGAAAGCAGGTCTGTTTTTCTATCACAATCATTATGGAATTTTCTTGAACATCACTGAACCTGCATATCACCTACCAAGACATGCTGTCATAAGAGCCTCTCAGCAAATGACAACAGAAAAAAAGGACAATGACCTTGTCCCACAGAACAGCAAGTCTCTCTCCCCTCAACTCTACCAGTTGGTTGAATGGAATCCCTAAGAGCTATTTCCCTTTCTAACTAATTGTCTATGATTCCTCAGAAAAGTCACATATAATCTGTCTTCACTTGTCTCATCCACAAAACAGATGAAGATGGGACAAGGAGAGAATAAGCTTTCAGGATTTGCCAGTTCTAACCTTTAGTAATATTATTGACCTGCTCCCAAGAGCTAATTCATAAAATGGATTCTATAGGAATAAACAATGGTAATCTAGTGAAGGTTGCAAGCTCTGTAGCCTTGAATGCTATTTCTTTCAATTTCTGATCACATGTCTTTGGAAAAATAATGTAACCATTCCATGTCTCAGGGTCCTCATCTGTACAATTCATAATGCTCTCAACCTCATAGGTATATTGAAAGGATTATGTGCTGGAGATGTAGGTCTATAGTAGAGCATTTGCCCAGCATGTTTGATATCCTGGGAGCAATTTTAGTGTCAAACACACACACAAAAAGATTAAATAAATTAACAAAGAGGTTGACATAGTCAAAGGTTTCATAAATGTGTGTTACTATTATTATCACCTCATTGTAAATCCTAAGTTCCAGGACCTTTATTGGGCTGGAACTTTATGACTAAGAGAAGTTACTGGAAGGAGGACTACCTCTGGGCCCTGAGCCCTGGGTCCTTTTTAGTCCTTTTTAGAAAGGAAAATGAGTCCCCACAGTTGTCCTGAAACTTCTGGTAAAAGTGACTTTTTTAATTTTTATTTTTTTTAATATTAATCAAGGTTATTTACTTTGTATGCTAGCCGTAGCTTCCTTCCTCATTCCCTCACAATCCCACCCTCCCTCCCTCCCTCATCTCCTCCCTGTACCTTTCCAAAAACACTGCTAGGGGAGGTCCTCCTCCCCTTCCATCTGACCCTAGCTTATCAGGACAGGCTGCAGTGTCCTTCTCTGTGGTCTAGCAATGCTGTTCCTCCTTTGGGGGTCGATAGGAGGTAAAGGAGCCAGTCATTGAGTTCGTGTCAGAAATAGTTCCTGTTCCCCTTATTAGGAAAACCCACTTGGATACTGAGCTACCATGGGCTATATCCGAGTAGGGGTTCTAGGTTATATCCATGCATGGTCCTTGGTTGGAGAAACGGTCTCATAGAGGACCCCCGTGCCCTGATATATTTTGTCCTTGTGGAGCTCCTGTCTTCTCCCAGTCATACTAACTTCCCCTTTTATCATATGATTCTCTGCACTCTACCAAAGGTTTGGTTATGAGTCTTAGTATCTGCTTTGATATGCTGCTAGGTAGAGTCTTTCAGAGGCCTTCTGCGGTAGGCTCCTGTCCTGTTTCTTGTTTTCTCCTACTTTCCATGACCATCCCATTTGTCTTTCTAAGTGAGAATTGATCATCTTACCCCGGGTCCTCTTTCTTGTTAAAAATGACTTTTTTCAAACTCTTTTCAAGTTCATCTTCTTCAATATCCCTGTGGCAAAGTTCTAAACAGAACCACTGTGTTTGCATCCATTGCAGTTTGCAGCATTGCACTGCAGAAGCAGCTTGCTGACAGTACTTTTCCAACTGTGAGTGGCTGGAGCTCTTTATACAGAAGGGACTTAGTGACTTGGTCTCTCCTGCTGTTGTTCTTGATCTTGACCTTTTTACCTTTAAATTTTCTTATAGCTTGCCTCGCTATCAAAATACTAGGAATGAACTGGTGGTATGGTTCATTTATAGCACATTTGGGTAGTAGCATACCCAAAGCCCTGAGCTCTGGCCCCAGAACTCCAAATAATAAACAATCTGTGAGCAAAGCTGAATTGTGTGAATAAGAAAGCAAAACAATATACAGTTAAGGTTCATCAAAATGCTAATTCATCAAAAATATACTAGCCAAAACCCGTTACCATGGGCTTCCCAACAGTACTAAATAACAAGAATTTAAAACTCCCATTTAACTTCAATATTTGATATAGTCTGATTTTCACTTGCAGTATGACCTTCAGTAAATAATAATAAAGGCAGATTTTTTGAGTAATTTTTTTGACAAAAATCAAAAGCAGATTCAACATTTTTCCCTAATGGAAATGTCAGCAAACAGCTGGAGAAGTGACTCTGTTAGAAAGTGTTATGGTGGTGCCTAGGAAATCAGCAGATGACAGTAGGTCAATGCCTCTCCCATGAGGAGGATTAACAGCTGACCAAGCCATGGTGCTCAATCACACACCTGCTGGAGCCACATGGCTTCAAAATTGATGCATATTAAGCAGCCATGGGTGCTTGAAAATCACTTGATGCTGATGACTTATTTCAACGTGGATGGGGCTCCTTGAGGTTGGATATGGGAGCGTGGTGGTCTCTCAAGTTCAGGCCCAAGATCCTCTTGGAGATATGTTTCCAAGACCTAAGCATTGGTCAAAGGATGAATGGTTTGGACAAATAGAGTATGTAAAGCAAAATAGTTGGGGGTTTATAACCCTCATTGTCAACATTGTGTAGGATTTTGAGCAAGATACTTAAAGTCTGTAAGCCTTAGTTTCCATACCTGTATGGTGAGAATGGGGTATGAAAAAAACCAAAACCATAAAGCTATCGTCTTAAAAAAATGGGCTGAAGTTCAAGGAGCTATAGTTGTCCCTTCTGTACATTGGGAGAAGAGGACAGTTTTTGTGACCTCTTATGTGACATCATATGTATACTTCTAAGTCTGGCCAAAGTAATCCTCTTGTAAAAGGAGTTTAGAACAAATCAAAGTAAAAGGAATGATCAGACAGGCTGTTGTCCTGTTTTCCTGCCTCTCGACTCTGTTGACCTCTTTTTCACAGGTTTATCCTATGCTTTCCACAGATTTGACAACTCACTGGCTTCCCACCTGGGACTGCCTTCTCAGGACTTGGTATCTTATGCTGCGAATTACACAGATGATTCTAAAACCTGGCGCCCTGTGGAGATTTCTCGACTAGTCAGTAAATACCGAAGTGATATCTCTGACAGAAGGATCTGTGCCTCTGCATCAACTCCAAAGACCTGCAGCATTGATCGCATCCTTCGGAAAACAGGGAGGTTCCAGAAATGGCTGCAGGCCAAGCGCCTCACACCTGACCTGGTCCAGGTGAGTACAGGCCATGAGTGGAGTTAGGGGTGGCAAGAGATATCCATTCGTACTTCTGTATTTCTCGCCTCAGAACACAGGAGCTCACTGCTGGCTATATCATTTCACACTTGCCTAACATTGGAGTCAAAATTGAAATGACTACCCTGGCACAATAGGTACATCTGCTATCCTAGCATTTGGGAGGCTGAGGCAAGTGGAGAGCCAGCCTAGGCTATATAGTGAAACACTATATAAAATAGAAACAAAGGAAATGATCATTAGTGGACAAGAAAAGTCATGCTACCAAAAGTCTCTTGCCAAGAACACATGGCACATGGGACAATTTTGTTTCTTGCATGCTCTTTGCTGAACAATCTTTCAAATTAGAACCGCATCAGAGGCACATGGTGACTACATTGTGAGATCTTGCTTCCAGGGTCCCTTGGGAAGTAATCACTGTAATGTGTGTTGCCCCAGTAGTTTTGAAGGTTCACTGGAGAGGTGCTATGGGATGAATTAAGTGTCTCCACAGTGTGATTTCTCCTGCCAACCATGGAATTACTGAAAGTTGAAACAACTAACATTTTAAATAATGGAATCTGTTTGGTGTTAGAATCATTGAGGTTTAGGCTACTCAATTCGTATCAAAGAAATTATTTGGAATATAACTGGTGGTTTGAACAAAAATAGCCCCATATGCTCATATGTTTGATGACTTGGTCCCCAGCTGGTAGAACAGTTTGAGAAGGACTAGGAAGCTCATAAAAGGAGGTGTTTTATTGGAGGCTAAATGAGGTGATTTGACATTTCAAAAGACTGCTATTCCCATTCTTATCTATCTATCTATCTATCTATCTATCTATCCATCCATCCATCCATCCATCTATCTATCTATCTATCTATCTATCTATCTATCTATCTATCTATCTATCTATCATATTTCTGTCTGTCTCTATCTTCCTCACTCTTTCACACTGCCTTTCTCTGACTCCTCTTGCAGATCAGAATGTAAGCTCTCAGCTGTTTGTTTTTGCTGCTATTTCTTTGCTCAACTATCAAGGATTCTAACTCTTTAAAGCCATGAGCCCAACCCAAATGCTTATATAAGTTGCCTTGGTCATAGTGTCTTATCACAGCAAGAGAACACTTACTAAGACACTTGATCTACTAATTTTCAGGCCTTCATTTCATTGTGGATTTACAAAAAAAAGGGGGGGGGGACACAAGTAGGTCACCCATTCAGTCCAATAAAATGACCCCTAAATCTTTCTTTATGAATCTCACGAATGAAGACAAAACAAAGCATGGTAAAAGGTTTCCCCATGGACAGGTTTAAGCATAAAGGGGGAACAAGAGAAGACTAGGGGAAAAGTAGACATAAGACAGGTTACTAAGGCCTGCCTACATGGTACTCAAATGCAGAATAGAGGAGGGCCCTACTCAAAGTGTAACTAAAGTCTGAACAGTCAAGACATACCATGCAAGAGAAGCTTGTCATTATAGAGCTTTGAAGTTTTCTAGCATTTTTTTTTACATAATAGTGAACCAAGCCCCCTCAAAAGACATCAAACTATCTTCCATTTTTTCTGTGAAAGTCTTCCTTTGAGATCTCACTACTCCTGTTCTGATGTACAGTAGCCCTTCCCTGTATTTGCCATTCCATTGTACAGTTCCCCTTATCCACAGTCAACTATGGTTCAGAATATTAAATAGAAAATTGCAGAAACAAGCAACTAATAGCTTTGAAGTAACTCTTATTATAGTATGACATTTTAAGTATTATATATTTTATTTAATTGGCATCAGGATGTCCTTTAAGCATATCTCTGTGTGTGATGGTTTGAATAAGAATGCCCTCCATAGACTCATATGTTTGAATGCTTGGCCCACATGGACTGGCAATATTAGGAGGTGTGTGTGGATTTGTTGGAGGAAGTGTGTAACTGTGGAGGTGGGCTTTGAGGTCTGCTATGCTCAAACTATGCCCAGTGTTGTACACAGTCTCTATCTGGTGCCTATGAATCAAGACGTAGAACTCTCAGCTCCTTCAACACCATGTCTACCTGTACCCTGCCATGCTTCCTGCCATGACTAGATATTTGAAACTGTAAGCCAGCCCCAATTAAATGCTTTCCTTTATAGGAGTTGTCTTGGTCATGGTGGTCTTTTCACAGTGATAAAGCCCTAACTAAGACTATGTTTTCTTTTTTGTGAGATAGTGTGTCTCATTGAACCTAGAGCTTACCACTTTGGCTAGACTGGATGACCAATGAGCTCCCAGAATCCACCTGTCTTCACACCCCAACCCTTACAGGCATATGCCACCATCCCAAGACTTTATATGGACACTGGGGATCCAAACTCAGGCCCTCACGCTTGCACAGAAAGCACTTTATTTACTAACTGAGCCCCACAATTATTGTATTTTAGTATTAGTTATCATTAATCTTTTGCTGTGACTAATATATAAATTAAACTTTTTCAGTGCTCTTTGGATATGGAGAGAAACATAGTTAATTTATAATTGGTTTATTTAGGATGGAACTATATATGGTTTTTCTCACACAGAGAATATCTTAGAACAAATTACCTGCAGATAAGGAATGGATGCTTTTTCTATAAATGTGACTTGGCTTAGAAGCCTCTGGTCTGGTGATGTTTACATAAAATAAAGGAAGCAGAGACTAAACATTATGACTATAGAATACCTCCTGTAAAGAAAGTAACATGGAAGAATAAATTATAGAACCAACTTATGTTCAACAATGTTTATTAGGCCATAGAATCTATCAATAACTTTTTGGAACTAGAAATATTAAAGACGATTTTCTCTAATAAAAATTCAGTAGCAGACAAAAAAATAAAAAGACAAAGGAAAAAATACAAGGATTTAACAACATTATCATTAGAGCACAGAGCAAAGAACAGAAATTGTAATACGGAGAAAATGACAATGAGGAAAATTCTATATTACCATTATGTACATGATTGATTAGCCTTTGCTAAATCACTGTTCAGAGGAAAATCAGAAATAAATGCAGTGTTGTACTGGGAAGCCATCAATATGAGTTTAATCCTTAATGTGAAAGAATAATACAAAAAGATACAAAAATGAATCGGAGTTCAGTCCAAAGTCAGGGCCACTTACAGTAGACATAATTTTTCCAACTATGTTAATTCTCTTCTCTAAATATTATCTAGATTTCTGGGGAAGGCATGATTCATAAACCTTTCCAGTCTATTAAGAAATAAATTTACTCCCAGTTTATATATGGCAGCAGACCACGAAGGAAGATTAAAATAGATCTCTGAGGCCAGTAAGATGACTCAGTATGTAAAAGTATGTGCCAGCAAGCCTCACAGTCTAAATTCAATCCCAGGAACCCATGTGGTAGAAAAGAACTGACTCCGGCAAGCTGTCCTCCAACCTTCACATACATACCATTTCATGTGCTCCCATCATACACACACACTAAGTAATTATTAATTTAAAAGTTTGAGAGAGGATGAAAAAATTTATTTGGGGAGCACAGTTTTCGGGGGTACAGTCCATCATATGACATACCCACTGGGATAGGTAGGAGCTATATTTCTGTTCACCATAATTTCTTGAAATATACTTGAAATTTTACCAATTAAAGAAAGTAAGGTAAAAACAAAAAAAAAGGATTCTCTACCTTACCATACAAGGACAGGAAACACATTCCTTCAGAAAGCGCTATGTTTTCTTTTTGGACAAAAGAAATCCCCTGTAAATTCACTGTCAGTCTGTCTTCTTGTAACTTTCATGCATATAAAGTATTTCATTTCTACTCATATCCCCTAAACCTTCCTCCTAAATTGTTGCATCTCTAGTCTAAACAACCCCAGTTCTATTTCCCGTCTGCCCATTGCACTCATACTAAAGTATATTAATCTTTATCTCAACTAAAAACATCTCTGTGGCTAGATTTTCATTTATAAGAACAGAACATTTTATTTATCCCACAAAATATGAACTTAGATTAAATCCATTACTCTAGCCTATGAGCTTAAGACTGACTCAAAAAAATAATTACATTTACTTATAAATATCTTGTGAGTTTGCATGTTGCCTTCATGTATGTGTATACCACATGTGTACTATTGCTCACAAAAAAACAGAAGAAAGTCTTTGACACCCTGGAATCCACGTAGTTATGAGCCACCATGTGAGTACTGGGAACTGAACCTGGGTCCTCCCAAAGAACAGCTAATGCTTTTAACAGCTGAGCTATATTTCCAGCCTCTTGATTCTGATTTTTTTCTCATACCACTATCATCCCAAGTACACATCATCCTCAGTTTTAATTAACAAAACTTTAGTTATTTACTATTGCTATTAAAATTGTTACACAGGAAAAGGCCAAACATAAAGCCTATTGTTTCGTGGAAATTTTTCTGTTTGATTTTAGGCAAGTTCAGTTAGCCGATTATTATTATAATTATTATTATTATTATTATTTAATTTAAAGGTTTGTGTACTTTATTTTTTTAATTTTTTATTTAACTTTTATTAATTACACTTTATTCATTTTGTATCCCCCCATAAGCCCCTCCCTCCCCTCCCAGTCCCACCCTCCTCCCCTTCTGCATGCATGCCCCTCCCCATGTCCACTGATAGGGGAGGTCCTCCTCTCCTTCTTTCTGATCTTAGTCTATCAGTTCTCATCAGAGTGGCTGCATTTTCAGGGTTCTAGGTTATCTCCATGAATAGTCCTTGGTTGGAGTATGAGTCTCTGGGAAGTTCCCTGTGTTCAAATTTTCTTGTTCTCTTGCTCTCCTTGTGGAGTTCCTGTCCTCTCCAGCTCTTACTATTTCCCAGTTCTTACATAAAATTCCATTCACTCTGCCCGTCACTTGGCCATCAGGCTCAGCATCTGCTTTCACAGTTTGCATGGCAGAGGCTTTCAGAGGCCCTCTGTGGCAGGTTCTGAGGTTGTTTCTTGTTTTCTTTTTCTTCTGATGTCCATCCTCTTTGCCTTTCAGAATGGGGATTGAACATTTTAGTTAGGGTCCTCTCTTTTGCTTAGTATGTTTAGATGCACAGGTTTTAGTGGGTTTATTCTATGTTGTATGTTTACATGAGTGAGTATATACCGTGTGTGTCTTTTTGCTTCTGGGACAGCTCACTCAGGATGATCCTTTCCAGGTCCCACCATTTACCTGCAAATTTCATGATTTACTTATTTTTCATTGCTGAGTAATACTCCATTGTAGAGATGTACCACAGTTTCTGCATCCATTCTTCAGTTGAGGGGCATCTGGGCTGTTTCCAGCTTCTGGCTATTACAAATAAAGCTGGTTGAGCAAACATGGTTGAGCAAATGTTCTTTTTGTATACTTGAGCCTCTTTTGGGTATATGCCTAGGAGTGGTATGGCTGGATCTTGAGGAAGCGCTATTCCTAGTTGTCTGAGAAAGTGCCAGATTGCTTTCCAGAGTGGTTGTACAAGTTTACATTCCCACCAGCAGTGGAGAAGGATTCCCCTTTCTCCACAACCTCTCCAGCATGTGCTGTCACTTGAGGTTTTGGTCTTGGTCATTCTGATGGGTGTAAGGTGAAATCTCAGGGCTGTTTTGATTTGCATTTCCCTAATGGCTAATGAGGTTGAGCATTTCTTTAAGTGCTTCTCTGCCATTCGATATTCCTCTACAGAGAATTCTTTATTTAGCTCTGTTCCCCATTTTTTAAGTGGATTACTTGGTTTGCTGCTTTTCAGCTTCTTTAGTTCTTTTTTTTTTTTTTGCATAAGAGTTTATTTTATTTTATTTTTCACAGTAAACTAATATTTATTTTGTTCTTTTTTATGTTTTTTATTTTATTTTTTTTCTTTAACTTTTATTAATTACACTTTATTCATTTTGTATCCCCCCATAAGCCCTTCCCTCCTCCCCTCCCGGTCCCACCTCCCCCTTTCTGCATGCATGCCCCTCCCCAAGTCCATGATAAGGGAGGTCCTCCTGTCCTTCTTTCTGATCTTAGTCTATCAGTTCTCATCAGAAGTGGCTGCATTGTCAGGGTTCTAGGTTATCTCCATGAATAGTCCTTGGTTGGAGTATGAGTCTCTAGGAGGTTCCCTGTGTTCAAATTTTCTTTTTTTTTTTTTATCAGTTACATTTTATTAACTCTGTATCCTAGCCGTGTCCCAATCCCTCATTCCCTCCCAGTCCCTCCCTCCCTCCCTCATCTCCACCGTGCCCCTTTCCAAGTCCACTGATAGGGGGGACCTCCTCCCCATTCATCTGATACTGTTTTATCAGGTATCTTCAGGACTGGCTGCAAAGCCCTCCTGTGTGGCCTAACAGGACTGCTCCTCCCTTTGGGGATGGGGAGACCAAAGAGCCAGTCATTGAGTTCCTGTTAGAAATAGTCCTTGTTCCCCTCACTTTGGGAAACCAATTGGTTACTGAGCTACCACAGGCTACATCTGAGTGGAAATTCTAGGTTATATCCATACATGGTCCTTGGTTAAATGTTCATCTCAGAAAAGACCCTGTGCCCAGATATATTTGGTCCTTGTGGAGCTCCTATCCTTTCCCCATCAGACTAACTCCCCTTCTTTCTTATGATTCCCTGTACACTGCCAAAGGTTTGGTCATGAGTCTTTGCTTTGAAAACACTGCTAGTTAGAGTCTTTCAGATGCGCTCAGGAGACTCCTGTCATACGTTCAATGCACATCCCATCTGTCTTTCTAAATGAGGATTGATCATCTTACCCCATGTCCGCTCAATTGATTATCTTTTTTAGGTGTATAGATTTCATTATGTTTATCATATCTTCTAGGTCTGTATAAGTGAGTATATCCCATGTTTGTCTTTCTCCTTCTGGGATATTTCACTCAGAATGATCTTTTCTAGATCTCATCATTTGCCTGCAAATTTCATGATTTCCTCCTTTTTGATTGCTGAGTAGTATTCCATTGTATAAAAATACCACAATTTCTGTACCCATTCCACCGTTGATGGACATCTGGGTTGTTTCCAGGTTCTGGATATTACAAATAGAGCTGCTATAAACATGGTTGAGCAAGTGTCCTTTTTGTGTACTTGAAAAAACTTTGGGTATATACCTAGCAGTGGTATAGCTGGGTCTGGAGGAAGCACTATTCCTATTGTCTTAGAAAGCGCCAGATAGCTTTCCAGAATGGTTGTACCAGTTTACATTCCCACCAGCAGTGGTGGAGGGTTTCCCTTTCTCCACAACCTCTCCAGCATGTGATATCGCTTGAGTTCTTCATCTTGGCCATTCTGATGGGTGTAAGGTGATATCTCAGGGTCGTTTTGATTTGCATTTCCCTGATGGCTAATGAGGATGAGCATTTCTTTAAGTGTTTTTCTGCCATTCGATATTCCTCTATCGAGAATTCTCTGTTTAGCTCTGTTCCCCATTTTTTAAGTGGATTGCTTGGATTGCTGCTTTTCAGCTTCTTTAGTTCTTTGTATATACTGGATATTAGTCCTCTGTCAGATAAAGGGTTAGTGAAAATTCTTTCCCAATCTCTAGGCAGTCGTTTTGTTTTGATGACGGTATCCTTTGCTTTACAGAAACTTTTCAGTTTCATGAGGTCCCATTTATTGATTGTTGCTCTTAGAGCCTGTGCTGTTGGTGTTCTGTTCAGGAAGTTGTCTCCTGTGCCAATGAGTTCTAGGCTGTTCCCCACTTTTTTTTCCAATTGATTTAGGGTATCTAGTTTTATGTTGAGGTCCTTGATCCACTTTGACTTTAGTTTTGTGCAGGGTGATAAATATGGATCTATTTTCATTTTTCTGCATGTAGACATCCAGTTGGTCCAGCACCATTTGTTGAAGATGCTGTCTTTTTTCCATTGAATGGATTTGGCTTCTTTGTCAAATATCGAGTATTCATAGGTGTGTGGATTTATTTCTGGGTCTTCTATGCGGTTCCATTGATCCTCCTTTCTGTTTCTATGCCAATACCATGCAGTTTTTATTACTGTTGCCCTGTAGTACAGCTTGAGATCAGGAATGGAGATACCTCCAGATGATCTGTTGTTGTACAGGATCATTTTGGAGATTCTGGGTTTTTTGTTTCTCCATATGAAGCTGAGAATCTTTTTTTCAAGGTCTGTAAAGAATTGAGTTGGTATTTTGATGGGAATTGCATTGAATCTGTAGATTGCTTTTGGCAGTATGGCCATTTTCACAATGTTAATCCTACCAGTCCATGAGCATGGGAGATCTTTCCATCTTCTGATATCTTCTTCGATTTCTTTCTTCAGAGACTTGAAGTTTTTCTCAAACAGGTCTTTCACTTGCTTGGTTAGAGTCACACCAAGGTACTTTATGTTATTAGTGGCTATTGTGAACGGTGTTGTTTCCCTAATTTCTTTCTCAGCCTTTTTGTCTTTGGTATATAGGAGGGCTTCTGATTTTTTTGAGTTTATTTTGTATCCTGCCACTTTGCTGAAGGTGTTTATCAGCTGAAGGAGTTCTCTGGTTGAATTTTTGGGGTCGCTCATGTATACTATCATATCATCTGCAAATAGTGACACTTTGACCTCTTCCTTTCCGATTTGTATCCCCTTGATCTCCTTTAGTTGTCTTATTGCTCTGGCTAGGACTTCAAGTACTATGTTGAAGAGATATGGGGACAATGGACAGCCTTGTCTTGTCCCTGATTTCAGTGGGATTGATTTAAGTTTCTCTCCATTGAGTTTGATGTTAGCTGTAGGCTTGCTATATATTACCTTTACTATGTTTAGGTATGTGCCTTGTATCCCTGATCTCTCCAAGACTTTAAACATGAATGGGTGTTGGACTTTGTCAAATGCTTTTTCAGCATCTAAGGAGATGATCATGTCGTTTTTCTCCTTCAGTTTGTTTATGTAGTGGATTACATTGATGGATTTCCGTATGTTGAACCACCCTTGCATGCCTGGGATGAAGCCTACTTGGTCATGGCAGATGATATCTTTGTTGTGTTCTTGGATTCGGTTTGCAAGTATTTTATTGAGTATTTTTGCGTCAATGTTCATAAGAGAGATAGGCCTGAAGTTCTCTTTTTTTGTTGGGTCTTTGTGTGGTTTAGGTATTAAGGTGACTGTGGCTTCATAGAATGAGTTTGGTAGTGTTCCTTCTGTTTCTATTTTGTGGAATAGCTTGAGGAGAATTGGAGTTAGCACTTCTTTGAAAGTCTTGTAGAATTCTGCGCTGAAGCCATCTGGTCCAGGGCTTTTTTTGGAGGGGAGACTGTTGATGACTGCTTCGATTTCCTTGGGAGATATAGGGCTATTCAGTCTTTCTACCTGATCTTGATTTAGTTTTGGTAGATGGAATCTTTCAAGAAAATTATCCATTTCATTTAGATTCTCAAATTTTGTGGCATATAGGATTTTGTAGTATGACCTAATAATTGTTTGGATTTCCTCAATGTCTGTGGTTATGTCCCCATTTTCATTTCTGATTTTGCTGATCTGGATAGTTTCTCTCTGCTTTTTAGTTAGTTTGGCTAAGGGTTTGTCTATCTTGTTGATTTTCTCAAAGAACCAGCTTTTTGTTTCATTGATTCTTTGGATAGTTTTATTTGTTTCTAGTTGATTGATTTCAGCCCTTAGTTTGATTATTTCCAGCCGTCTGCTCCTCTTGGGTGTATCTGCTTCTTTTTTTTTCTAGGGTTTACAGTTGGGGCATTAAGTTGTTTGTATGTGATGTTACGAATTTCTTCTTGCAGGCACTTAGTGCTATAAATTTTCCTCTGAGCACTGCTTTCAATGTGTTCCATAAATTTGGGTATGTTGTGCCTTCCTTTTCATTGAATTCTAGGAAGTCTTTAATTTCTTTCTTTATTTCTTCCTTAACCCAGCTGTCATTGAGTAGTAAGTTGTTCAGTTTCCATGTGCGTGTCGGCTTTTTGTTGTTTCTGTTGTTGTTGATGTCTAGCTTTAGTCCATGGTGGTCAGATAGTATACAAGGGATTATTTCAATCGTTTTGTATCTGTTGAGGCTTGCTTTGTGACCCACTATATGGTCTATTTTGGAAAAGGTTCCATGCGGTGCTGAAAAGAAGGTGTACTCTTTTGAGTTTGGGTGAAATGATCTGTAGACGTCTATTAGGTCCATTTGATTTAGGGATTCTGTGAGTGCTTTTATTTCCCTATTTGGTGTCTGTCTAGTTGATCTGTCCCTTGGTGAGAGTGGAGTGTTGAAGTCTCCCACTATTAAGGTATTAGGATCAATGTATGATTTAAGCTTTAATAATGTTTCATTTACGAATGTCGGTGCTCTTGTATTTGGGGCATAGATATTCAAGATTGTGATGTCCTCTTGGTGGATTTTTCCTTTGATGAGAATATAGTGGCCCTCCTTATCTTTTTTTGATTAACTTGGGTTGAAAGTCTATTTTATTAGATATTAGGATGGCTACTCCAGCTTGTTTTCTGGAACCATTTGCTTGAAAAACAGTTTTCCAGCCCTTTACTCTGAGGTAGTGTTTGTCTTTGTTGCATAGGTGTGTTTCTTGGATGCAACAGAATGTTGGATCCTGTTTCCTTAACCATTCTGTTAGCCTGTGTCTTTTTATTGGTGAGTTGAGTCCATTGATATTGATAGGTAATAGTGACCAATGCATGTTAGTTCCTTTTGTAATGGAGTCGATGATCTAACCCTGTTTCATTGCTTGTTTTCTTTTCAAATCATCCCACTAAAAACTTACTTTAGGATGTTTACCATGATTTAGGATAAGCCCATTAGTCAATGATTTCACTAATCCACCCCTTGATCCTTCTGTACATCAAAAACGAGTTTTTTAGTCTTTTCAGATCTCTGCATCCACTACCTATGGTTCAGAAATACTGTTTACAAAGTCTCTGTGAGTTTTTGCGCCAGGTACTTGTTCATAATAATACAAGCCTGTTTGGTGCAGCTGGCAATCCATTCCTGTTCAGTGTATTTTGTTCCACTCTTTTCTGATCAAAGTCTCATACTCTGTCAAAAAAGACAGTCAAACATTAAACAAAAGCAGAGCTTTCAATTTGTTGGTCACCAAAATTCTTGACCCTATTCAAAAAGCTTTTGCTAAAAAAAAAAAAAAAAGCAAAAAACAAAAAAACTCTGTAATAATGCCAAGCATTAGTGTTGTTTGATTAGGTTTTAGATTTGCTTTTTTGTTTGTTTGGGTGTGTGTGTGTTTTTTTAGTTTTGTTTCATTTTGGGTTTTTTTGGGGGGACAAGGTCTTGCTATGTATCTCAGGCTAGCCTTAAATGCACAATCTTCCTACTTTGGCCTCCTGGGTACTCGGATTTGGGCATATATCACCATACTCAGCTCAAATAGCTAGTTTTGAAAACTTGTAATTAAAGTAAAAATAACATGCATCAGTACATGGATCTTATGTATATTGGGTAAAATTTAATATGTTGGTTTAGTCAAACACAATATCCAAAACAAGATACTGAATGTTTCTAGCCCCTCAGAAGGCTTTTTCATGTCCCTTTCCTAATAAATAAATAGATAAATAAATATCCCTTCCTAGGATGACAAACCATCCCAAATTGCTTAGAACTAGTTAATTTTAGTTGAATGAATGTACAATATTCTAGAAAACCCCTCTAATCCTAGTCGAATTGGAACAGTGCTCACCCTATCTTTCTCTCAAACTGTTCACTATTCGGGGCTGAGTCACCTTAGGTAATTTTTGACTGGTTTTGAAATTCATTTAAATGGAATAGTACCATATTAGAATATCATCAAGTCGTGGTATTTATACATGTTATTATATGAATAAATAGTTTGTTTTCTTTTTTCAAGAAGTGCAATAGTTTACATTTAATAATGCAAGCTATATATTCTGCTGTTGATGAGCATTTGAGTTTCATTTAGTTTTGGCTATTGTGAATTGAAATTCATGCCAGCATTCTTAGATGTGCCTACAGTTGAACCCAAGCATGTCAAAGTGGATTTCCTGGGTTATAATATCACATATGGACAGAGTATAAAGAGAATGCCAAACATTTTTTCCCACACACAGACTGCAATATATGCTTCTACCTATATGCAGTGGAAGAGTGGGTACTAACTGTTGTTTCCTATCTTCATCAATAGTAACTACTTTTAATTTTGAACTTCAGGTATTTTAGTGTGTGTCTAACAATATCTCACATGGTCTCACTTGCATTTTTTTTTAATAACTTGTGACGTGGGACCCTTTTTCATATATTTATTGGCTTCTCTGATATTTGGTAAAGTACCTAAAGCTGTCCATTTTGTAAGGTTTTCTGTGTTTATTATTGATTTTTATAAGCTAAATAAATTATATTTATGTTATTAATACAGTTTGTTTATTAGATACATGTATAATAAGTAGCTTTCTATTGATCTCTTTATTTCTGCATAGAAGTGCCAGTATGCAGAAGATTCTTCCAACCAAGTGCTCCTTCTACATAATACCCTCATTCTTTGTTCACTGTAAGGTAGAAAGTCTGAGCAGGAAGTACACAGTGTGACCTACAAGCTGGGTCTCACCTCTTAAAAGTTCCACAGCCCTCCTATATGGGGCCACCACTTGGAGAACAAATGTTCAAAACATGAATCTGTTAGGGGCATTTTCAATTTAAACCAGTAACACTATTAGAAATGATTCAGAGGTGGTTTAGCATCTATAGAAGACGGTATACCTAGGTTCTACATAATTCTTTGCCATTTTACACAAGGGACTTGTGATATGTAGAGGGTAGTCCTGGCCCTAACCTACCATGGAAACTGAGGGAAAACTGTACTCATTAAATATTTCTAATAACCAGGGTTGGGGTGTAGATCAGGGGTAGAGTGCTTGCTTCACATGTGCAAAGCCCTGGGTTTTATATCCGCCACCATAAAACAATGAAACAAAACATTAGAAAGTTAAGGAGGTGAAAGTCACCTATAACAGAGGCAACAACTGTGAACATACTGAAGTTCTTCCCTCTATATTTTTCTAGTCTAAATATAACTTGGCTGCAGATGAGTTCTATATGTAATGTTCCTCTACGGCTTAATTGCATATCTCATGCTGTTCGTCTTGCTGTTGGAATGATGAGCAGCATTTTATCATGTTGATACAGCACAATTTAATTTACTATTGTTGAATGCTATCATTGCTTTATTTTTTCACTTATCAAAATTATACTTTGAAGAACACGTTGGGCAAAGACTTTGTCTGAGTCATATTATGTCCTTGAGACAAATTTCCTTTTTAAGGCTACTACATGCCAAGCAAGCCCACTTCATACACATTGGTGAGAGCAGCACATGAGATCTTCTTTTGGGGGGAGGAGGGGAAGTCTTCAAGACAAGATTTCTCTGTGTAGCCTTGGCTGTCCTAGATTTACTTTGTAGACCAGGCTGGCCTCAAATTCACAGTGATCTGCCTGCCTCTGCCTTGCCAAGTGCTGGGATTACAGGTGTGTCCCACCATGCCTGGTTTTGCCTGAGACATTCTTGTTCCCATCATATAGGTGATCACTCTAAGATGCATATTTAAAGTGTCCACAGCTAATGGGTTTTGGAACTAGGATTTGAACATAGGACTGTTTCCTGACTTCATAAAAGACAATGTTAAACACTGCTTACTCTCTGTTGCTTCATTATGCACTAGTAGAACTGCTGGCTCACAAGGATGTTAGAATTTTTACACTAGAGGCACTAGAGGTGTGTGTGTGTGTGTGTGTGTGTGTGTGTGTGATCCTGTTTGGAAGTCAGAGAACAACTTGCAGGTGTTGATTTTCTTATTCTATCATGTGGATCCTAAGCATTAAAGTGAGCAAGTATTGAGCCATCTTTCCACCCCCTGAATACTAAAAGTTTTAAAGTATGCTCATAGCATCTTTGTGAGCCATGACTCTTGCCTCTAAGGTTATGTATGTTACTACAAAACAAAATCTAGAGTCTTAAATATAGCATTCAAGTGACTCACTGTTTCCAGCTTGCTTTTCTAGTCTTCTCCTTGAGTGACTTCATGTCTGTATCTTCAAGGACAGAGATGGCCTTTAACTCTATTTCTTAGTTTTGTTCAATTCTGACCATTCTGCTCAAAATGAATTGACATTAGACATCCATGTCCCTAAAAACTACTCAGTCAACAATACCAGGCACACACCACAAGTTCTGTGAAGCCTGTCCAGATTCCCCTATTGCTCTACTTTCCACACCCCCTATAGAATTTCTCACATTCTATCCCACCTTGAACTTTGTGGCAGACATGTTACTCTGGTTCAAAAGGGTACCAATTTATTGAGAGGTAGAGGCCATCTTTTACTTATCTTTATGACCCTACTTTATGTAAGACAATTTACATAAATTTTGACAAAGTTTGCTGAATGAATGACTAGTTACACCCTCAGAGGAAGCTTTCACAATTTTCTTAACACATGTGGAGGATTAGAGTGGTCTATTTAGGTTTGGGGAGGAGTATTATATTTCTTTGATTGTATCTGATATGCAATATCTGAAATTAAACATAGAGACAATCATACTGAGTTTGGACTGCTATCAATTCCTCTGTGGCGGGTGGAGGGAGAGGGTGAGGGCTTAGCTGAGACTGTTTCTGGTTCTGCGACTTCTCTCTCCATTGCTGCTGGAGCTACTATCTCATCTCCAAGAGGCTGCTTCCTTTTTTCTGTCCACATCTCTTCATTTCACCATAAAAAAAAAGACATAGTAGATCATACCCATGGGAGATGGGGTACTAACAAGAAGAAACATAGGGTTAAGATAGAAAATGAAAAGAAGATACAACGGCTGGAGCTATAGTTCAGAAATAGAGCACTTGCTTAGAGGCACAAGGCCCTGAGAACCACCCCAGAGCCAAAAGGAAAAATCTCATAATTCTACCTCTCTGTTTGAAACTTACCTGATACTTGTGGTACAATCTTACAAGAAGGGCTCAGGGAGAGGGTGGATATAAAGCCTAGCAGCCCCTCCCCTAGGCTAACAAGACCATTCCTCTGGCAATAACCTCTTGGACCAAAGTTTTGAGACATGCTTACCTTCCTTTATTATTGTTATTATTATTATTATTTTATTATTATTATTGAAGAAGAAGAAAAGAGAAAAGCAGTAGTCCATAGAAAGAAATGGTCCAGTGGAGAATTACAATCCACCTTAGCATACTTGACTCAGAATGACAGACCATTAAATAATGTGTTTCATTCTGCATCAATTGCCCTCCCTGCCCTAGCTCTCAGATAATTTGCCTGCTACAGTGACTATTTCATTCAGCACAGTGAAAATGTTTGAACAACCCACAAGTGTTTCATTGGCAAAACCCCAGGGGCCCTGGGATAGAGGAAAGTCCAAAACAGAATTGTAGGAGGGAGGGAAAAAAAGTCACCAGTAGGCAAAGAAAGCCAGCTAAGACTTTCATCAGCCAGTTAGTTCAAGATGTTGGCAACTATGTGAGCCTTGCCAGATGAGATTTTGAATATCAATGGTTCACCAGCAAGCAACATGGAAACACAAAGGGGAAGGAGCCTGACTGGGGTTATGACTATGTAAATACTAAGCATGACAGTGTAGGATATTGAGCTAAGATAGTCCTTTATTTCATCACAACAAGGCAAATCTGCTAAGTTATGATTTAATTGGTAGTGGTGGTACTGGTGGTCGTGCTGGTGGTGGTGCTGGTGGTGGTGGTGTTTTGTTTTGTTTTGTTTACTTTTTTACTATTAATTACACTTTATTCATTTTGTATTCCCCCATAAACCCCTCCCTCCTCCCCTCCCAATTCCACCCTCCCTCCCCCTCCTCATGCATGCCCCTCTCCAAGTCCACTGATAGGGGAGGTCCTCTTCTCCTTCCTTCTGATCTTAGTCTATCAGATCACATCAGGGGTGGCTGCATTGTCATCTTCTGTGGCCTGGTAGGACTGCTCCCCCCTCAGGGGGAGGTGATCAAAGAGCAGGCCAATTAGATTATGTCAGAGGGAGTCCCTCTGCCCATTACTATGTAACCCACTTGGGCACTTAACTGCCATGTGCTACTTTTGTGCAGGGGTTCTAGATTATCTCCATGAATAGTCCTTGGTTGGAGTATGAGTCCCTGGGAAGTTCCCTGTGTTCAAAATTTCTGGTTCTGTTGCTCTCCTTGTGGGGTTACCATCCTCTCCAGATCTTACTATTTCCCACTTCTTACATAAGATTCCATGTACTCTGCCCTACAGTTGGCCATAAGTCTAAGCGTCTGCTTTGATAGTCTGCAGGGCAGAGGCTTTTGGAGGCCCTCTGTGGCAGATTCCTAGGTTGTTTCCTGTTTTCTTCTTCTTCTGATGTCCAACCTCTTTGCCTTTCAGGATGGGGTGGTTGTGTTTTTAAACAAGACATCAATCTGTACTCCAGGCTGGCCTAGAATTTGGTTTTCCTACTTCAGCCTTCCCCATTCTGGGATTAAAGAGTGTGACACTACATTCAGTTTTTTGTTTGTATCTTAATCAGGGATAAGGTTAAGATTAGGTTAGTTACAAGGATCAAAAAGTGTACTCAGACCATTTAAAGTCCAAAGGGAGGAGATAGCATTCTCTTTAGTGTGATTGTTAATTTAACAGGATTTAGAATCACCTAAAATACACACCTCAGGTAGTGACTGTGAGGGTGTTTCCAGGAAAGTTCATTGGAAGAAGGAAGATCCACCCTGAATGTTGTAGCACCATCTCATGGACTGGAGACATGGACTAAAGAAGAAGAAGGAGGAGGAGGAGGAGAAAGAGAAGAAGAAGAAAGGAGGAGAAGAAGAAGAAAGAAGGAAAAGAAGAAGAAGAGGAGGAAGAGGAAGAAGAAGAAGAAGAAGAAGAAGAAGAAGAAGAAGAAGAAGAAGAAGAAGAAGAAGAAGAAGAAGAAGAAGAAGAAGGAAGTGAGCTGAGTACTGACTTTCATCTCTCTCTCTGCTTCCTAACTACAGATACAATGTATCCACCTGCCTCATGATCCTGCTGCAGTGCCTTCAATGCCATGATGAACTATACCTTCAAGCTCTGGGGAGAAATAAACTCTTCCTTTAGTTGCCAGTGTTAGATAATGAGAAAAGTACCTAATACAATTAATGTGTTGGAAATGCATCTAGCTCTGCCTCCAAGGTACCAGAAAGTTGCAAGACATTTCCTTTAGTCCATGTATGACTGCTTCAAGGGCCATTCATTTCTCATATATGTTCATTTCTGGAAGTCAATGTCATGACCTGTGGAGTCAACTTGATACATCCATATTACTTGTGCTCCCTATTCCTCCAACATCACCGAAGGTTACAGTTCCTGTACCAACTACCTGTGGGCTAACTCAGCCTCTCAGGATTTCTGAGTTGGAGCATATACCCTAGTAAGTGCACTGCATCATATCAGTCTGTGGACAAGGATTTACTTCTCAAGATCTCATAGCTGTCCACACACTACTAGGTTACAGAAGTGTGAAGATCCAAAGTCATGACCATAAGGCACCAAACAGTTAAAGAGAGAGGTGATAGTCTAAGACCTATGAGGCACAAAAAGCAAGGGAAAAAAGAAAAAGAGTGTTGCAATGCCAGGAAGCTGTTTGGAGGAGGGAGGTGTGGCCTGAAATGAAAGAATGAGGTAGAGAAAATGGCCTTGGCTCTACTGCTGGCAACACAAAAGCAATGGAAAATAAGGTGTGATTATGGGAAGTTGACCTATTATCTCTGTGTTGGTGTTGCGAACATTGTGATGGCCCGGCAGGGGATGGGACCAGGCAACTAAATCTCATTGGTTGAAAGTGGTTAACCATACTACAATCCACAAACCTAAAGAAGCTAAATAACAAGGCAGACTCTAGGGAGGATACTTAATTCTCATTCAGAAGGTCAAATAGAATAGAAACTGGAAGCAGTTGAAGAGAGGAAACAGGATGGGAACCTATCATAGACATCCTCTGAAAGACTCCACCCACCAGGGGATCAAAGCAGTTGCTGAGAATCATAGCCAAACTTTGGGCAGAGGGCAGGGAGTTGTAGAAAAGAGTGGAGGGATAAAAGGACCTAGTTCTGGTCAGAGAAGCCTCTTTTGGCAGTGGGTGACAGTTAAAACAGGGACACATCACCAGTCAAAGCTCTAAAAATAAGTGACTGCTTAGTGCTTAAATATAAAAGGGACACCCTCCTTTTAAAATTCATGGAACATTGGGGAAGAAGGACTAGAAACACTGTGAGAACTAATGGGAAATAAATCAGTGGAGCTCTTATATTTTTGGTTGTGAGCCTAGCCTTTAACGGCTGAGCCATCTCTCCAGCCCCTAATGAACATCAGTACAAAGTTCTAATTTATTTCTAATATCAGAGATCAGACCTCTACTCTTGCCTGATGCATCTAAAACAAAAAGGGGGAACTGTAGAGAGCTGCGTAATGCCGTGCCTTAAAGATGGAGCTGGTTTCCGCCTTCCACCTTCCCGATGGTGAGTGCTCTCTGTCACAAACAACTCCACATTTGGCTAAGGCTGAGGATCTGGCTTGCTTCCATGTATGTGGACCTATCTGCATTGCCCACGTGGAATGCTGGGGTTGGCTACCCAGAGGCTATTTAAGCTGTGGGCTGGCTTTCCCCAGGGTCAGATGATTGTTCAAGGTTCCTGAATAAACTGCATTGAAAAAAAAAAAGAAATCAGTGGAGCACCATCTTCCGGATATGCCACAGTCATGCAATCATGATCACACAACAGCTGTGACTGACTGCATGGGCAGGATAAAAATGGAAGGACACAGGGGTAGAAGGAAGACTAATTAAAAATAAGGAATATATAGAAGTAGAACAGGTATGAGATAGGGTAGTGGAGGGGTTCCTCCATACTAGCAGCCAGAAATTGGATCCCTCCTACCCACACGTCCACTGAATAAGGGTGAATATAATCACAACGCATTGTATACAAGTATGATATTTATTTTTTATTTAATCAAATTTTTTAAATCACTGCTTTCACTATCAAAAAAGCATCCTGGTTAAGAAGATAAGACACATGATCTGACTCTGCAGGCCAGGCTGACCTGGAACTTACAGAGATTGCCTGCCTTTGCTTTTGACTGCTGGTATTAAAGTACTGGGGGTGGTTGATACAGGGGCTCATGGATCAAACCTGGTCTCAAATTTACCATGTAATAGATCTTTATTTGTTTTTTGTTTGTTCATTCATTCAGTTGGTTGGTTATTTTTTTGAGACAAGATTTTGCTGTGTAACCCCAGGCTGACCTGTAACTCTCTATGTACACCAAGCTGGCCTTGAACTCAGATATCAGCCAACCTCTTCCTCCCAATTTCTGGTATTAGAGGTACATAAAGAGGAAAACAACAAAGCTTTCAAAGAAATACAGGCAAATACAGCCAAAGCCAAACAAATAGAGGCACAAGTAGAGGCAACAAGTAGTGACATATAGAGAGGAAACAAAGAAAAAAAATTGATGCCATCATGGAAAGACAGGAATCCACTTTCAAACAGATGAAGGAAATGGTGCAAGACATGAAAACAGAATTATAATCAATAAATAAAACACAAACACAGAAAACCCTGGAGCTTGAGAACATAGAGAACAGATCAGGAAACACAAAGTTAAATATCACCAACAGAATACAAGAAAAGGAAGAGAGGAACTCAGGTGCTGAATATACAATTGCAAAAACTGATACATCTCTCAAAGATAAAGTAAAATGAGAAAAGTTCTAAAAACAAAACATTCAAGAAATCAAGGATGCCATGAAAAGATGAAATCTAAGAATAATAGGAATAGACAAAAAAGAAGATTCCAGGCTCCAAGGTCCAGAAAATATTTTCAAGAAAATCATAGAAGAAAAATTTCCCAACCCAAAAGAAAGAGCTGTCCATAAACATACAAGAGGCCTACAGAAAACCAAATAGGCTAGACCAGAAAAGAAACTCCACATGTCACATAATTTCAAAATACTAAATCTACAGAACAAATTAAAAAACATTAAAAGCAGCAAGGTAAAAAGGCCAAGTAACATGTAAAGGTAGAAGTATCAGAATCACATCAGACTTATTAAATGAAACTACGAAAGCCACAAGGGCCATGGTAGATAACATGCTGATTCAAAGAGACCACACAGAACAACTCAGACTACTATACCCAGCAAAGCTTTCAATCAGTATACAAGGAGAAAACAAAATATTCCATGTCAAAACTAAACTTAAACAATATCTACACAGAAGCCCAGCCCTACAGAAGACACTAGAAGCAAAACTCCAATCCAATGAAAACAACTACATCCAAGAAAACACAAGATATAGATAACTTCACAATAAAGAATTGAAAGAAAGCAAGCATTGAAACACAGTAAAACAACCAACTCCACAATAAAAGGAATTAACATTCATTGGTCACTATTATCTATCAACATCAGTGGACTCAACTTTCCAATAAAAAGACAAAGACTAACAGAATGGTTGTGGAAACACAATCCAACATTCTGCTGCATCCAAGAAACAGTCCTCTGCAACAGAGATAAACACTACCTCAGAGTAAAGGGATATAAAAATGTTTTTCAAGCAAAATGACCAGGAAAATAAGCTGGGAAAGCTATCCTAATATCTAATAAAATAGACATTTAACCAAAATTAATCAAAAAAGGTGATGAGGAGCACCTCATTCTTATCAAAGAAAAAATCTACCTGGAGGACATCACAATCCTGAACATATATTACTCCAAATACAAGAACAACTGCATTTGTAAATGAAACATTATTAAAGCTTAAATCACACATCGATCCTGACACATTAATAAGGGAAGACTTCAAAACTCCATTCTCACCAAGGAACAAATCATCTAGACAGAAACTAAATAGGGAAATAATGACACTTAAAAAGGTCCTTAATCAGGGTGGGATTGGGGAGGGAATGAAGGAGCGGGATACAGCTGGGATACAGAATTAACAAAATGTAACTAATAAGAAAAATAAAATAAAAAAAGATAAGAAAATTGACATATAAAATATTTTATTCATAATTTCAATAAGTATATACAGTGAATCCTGTAAATATATTTTTTATTTCTCCCCATGAAAGAAATTGTTTTTAAAGGTCTTAAAGCTCCAAGTTTAGGCATAAAAAGAATTTAAAAGCCATTTAAGCTATTATTTTCCTTACTATGCAAGATGATTGAATCTTTTCAAATTCACATTATGTGTCTGATATTTTTGATTGCAAACAATTCAATTTTGAGTTACCCGTTAGAACATTGTTTCCGAATAAAAGATTTGAAATTGGATGTTACAGGTCACGGATCTGTATTTGTATATCTAGTTCATGCTTCAGAAAATGAGCTTCTTATAATACTTGATTACCAAATTATATTGTGAATAAAATATAAAAATGTGAAAAAAAAAGGTCCTTAATCAAATGGTCCTAATAGATGTCTACAGAACTTTTCACCCAAACTCAAAAGATTATACCTTCTTCTCAGCACTTCATGGAACCCTCTCAAAAACTGACCATATAGTAGGGCACAAAGTAAACTTCAACAAATATAAGGAGATAGAAAAAACCTTGTATCCTATCAGACCACTAGGGTCTAAAACTAGACCTCAAAAACAACAAAAATAACAAAAAGCTTACATACACATGGAAACTAAACAACTCCCTACTCAATGAGAGCTTAGACAGGAAAGAAATGAAAAAAAGAAATTAGAGACTCCCTGAAATTCAATGAAAATAAAGACACGACTTACGAAATCTTATGGAACACAATGAAAGCAGTGCTAAGAGGAAAGTTCATAATACTAAGTGCCTCCAGAAAGAAGTTTGAGACATCTCATACAAGCAATTTAATGGAACACCTAAAAGCCCTAGGAAAAAAAGAAGCAGACACACCCAAGAAGAGCAAACGATTGAAAATAATCAAATTCAGAGCTGAAATCAATGAATTACAAACAAAGAAAACAATTCAAAGAATCAAAGAAATCAAGAGCTGGTTCTTTGAGAAAATCAACAAGATAGACAAATCCTTAGCCAAATTAACTAAAAGGCAGAGAGAAACTATTCAAATCATCAAAATCATAAATGAAAATGGGGACATAAAAACAGACACTGAGGAAATCCAAACAATTAGGTCTTACTACAAGAGCTTATATGCTACAAAATTTGAAAATATACATGAAATGGACAATTTTCTTGATGTAGTCCATTTACCAAAATTAAATCAAGTTCAGGTAAATATGCTACATAGTTCTATATCCCCCAAGGAAATAGAAGCAATCATCAAAATCTCCCTTCCAAAAAGAGTCCAGGGCCAGATTTTCAGTGCAGAAGTCTGCCAGACATTCAAAGAAGAGCTAACTCCAATTCTCTGAAAATTATTCCACAAAATAGAAACAGAAAGAACATCACCAAACTCATTCTATGAGGCCATGGTAACCTTGATACCTAAGTCACACAATGACACAACAAAAAAGGAAAATTTCAGACCTATCTCACTTGTGAACATTGACTCAAAAATACTCAGTTAAATAATTGCAAACAGAATCCAAGAACACATAAAAGATATCAATCACCATGACCAAGTAGGCTTCATCCCAGGCATGCAGGGATGGTACAATATATGGAAATCCATCAATTTAATCTACCATATAAACAAACTGAAGGAGAAAAATCACATGACCATCTCCTTAGATGCCAAAAACACATTTGACAAAATCCAACACCCATTCATGTTTAAAGCCTTGGAGAGATCAGAGATACAAGGCACATACCTAAACATAGTAAAGACAATGTACAGCAAGTCTGTAGATAAAATCAAACTAAATGGAGAGAAACTTAAATCAATCCCACTGAAATCAGAGACAAGGCAAGGATTCCCAGTCTCTCCACATCTCTTCAACATAGTACTTGAACTCCTAGCTAGAGCAATAAGACAACTACAGGAGATCAAAAGGATAAAACCAGAAAGGGAGTAGTCAAAGTATCACTGTTTGCAGATGATATGATAACATAAATGAGTGATCCCAAAAATTAACCCAGAGAACACCTTCAGCTGATAAACACCTTCAGCAAACTGGCTGGATACAAAATTAACTCAAAAAATCAGTAGCCCTCTTGTATATGAAAAACAAAAAGGTTGAGAAAGACATTAGGGAATCAATACCATTCACAATAGGCACTAATAACAAAAATTACCTGGTCTGACTCTAACCAAGCAAGTGAAAGACCTATTTAAATAAAACTTCAAGTCTCTACAGAAAAAAAAAAAAAAAAAAGAAGAATATATCAGAAGATGGAAAGATCTCCCACGCTCATGGCTCAGTAGGATAACCATAGTGAATATGGCCATCCTGACAAAAGCAATCTACAGATTCAATGCAATTCCCATCAAAATACCAACACAATTCTTTACAGAACTTGAAAGCACAATTCTCAATTTTATATGGAAAAACAAAAAACCTAGAATGGCTAAAACAATCCTGTACAACAGCAGATCATCTGGAGGTATCTCCATCCTCAAGCTGTACTACAGAGTAACAGTAATAAAAACTGCATAGTCCTGGCATAGAAACAGAACGCTATATCAATGGAATCGAATGGAAGACCTATAAATAAACCCACACACCTACAGATACTTGATTTTTGACAAAGAAACCAAAACATCTTCAATAACTGGTGCTAGTCTAACTGGATGTCTGCATGTAGAAAAATGCAAATAAATTCATATTTATCACCATGCAAAAAAACTAAAGTACAAGTGGATTAAAGACCTCATTATAAAACCAGACATATTAAACCCGTTAGAAGAAAAATTGGGAAAGAACCTTGAACTCATTGACACAGGAGAAAACTTTCTGAACAGAACACCAACAGCACAGGCTCTGAGAGCAGCAATCAAGAAATGGGAACTCATGAAACTGAAAAGCTTCTATAAAGCAAAGGACAATGTTCTCAGAACAAAACGACGGCCTACAGATTGGGAAAGGATCTGCACCAACCCTATATCTGACAGAGGAGTAATATCCAGTATATATAAAGAACTAAAGAAGTTAAACAGCAAAAAATCAAGTAATCCATTTAAAAAATGGAGTCCAGAGCTAAACAGAGAATTCTCAATAGAGGAATATCGAATGGCAGAGAAACATTTAAAGAAATGCTCAACCTCACTAGCCATTAGGGAAATGCAAATCAAAACAACCCCGAGATTTCACCTTACACCCATCAGACTGGCTAAGATCAAAAACTCAGGAGACAACACATGCTGGAGAGGTTGTGGAGAAAGGAGAACCCTCCTCCACTGCTGGTGGGAATGTAAACTTGTACAACCACTCTGGAAAGCAATCTGGTGCTTTCTCAGACAACTAGGAATAGCACTTCCTCAAGATCCAGCCATACCACTCCTAGGCATATATCCAAAAGAGGCTCAAGTACACAATGAAGACATTTGTTCAACCATGTTTGTAGCAGCTTTATTTGTAATAGCCAGAAGCTGGAAACAACCCAGATGCCCCCCAACTGAAGAATGGATGCAAAAATTGTGGTACATCTATACAATGGAGTATTACTCAGCAATGAAAAATAAGGAAATCATGAAATTTGCAGGTAAATGGTGGGACCTGGAAAGGATCATCCTGAGTGAGCTGTCCCAGAAGCAGAAAGACACACACAGTATATACTCACTCATAAAGACATATAAAATAGGATAAACCTAGTAAAATCTGCACATCTAAAGAAATTAATCAAGAGAGAGGACCCTGACTAAAATGGTCAATCCCCATCATGAAAGGCAAAGAGGTTGGACATCAGAAGAAGAAAACAGGAAACAACCTAGAAACCTGCCACAGAAGACCTCTGAAATCCTCTGCCCTGCAGACAAAGCAGACACTGAGACTTATGGCCAACTGTTGGGCAGAATGCATGGAATCTTATGTAATAAGTGGGAACTAGTAAGATCTGGAGAGGACGGTAACCCCACAAGGACAGCAACAGAACCAGAAATTTTGAACACAGGGAACTTCCCAGGGACTCATACTCCAACCAAGTACTATTCATGGAGATAACCTAGAACCCCTGCACAAAAGTAGCACATGGCAGTTAAGTGCCCAAATGGGTTACATAGTAATGGGCAGAGGGACTGCCTCTGACATAATCTGATTGGCCTGCTCTTTGATCACCTCCCCCTGAGGGGGGAGCAGTCCTACCAGGCCACAGAAGATGACAATACAGCCACTCCTGATGTGATCTAATAGGCTAAGATCAGAAGGAAGGAAAAGAAGACCTCCCCTATCAGTGGACTTGGGGAGGGACATGCATGAAGAAAGGGGAGGGAGGGTGGGATCGGGAGGGGAGGAGGAAGGGACTTATGGGGGGATACAAAGTGAATAAAGTGTAATTAATAAAACAAAAAAACTCAAGAGACAACACATGCTGGAGAGGTTGTGGAGAAAGTGGAACCCTCCTCCACTGCTGGTGGGAATGTAAACTTGTACAACCACTCTGGAAAGCAATCTGGTGCTTTCTCAGACAACTAGGAATAGCACTTCCTCAAGATCCAGCCATACCACTCCTAGGCATATACCCAAAAGAGTCTCAAGTAAACAAAAAGGACATTTGCTCAACCATGCTTGTAGCAACCTTATTTGTAATAGCCGGAGCTGGAAACAGCTCAGGTGCCCCTCAGTGGATGAATGAATGCACAAATTGTGGTATATCTACACAATGGAATATTACTCAGCAATGAAAAACAAGGAAATCATGAAATTTTCAGGTAAATGGTGGGATCTGGAAAAGATCATCCTGAGTGAGCTATCCCAGAAGCAGAAAGACACACACAGTATATACTCACTCATATAGACATATAGTATAGGATAAACCTACTAAAATCTGTACACCTAAAGAAACTAATCAAGAGGGAGGACTCTTGCTAACATGCTTAATTCCTATCGAGAAAAGCAAAGAGGATGGACATCAGAAGGAGGAGAAAAAAGGGAACAAGTCAGGATCCTGACACAGAGGACCTCTGAAAGGCTCTGCCCTTCAGACTATCAATGCAGATGCTGAGACTTATGGGCAACCTTGGGCAGAGTGCAGGCAATCTTATGAAAGAAGTGGGAAACAATAAGATCTTGGAGAGGACAGGAACTCCACAAGGAGAGCAACAGAACCAAAAGTTCTGAGTACAGGGGTCTTTCCTGAGACTAATACTCCAACCAAGGACTATGCATGGAGATAACCTAAGACTCCTGCACAGATGTAGCCCATAGCAATTGAGTATCCAAGTTGGTTCCATTGTATTAGGAACAGGGACTGTCTCTGACATTAACTGATTGGCCTGCTCTTTAATTACCTCCCCCTGAGGGGAAGTAGCATTACCAGGCCACAGAAGAAAACAGTGCAGCCACTCCTGATGAGACCTAATTGACTAGGATCAGAAGGAAGGAAAAGAAGACCTCCCCTATCAGTGAACTTGGGGAGGGGCATGCATGCAGAGGGTGGAGGAAGGGAGGGATTGGGACAGGAAGAGGGAGGGAACCACAGGGGGAATACAAAGTGAATAAAGTGTAATTAATAAAAAATAAAAAAAGAAAAAATAAATGGGACCTCATGAAACTGAAAAGCTTCTGTAAAGAAAAGAAATGACAGCCTACAGACTGGGAAAGAATCTTCATCAACCCTATATCTGACAGAGAGCTAATATCCAGAATACATAAAGAACTAAGAAGTTAAACAGCAATAAAGCCAGCAATCCAATTAAAAAAATGGAGTACAGAGCTAAACAGAGAATTCTCAATAGAGGAATATTGAATGTCAGAGAAACACTCAAAGAACATCCTTAGCCATCAGGAAAATGCAAATCAAAATGACCCTGAGATTTTACTTTACACCCATCAGAATGACTAAGACCAAAAACTCAAGTGACAACACATGATGGAGAGGATGAGGAGAAAGAGGAACCTTCCTCCATTGCTGGTGGGAATGTAAATTTTTACAACCACTTTGGAAATCAATATGGTGTTTTCTCAGACAATTAGGACAGTGCTTCCTCCAGAACCAGTTATACCACTACTAAGTATAAATCCAAAATATGTTCAAGTATACAACATGGACATTTGTTCAACCATTCTCGAAGAAGCTTTATTTGTAATAGCCAGAACCTGGAAACGACCCAGATGTCCCTCAACTGAGGAATGGATACAGGAATTGTGGTACATTTGCACAATGGAATACTACTCAGCAATTAAAAACAAGGAAATAATGAAATTTACAGGCAAATGTTGGGAACTAGAAAATATCATCCTGACTCAGGTATCCCAGAAGCAGAAAGACACACACCATTTATTCTCACTTCTAAGTGGATATTAGACATATATTATAAGATAAACATACTAAAATCTTTTCACCCAAAAAAGCTAAGCAATTAGGAAGACCCTGGGTAAGATTATCAATCCTCACTCAGAAGGGCAAATGGGACTGCCATTGGAAGAGAAAACAGGGAACAAGACAGGAGCCTACCACAGAGGTCCTTTGAAAGACTCTACCCAGCAAGGTATCAAAGCAGATGCTGAGCCAGCCTTGGTGCAGAGTGCAGGGATTTTTTTTCTTTTCCATAATTTTATTTTTCTCATTAGTTACATTTTGTTAATTCTGTATCCCAGCTGTATCCCTCATTCCCTCCCCAATCCCACCCTCCCTCCCTCATCTCCTCCCTGCCCCTTTCCAAGTCCACTAGTAGGGGAGGACCTCCTCCCCTTACATATGACTCCCTTTTGTCAGGTATTTTCAAGACTGGCTGCAAAGTCCTCCTCTGTGGCCTAACAGTACTGTTCCTCCCTTGGGAGGTGGGGAGGAGTGCAGGGAATTTTATGAAAGAAGGGGGAGATACAAAGACCTGGAGGGGTCAGGAGCTCCACAAGGAGAGAAACAGAACCAAAAAATCTGAGACTGATATTCCAACCAAGGACCATGCATGGAGATAACCTAGATCCTCTGCAGCTCAGTCTCCAAGTGGTTTACCTAGTAAGGGAAATGGGGACTGTCTCTGACATGAACTCAGAGGCTGGCTCTTAGACCACCTCCTCCCCCTGATAGGGGAGCAGCTTTACCAGGCCACAGAGGATGACAATGCAGCAAGTCCTGATGAAATCTGATAAGCTAGGGTCTAAGGGAGGGGGAGGAGGACCTCCCATATCAGTGGACTTGGGGAGGTTCATGGGTGTAGATGAGGAAAGGATGGTGGGATTGGTATGGGAGGAGGGAAGTGGCTACAGCTGGGATACAAAGTGAATAAACTGTAATTTATAAAAGAAATAAATTAATTTTAAAAAGAAATAATCCCCTTAATAATTAATTTTCAGTTACATTTAAAATGAAGAATTTCTCCCAAACTATACAGTTGTTAAGTGACAAATCTGGAATTTGAGCCCCAGCAGCTTGGCTGTAAAAAAAATGTGCTTGTAACTATTTATCATATTGCATTCTGAAAAGCCAAGCTTGAAGTGAATGTTGTCTACCCATCCAAGAAGAAATCCCTCCTTGGGCTGGAGAGATGGCTCAGAGGTTAAGAACACTGCTTGCTCTTCCAGAGGTCCTGAGTTCAATTCCCAGCAACCACATGGTGGCTTACAACCATCTATAATAAAATATGGTGCCCTCTTCTGGTGTTCAGGTATACATGCAGGCAGAACATTTTATACTTAGTAAAATAAATAAATCTTAAAGAAAAAACAACAACAACAAAAGAAATCCCTCTTCAGGTCAGTGGAGGGCAAGGTCAAACAGGAACTGGCCAGTCAACAGTAAAACAAAAATGTGTTAGAAGGCTCTGATTGAAGCAGGAAAAAGGATAAATCCACCATGCAACTCCACACATTCAAGTGTCTCCTTGTGACTCCTCTCCTGTGAACCCTCCCCAGAAACCAAAATGGAACAGAAGTTCAGCTCTTCATGGGACACTCTATCAGGGTTCAACTTAGAGTCTCTGCAAAGCACCAACAACCTAAACAAACAGAAACCCTGCCTATGGAAAAGATGTCATCAGAAATGAGAGGACCCGTCTCCATAGAAACTACATCTTTGAGAGACTGAACTTGTAATGTTAGGAATACTTCCCATATTATTTACCCCATCCCAAGTCATTCAGGTGTTTGAATACAACGTTAACGTCTACTCAACTGTCCTGGGTATGCTATCCACTCTAACATGATCTAAGACAAACTCCAAATTAGACACTAGCACTGGTCTCATTCCCTCTTCTGCACTTATCCTTTGCAGTTGACTTTGTACCAGTGACTTAATTTCAAGGAATCTGGTTTGATCAGCCTAAGTAGCACAGAGCAACTTCCTAAGGGGAAAGACACCTATTTTAAGCCAGCCCTAACTTATGGACTTCAAAGCAGAATTGAAATGATTTACAGCTTCCTCTCCCTCCTCTATTACATGTAACAGTGAGCTAAGATGATGAGCTCTGCGTGAGCTGTAACAAGGATGTTCTTAGATTTCTAAATATTTAAAATCATCCATGTGGTTACTTCAAAACCATCACTATGTTAGCAGATACTTATAGATAGAAATTGACACATCAAAACACTTCCTGTTGTATTGGCACTTCAGAGGAGTACCCAAAAGTACTATAGTAAAAGAACAAAATTAGAGTAGGCACAAAACTGTCAGTTATTTTTCTTCACAAAACAAAAGAGGAGGCAATTATTAAATTGTCATTGTCTTAGTGATAGCCCACTGATTAACTGTGATGCATGATTAACCTCAGCTCTGTTTTACAAGCATCCTTAACAGCAAAATCATATAAAAGGTGTTCAAGTGTTTAACTGGAAGTAGGTTTATTAAAATTAAAGTTGTCTCTTCTTCTCCTGGAAGCTAAGCGAGCTTAAGAACAGCTAGGTTCACACAGAATAAAACTTTATTTGTTGGACATTTCTTTTAACATTCCAAACCCAGTTGTTGGAAGTGACTTTACCAAGAAAAGCCAACTCCTAGTCTTAGGATAAAAAGCCACACCTCTGGTCTTAGATTTTCTTTCTGAGAATAACTTGTGTTCTCTTATACATTTATATGGCTATCAAAACAAATACTTAGATGTGTTCAACAGTGACAAATCTTTACCTTTCGGGCAAAGTTTGCTTTGGAAACATCAAAAGTCATTCGGAGCACCTTGGGTGATTAATACATAAATTAGCTTAAACATGATATGATTTTCTGGAACCCAGGATGCTGAACACTTTAAAAGAATTTTTGAAGGTTCATTGCTGAGAGATGAAATAAAGCTACCACTATCCCTCTGATGCAAAGGTTAAGTTTCAGTAGGTTCAGGACTCCCTATTCTAACCTACTATGTTTCCTTCAGTGCCTCAGAAAAGCCACATTTCCTTGGGTTGGTAAAGCTGCTTGGCTTCCCTGGGACTGTGAACAAAGAGTCAGTGATCCTACTCTCTGGAAAAGGAATTTGTGGTGATGCTTTCTTAGTCTGTTTTCTATTGCTATACATGAACAGCACAGCCCAATTTTTAAAGAATGGCTATTTGTTTCACTAATGGTTTTTGAGGCTGGAAAGAATTTGTCCAAGAATTTGATACTAGCATCTGGTGTGGGCTTTTATCCTGTATCATAACCAGGCAGAGGCATCACATGATAAAACAAAACAAGCAGGCTAGCTTAGGTTTCTCTTCCTCTTCTTAAAAAGCCACTAATGCCAGTATTGGGATTATACTTTTTATTCAATTTTCATTACTACTCTAAGATCCCACCTCCAAATACCATTAGCATATGACTTTGGGAATTAAAGTTCCAGTCATGAAATTTGAGGGACAATGGCAAATTGTAGCACCATCCCTGACTTAGAATTTACCATGCAGCTTATAGCCTGAGCTCTGGAATGAAGCAATTGTGATTTTTGTTGTTGTTGTTATTTGGAGCGGAGGCTTGTTTGGATTTTTTTGTTTGTGTCTTTGGTTGTTTGGCTGGTTGGTTTTGGTTTGGTTTGGGTTGGGTTGGGTTTGGTTTCATTTATTTTGTTTTGCTCTAAATTTCTTTAAGTCTCCAGTCACTTTGGTTCATAGAATCTTGTACTTTCTTCATAGCTCTGTCATATACCCTCTCTTTCAGATAGATCTCCAAATCTAAATCCTTGGGGGGAATTTGGATAATGAGCTAACTTTATCAACTGCCCCATTAGGAGGTGTCCGTACACTGGGCATTCTATATCCATCAAAGACAGCTTTATCCTACTTCTCTAAGGAGGCAGTCATGGAAAAAGAGCTTTCACTGGAAGCACATGGACAGCAGTATGTCTGGTATTGTTGATTCTCTTTTGAAGCTATCTTTGCTATGGGGATGAGGGTGTAGAAAGCTCAGCTTTCAAGTAAGCAAAGCTGGCCTCCCTGCCCCCAGTGCTCCCATTCCTGTGTAGCCTTCTATGCCTTCTCCTGCCCCAACCTACAGGAGCATTATGTCTCCTGTGTCCCACCCAGGGGTCTCCACCCTCTTGGTTAACATCTTTCTCAACCATCCATGGATCTCTACTGCACCGCTCACCTGGGCTCTCATTCCAGTGTCTACATCACTTACAAGAATCCAGCAACTCCTCTCCATCTTTGGTCTCTCTCATGTGTCTGCAGGGCCTGCCAAGTCCCTTCCTGCGTTGCCCTTCACAAAGACTCTTGGATCGTGTGGTTCGACGCTATGCTGAAGTGGCTGATGCTGGCAGCATTTTCATGGACCACTTCACCGACCGTGACAAGCTGCGTCTCCTCTACACGCTGGCTGTCAATGCACACCCCATCATTCTGCAGGTACTGTGACTCCCACAAGCTCCCAAGTTTTGTTACTACCTTGGACTCTCAGACACCTCCCTTAAGTTGATTTTTCTCCCCTTCTTGCTGCATATCTTAGGGCCATGAATCTGTACCAGTACATTTACAACATCAGGTAAATGTTTGCCAGCCTTGGCAGCTAGTGAGGAAAGAGGTATGGGAGGGTAGGGCTGAGGGTGTGGGTAGCAGGGAACAGTAGCCAACTTCAAAAGTTGAGGCAGCCAAGAAGGGCTTTGTGAAGGAAGGCAAATTTATCTCTGCCACCAAGATAAGTAAGATTTGAGCAAGCTCAGGGTCTGGTGAAACAGCCACCCAGAGATGCACCCTGTGGCTATGTTTGGAGAAGAGAAAAGAAAAAACTAGAAGTGACATAACTGAAGAGCAGTCAAATTAATATGGATGTACTGGGGCCTGGGGACACTTAGTGAAAAAGAGACACTTACCATGTTAAGAGGCATCCACAGAATTTGTGCAGCTAAATCCCCCTGACAAAGGGTAAGGACATCTAAATGCCATAACAGACAGAAAGGATACCAGAGGTTGAAGGGGAAGAAAGGGGAATGAAAGACAAGTTAAAGGTGGGGGATGGGTGGGAGAGGAGAAAGAGTAGTAAGAGGGCAGAAGGGAGGGAAGGAGGAGGAAAAAAAAAAGAAAGAAAAGCAGGACATAGTGACAGAATGAGACCATTTTTAAAGTACCATAATATAAAGATACAGGTAGAGAAGAAGGGAGCCACAACAAAGACAGTTCCTAAATATTAGCCAAAAAACTAATGGCTGGCTACACAATGCAGACTATTGGATTCTTGCTACATGCCAGATGTTGTACTGAAGACTTGCAGTCACCATCAGTTAGTGCTCATTGTGAAATCCCCCCAGAATGTTATTTTTGTCTCCGCTTGGGCTTAGATAAAAAAAAAAAAAAGTGTCAGCCATGAAACCTAATCCTAAAGGTGTCTATCATCAGAGACATCAGAAGCTGTACTCTTCCTGCTAAAACCTGCCTAGTATCTTTGTCACTAAACATTCTAATGACAGAGAAGGAGCTGCCATTTGCCCTGCATGCTCAGGGGTCTTCTTGGAGGCCTTTTACCCACAATACTAGCTTTTGTTGCCACCTTGGTTATCCTAAGGCTTGGCTCCTGAGAAACCTGGCCTGTGACCATGGGGCTGAGACACTACACATAATCCTGGGCTTTACCCAAAAAGAATGTGGTATGGGACCCAGGTGTGACTTTACACATTTATACAAGGTCAGTAAGTCCAGGATGTCCCTCTGAGACAGAGAAAATTCAAAAAGCAAAGAGCATGAGTTCTTTATAACATGACTTAAAGGGGGTAGAAGATAGCAGAAAATTGTCAGAGAGAGGGAGAGACAGACAGACACAGAGAGAGTGCTATCATGTCTACTTTTTGTTTTGTTTTCTGTCATGCTGGGGATGAGACCAAGGGCCTAGCTAAGCAGTCTGCTACTAAGATGCATCACCCAGACTTTGTTTACTTAAGAAGGTAAACAAAGGGTAGAGCGGTATTTGTAATTATTGTTATCATTTCTAGTTCTAGATTCATTTTAAAAAATGATCAACAATTGAAATCCTAACATGGACATGGAGTATTCCACATGGTCCTAGCCTGAGATAAAGAGCTACAGGTGGTCAATGGCTACTAAGAGAGGGAAAATAAGTCTTTTTCTGGACAAAATCCCACATAGACTGTCCAATTGCAAATGGTCAGCTCTGGTCACATATGCATATGAATAACACTAAATGAACTCTGTAGGTTATATATACATGTATGAAGATATATGTATATAAATATATGTATCTATGTGTAGCAATAATAAAGACTAGAGCATAAATTTTGGAGAAAGAAGGGGGACAGAGGAGGAAGTAGAGGAAAAATGGATGGGTGGTAATGATGGAGATGCAGCTCATTTATTAAGTGTAAAAAACCAAACTTTTCAAAATGGCCAAGAAAAATCCAGCTACTATTCCCTCCTCACTTTCCATCTCCCAAATCCACAAGTTGAGTGCTCTTACAAGGAGACAGGATGGGCTACACTTTCCCAGATCAGTGCTAGTCTGTCTAGAAGCTTCCCTCCATTTGAGAAGAATTTTTGAGCCTGTAGTTTCCTGAACTAGTCAGATTTGCTCAACCTAGCAGTGGGGACAGCAAAGGGACAGGCATCTGCATGATACCTGTCCTCTTCCAGAGCTAAGTACTTGCATTGTTCTATTTATTCGTGAGCTCTGTTGAGCAAACTGGCCTCAATCCTCCTGTATCAGCTTCCTGAACAGCTAGGACTATAAACACACATGATACCTTGCTTGTAATAGTTATTATTATTACTATTATTATTATTATTATTTGTCTTGCAGTTAACCCTGAAGTTGATCTTTAATTATTTTTCCTTGGCTTCTAAGCAATGAAATCTTGAAAATTGCAGACTAGTCAAATTTTTTAAATGACACAACTTAAAAGAAACATACTTGCTGAATCCTGGGTACCACTGAAAATTACTGAAGGTTGGTTAGCATTCTCAGGTCCTACTTAGAGAAAGTTGTGAAATCTGATCCACAGCACAGATGAGAGCAGCCTCCTTCCTGAATTCTTCCATCAGCAATGCACTACAAAAGTAGGAGAAGGGTGGGAGCTTTACCATGTTCCAAAAGGTATTAAAAAGTTGAAGAAATGTTTTGCCAGCATGTTTTGAGATCCATGCTGGCAATAAAAGTTACTTATGTGGGCTGTGGGTGAAAGTAGAAAGCTGCCTCTATGAGATTTCTCTTTCTGTGTCTAATGCCTGTTTCTTCTGGCTTGGCAGATCTTCCCTGGGGCAGAAGGCTGGCCAATGCCCAAGTACCTGGGCTCCTGTGGTAGATTCCTGATCAGTACCCGCACCAGGCCACTGCAAGAATTTTATGATGCACCTCCAGAGCAAGCTGCTGACCTTGCCTACCAACTCCTTGGGGTCCTGGAATCCCTGAGGAGCAATGATTTAAACTATTTCTTCTACTTCACCCATGTTGATGCAGGCATGTTTGGCATCTTTGACAATGGGCATCTGTTCATCCGGGATGCCAGTGCACTAGGCATCATCGACAAGCAGGAAGGTACTCAGCATGAGCTTCACAGAGCAGCTGTCAAGGGGGATGTCAGGGTGACCAACGCTAAGGAGAAGTGATCTAGGGTCACACTTAATCCAGGTTTTGGAAATAGTATTGGTCATAGAACAATGTCCCCTCACCCCTTTTTCAATTTCTTTTCATCTTCATTTCTGAAGGAAAAGGGAACATAGCCTTGCTTGTGACAAACATTGTCCATGGTGGTATAAACCTAGGTGAACCCTCCCAGGGCAGTTCTCTATTTCACTCACACACACACAAGTCACAAGCTTTTCTCCCTCAAGCTTTTCTCCTCAGATGTTCTTAGCCCTAACCTAAAACATAATTCCTGGCCGGATACACTAGTACACTTTGCAGTGTTGACACACTCACTTTGTAATGTTTGAAAATTACAAAAACAAAGAAGCAAATGAGATATGTGAGAAAGTAATGTTTCTCAATGTTTACAAAGGTTCAGCCAATGCTCTTGAGTCTATTAACCAAGAGTTTCTCAAGGTGACCAAGTTTGCAGAGCACAATAATACAATAATAGGAAAAAAAAGATTTTTTTTCCAGTTTGTGACACTTTTTTTTTAACAAATTCAGCAAAAACAAAGAAACCAAACCTCTTTTCTTCCTGTTTTACCTTTATTAAGAAGAATCAAATTAGAAGGAAGGTTGATCACAGAGTATTCAAGCTATGCAAAGATCAGTCCCATTGCATATTCTGGATGGCATGACCCCCCCCCACACACACACACAAATTTTTATTCTAAATGTGCAATCAAACCAATCTTAATACCATCCCTACTTCCCTAATTTAGTAATAATAGGAAAATAACAATGTGGTTATGATTTCTGCAATTAGAGTCCAGCTCCCCAGGAACAGTGGTTTTCCCAAGCTTGGACCTTCGCCTAATTGTGGGAGAGTGTTACTCAATGCTCTTCTCTGAAGGGGCTATTATGTTTCTGATCCCTAAATCTTCCACTGATAGAGTAATACTTCGAGACTAAACCATTTCACTCAGCAATTCTAGTTGGCAGTGTCACACCCCATCCTAACACACACACACACACACACAAACGAATAGGTTGTACAGTATCTGATATTTTTGATTTCTTTTCTAGGCAGCCAAGCAGCTGCTAGGACTGGAGAGAACGAAGACATTTTTAGCTGCCTGGTTTCTGGTTACCAGGGCCAGATGTCCTCCTGTGACACTATCCCTGAGAAGCAAAGCCAAGTGCTGGCATGTCAGCAGTTGCTGCCTCAACTTCTTCGGGGAAAGTTTCCCTCCCCTGTGCAAGAGGAAATAGACTCTGCTCTCAGCCTGTGTAGCAAGGATTCCAGCACAGACCTGGAAGTTCTCGAAGCCACCAGTCGGCTGAAGGACATCTTGAGACCTCTGAGAACCTGTGATCCTAGATTTGCTTACCGTTACCCAGACTGCAAATACAATGACAGGTTTTGAGTGACTGGGGCCTCACTAGCCTGAAGGGACAATCCATAAGCTCTTCCATGTCCTTGGTTGAGTTGCTGCCAAATTGTAAAAAGCCATTCAATTTTAAATATTTAAGTACATTCATTTCCTAAGAAACACTCAAAACTAGTGAGAGAACCCCTGACACTACATGACTGGTATCACTGGCTAGTACACCATGGCAGAGTCAGGAGGTAGACATAGGAAGACCCAGGTGTGAACACTCAATGTCTTTGAACCTCCGTTAGACTGTCGCAAGTTAAAGAAAATAGAGATATGAAGGGCACAGAAATACAGTTGCATCCCACAAAGCATGTTCCAGAAGCATACACAGGTAGGCAAGTGAGAAAGTTCCACGTGTTGTGAGGTTGCTATAGGTAGAAGGCTTTTTGAAGTCAGGACTTTAGGCTGCTGGAACTTAAGGTCCTACTCTCTTGCATCTATGAGAAGATACTATAAGCCAGAGGGATGTGCTCACACACGAGCAGCTACTGTACCCTGTAGGTACCAGGGACTCCTTATACATGTGTGGAAGTGAATCACCACAAGAACTGGTAAGGCACTAAAGGTAAAAAGTGAGCAAGGGCAACTGGGGTCAATGTGCTTGCTCAGGTCCTCTAAAAGGCAAGTGTAAAGCACAATTACCTGAGTTTTTTTTTAGAGGACATGCATATGGGCAAGGCAAGAAGAGAAACAGGAAAAGCTAAAAGGTCAACTCATGCTGTGGTCTGACCCTCAAAAGATAGGCAATGCAAGAAAGACTGTCTGGGTGTCTACAAGACCAAAATGGAGGCATACACTAAAGGAGCCTCATATCTCCCATGAATAGATCTGTTTTACTATCCCTGTGTGTTCAGAGATAGCCAGAACAGGCTGCAGCAAGTGCGGCTACAGCTTACTTGTAAAGACCAATTTCAGGGCACAGCATCCTGAGGCACTGGACAGGTTCCATTGCTCATTGTACCTGCAACCTGGGACTATGGCCTGCTCTCTTCCTACCACATGAGGAGTCCTAAAACTCTCATCTAAATGTAGCCTTAAAAGTCATTATAGAAACAACTTTTTTTTTTCAAAGTCAACCAATGGAATACAGTTTACTCAACAACTGCTTTGATATTCCTTTGAAATATTTAACTACATGGTTTATAGGGCTCTATGCATGATATCATTTAGCCTAAGACCTTTGCCTAGCCTCCCAGCAAGACTTCTACTCCTGGAGATTGTTCAGTCTACCTCCTATTTTCTACCTCTATTTCAGCACCTTGGAATTCAGAACACCTGGCTTAACAAGCCTCGCTATACACATAGGGAAACAGAGACTCAGGGAAGCAGTGATTTGCTGGTATACTGCTAAAACCTTCCCTACCAATCCATTCCCCTGGTGCCTTCCTCATCAGTCTCAGACTCTCATCTTAGACTTTACAATTCTAATTTCATTCACATATTTAAAGTTTAACCCCAAGGATCCTGTCTTGTGGTATACTGAGTAGCCTTCTGATTTTGCCTTTTGAAAGCAAATGCTGTTTTTGTGCAGCTGTGTGCACATCTGCAGTGCAGGCCAAAGGAGGACAGATAACCATTAAGCAGGGCATAACACTTTGGAGTGGTCTGGAAATGGCTCCCCATCTAGTGACTTACTGCAAGGTCAGGAGGTTGAAAAGTCCCCTTTCTCACACATTTTGAGGACAAAGCAGACTTGTTCTCATCATCATGATTACAGACTTAGGTGCTATCTCCACATGACATCCTCTCAGCTCCATGCCATCTTTTGTTTCTGCTACAACCTATCTGGAGTAGACATGCAACAGAGGAACCAGGCTTCCCTTCATAAGGGACACATCTTTCCTAAGGAGAGGAGTGTCATTGGCAAGAGGCACTGACTGTCGGCCCTTTGGACTCTACTTTGGTCACTCTGTGGCTTCACTCTAAGCCACATCTGTCCTAAAGCATGCCCATGCCGAGTCACTGGGCTTGGAAAGATATAATGCCTTGACCAATTTGGCCCCCTTAGCTACAACTCTGATGGACGATTGTTATTCCAAATTTCTCCACACATCAGACCAACATACTTCTGGCTCTGCATCATAGTCTAATTTCCATTGCTCCTCCTTTCCCTCTGAACTTTTTTCTACAGGTATTGACTAAACTACTTGTACCAGTGAGAGACCAAAATGGTGGTTCCAGAAAAGTATGTTAACATTTTAGTCCTCAGAGGCTGTGACAATTACTTCACATGGGAAAAGATGTGGTTAAGGATCCTGGGACCTTGCAGGATTATCTAGGTAGGTCCTAAGTGTCAGCCCATGAGTCCTCTTAAGAGGGAGGCAGAGGGACTTTTGAAAAAGAAGAACCAGTGATGCGAACACAGAGATGAGGACTGAATGATGAAACTATAAGCCAAGGCACTCAAGCAGTCACTAGAAGTGGAAAGACACAAGGAACAAATCCTTCTGCCTGATCCCCCAAAAAGAATATGGCCCTCATGATACCCAAGTTTAAACCCAGCAAGCCCCAAGAGCTGTGAAAGAATGCAATTCTATTGGTTTGCACCACATTCTTCAAGTTTATTTTAGCACTTGTAGGAATCCAATATGCACTCAAGTCTGTTGAGTAGCACCTTCCAGAGAGCTCCACCTACAACATTTAACCTCTGTGTGTAAATGGAAAGTGATAGTGAAGCTGAGGATGCAGTGCACCAGTACAGCACTTGCCTAGCATGCTTGGGGCTTTGGTTTCAGTCCCCAATACAGCAAAAACATGGCCTGGCACAAGAAAGTATAGGGTGTATACAAATCAGGGTTGAGGGCTTCCTTCCTCTGAAGCTCTAGACACTGCTCAGTCTTATGTTTATGCAGAGGCTTTCTTGATTTGCTAGCCACCAGAGATGAATCTGTCCACATGTTTATGCCTCATCTGAGTGTAATTTCAGGAAGATCTATGTCTTGCTTGCCATCCAGCTCAGAGCTTCCTGAGTCTGGGGGTGATGTGGTGAACGTTGTGTTTACCATAACAAGGGAGGGCTGGACACAGCAGAAATAAGGAAGTGTTCCTAGGGAGAACAATGACTGTCTTCTTCAGCCCTTCCATACATTGTTCACACACTATACTGACTACCAGTCAGATAGAGCCACTCCTTAATAGCCAAGAGACAGGTGAATCAATACTCTAGAGACTTCAACCAGAATGAAATTATATAGAGTTATTTTCTACACCCTGGGATTTGAGAGGAGGCTTTTTGCCAGGTTATATAAGCTACACATTCTATATGATTTATGAGACCCAAAGAAAAATGGAAATGTGAGCTGAATCTATTCATAAACAACTAAAAGTTGCAAGATGAGATAGCAAAGCTAAGCTGTGGCCCTCTACTGTGTAGGTCACAGGCTCACCACACTGGCCAAGGGGAGGGACTGTAGATACAGGTTCTCCTTACACTTGGCATTGAGTGTTGCTGGAATTTACTGGGGACTCATTTTCCTCCACACCCAAGGGGAGTAAGTGTTGGACACGAGTGAAATATACTATGCCAAAGGCATATGAGATCAGACTCAGACAGCTGCAGTTATCAGAAGTATATAACAACTGCCCAACGTGTCTGAACAGGAGAATGCTGTTTTCAGTGGTTTGTAAAGTGTGACAGTTGTTAAGTCTCCTGCCTATGCATCACCTTCCTCTGTGGCCTGGCAAGGCTGCACCGCCCCCCCTTGAGGAGGTCATCAAAGAGCAGGCCACTGAGTTCATGTCAGAGACAGCCCCTGTACCACTTACTAGCAAACCCACTCAAAATATATATTTTAAAAAGGAATCTTGTATTCTAATGTGTAACCAGGTTTACAGGTTGATGTTGGTTGTCTTAAAGTATAGAGAAAGTAAGAAATTGTATTGTGTGTGTAAAAATGTTTTAAATAAAATGGAAAATGTGTGTTCTATTTAAAAAAAAAAAGTCTCCTGCCTGTGATCTTGCAACATCTGGCTTCTGCATACAGGTGATCCCCTCAGCCTGAACATCTTCTCTGGAATTAAAAAAAAATGCTTTGTTGAAGCTGAGCAATTTGGGGAAAGTTCTGATCTCTGGAAACAGACTGAGCTTTTATCAAGTCATGACTATCCTGTTACTGGGGAACTTTGGCCATGTTGGTTTACATTTTCCAGGACTTACTTTCTGTGTGTATAAAATAGGGAGGAATATTTCTTGCAGAAATAGTATCCCCTTTAAGTGATGTGATGCCTTTATTTGAAGGCAAATGTAAGAAGAAAAAAAAAACGGAGCTTTATCCATAAAGAATGCAGTGCCATCTTGGAGAAAATCCTGATTCTTACCCAGGGAACCCCCACAATACCTCTGGCTATTAGACAATCTGACTGTGACCATTTTTAGTGTTTCTCCAGTCCAGACCCTGGAGTACTGATGAAAGACAGCTGGGCAACCTATATCCCTTCCTCCTTCCCTCCCTCTTAATCCTCCAGTGAACTCAGAAGGGACTCTTCCAGAAAATGTGGTATGGGGAGCCTTTCCAAGTCCACCTGTCCTCATTATGTGAAGAAAAATGAGGGCATGTTAGCCTAGTGAGCACCAGACTCCTAGCTGGTTCATGGTGATATGGCTCTCCACCTACTTTACCCCTGTTGCCCATATACATTGGCCCAGCTGAGCTCACAGGAGCATAAGATATTCTCTTATCAGCTTGCCCCTCTTGAAGGAACTTTAAGCCAAAGGAAAAGGTTACACCTAAGTAGGGGACAAGAGCATTTGCAGATAAAACAGTTCTCTAAAAACAAAAACAAACAAACAAAAAACAACAACAACAAAAAAAAAAAAAACAGGTTGCAGGTTGGAGGCATTGTTCAGCAAAGGCATGCTATGCAAGTGACCCATACATTAGAGCTCTTTAAAGAGGCAAGAAGAAGACAAAAACATGTCTGTTACACTCAGATGACCAAATGTCTTTAGGCCTGGACTATGATCCTAATACCAGCATGACAACCCCAAGGGAAAATTGGCTCTGGGAGAAAGCATGTACCCCTTTGGATCCTGCCACAGTCACTTGCAAAATATGAAAGTTATTCTTTGCAGGAATGATATTTGTGACAATCAAGTAATAAGCACATCATTTGTGACAAATAAACAGTTATGCACTAGAATTGCCAAATGTTGGAAGCATCATAAAGGTGGCTACACAGGACAGAGGCAGAATGAACTACAATGTAATCCAAACAATGGAATGCCACACTCTGTGCAGAGGGATGATGATACGCTCCAACTCACATGATGAAAAGCACCACAGCTATTTATAGAAGGCTAATTTTTGAGCAGAAAAGAAGAGATGTAAAAACCCACTTACATGTCTGCTCACCTGAAACATTCTAAACTTGATACTATAAGGAACTGGGAGTAACTATTTCATTGTATGTCTTAATGCATGAACTGTTCTTGGAGTTCCATTAGGAAAATAGATTCTTCATGGTCCTAGTGGGAGCACGAGATGCTTGGTCATTTTGTCTGCACAATGTTCATGCTGTTGTGTTAAGACATGAGTACAGAGTGTCCTTGTTTTGTCTTGATCCATCTTAGTCAAAGAGGGGCCTTGTTTGATATCGACAATCTGAGAAATTGTTTATGTCTAAGAAGAACACAAGGGCTATACTGTTCTGGCCAAGCCAGCTATGGGCAACACTGTGGCTAAGGCCTAGTTGATCTTGCCAATCCAACTCCACCTCTCTAGGGAGCTTATCTCCTTCTCTGTAGGACAATTAGTAGAATTCAAATAAGGTCTAGAAGTCTATAAATAAGGCTGTTATCAACATTTATTTCTGAGTATCAGTAAAGATTTCAGTTAAGTGTTAATATGAGGAACCTGAATGAACAGTATAAATGGATTCTGCATTCTATTTGTAGTTTTATTATAACTATAAAATTATTCCAAAATAAAAAAAGTGTTTCCAAAAATATTTATTAGTTAATCCTGTGGGATGTGTGTGTGTTTGTGTGTGTGTGTGTTTGTGTACCACAACATTAGGTTGATATCAATTCTTTCCTCCTACTGTGTGGCTCCTTTAGAATCAAACTCAGGTTGTCAGCCTTGGTAGCAGGAACCTTTACTTTCTGAGCCATCTTCTTGGCTCAAAAGGTTTTTTTAATTTTACTTTATTTTATTTTCAAACCTTACTTTTCTGGAGCAGAAATTAATTCAGCGCCATGTAGAGAGGTTGGCTTGCATATCAGGATTGTGCTGCTCAAAAAAAAAAAAAAAAAAAAAAAAAAAAAAAACAAAAAAAAAACATATCTCAAAATGCCAAAGCATTATCTGTGTGACAAAATGGCCCTAACTATGAGAAACACATGGAAACTAAACTGGCATCATAAGTGGAGTTGGGTCTTTCACAGGAGGTATAGTATAGGGCACTATTCATTGCATAGAAACATTACTACTCCATTTCCATTGCTACTGGATCTCTTTGATCTAATCTGTTTATGTGAACATGTCCATCCTTGCACCAAGGCTGCTTGTTCCACAGTTGAAGGTAGCAGAGACTTGGAGCTTCCCTATACACACTCCAGATCATTTTCTTGATATTAACAAACCATAGTGCCCCTTGGAGAGCAGCTGCCAAGCACAGCTTAACGTACTCCCACCTCCCCACCCTGTCATCTCCACTGTCATCATTTAGTCAAATCTGTCTGTTTCAATCTTGCCTGTACCTATAACAATTCTCAAGAAAAGAAAATCACTCTTTAAGGGGAATTGTGCCAAAAGTAAGTCAGTAGTATTTGGCTTGTCAATGAATATTTTATTTTTTTTTTAAATTTATTTTTTCTTATCAGATACATTTTATTAACTCTGTATCCCAGTTGTATCCCGCTCCCTTATTGCCTCCCAATCCCACGCTCCCTCCCTCAGCTCCTCTCTACCGCTTTCCAAGTCCACTGATAGGGGAGCCTCCTCCCCATTCATCCAATCCTGTTTTATCAGGTATCTTCAGGACTGGCTGCAAAGCCCTCTTCTGTGGCCTAACAGGACTGCTCCTCCCTTGGGGGGTGAGGAGGTCAAAGAGCCAGCCATTGAGTTCCTGTTAGAAATAGTCCTTGTTCCCCTCACTATGGGAAACCAATTGGTTATTGAGCTACCACAGGCTACATCCGAGCAGAGGTTCTAGGTTATATCCATACACGGTCCTTGGTTGAATGTCAGTCTCAGAAAAGACCCTGTGCCCAGATATATTTGGTCCTTGTGGAGCTCCTATCCTTTCCTCATCATACTAACTCCCCTTCTTTCATATGATTCCCTGTACTCTGCCGAGGGTTTGGTCATGTCTTTATATCTGCTTTGACAACACTGCTAGTTAGAGTCTTTCAGATGCCCTCAGTAGACTCCTGTCATACGTTCAATGCACATCCCATCTGTCTTTCTAAACGAGGATTGATCAACTTGCCCTATATCCGCTCTCTTGATTATCTTTTTTGGTGTATAGATTTCATTATATTTATCATATCTTATAGGTCTATATAAGTGAGTATATACCGTGTTTGTCTTTCTCCTTCTGGGATATTTCACTCAGAATGATCTTTTCTAGATCTCACCATTTGCTTGCAGATTTAATCATTTCCTCATTTTTAATTGCAGAGTAGTATTCCATTGTGTAAAACTACCACAATTTCTTTATCCATTCCTCCGTTGATGGACATCTGGTTTGTTTCCAGGTTCTGGCTATTACAAATAAAGCTGCTATAAACATGGTTGAGCAAGTCTCCCTTTTGTATACTTGAGCAAACTTTGGATATATACCTAGCAGTGGTATAGCTGGGTCTTGAGGAAGCACTAGTCCTAATTGTCTGAGAAAGCTCCAGATAGATTTCCAAAGTGGTTGTACCAGTTTACATTCCTACCAGCAGTGGAGGAAGGTTCCCCTTTCTCCACAACCTCTCCAGCATGTGTTGTCACTTGAGATTTTCATCTTGGCCATTCTGATGGGTGTGAGGTGAAATCTCAGTGTCGTTTTGATTTCCATTTCCCTGATGGCTAATGAGGTTGAGCATTTCTTTAGGTGTTTCTCTGACATTCGATATTCCTCTGTCAAGAATTCTGTGTTTAGCTCTGTTCCCCATTTTTTAAGTGGATTACTTGGTTTGTTGCTTTTCAGCTTCTTTAGTTCTTTGTATATACTGGATATTAGTCCTCTGTCAGATAAAGGGTTAGTGAAGATTCTTTCCCAATCTGTAGGCAGTCGTTTTGTTTTGATGACAGTGTCCTTTGCTTTACAGAAGCTTTTCAGTTTCATGAGGTCCCATTTATTGATTGTTGCTCTTAGAGCCTGTGCTGTTGGTGTTCTGTTCAGGAAGTTGTCTCCTGTGCCAATGAGTATTCCCCACTTTTTCTTCTAACAGATTTAGAGTATCTGGTTTTATGTTGAGGTCTTTGATCCACTTGGACTTCAGTTTTGTGCAGGGTGAAAAACATAAAACTATTCAAAGAATCAATGAACCAAAAAGCTGGTTCTTTGAGAAAATCAACAAGATAGACAAACCCTTAGCCAAACTAACCAGAAAGCAGAGAGAATCTACCCAAATCAGCAAAATCAGAAATGAAAAGGGTGACATAACTACAGACACTGAGGAAATTCAAACAATCATTAAGTCATACTACAAAAGCCTATATGCCACAAAATTTGAAAACCTAAATGAAATGGACAATTTTCTTGATAGATTCCATCTTCCAACATTAAATCAAGATCAGGTAGAAAGACTGAATATCCCTATATCCCCCAAGGAAATTGAAGCAGTCATTCACAGTCTCCCCTCCAAAAAAGGCCCTGGGCCAGATGGTTTCAGCACCGAATTCTACCAGACCTTCAAAGAAGTGCTAACACCAATTCTCCTCAAACTATTACACAAAATAGAAAGAGAAGATACAGTATTAAATTCATTCTATGAAGCCACAGTCACCCTGATACCTAAACCACACAAAGACCCAACAAAAAAAAAAGAGAACTTCAGACCTATCTCTCTTATGAACATTGACGCAAAAATACTCAATAAAATACTTGCAAACTGAATTCAAGAACACATCAAACATATCATCCACCATGACCACGTAGGCTTCATCCCAGGCGTGCAAGGGTGGTTCAACATACGGAAATCCATCAATGTAATCCATCACATAAACAAACTGAAGGAGAAAAAAAACCACATGATCATCTCCTTAGATGCTGAAAAAGCATTTGACAAAGTCCAACACCCATTCATGTTTAAAGTCTTGAAGAGATAGGGATACAAGGCACATATCTAAACATAGTAAAGGCAATATACAGCAAACCTATAGCCAACATCAAACTCAATGGAGAGAAACTTAAAGCAATCCCACTGAAATCAAGGACAAGACAAGGCTGCTCACTCTCTCATACCTCTTCAACATAGTACTTGAAGTCCTAGCCAGTGCAATAAGACAACTAAAGGAGATCAAGGAGATACAAATCGGAAAGGAAGAGGTCAAAGTGTCACTATTCGCAGATGATATGATAGTATATATGAGTGACCCCAAAAATTCAACCAGAGAACTCCTCCAGCTGATAAACACTTTCAGAAAAGTGGCAGGATACAAAATCAACTCAAAAAAATCAGAAGCCCTCCTGTATACCAAAGACAAAAGGGCCGAGAAAGAAATTAGGGAAACAACACCCTTCACAATAGCCACTAATAACATAAAGTACCTTAGGGTGACACTAACCAAGCAAGTGAAAGACCTGTTTGAGAAAAACTTCAAGTCTCTGAAGAAAGAAATCGAAGAAGATATCAGAAGATGGAAAGATCTCCCGTGCTCATGGATTGGTAGGATTAACATTGTGAAAATGGCCATCCTGCCAAAAGCAATCTACAGATTCAACGCAATTCTCATCAAAATACCAACTCAATTCTTTACAGATCTTGAAAAAATGATTCTCAGCTTCATATGGAAAAACAAAAAACCCAGAATCTCCAAAGCAATTCTGTACAACAACAGATCATCTGGAGGTATCTCCATCCCTGATCTCCAGCTGTACTACAGAGCAATAGTAATAAAAACTGCATGGTATTGGCATAAAAACAGAAAGGAGGATCAATGGAACTGAATAGAAGACCCAGAAATAAACCCACACACCTATGAATACTCGATTTTTGACAAAGAAGCCAAAACCATTCAATGGAAAAAAGACAGCATCTTCAACAAATGGTGCTGGACCAACTGGATGTCTACATGCGGAAAAATGAATATTTTAATATGTTATTTTTTTAATGATCATACCCAGGGCAGGCTAAATTTCAGGAAAAGAGGCAAGTCATGGAAACTTTGTGAGAACATCATCCCACTGAAAAGTAATTCAGCAAAGTTCATCAAGAGCCTTAAAAGTGTAGTGGTGGGGAAAGAGGAAAAAAGCCGTAAAAGGGACGCCACACTCTACCCAGTAATTCCACTTCTGGGATACCATCCAAAGGAAGTCTTCAAGAATGCAGAGGTGTGTGTGTGTGTGTGTGTGTGTGTGTGTGTGTGTGTGTAGTAGTAGTAGTAGTAGTAGTAGCTGCAAAAATCATGTAGTGAACTAAGTGGTATTTTTAATAGGTATAAACTTTACAGCCATTGAAGCAGGACAGTCTCCCCAAGCATGGGAGCTAAAATGTTATGCTCAGGATGCGAGGCTAACCACTGCACTCAGGGTCAGCCGCTTTCGATCCAGAGAAGAGCATGTCTGATTGCATGCGGGTTGATGCCCCAGGTCCCGCCTCTGAGAAAAAGGTATCAGACGGGTCTGATGCTCTTTGGGTGGATGACACCTAAATGAACATCGGTACAAAGTCCCAATTTATTTCTAATATCAGAGATCAGACCTCTACTCTTGCCTGATGCATCTAAAACAAAAAGGGGGAACTGTAGAGAGCTGCGTAATGCTGCGCCTTAAAGATGGAGCTGGTTTCCGCCTTCCACCTTCCCGATGGTGAATGCTCTCTGTCACAAACAACTCCATATTTGGCTAAGGCTGATGATCTGGCTTGCTTCCGTGTATGTGGACCTATCTGCATTGCCCACGTGGCACGATGGGGCTGGCTACCCAGAGGCTATTTAAGCTGTAGGCTGGCTTTCCCCAGGGTCGGATGATTGTTCAAGGTTCCTGAATAAACTGCATTGAAAAAAAAAAAAAACTACAAGATAAGATAACATGGGAGAGAAGACAACAGAATCACAATTTTTGAAGCCAAAAAGCAAATAATTTAGGACCAAAAAAAAAAAAAAACAAGATACTAAATTGGCAGCAAAGAATGTGAGAACCAGTTCAGTTCCTAGTTCCTACCACAAATCCCTTCCCTCCAAAAGTTCAGGTCTGGCAACATCAGAAAAGAGGGCCAGAAAGTAGCTGGAGTCTGGATTAAGGTTTCCTTTTAGAAGCAATTGGATCTCTGCCCTATCTTGTTTTCAGATCCAAAATCAAGGCCCTCAAAGATCAAAAACAACAACAAAAATCACACATACCTTCCCTAGACAGTGTAAGTACAAAGAGTACCTGAAAGTGTATGCACAAAGATTGTAAATTCCCTACCCTCTCCCATACCTGAAGGCTGGAGAATATAGGAGTGATCCCTGTTCCCAGAACCTAATGGCAGAAACTGACATCAGAAGCTCCTTGAATAACCTACTCGTAATGTCTCCAACAAAAAGTCACATCCTACAAACCCCCATGGGCTTTCCAGAGCACTCAGTCATCTTCCTCGTTTCCCTGCTCCTTTTCTTTTCTTTCTGGTCTTGAGGCTCAACATTATTTTGAAATTCTCTCAGGCCTTCAGAAAAGCTGATAGAAAAGTCCAAATGCCTCCGGGTAACCTGCAGCTGCATTGCTCATTGTTCGCTTTCTTCTGCCACTTCTGTTTTCACCTATTTCCCTTTCTCCTTCCCTGGATAATGTTGACCGCCTGTGTTCTGCCTTTGACAGCCCACTCTTTTCTGAGCTATATTGGAGAGATTATAAATGTGTCCCTACATGCTTGAGTCCATATCCTAAAACCAAAGGCTTCTATAACTACAGTATGAGGACCCAGACCAGAGTGATATCACTGAAACTCTCTTAGCCAATTCCAGCACTTCTTCAAATTTTGTCAATTTTCCCCAAACCGTCTTTCAAACATTTTTTTTTTTTTTTTTTACTGTCTCAGAGTTCAATCCTGGACCACACATTGCACATAGCTGTTGTATATCTCTGGACTTCTCTAACTTGAAATGATTTCTCTACCTGTATATAAGTGTTTCATGACTTTAATGTCTTTAAAGTGGAAAGGTTACTTGTTTTGTAGAATGTCGTTCAATTGGGTTGGTCTGATTCAATTTGGGTTTTTCAATTGAAGAAGACCTCAGAAGTGGAGCTGCAATTTCTTCACTGCTTCCTATAAGGTGGCTTATGAGGTCAGTTTATGCTATTATTGGTGATGTTCATGTCGTTAAGATGACGTCCACTCTCAAACCTCCACTGTGAAGTTAAGAGGTAATACTTTGAAACTATCAAAATATTCTCTATTCATAAACTCCTACCTACAAATATAAGCATCCATTGATAATTCTTATCTGAATCTGCTGTCACTATAATAGTTGTCAAGTAGTGACTTTCTAATTCTATTTTTCCTTTTCCACTGCTTAGTTACAATCCTAGTATGAAAAGAACTTTTTGTTTCCCCTACTTACTATTTTATTTGTATATCTACACATCTATGGACTTGTGGATTCAAATTGAAAGGGTTATAGTTCATTTCCTTTTGTTTTAAGTCTCAAATTCTTCTCAGAGGTGTTGTTTGTGTTGTCAGGAACACTAGACACCAGAAGATGACTTCTAATTTCTGAAGAAAAAAATATTTTCAACCTTGAATAGTCAGTTATAGGTCTATTCAAGCTATCCAAAATACTTTCAGATATTCAAGGTCTGAGTTTTTAGGTTTTTTTTTTTTTCAAGTGTCCTTAGAAAACCATCAGAAGATGTGTTTTTCTAAAAGATCACAGTAAGTCATGTGAAAGGAGATATGAGTTGTAGGAAACCAGAGAGCCAGCATGCATGTGGACAAGGATCTCATCATGCATGAACACATCCAGAAGGCCAGGTCAAATGAATTCAAAAGGTATTGCTTCAAGAAGAAAGCACAAACCCAGGGCATCTACTTGTTTTCAGCGAAAACTTACTCTAGTGAACAATTTCGATTTAAATTAAAAGTAAATGCAGTTGAAAATGCAAGCAACGGCATTAACAGCACAATTAACCTCTGAGCAAAGAGTTATAAAAAAAAAATAAAAATAGGTATTGTACACCTCATGGTTGAACTTCAGATGGTATTTATGCAGTAATACTGAAGTAATGGTATTATCTATACTGGGGATATAGAAAGACTTTTATGATAGGAGTAAGCTAAGGAGAAGATAATAAAGTAAAATGAACTTTCATTTTTCCATAGTAGAATTTCAAAAAGAAAATGCTTACAACACAGAAAATTAAGAAGTTTCTATTCAAACCTGTTATTTAAAGAAGTAAGTAAGCAAAATAACTAGCTAAATGACTGGCTGACATTGCCTGTGTGGCAAGGCAAAGGGAATGGGAGACAATTGAGGCAGCTGGTTTACATAACCAACTGCGCAGTGCTGCATAATTCCAGATCATGTACTGTTTTTAGAAATGCAACAGTAACAATTTAACTGAGGCTGAAAAAAAAAAAACATTCATGCAATAAAATGATAATCATGCCATTATATTTAATTACCATACAAAGCAGCAGGTTTCGTATGGCATTTTCATACAGACTCTGTTCTGTTTGATATCACATACTATTCTAAATAGCGGAGTTATTCCAGCTCAAATGAGTAGAGAAATGGCTCAAAAATTTGAGATACATCCACAGAATTTTCTATGCTAATAAAGTAAAATATTATTTGAAGGTTATGCCGTAAAAAAAAAAACACTTATAATCCAATGCTAAGTGAAACTAGCAGGTCACAAAATATTTCATATCTGTTCAAAATTTGAAGTTTTGTGTTTTGAGTTGGAGTTTTTGTTTTTAAATAAGATTTTGCATGGAAAGAATACAAATAATAAAGTATTGCCAGTGGTTGAATTCAGAAGCTCCAAAACGTTTTTTTTTTTTTTTTTTTTCTCAAATGCATAAGGGCTCTATTTATTTATAATGAACTACATACCGTAAGAATTGTTATAAAACAACCAGGAAAGCCGTATGTGAAAATTACATTCAATATGTTTAGCTTATTTTTATTTGGCAACAATGAAAACAAGAAAATACTATTAATCCTATCTGGTGAGTGTAAAGCTTTGCACCAAAATCATTCTCTATCATATATTGTATTTATCAACTTAAAAAATATTTTTCTAGACCTTAAAACATTTTCTTAAATCTTAAACTTCTTAAGCCTAATTCTGAAACTATAACTATCTAGTCTTCAACCCCATGAGAGACTTGAGAAGGAATACAATTATTACTTAAGTAGGAAGTGTAGGCAAGCAGCTTCAGAACTAGGAGATGACAGAGACAGTTTACAGTTTACTGCTCTGTCACCCATTCTCTCCCTGTAATGTTAGAGCACCTTCTTTAGCCTTCTGGCCCAGTATATCTGGCAGACATAATTGTGAAGCCAGAAATATGAAGGACTTGCTTACTCTGTCATGACAGAGCTTGGCAGTCAGCTCCAAGTCTTGTCCATTTTGGATAGCACATTGTCTGTAGAGACAGCTGGATCATTTTTTTTTTTCAAGTGGCTAGCTTGCCTTTAATGAAGCTATCTCCAAAAGGAGAATTTTTGATGTTCATCATCTTCATTGAGGTAAGCTGGGGGTGTTGCCAGGAGCTGATATGTCTCAAGTCAAAATAGCCTTAAATTAATAAAAACATCTTTAAATGCCATATATTCTGTGGGTCTCTGAAAGTGTTGAGAACCATATTAGCTATTTACATTTACATTTACATAATGTATAATCACATCTATCTATCTTCTATACTAAATCTGAACAGGCAAAGATTGCTTGTTTCTAGATAATTACTATCTGTTCAACCTAGGATGTGTATTTTTGTGATAAACTAGACTATTATCTGACATGACCACGAGTCTGGTTGATTAGCCATTATTTTGTCTAAGTTAATTATCCTAAACACCAAAACTATATTTCTGTCTTTAACAAGTGTTGGTTTGGAACTTTAAAAATATTTCCAGTCTGATTGGCCTGCTCTTTGATCACCTGCCCCTGAGGGGGGAGCAGCCTTACCAGGCCACAGATGATGAAAATACAGCACTCCTGATGAGATCTGATAGACTAAGATCAGAAGGAAGGAGAGGAGGACCTCCCCTATCAGTGGACTTGGGGAGGGGCATGTGTGAAGAAGGGGGAGCGAGGGTGAGATCAGGATGGGAGGAGGGAAAGGCTTATGGAGGGATACAAAGTGAATAAAGTATAATTAATAAAAAAAAAAGAAAAGAAAAGAAAAAAACATAGGTGAAACTAGACATATGTTTGCAAGAGTTCATAATTATATTAATATTAAAAATTATATATCAAAAAATTATAAGTATTCATGGATGAATAAAGTAGTATATTGTTAATATTTCAAAAAAATATTTCCAGGACTGTAAAGTCATTAAACAGCACTGGCTGCTTTTCCACTGCAGTTCACAGCCATCTTTAACTCCAGTTCCATAAGATCTGAAGCCCTCTCCTGGCCTCTTTGGGCACTGTAGGCATGTGGTACACAGACATACATGCAGGGAAAAAACTCATACACAAACAACAAAAATAAGTAGCCAGGCATGGTGGCTCATGCCTTTGATCCCAGCACTCAGGAGATGCAGGCAGGTGGATCTCTGTGAGTTTTAGCCAGCCTGGTCTACAGAGAGAGAGTGTCAGGTGAGTTCCAGGGCAGCCAAGGCTGTGTAGAGAGACCTGTCTTAAAAAAACTAAAATACGCTGTGGTTGGCTACCCAGAGGCTATTTAAGCTGTGGGCTGGCTTTCCCCAGGGTCCGATGATTGTTCAAGGTTCCTGAATAAACTACATTGAAAAAAAAAAGCTAAAATAAATTAATTAATATTTTAAAAATTCCCAATAATCTTGATATATTTATTGTAGAAATTTTGAAAATTATTAATATGGACTAAGCAGAAATAAAAGACATTCAGATGAAAAGTTCAGATATTTTTAAAATATGTGATTGTCTCCTTGATATGTACAAAATGGCCTGAGAATAGCCATGACACTCACAGGTGCTAGGATTACTATTAATTTTAAGCTGTTTCAACCTGATGTAACAGTTTCAATGTGTCTTCATGGTACTTCATGTATAACAAAGCATCTGAAATATAGCTGTTGTAGCCTGCTTTTGTAATCCCAGTTTGAAGCTGAGCCAAGCAGATTACATGTTTAAGATATTGTCTCAAAACAAAATATTAACCAATATTCACATTTATTTTCAAGTTTCAGGAATTAAAATACTAACACATTGGGTTGCTGGAGAAAAGGCTCAATAGTCAAGATCACTTTCTGTTTTTGAAGAGGCCTGGACTTCAGTTCCCAGCACACATGGGAACAGCTCACGGCTACCCGCAACTCAAGCTCTGGGAAATCCAATGTCCTCTTTCTACCTCAGAGGGCACCTACCAGCATGTATTCATACCCACACAAAACCACAGAAAAAGAAAGAAAATGAGAGAGAGAAAGAATACTAACACAAAATTTAAGGAAAAGTTGGAAAAATTGTTTTACTATTTCTCATTCTTTTTGTTTCAGTTCTAAATCTGAGGCATGATTTTCCTAGGTTTCGTTTAACAATGTCTTGTGTGGAGAGCTATAGCTTACATTGCCTTTATGTATTTTGAAGAAATAGAACTGATAATATTCATTCATAATTTTCATCTGTTTTGCATGTGCTTAATCTTTCGATTTTGTTGTATTGAGAATAATTGTCCACCCAGATGTTTTGTACAATGAGAGAGAAGTAAGGAAAAGGAGAGTAAGCTTCCACTTGCCATCAGAGAGAATCAAGGGCAACTCAGGGCTGAGAGAAAAGGAATTAATAAATAAGCTGTGTTTTCATTCAGAAAGGCAAATGAGACAGACATCAGAAGAGGAGGAAAACAGGGAACAGGACAGGATCCTATCATAGAGGGTCTCAGAAAGACTCCACCCAGCAGGGTATCAAAACATATGCTAAGACTGATAGCCAAAATTTGGGCAGAGAGCAGGGAATCTTGTGAAAGAAAGGCGAGATAGAAAGACCTGGAGGGAACCGGAGCTGCACAAGGAGAGCAACAGAACCAAAAAATCTGGGCACAGGGGTCTTTCCTGAGACTGATACTCCAAACAAGGACCATTCATGGAGATAACTTAGAACCCCTGGACAGAATTAGCCCATGGCAGTTCAGTGTCCAAGACGGTTCCCTAATAAGGGGAACAGGGACTGTCTCTGACATGAACTGATTGACCTGCTCTTTGATCACTCCCCTCAAGGGGAGAGCAACCTTACCAGTCCACAGAGGAAGACAAAGAAGCCAGTCCTGATGAGACCTGATAGACTAGGGTCAGATGGAAGGGGAGGTGGACCTCCCCTATCATTAGACTGGGGAAGGGGCATATGAGAAGAAGAGGGAGGGAGGGTAAGATTGGGAGGGGATGGGGAACAGGGCTACAGCTGCGATACAAAGTGTATAACTGTAATAAAAATTTAAAAATTCAAAAAATACAGCTCAGAGGGCTGGAGGTGCAGCTCTAGGGCAGAGCACTTCCTAGCATGCATTACATTGATTTTCCAGCTTTGCAGAAATTGAAACCAGGCAGGGAGTAGAGGAGGGAGGGAGAGAGAAGAAGTTCAATGGAGGTGGAGGAATAAGGCAATGGTGTTAGGAATTAGGAAGGTTTATTGCAGACAGGGAGGAAGGAGGGCAGAGAAAGAGAATGACACCTCCCCATCATAACTCCCTTCAACCCCCCTCTCCTGAATTCCCAGTCATTTCTTCCCTATTCTGTGGAAAATCAAAAGAGACAAAATCTACAGCCAGCCTGGAACTTACCGAGGACTTTGGGTGACACTGTCTTCATTAAAACAGGCTTAGGCCTCTTTTATTTCTTTGCTTTGCCTTTTTTTTTAAGTTGCCATTTTTCTTTCCTGCTTGGCAGCCAGTCTCTGGGATTAGTGCCAGCTCTGTTGTGCTATGGAAATTGTTTCAGCCTGCTCTGCTCTGCTCCTAAAGCCAGGAGGTTAAGAGGCTGAAACGGGGCTGGCAAAAGCTCATGTCATTTTTACAGAATTATCTGTCTTCCCAGAAAGGCTGTAATAACTTATTCTGGAGGATGAGGAGCCAGTGTGTTAGTAGAGACAATCCTTGCCTCAAGAGCAAGCGACAGCTCCTTCCCTCAAGCTTGGGCCAACTCTACAGTAGACACCAGCAGGAAGCTAGGAAACAGGGCCCGTAGGACAGAACACTGATTCCCTCCACAGAATGCCACCCAGCAGCTGCCTTCCTTCTCTCAGCTTAGCACACACTGCCTGTACAGCAGGTTTTGTGCTGTTTTTTTTTTTTTTTTTTGGGGGGGTGACATATTGATGGCTTCACTTTCCACTACTGTTCTTTGGTCTTTTTTTTTTCTTCCTTTTAGTTGTAGTATAATAGTTTAAAGAAAAACAACAAGAACAAAAACATATCTGCAGTGTATAGTCAGTCTGATGAAGTTTCTCTCTCTCTCTCTCTCTCTCTCTCTCTCTCTCTCCCCTCTCTCTCTCTCTCTCACACACACACACACATACATATACACACATGAGCATCTTCAAGATATAAATCATTTTCGTTTTTCAAGAAATGTCATCCAGGCCTGGTAATGCAGGCCTGAAATCCTAGCTACTCATAAGGCTAGGGTAGAAGGATCTCAAGTTCAAAACCTTCCAGGATTGCATAACAAATTCAAGGGAAAAAAAATGGCAATTTGAGACATTGTCTCAAAAATAAAATGTAAAAGAAAAAATAAGAGCCCCAGGGGTGTAGCTCAACAATAGAGCAGTTACATAAAGTATGAGAGGCTATACATTCAATCCCAAATACCACACACACCAAACACCATGTACAATTTCCAAGTGGACACTATAACTTACAACAAAACCAACCATAACTCTGGATTATCTCATCACAGACTACATTTGCTTATTTATTTTTGTTATTGTTTGTTTTCTGTTTATTTTTGAGACAAGATACCAATATGTAGTCCAGACTGGCCTCCAACCTGCATTCTCCTCAACCTCAGTCTCCCAAATGCTGAGATTATAAGCATGAGCCACGAAACCCAGGCATTAGTTTTACCTATTACTGAGCTTCATGTAAATGACATTGTATGTTATGTCCTTTGAGGGCTCCACCTCTTTGATTTGGCATGTTTTTGAGACTTGTGTATATGTAGTTCATCTCTTTCTATTACTAAATAGAATTCTGTTGTATAGAGATCATATCAGATTAATTTATCCATAGAGGGACATTACCAGTTTGAAGGTATATGATTAAAGCTGTGATGAATATTTTTGTGCAAGTCTTTGATATATACATACCTTTATACTACTAAGCAATCCATTCTCCCAGGTAACACTAAGGCAGTAATATCTGTGTCCAAGGACATTGTCTACGTGGCACACACCTGTAATCTCAGCACTCAGAAGGATCAGAAGTTCAAAGCCACTCCTGGCTATGAAGTGAATCTAAGGCTAACCTGGGATATGTGTGACTCTTTCTCAATAATAAATAAATAAATAAATAAAATAGCCACAAGGCAATGTATAGGGATCTCCCAGAGGATGACATTACCAATTGATTTAGAGTCAAAGAAACTGTTTCATTTTTGCCTCAGTCAAGTAAGTTATCCAGTGCTTCTAATAGTTTTGAGTCATGGTGGCTATTCTTGGTTATCAACTTGACTACATCTATAATCAACTAAAACCCTGGGAAGTCTGAGAGAAATTTTCTTGGTTGGATTGTTTAAGGTGGACCTTAAAATGGGGCACACATCTAGTAGCAGCCCACATAAAGATATGGAAGAAGGAAGCCTTTGCTTTTTGCCTATTTGCCCTCACTCTGGTTGGCAAATTCATAAGTTCTGTTGTTTAGACATTCATTCACTGGTGTTAGAGCCTAGTTCTTCAGGTTTCCAATATAGATTGAAGACTGGTGGCTTTCTAAGAGTTCCTTGGGTGCCTAGCATACACTCTGATGACAATCGGTTTCTGAGTCCTGGATTCTCTCCTAATCTAACTTTGAAAAGAGGCTTTCTTCATTAATTTCCAGACTGCCCCCTAAGATTTTTATAACTAAGATTATTCATTATAATGAAAAATAAGTAAAAGATACATTCTTAGTTCTGCATTTGCATTTTTTAAAAAACGTAGTGCCCAAGAGTGGAAGCACCAAACAGAACCTCATGAAAGCCATCTGTGATTAGAAAACTAAAAATAAAAGTCGTGCCCCTGAGTGTTAGGATGTCTTCTATGTTATATTTATTTTATGTTTTTATTTATTTCATGTTTTATTTTATGTTATATTTATTTTCTCCCCAGAATGTTATATTATGTTATATTTATATTCATTCTCCTTCCCCAGAATGATGGAAACAATTATATATATATATATATATATATATATATATATATATATACACACACACACACACACATATATATGCAGTATATAATGGTATATATATGTTGTGAGATTATTGACACAGTTAAGCTAATTAACATAGTCATCACTTCAGATAATTTTTGTTTGTGCAGCAGGTATTTAAGATTTAATTGCTTAGAAAATTTTAAAAATACAAGATAATACAGTATTGTTAACTCTGTCACCCTACTGCACCTTAAATCTCTAAAACTTCTTCATCCTGTGTAACTTGAACTTTACTACCATCTCCCCATGGTACTTCTCTGAGTATCATTAGTCTGCAGTCTTACGAATAAACTCAATTAGGTAACCCAGATTCAAAAATACAAAAATTTCATGTTCTCTTACATACGTGGATCATAGCATATAGTGTGTGTGTGTGTGTATGTGTGTGTGTGTGTGTGTGTGTGTGTGTGTGTGTGTGAAAGGTGATGAATGTGAGTATAGGCTACAAAATTAGAAAAAAAACACAAGAGGAAGAATTGAGGGGCAAAAGAAAGATGAGGGGACAATAGGGCACATGTGATGTGAAAAGGACATAAAAGAGGGTAAGGGTGATGGATGAGAAGACATGAGGAAGAAAATTAATTTTAAAAAGTAGCTTTGTTTAAGAATGCCATAATGAAACTTAACATGGTGTATGTTACTAAAAATGCTTAAATTAAAAAATAAATAAATAAGTTCAACTAGGTTTGATGGTACATACATAATCTCATCACTTGGAAAGCAGAGGCAGGAGAATCAGTATTTGGAGGCTACATACTAAGTACGAGATCAGGCAGAACCATGCAGCAAGGCTTTGTCTCAAAAATAAAAAATACAAAATTGCAGTTATTGATTTTGGTGTTCAAAGACAGCCTAAGCTACATAGCAGAATTCTGTGTACAATAAACAAATGAATCTACCAGTTACAGAGCACAGGCTTAGCAATGCTAAGACCCTGAGTTCCTCTCCCAAACAAAGTCAGACAATAATATAGCTGATACAAGTTTAGGTTAATTATCAATGTTGTGTCTGCATGATAGTTAATCTCAATTGTCAATGGAAGATTGGCATTTGGGCATGCCTGTGGGAAGTTATCTTGAGCAGGTTGAAGTGGGAAGAGCTACCTACTCTGTGTGGCAGCATTCTTGGTGGAGCCTGGATTATAGAAAAATGGAGAAAAGAAGCTGAGCACAAGCTTGAATCACTACCTGCTTCCTGACTGTGGATGCAGTGTGACAAACTGCTTCGAGCTCCTGCTACTTTGACTTTCTCAACATCAGGGACTGTGATGTCTTGAAACTGTGAGCAGCCAGAATAAACCCTTTCTTTATTAAGTTGTTTTGTCAGGATATTTTATATCAACAACAGAAACATAACTAAGACACTAGTTTATGAACTACAAAACAGTTAGTATATAGGTTGGTGAAAGTATTAACCAACACAATCAAACAAAACACTATTCAAGGAACTTTTTTTGTTTTTGTTTTTGTTTGTTTGTTTTTGATTGATTGTTTTTTTATCTGTTTGTTGGAGACAAGATCTCACTATGCAGTCCTGGCTGGCCAGAAACATACTGTATAGATCAAGGTAATCTTGAACTCACAGAGATCTGTCTGACTCTGCTTCACTAGTGCTAAAATTTTAAGCATGCACCACAATGCCTAGGCCACTATTCAAAGAACTTTAAATTTTAGTTTACCTTAACAAAAACAAAATATACTCCTGCCTCCAGCAAACATGGAGTGAGAGGATTTATTTCTCATCTTATCTGAAACAAGTAAAAACTGAACAAAATATATAAAAACTGTTTTCAGACCTTAAAATGTCTGAAAATGGAAACTTGTGAGCATTACAAGTAAATGATCCTGGAGCAAAGGAAAAAAATTAATGAAGTGTATCTTAGAATGGTACCATCTTAGTGATAGCAAATAATTTCTAAGTCACATATCAGAAAGAAAGAAATTAAATCAAACCAGTGGTTTCCTTGAAAGATACAGTTAAAATTTCAAGAAGTCCAAAACAACTAAATGTTCACAGGGCAGAGTGCCAGAATAAATAGAAATGCACAGAAAAACAGCACAGGAAATTTGTCTAAGATCCCCTTTAAGTTTTAAAAATAAAAAATAAAAAGAAAGGGATCAATAAGCATGAATATGAAGTAGATACTGGGGCCTACCTAGACATGGGAAAGGGAATGAACCAAAAATATTAATCAAGGGGGCTAGATATACGGCTCTGCAGTTAATAGCACTGACTTCTCTAACAGGGACCTTGGTCTGATTCGCAACACTCAAAAGATTCCTCACAACTTTTTGTAACTCTAGTTCCATGAAATTTGATGCTCTCTGTGGCTTCTGCACATGAGTGTGATACAGGTAAATCACTCACACACATGAAATAAATATAAGTCTTAAAATATATTGAGCAGAGCCTTTGTACACATCCAGATATACCACACCATTCTCCAGGTTAGCATGCCTGATCCTTCCCACCATGCACTCTCCCTAACCTAATCCAATCACCCCTACCCATGCCAAAACCAACCTCTAAAGTTCTGCCAGGACCTACCCTGCCTACTCTGAAACCAACCGTCCCTCAACTACCATATCCAACCTCTCCACTCAGATAGATCTACCTCCATCCTTCAACCAGGATGCATATTATACATACCAACCCAGTCCTCTCCATCTACCTGATTTCATTTCACTTAAGCCACTACAAACCTCAAGGACCAACCCACCCATACATTCTCTCTTTTGCCCCAAGCTATTCTGTTCATATCAGACACAGAACTAATAAAATAATTCCACATACCCAGATCTCATCAAAAAAGTACAAGAAATATCAATGGTCTAGGTAGGATGTACCTACCAGGACACAGAGTTCAAAAGAACAATCATAAAAGTCATTACAGAATTCAAAGAGTTTAAAGAAGACACAAAGAAATAACAATAAAATTAAAGAGAAAGAACTTATGGAGAATAAATACCTGAGTGGTGACCAAGAAAACAAAAAAATAAGGCTGATGAAAATGAAGAAGACAATCCAAGACTTGAAAATGGAATTTAATAAAGAGAAAGAAATACATATAAAAAATCAAGCTAATAAAATATATATAGAATTTTTAAACCCCCCCCAATAACCCAACTAGAAAACACAAAAGAGAGCCTTAGAAGTAGAATGAATCAAGTAGAAGATAGAATATCAAAATTCAAACAGCAGAGTATCTTGACAAAATGAGCAAGAGATAGAAAAAAGATAAATAAAAACACAGGAAGGAATACACAGGAAATGTGGGACATCATGAAAAGAGCAAATCTTTGAATTATAGATATAGATGAGAAAGAACCCCAAGTTAATGGCATTGATCAGTTCTTCAACAAGATTTTATTAGAAACTGGGCGGCGGTGGTACATACCTTTAGTCTCAGCAGAGGTGGGAAGATCTGTGAGCTTGAGGTCAGTTTGGTCAAACGAGTGGGTTTCAGGAGAGCAAAGCCTTTTTAAAAAGAAAGTAAGATGGGCTGTAATGGCACATGCCTTTAATTATAGCACTTGGGAGGCAGAGGCAGGCAGATCTCTGAGTTTGAAGCCAGCTTGGTTTACAGAATGAGTTCCAAGACAGCCAGGGATACACAGAGAAACCCTGTTGAAAAAGAGACACACAGAGAGATCTCCAGGTCATATTTATTAATTAAAATATTAAGCATACAGAAGAATGACAGTATATTGAAAACTATAAGAAAAAAATCACATATAAAAAGAAACCTATCAAAATGACAGCGGATTTCTAAATGAAGTTTTGAAAGCCAGAAGAGCCTGAAGCAATGCATTCCAGGTCCTAAAAGACCAGGATGGCAAACCTAGACTATTATAGAGAAAGGTCCCTGTGTGAAAAGATTTTGCTCTCCAAAAAAAGTTCGCTCTGGGGAGAGAGGTCAGTCACCTTGATAAGAAAATTTGCCCTGCAAAGAGACAGCTCTCTGCAGAGAAAGGGTGCATGGCCCAGAAGGGTTGCTCTTTTGAACAAGGCCATTCTGGGGAGAGGGGTCATTCTTGCCAGAGAATTTGCACTGCTGAGAAAGATGCAGTAGCTAATGGGTGCTTTGTAGAGAAAGGTCCTCACTCCATGGAAAAAGGCTTCCCTGTAGAGAAACCCTGTTCAGGATCCATGCCTAAGGTGGCAGTGCCTAAGAACATGCAGAATACTCCAGAAAACAGAATTGGCAGTAGTACTGGCCAAGTAGCCCAGATCCCTCACCAAAATCTGACTGGGGCTGTGAGAACAGGAGTCCAAGTGATGGTTCCATCACAACGAAAGTCCTGTTGATGACTGGGACTTGGTAAACAAGCAGAAGCAGTTATTCCAACTCCCTGCTAAGAAAAATGTCGATATCATTCTCTCAAAGTATGTGACTTTTGTGATGTCACAGAGAAATGCTGATAATAGGGAATATTCTGTTGACGAGTTGGCAGCTGGAATAAGTGAGTATTTCAACAAGATGCTGGACACCCAGCTGCTCTGCCAGTTTGAAAAGACTCATCAGTATGCCCAAATCCACCTGGCTCATCCTGACATTCCAATGTCTCAGGTTTATGGGGTGCCAAACCTCCTGAGATTATTTGTGAGAACTGGGACTGCAATCGGCCCATTCACCCCTTAATAGACAAGAGTCTTGTGTTAGCATTCAGCTATATGCACGATTGGGGTTGGCTGAGGGGGTGTGTGGTGAGAATCCTGCTTGTTTGAAGACCATTATTTTTTTCCTTCTTATTGTTATTGTTATTATTATTTTAACAACCATGGATGAGCGGGATAAAATATTTGTGCTTAGATTCCATTATGTGGTAACTCTACCTATCTCCAACTAGAACTTCTCCTTGAAGACGGTAAGCTCAACTGCAACTAAGGAGGCCAAGTTACATTGCACTGGAGTGAAATGGTAGTCAAGGAGCTGGTAGCACTTCAGCTTTGAAGACCTGTGGGCTGGCAGTACTGTAGCATAGACCTCAAGTGGCACTATCAAAGCTTCTTCAGATAGCACATATTGGGTCTGATGATTTTAAAACTCTAGTCTGAAGATTTCTGTCTTTGGATTATTTCATCCAGTCATATTTAATGTTATTTATATTACATTTTTCCTTCCATTTGAATTTTGTTACCTATTGATTGGTTATCTGCAATGACAAATTAAACCAATTCAATCCAAATTAAATGTTTAAAAAAATCAGGTTTATTTGAAAATGGATTCTAAGATGAGTTTACCAGCGTCAGGGATGAGACCAGAGAAAGTTGAGGGCAATTCATGATGGGAAAGTTTTTAACACATTGTAGGTGAGTGAAAACGGCATGTCTGCCAAAGGCTGGGCTTGTGCCCAGGTATGACTATCTAGGGTGGGGCTTGAAGTGGCTGGCTACTTCAATTGATGGGGTTGGAACAACTGTCAGGAATGTCAGGAATGTCAGGAATGCAGGACTAGGCTTTTGGAGTCTTCTGTTAGAAGGCTTTCTGAGTGAGCAGCCTTGGAGAGGGAGAGGGGAATGAAATTTACTGGACCGTGTGGGGAACCAGGACAAGCTGGAGATTTCAACAGAACATCCTGACCTCTTTGGCTGTGTGGGCACAGATTCATATCTGGTTTCTTCCAGTTAGAAAGAGATGGAATAGGGTGGGGAATTTGGGAGTCTGTGCTCAGTAAAAGGTTATGAATCTGTTCCTAGAAAAGGCAGGGGGGTGTTAAAAAGAAAAAATAGGCACATGAGAATGAGGGGTCCTATTATTAGAGTGAACCATCCAAAAAGGGAAGACTGTCACCAATTGAGGGGGGCACTCTGGTTTGGCCATCCTGACCCCTCATGGGGCTTTCTGGACAAATAGACAGTGGAATGTCCCAGTTGTTGTACGACCACTCATCTTGGGTAGGTGCCTTCTTGAATCTGAAGAGGTAGACCAGCACTAATGTCCCAAACAGTTTGGTGAGGATCACAGTAGAAGATCCTTTCCACTGAGACTCTAGAGACTTGGTAGATAACTGCTTGAGAAGTACTTAGTACCACAAGGTGAGTGGGACCCAATCAGGAACAGTTGGATCTTCTAGGCATTGGGGAAGGCAGGTAGTTTTCAGCGTGGGAGCAGAGAAGGGATCAGAGGAGGTAGAGGAAGGATAGGTACCTGGCCATTGGGAGTGGAGGGTGCAGTGGTGTGTCTAGGCCAGGAAGTGGTGACTGAGGAAGACTGACCTCCCATTTAGGAATTCAAAAAGACTTAAACCTGTAGGAGAGCACAGGGTGGCCAGAGTTGGGTGAGGGCAATGGGGAGGAAGAAGGACCAACGTAAAATAACCTGAGAGAGAAAAAGAGAGAGCGAGCTTGGTGAGCGGCTCTTCGAGGAGTTTGTTGGCTCTCTCAACCTTCCCTGAGGACTGTGCAGTAGGGATGTGGAGTTTCCAGGAGATGTTGAGAGCATCAGACATGAGCTCTATGACCCTGGAGATGAAAGCTGGACATTTGTCTGATTGGATGGTCTGCAGCACTCTGAACAGAGGAATTACGTGTTCAATGAGCACCTAAGTCACTATGCCCACTATCTCCCTGGAAGAGGGGAATGCCTGGATCTAACGTGTAAAAGTGTCAATAAGGGTTAGGAGATAGTGGAGCTATTTTTAGTGGGCATGTGGGTGAAGGCAATCTGGAGTCTCCACACCTCCCAGCCCATTGGTACCCTCAGAGCTGGTACGTAAATTGACATACCTAGAGAGCCCCCTGCAAGCTGGTCTTGGCACATGTCTGACAAAAAGTGTGGACCTGTAAAATTTGGGCTAGAGCTTTGTAGGATCAAAAAGAGTCTCTAAGCATTGGAATGTAATGTGCAGGCTCTGGTGGATATCAGAGATTATAGAAGCCACCTGCTTCTGGGGAAGAATAAAGCAGTTGTTTAGGTAAAGTCAACATTTTTTGCTTGTGTGGCAATTTGCCAAGGAACTTGTTTCTTTCTTCTGGCTAGTACTGAAGCTTGTAGGAGGATGGCAGGAAAAGGATGTTCCCCATGGGTCTGGAGGAGCTAGAAGCCAAATCACAGGCCACTGAGTCAGCTCTGGCATTACCCAGAGTCACTGGGTCCATGGAGGTCTGGTGTCCCTGGCAGTGAATTATGACCACCTCTGCTAGAAGTTGGAGAGCCTCCAAAACTTTGGCTATAAGGGGGCCATTGACAATGGGCATGCCCTTGGTGGTGAGAAAGCCCCTTTCCTTCCAAAGGAGAGGTGGAGTGGGTATAAGCTATTAAGAAGGCATACTTAAAATAGGTATAGCTATTAGCCCATCAGCTCTATTTGAAGCACTCTGGTTAAGGCAATTAACTCAGCCTTCTGTGAAGAGGTCACCACTGGGAGGCGGTTTGCTTCACTGTATTAGTGAAGGTGACTACCACATTGGTCACCTGGCAGTTTCACAAACTGTCCATGAGAGAGCTCCCATCCACAAAGAGAGTGAGTTAGGAGTCTGTAAGAGGTTGGTCTAGAAGACCAGGTTCGGGTGAGCATAAGACCTCCACAACCTCTGAGCAGGAGTAAGAAAGGGGATTAGATGAGGTGGGATAGGGAAGAAGGTTGCAGGGTTTAGGGCAGGATTGGAGATCAAGGTAATTTGTGAATTTTCTTAAAACAGAAGATGAAAGACCCATGAGGGCCTGAGGAGGGAAAGAAAGGAATGACTCAGAAGGTCAGAAGGCAATGGGTAGAGTATACCATGATAGGCTGGGACAGGGTGATCTTGTCAGCTTTCCAGGTGAGTTGTGCCACTGCTTCTATGGCTCTCAGACATGGCTGCCATACACATATAGTGTGATCTAGCTGTTTAGACAAAAAAGCTAGGGCCTAATGGGAGATCCAAATCAGTAGAGCAAAAACACCTGTGGCCAGTCCCACACTTGCATCTGTAAAGAGGTAGTAGGTGTGGGTGAAATCAAGGAGGGCCAGGATGGGGCTGATAATAATGCATTCTGCAGTAAAGAGAAGTGAGAGCAGACTAGGCCCAGGAGAGTGAGGGGCTGCCTGGTATAGTGACTTAGCTGTAATAGCAAAATTAGGGATCCAATGTCTGATGCACCACACCAGGCCCCAAAATGAAAGAATCCTACCCACCATACTTTGGCGTTGTAGGTCCTTAAGAGCTAGCACCCTGTAGGGGGTAAGGGACTTAAGGCCCCGGATAAGCTGACCCCCAGGTATACGATTGTAGGAGATTATAGTTGGGCTTTAGATGGAAAAACACGGTAACCCAGGGAATCAAGTTAGTTTAAGAATGACACAGTGTTCTGCTGAGACAGAGACAGGAAAGGGCTGAAGAATAAAATGTCATCTACATAATAAAGAAGTGTGTTAGCGTTAAAATCTAAAGAAGAGAGGTCCTGTGACAATGTTTGACCAAATAATTGAGAACTGTCCTAGAAGCTCTGAGGGAGAACTATCCATGTGAGCCATCTTGCAGTCTGTGTATCATGGTCCTCCCAAGTGAAGGCAAAGATAAAATATAGTCAGGGTGTAGGGGGGCACTAAAGAAGGCATCCTTTAGGTCCAGGACAGTAAAGTGGGAAGCTGTAAGAGGAATGTTAGAGAAGAGGGTATAGGTGTTAACCATGGGGTGGGTTGGAATTATTTCCTTGGTAATGAGTCAGAGGGCTGTACAAAGCAGTAGGCACCATAGGGCTTATGCACCAGGAGAATGAAACGGTTGCAAGGCCAGTCAGTAGGAATTAGGAGTCTCTGAGATAGGAAGCGAGTAATGATAGGCTTAAGACCTTGGCAGTGGGTCTCAGAGAAGGGAAACTGGGGTAGGGAGTAGAAGAAAGAAGCGTTCTTAAGGTGGATGAAGACTGGCTCGTGGTAGGCAGCAATCACCAGTGTGGAGCTATCCCACACTTAGGGGTGGACTAGATTCAGTAGGGTAGGGTCAGAAGAGTCTGAGGTGGGAATCTGTGAGTCAACTGTTATAAATTAAAATGAAGCAGGGGGACAACCAATATTCTCTGCAAGAGGTTTATTAGGAGGGATATGGAGGATGTGGGTAGTGGGACATGGTGGGGGATGAGGGGGGAAAGGGAAAGGAAAAGGGGGGTGCTCCAGAGAGAGGCGGGGGGAGTAAGAGAGAGAAAGTAAGTGAGTAAGAGAGTGACCACGTGTCGGATCGGCTTTTTTAAGGGGGCACGGTAACCACGCCTTCCAGGTGTGAACACCTAGCTGGAGACATATGATGACGTCATAGGTTGCTGGACAAACCAGAAGCAGGTTGTGTTCCAAAATACTAATAGCAACTAGAGGAAGAAGATGGGAGTCAGGAGCCAGGGAGAGGGTAGCTCCAAAGTGGCTGAGGATATCTCTGCCAAGTAAAGGAACTGAGCAGACAGGCATGATCAGAAAAGAGCATGAGAAAAACTGTCCTTCCCACCTCCCAAGGGAGGAGCAGAACTGTTAGGCCACAGAGGAGGACTTTGCAGCCAGTCCTGAAAATACTTGACAAAATGTAGTCATATGAAAGGGGAGGAGGTCCTCCCCTATCAGTGGACTTAGAGAGGGGCAGGGAGGAGATGATGGAGGGAGGGTAGGATTGGGGAGGGAATGAGGGATACAGCTGGGATACAGAATTAACAAAATGTAACTAATGAGAAAAATAAAATTAAAAAAAAAAAGAAAAAGAAAAACTGTCCTTCAAGAATGCAGGGAAGTGTCAGCTTCTTCTGCCGCTCCTGTGACAGAAGATGGTGATAAGACTGTGGGAACAGAGTGTGTGGCTAAAACAGATGATGGCCATTGTGTTCATCAAGAATGAGATGACCTTACCTGATATCTGTAGAGTTACCCTGGGCTCAGCAAGAGTGATGAGGGTTTGAGAGACCAAAGAATTAAAAATTGGGTTTTGGTGATATTTTGTTTGCAGTTTGGAGCACAGGCCAGAGTGAAGGCCAGCCAGGTGGAGGCATGTCCAGCAACTTGGGGAAAGGAACTAGCTTTACTGCATTCTTTTCCGGCCTACTAGAGATACAGTTGCTAGGAAACAGGCCCAGATGGCCAGGCCAGAACTGTTTGTGATCTTGACACCTAAAGTAAACCAATCATTTCAAAAGTCAATTTTCCTTTAATTTTCATTTAACACCAAAGCATGTAAGTACTTGATTGTATTTTTCCCTTTAAAAACCTTGTTGTCCTAGACCTCAGGGCCGCATTCCTCTCCTGTTTTTACAGGAAGTTTGAGACCCTAGTTCAAGCACGTATACAATAAACCTTCATGTATTTGTTGCAGAGTTTATTCTTGGTGGTCTTTGGGGGGGTCTCACAAACTGGACACAACAGGTTGCTGATTCTAGAGGTCCTCAATCCTTTGTCAGGCCAAGGAGCTTTAAATCTGGAAGGGTCTGAAGTGTCTGCACTGGTGGGGCTTGGCTGCCATAGCTTAGCAAAAAGGCTGAATGCACATGGGGGTATTACAACTTTCAGGTGGCCTAGCTGCTGGCATGGTGTAGTGGGCTACAGAAGATTGAGGCAGCTGTAGGGCCAATGTCCTTTCTGGCCAAGTTTGAAATAGGTTCCTGGTGGAGTTGACTTAGGCCAGACCCTGGTGGGATGGGGCTGAGCAGACCTCCTTTGTTCCCTCTGCAGGAATGCCAATGGCCTCAGGGCAGATGCCAAGGCTTGGGCCTGAAGGAGAACCTTCTGCTGTAGCCAAGCATGTTGGGAAGACTCACCTGCCACCTCTCAGGTGTTAAAGACCTTAAAATCCACTTTTACCAACTCCTGTATGGGGGTTTGGGAACCAACCCTTTTGTTTTGTTTGTTTCATAAAATTTCTACTTACTATTTTTTTATTAATTACAGTTTATTCACTTTGTATTCCAGTTGTAGCCCCCTCCTTAATCCCCTCTCAATCCCACCATCCTTCCCTAATCACTTGCCATGCCCTTCCCCAAGTTCACTGATAGAAAAGGTCCTCCTCCCCTTCCATCTGACCCTAGGCTATCAAGTCTCATCAGGACTGGCTGCACTGTCTTCCTTTGTGGTCTGGTAAGGCTCCCCCTCCTCAGGCAGAGGTAATTAAAGAGCCAGCCACTGAGTTCATGTTAGAGACAGTCCCTGTTTTCATTGGAACCCACTTGGAGACTGAGTTGCCATGGGTTACATCTGTGCAGGGGTTCTAGGTTATTTCCATGCTTGGTCATTGACTGGAATATCATTCTCAGAAAAGACCCTTGGGCCCAGAATTTTTGGTTCTGTTGCTCTCCTTGTGGAGCTCCTGTCCCCTCCAGGTCTTTCTATCTCCCCCTTCTTTCATAAGATTCCCTGCACTCTGCGTAACGTTTGGCTATGAATCTCAGCATTTGCTTTGATGCCCTGCTGAGTAGAGTCTTCCAGAGACCCTCTGTGGTAGGCACCTGTCGTGTTCCTTACTATTTTTTATTTTCATTTTTTATATTAATTATAGTTTATTCACTTTTTTTCCCATATGTGGTCCCTTCCCCCATTCCTTCCCACTCCCACTCTCCCTCCCTCATCTCCTCCCATGCCCCTCTCCAAGTCCACTGATACGGGAGGTCCTCCTTCCCTTCCACCTGACCCTAGCCTATAAGGTCTCATCAGGACTGGCTGGGTTGTCTTCCTCTGTGTCCTGGTAAGGCTGCTCCCCCATAAGGGGGAGGTGATCAAGGAGCCAGCCACTGAGTACATTTCAGAGACAGTCCCTGTTCCACTTACTAAAGGGGACCCATTTGGATACTACCACTACTACAGTATCCAAACTACATCGGAGATGTAGCTATATCTGTAGATGGGCTACATCTGAGCAGGGGTTCTAAGTTATCTCCATGAATGGTCCTTGGTTGGAGTATCAGTCTCAGAAAAGACCCCTGTGCCCAGATTTTTTGGTTCTGTGGTCTCCTTGTGAGCCTCCTGTCCCTTCCAGGTCTTTCTATCTACCCCTTCTTTCATTAGATTCCCTGCACTCTGCCCAAAGTTTGGTTATGAACCTCAGCATCTGCTTTGATACACTGCTGGGTAGAGTCTTTCAGAGGCCCTCTGTAGTGGTCTCCTGTCCTGTTCCCTGTTTTCTCCCTCTTCCAATGTCCATCCCATTTACCTTTCTGAGTGAGGATTGATCATCTTACCCAGGGTCCTCTTTGCTTACCTTCTTTAGGTATACAGATTTTAGTATGATTATCCTATATTATATGTCTAATATCCATTAATGAGTATATACCGTGTATGTGTTTCTGCTTCTGGGATACCTCACTCAGGATGATCTTACTATTTGCCTGCAAATTTCATGATTTCCTTGTTTTTAATTGCTGAATAGTACTGCATTGTGTAAATGTACAATTTCTGTATCCATTCTTCAGTTGAGGGACATCTATGTTGTTTCCAGATTCTGGCTATTACAAATAAAGCTGCTACAAACATGGTTGAGCGAATGTCCTTGTTGTGTACTTGAGCATATTTTGGATATATGCTTAGGAGAGCTATAGCTGGATCTTGATGAAGTGCTGTTCCTAATTGTTTGTGGAAATGCCAAATTGATTTCCAACTTTTTAGTTTAGTGTAGTGTAGTGTAGTGTAGTGTAGTGTAGTGTAGTTTTGTGGAATACCTAGCCATGACTGAGAACTGAAATGGGTAGTGAGGACAGTGACTCCCACTGGGGAGGCTGGGTCTAGGCAAGCATATTGGACCATGGTTTCTTATAATCTATTTAGGAAAATGGCCAGATTTTTGTCTTCTTGCTGTGTAATTTCACAGAAATTATCAAAGTTAACACCTTTATTTTAGACTGATTCCATCCCCTGAAACAGGCAACAAATCATGAGGTCGTTCTTCCTGGAGCCATCTTGACCCAGTTGGCAATCCCAGTTCGGTTCTATAGCTGGCATTGCTGTGTGACCGATGGAGACTGTATTGTCCGCTAGGTGGGTCTGGTCCACATACTACCTGGAATCTGACTGAACTCATCCACATTCCTTGGGAGTAAGGCTAGAAACATGTATGACATAAAGATCATGCCATGTTAGGTCATAGGCCTGGCAAAAGTAGACAAACATCTTAATATAGGCAGGTGGGTTGGCAGAGAAGGAGCCTAGCTACTTTTCAATCTAGAAGAGTTCCTGTAGGGAGAAAGGAATTTGATGCTTCTGATAGGTATCCCATTTCTTAGCCTTTGACTAGTCTTTCAGCATTCCTGGGCCCCTGACAGCATCCTCCTAAAGTCAGATACAAGAAATTACAGAAGAGAATTTGTCGACCATAAATTATTCCACCTAACAGGCTAAAATGCTGGATCCCCGGTATAAGGAATGAGGTCCCACAATGCCAATGACATACCAGAAAATTGGCCCTTAGTTCTGTTTCTCCTGGTCATATTTTGTGCCCCTTGCATGATTATGCCTAGGAGTAGAAAAAAAACAAATTTTAAAGATTGGGTCTCCACGGTCCAACTCATGGTGTTAAAGTCTCAATACCAGCCTTTGGACCTATCTCAAATATTTGTGATGCTATCCTATTTGAGAGAGAAATGAGAGAACTTGGCTAAATAAGCCTGACCAAACCAACTTTGTGATAGGCTTCATTTTCTTGCTGAGATGGAACAGGCCCTAGTTTTTCATTCTCCAGAAAAAGAAACTTCGGTTGCAGGAAAAACTACAGAAACGGGCTGGGCCAGGACAATTGGCCTAGGGAAATAAGGTTGTTTAGCTATTGGTCTGGGAAGTCCCTAAGCCCTGATCAAAGTTACATACATAAGCAACCACCAGTTTGGGCTGGTTTGAACCAGTTTAGAGAGACCCCAAATCCTAATCAAGCCCTAACTAACCCTAGTAAATCATCAATGCACTCATATCCTTGCTTTTGACCTGCACCAATCTCAATAAAGATGACCCAACTGTCCCTGAAATTCCCCTAATTGACATTAAATAGTGTTTGCATGCTCTTTTGGGGGTTGTCATTCTGCCTAGATGGTGATCCTTGCATGCTGGATCTCTGCAGAATAAACACCTATTGTTTGCATGCTACTTGAGTTTGGGGTCTTCCTTTCAGTGTCTTCTGGACCCTAACACTACCAGAAGAACTTATAGTATTTCTACTAAGATGGGTCTGATAGAAGAACATTGCTATTCTTGTTTATTTGATAATATTTTTTATTTCACAATGATCTCTGTGAATTATTTTTGCTGGATGTAGACTTTTCAGTTGACTGACCCCACCAATTTGGAGCACTATAACTGGTTCCCTAACTTCAACTCATGAATTTTTCCTGTTATTGTTGGGGTATTGTTCTGTGTTTGTTCTTGTTTTTCTCTTTGAGGCACTGGATTATTTCAGTGACCTCTACTCCCTTGTGGTAAAGCCTCTGATATTGTTCTTCTGGCACAAAGCATGGGCATGCTCCTCAGATCACCCTGAGGAGTGACAGAAATTTTACAGGCCTCTCTTCCTCTTTCCTTGAGCACTTTCATCTGTTAAATTCCAGGGATTGTCAGCCAATTACTTTATCAATGTTATCAATCATGTCTTGAGGCTTAAGGGACTACATAGACTGATACAATTTAACGTAAGATCTTTGACTATAGTTTGTTTATTTGTTGGTTTCTCTCTCTTTTCCTTCCATCCTTCTTTCCTCTTTCTTCTTTCTTTCTTTCTTTCTTTCTTTCTTTCTTTCTTTCTTTCTTTCTTTCTTTCTGAGATAGTGTGTCATGCAGTCCAGGCTAGCCTCAAACTCACCATATTGCAAAGGATGACTTGGACATTGAACTTGTGATGTTCTTGTCCCCATTTCCCAAGAGCTGGGATGATAAGCACGCATCACCAAGAAGCCCAGCTTGTGTAGCCCTAGCTGAGGAACTTCTGGCAACTGATGGCAGCTGGAAAATATGGAGAGTCAATTTTCTTCAGTGTGTAGCCTCTGAGAGGCTACCCATGCTCATACAGATTGTAGTACACTGTATTGTAGTTCAATACAGGTAGCTCTAAGTAGACTCAGTAGCCTTAATTAATAACAACAAAAAAAGAACACCTGAAGTCGGGAGGGAAAGTGGTGGTTAGGGAAGAGGGAAGAAAGTAAGGGGGGGGGGGGAACTGGGGGTGAATTTTATAAAAACACATATGTATGTATGAAATTATCAAAGAATAAAAAACCTTTTTTGCTAAACAAAAAAAAAAGAAAAAGAAAAAGAAAAAGTTGGCTTGATAATACTGCTTCAAATCAGTGCTGGAAACCTGTTCTCACCCTAGAAAAGCTGCCTCCTCCACCAGCTGTTGCCATGTCTGGTTCTCAGCAGTGAACTAGCCATCCTGCAGTTTTGTCTCTATTTCTTAATGAACAGAACAATCACTTCCCAATTGCTTTTCATCACAACCTCCACTGTTTTTGAGAGTGTGCTTTACAAATGGACTTTTCTATATTCTGCTAGAAATGGAGTCAGGGATTTCAGTACTCTGATTTATAGCTTGTCTCCTGCTACTTCTCCCAGAGAAGATTTTCTTCCCTAAATTATACCCCCATTTTAGAAGCCAAGTGCTTGTGGTTGGAGAGAGCAGCCTCAGGTCTTCTCTATTTTCTTCCATATGCACACATGTGCATATTCAAGGACTCATGGTCTATTGCAAAGAGAATCATGGCCCCAATGTTCTCGGTGTTGTTGCAGCATAAGTCAGAACCTCTATGCCACAAAGGAAGGCTGCTGGAAGGATAGGCCTGCTTTTTGGCTGCACTTATCAAGACCTTGCTTTCAACAGCAGGTTATTAAAAACAGAATGATATACCTTCATATCCTTCAAGTCCCAGGAAGCTAGGCCTTGATTGCTTGCTGTGAAGACTGGGATTATTCTATGTTCTTGGCCTGAACTAGGATGGGAGATTGGAGCAGATCTTGGCCCAAATAACACATCTTCCCCATCCTTTCCCAGTTTTAGAAGGTGTTTTGAAATACAACTTTCTTTGTTTGCTGTATGTGCCCATATGACATGGCAGGGTCTTTGAATGATGATTTTGCAGAAGTTGGTTACTCCAGTTTTTACAGGCAGGGTTCTCAGAGCTCTTTGCCTCATCATGCTAGAAGCAGTACTCCTTAACTTTGATATTTATATCAATTCAAAATTTCTGGTTTTACACGTCCCCTTTAGATAAAAACCAAAACAATCAAGTATATCTTGGGTGAAATAATAGCATAGGTTCAACTACCTTGACAAACCATAAAATTAGTTAAAAGAATATCCATGAAAAAATAAAAGAGCTAGTGATGTTAGATTAAAAGAGAACTATGCATAGTACATGGTATTTGGGTGATCAATTCATGTTGTTATTGTTAGGACCAATAAAATGATGATGCACACAACAGATTTTATATGAAAGAGTTTTATTGGATGGAGATAAAGAGAGAAAGAAGGAGAGAGAAAGACATGATAGGAGGAAGAGAGTGGGTACCCTGACAGAGAAATGGGATAGAGCAGGAGAGAGTAAGAGGGAAAGAGGGAAAGACAGGGACAAAGTGGTGAGTTGATCCTTTTAAGGAGCAACTTAACCATGCCTACCAGGTATGGCTACCTGGGGGCACATATGATGACATCATAGGTTGCTGGGCAATCCAGAAGCAGGCTGCCTGAATACTAACATTCCTCTTTTTTATGTAATTAAAAAATGAGGAGCTTGGGCTGCTTCTAATGTAAAATAAGTTAAAGTACATAAATTTAGGTTCATTGGAAGCAGCTGTTGGTTGCCATGCAAGAGGGTAAAGAGAGAGCAAAAATAATAGCAACAAAATGTCCAGATTACATGGTCAAGAGGAGGAGGAGAAACCCCTCTCCTTGAAAGTTCAGAGTAGAGGATTGTCAGTAGAGAGTTGCCAGCCATGCAACTGAGGTAGGGACTGAGGAATGCTGGGAGAACCTGAAGCTGCTTTTCCTGGGCCTGAAGTACACCATTCCAGCCTTTTGTTACTAATAAGTGAATAACTGGCATAGATTCTCTTCTGGCTACTTCCTGCTGACACTGGGGATGCTGTAGGGAGGTCAAAAGGCTGAAATGTTGGCCAAGTTCAGGAAGAACAGGCTGTTTTTTATGCTGCCCAGTGTCTATGAGAACATCCATGGTTGGGAGGCAAAGTGCAGGTCCAGCGTGACAAAATTTTCGAGGTTAGACTGGAGCATCTGTAGTAGCTGCTTAGGAAACATCTGAGTCTGGCAGGATACTGAAACATATACATAGGCAAAAGACAAAGTTTAAGTAGGTTATAGAGTAAATTCCTTTAGGTGTACATCTAAAACTTTTGGGAGCTCAAACAAGAGTGAAAGGTTTGGGTCAAAGACTCTTGAAAATGGGAACCTCTATTTACATGAGGGAGCCTCCATTTACCCAATCATTGGCAGTAATTTAAAAGGTTTTTCTTAGGATCTGTCAGCTAAGTAAACTGAGGCCAAGTTTGATTGCACAGGTGTGTAAAAGTAGAGGTCCTGAAAGTAGGCATGAGGTGTAGAAATCTGAAATTCTCCAGAAGACATCCCAGAGGAGAATCTGAAGGAATGATTGAATGGACTACTCCCATTGGGCAGGTAGGAGTCAGTTACCTGTCAAGGCTACCCAAGAGCAAGGTTTGACTCAGTAGTTTGGTGCAATCTGTTCCAACAGCTTGTCAGTGTTGGCCAGAGACCAAGGGCACAGTTGCTCATAGCAGACATGGTTTACCTAGAGGTAGGATTTTTGTAGACTAGAAGGGGGGAGGAGAGAAATCATGCTGGAAGAGGGAAAATCTTACCCAAAGGAGAAGACAGTCCTAGATGAAGAGGTGTAGGTAGGTTGGCGAGAGCAGTAGGAAGCTTTTGCACCAACCAGAAGTAAGGACTCGCCAAGTGGCTGGTGTTGGGTGTATGAATGTAGCAATGAGTAGCCAGGAATTGATACCAACCAGAGGTGAAGACTCACCAAATGGCTGGTGTTGGGTGTATGAATGTAGTAGTCAGTAGCCAGGATTTGATACCAACCAGGAGGGAAGACTCGCCAAATGACTAGTGTTAGGTGTGGGCATGTAACAATCAAGTAGCCAGGAAAGGGGAGTCCCAAAACCAGGGAAAGGAGAGGAATCCCACCTTCTCAGATAGGCTGTAGATGCAGTACTTATCTGGAGCCCAATTGACCTGAGAGATGGATTCAGGGGGATTTCCTATAGCTTACAAGAATTACTTTTAAGTTTTACAAAGGAGATAAACATTTAGACATGTTAGCATCACAATTGTAATTTTCAGTGAAATATACATTGTAGAAAAGGCAGTAAACATACACGTTAGTGATAACAGCATAAGCATTCTTTAATGTGAGCCCTGAAAAGCAGAAACCTTTCATGAAATAGAAGGAGCAAAAGCTCACGTGATCTTAACCTTTAGTATGATTATCCATTATGGAGATGTAAAAGATATTTAAAATCTTGAGCTTGGAACCATGATAGTGAGTGGTATAGTGCAATGTCTTTATATTAGAGTTACATTAATAAATCAGAGCTCTATTAATAAAGGTCAAAGCTCTGGACAGACAATGTAACAGTAGCATAGCAACAGGAGGAAATATTAAGCACCTTTACCTATTTAAGAAACCTTAAATCACATTAGAAATTGCAACCTTTATTACTTGCATTTACCAACCTTAAAACATGTTCTTAGACCTTCATATACCTATTACTTGTGTTTACCAATCTGAAAATACTTTCTCAGAGGCTCAAACAACATTTTTCTTAGGCCTTTGTATCTAGTTATTTACCATGAGACATAGGTGAGACTTCTATGAGCATTTATTGTCCTTTAGCTAAAGGGATGGTAAAAGGTTACATCTGAGGCCTGTTTCTTGAGTCTGGCAACAAGGCATATTGTGTCTAGGACTGACAGTAACAGCTCTAGAAGACTTAAGGCCTCGTCTCCTGCATATGAAGAGAACTGAGAAGGCATCTGAAGTCTCCCAACACAGAAGTTGGCAGTATGTCCATGGGGCCCAATCATGAGGCCAAAACAGGTCTGCAATGTTACCCTGGGCTGGGCGAGGGTGGTGGAGGTCACTGAATCTAGGAGCCATTTATCCTCCATCAGGCCAAGGAGCTCTAAGGCTGTGTCTGTGGCTCTTGTGCTGGTTGAGCCTCCATGGCTGGGCACAGAGGAAAAGCCTGCATGGGAGCATTTTGACTTCCAAAAGCCAGTCTAGCAGCAGGCAACCATCGTTGTTGAGGCAGCTGCAGGACTAGCGTCCCCTTTGGCTGCATTTGAAATGGTCACCTGGCAGAATTGACTTTTGGCTAATCCCTGGAAGGATGGGGCATTGCAGACCTCTTGTTTTCTGTGCAGGAATGCCAACAGCAGCAGATAAGGTCTGGAGCATAGTTTTTGCAATAAATGAGCATGTTGGGAAGGCTCCTCTCTTATTATTTTTACCAACTCCTGAATAGTGACTCAACGACCATCCTCGGCTGTTTATTAAAAATGCCAGTGAGACCATGTTTGCATCTTTAGGACTATAAATATATTTTTGGACATGTTAGAGGACTTGATAATCTGAGATGACTGATTTTTTTGTGTGTATGATCAGATTCTAAGCTTTATTCTTTTATTTTACCAATAAAAATTGTCTAAATGAAGCTATGGGGCATGTTTTTACTGCTCAAGAGGTAGAAAATGTTGCATAACTTTTATTCTCCTGAAACTCTTTTTTTTTTTTTTCTTTTTTTGAGACAGGATTGCCCTGGCTGTCCTGGACTCACTTTGTAGACTAGGCTGGCCTCAATCTCAGAGAGATCTGCCTGCCTCTTCCTCCCAAGCACTGGGATAAAGGCTCATGTCACCACTGCCAGGCTTCCTGATGCTTTTTATGTAATGACGTTTGAGATGCGAGATGACTGATGATTCACTTGCATTCATTAACCATCAAATATTAGGAGTTTATGTTTTGTCCCTGTTAAGTTGGAGCCTTAAAAGCCATAAATAAAGGATCAATGGAATCGAATAGAAGACCCTGACATAAATCCACACACTTATGGACACCTGATTTTTGACAAAGATGCCAAATCCATTCAATGGAAAAAAGACAGCATCTTCAACAAATAGTGCTGGTCTAACTGGAAGTCTACATGTAGAAAACTGCAAATAGATCCATACTTAATCACCCTGCACAAAACTAAAGTCCAAGTGGATCAAAGACCTCAACATAAAACTAGACACACTAAACCGTTTAGAAGAAAAAGTGGGGAATACCCTTGAACTCATTGGCACAGGAGACAACTTCCTGAACAGAATACCAACAGCACAGTCTCTAAGAGCAACAATCAATAAATGGGACCTCATGAAACTGAAAAGCTTCTGTAAAGCAAAGAATACTGTCCTCAAAACAAAATGACAGTCTACAGACTGGGAAAAGATCTTCACCAACCCTACATCTGACAGAGGGCTAATATCCAGTATATATAAAGAACTAAAGAAGTTAAACAGCAAAAAATCAGGTAATCCAATTAAAAAATGGGGTACAGAGCTAAACAGAGAATTCTCAATAGAGGAATATTGAATGGCAGAGAAACACTTAAAGAAATGCTCAACCTCATTAGCCAGCAGGGAAATGCAAATCAAAACAGCCCTAAGATTTCACCTTACACCCATCAGAATGGCTAAGATCAAAAACTCAACAGACAACACATGCTGGAGAGGTTGTGGAGAAAGAGGAACCCTCCTCCACTGGTGGTGGGAATGTAAACTTGTACAACCACTCTGGAAAGCAATCTGGCGCTTTCTCAGACAACTAGCACTTCCTCAAAATCCAGCTATACAACTCCTAGGCATATATCCAAAAGATTCTCAAGTATACAATAAGGACATTTGCTCAACCATGTTTGTAGCAGCCTTATTTGTAATAGCCAGAAGCTGGAAACAGCCCAGATGCCCCTCAGTGGAGGAATGGATGCAGAAATTGTGGTATATCTATACAATGGAATATTACTCAGCAATAAAAAACCAAAGAAATCATGAAATTTGCAGGTAAATGATGAGATCTGGAAAATATCATCCTGAGTGAGCTATCCCAGCCAGCAGAAAGATGCACACGGTATATACTCACTCATATAGACATATAATATAGGATAAACCTACTAAAATCTGTACACCTAAAGAAAATAATCAAGAGGGAGGACTCTTGCTAAAATGTTCAATTCCTACCCAGAAAGGCAAAGAGGCTGGACATCAGAAGAAGGAGAAAAGAGGGGACAAGTCAAGAGCCTGACACAGAGGACCTCTGAAAGGCTCTGCCCTGCAGACTATCAATGTAGATACTGAGACTTATGGGCAACCTTTGGGCAGAGTGCAGGGAATCTTAGGAAAGAAGTGGGAAACAGTAAGATCTGGAGAGGACAGGAATTCCACAAGGAGAGCAACAAAACCAAAAATTCTGAGCACAGGGATCTTTCCTGAGACTGATACTCCAACCAAAGACTATGCATTGAGATAACCTAAGACCCCTGCACAGATGGAGCCCATGGCAGTTCAGTATCCAAGTGTGTTCCATTGTGATAGGAACAGGGACTGTCTCTGACATGAACTGATTGGCCTGCTCTTTAATTACCTCCCCCTGAGGGGGAAGCAGCATTACCAGGCCACAGAAGAGGACAAGGCAGCCACTTCTGATGAGACCTAATTGACTAGAATCAGAAGGAAGGAAAAGAAGTCCTCCCCTCTCAGTGGACTTGGGGAGGGGCATGCATGCAGAGGGTGGAGGAAGGGAGGGATTGGGAAGGGAGGAGGGAGGGAACCACGGGGGGGATACAAAGTGAGTAAAGAGTAATTAATAAAACTAAAATAAAATAATCAAAAAAATATTAAGCAGACTCAGGATTAGTTTCCTCATTAAAAAAAAAAAAAGGATACCTACTATGTACGTTAACACAGAAACCAAATAGATAAACAAGTTATGGTAGTGATTGTAATGGATGGGAATAGGAACAAAGGGGCCCATCCAATGGCAACATAGAGACAAAGCTCTTGTCCAATCTCCAAGTGATGTCTAAGCAGGAATCAGGTTTGCTGGCTGGCCACAGAAGCCTGTTTGCACCACAAGCAGGCGGGGCTTCTTTGCTCCTCTGTGTCTCTGTGGAGTTATTTCTCCTTTTCACGGTTCTATAAAGGTTCACTTTAAACTAAACACCCTGCCCCATCTTCTAGAACTCACCTCAGTGCCCCAGCCTGAGAATATGGCTACAGCGAAGGTTCTCAAGGAGAACATGCTCCCTAAACTGTCAGCCTTTGCCATACAAACAAACACTTTCAGCCTGGAGAGTTTCTCATTTGGAGATTGGTGAGATAATTTCACTTACAACATTGTTAGCATCTGCAAAGAACAGAAACTACTCACTTTCCTGAGAAATGAACAGAAGAACTCAGCCATTAATTATCACTAATAGTTGCTATTGCTCTATTGCTCTATTGTTAAGAGTAAACATTTTTCATTTGGCAGACAAAAAAAAAGTCAGAAATATAGTCCATTAAAATGAGAGCATAACAGTTTTCTGTATGATTTAGTATGTAAAAAGTTCATAGATTATAAAAGTATAAGGCTATACTATAGATTAATAATATTACCATTTTTAGAAAACAAGAAAAAGAATATTTTAAACTTTTGATAATGAAGCTATAGTATGATGATCAAGTTTTAATAGATTTTAATTTAGAGTACTGATAAAAATTTGTATATAATAACCCCTGAGTTATGAGTTTTAAAACCAACAATATAGTAGGACAGTATAAATCAACTTTAAAATTACATTTGAATTTATTATAGCAAACCTCTTAGCCAGAAAGCCTAGTGGTAAATCTGGCAGCTCAAGGCAGGAGAAACAGCATTTATTAATTTAAGAATTAATAAAGACATAGGTAGTTATACATATATTTTAAATTAACTTAATTTGAATGGCCCTTTATAAATTTTGAAATTTTAGGATTATATAAAAATTATTTTGAAACAAGCTTGAATCATATATATTGTAAAATGTAACTTTGAAATTTTATAAAAATCCATACCAATTTAAAATGAGACTTGTTGCTGTCCTAGTCTAAGAGGAAATAAAAATAAACAGAGAATTAATTACGATTAAAATTCTTCATACCATGTGGTCACCTTAAGATTTACAGTCTAAAAAAAAGACCAAAAAAAAAAAAGATTTACAGTCTAATTTCAAGATTTTTTTGAGAGTATAAAAAGAAACCTGACAGTATATAGTGAGATAGCAAGCAGAAAGAAACAGACAAGACTTTGAGAAAAGAGAAATAGGGAATTCTTTTTTACTTCATGGATTGCTCTTAGTGTTACTGGATATTACTGGATGTTAGACGTTTGATTAGGGCAAATATAGGTGTAGAAGCCAGAGCTTTCCCTAAGAGGAGAGAATACTAGAAATCCATACCTTCGAATGAGAAAGGGGAAGTGGAAATGGACCGTGAGGCTAGTGGTTCATCAGTCAAATAGCACAACAGGTCATGGGCTTAGGCCAGCTAAGCCTGAGAACCTGGGTGCCTGGTACCAGGGTTTTATCAGCAGTAAGGCTGAGTTCTTGTAGAGGGAATCTCATCCACAGGAAAGGATAGGGGCAGATAGGCAGATTTAGAATGGAGGTAGGAAGGAGCATAGTGGCCTACAAGAGACTGCAGTTTTGCAGCTCTGAAAACAGTGGGACCGAAATAAGCTGTCAGTGGGGGAAACCACATTTTTTAGTTTTATTTTTTTATAACTAAGATGGCTGCCAATCATGTGAATGCCCTTGATTGCCCTAAGTTAAGATGGTGGTGAAACCATTTACTTGCCCTTAGTGGAGATGGCAGTGAAACTGTGGCTCCACCCTCCTTATCCCAAAATCAACATGACAGGTAGCCATGTGCAGTGCATGGCCATAGCGGCATAGCAAGACCAGGTGCTTGCTGGTGGAATGCCTGTCCAGGCCTGGTTCAAAACTCTTTGCATGCACTTGGCATGGCTGATCAGAAGGATGCACAACTAAAAACCCTTCTCTGTAAGCCAGCCTCTTGTTGCAGGCACTCTGCAGGAGATTTAAAACATCACCTGTGGGACCTGAGGCAGCATGATTTAAAGCCATCTGTGTGTGTGTGCAGGGTCCCCAGCAATTGCTGACCTAACAGCAATATTTTAGAAGCAGGCTGTGTCTGTGTCTGAAGCAGCCGTTTCAACATCTGGCATGAGTGTTTTAGTTTCCCCAAGCCCATTTTGGAGCAGTGTGAGTGTCTGCTATGTCTCTGGTATTCAGAGCACACAACAGAACACTGAGTCTGAGAAGCTGGGAGCAGAGGGAGAGGTGTGCATGGTAAAGGCAGGGTAGTTGAGAGAAAGTGTAGGTTTTAAGGCATATATGGTTGAGTGGTAGTTAGGAATAGGTAGAGCAGGAAAAAAAAAATCTGTTGCAAGCATCATGGTCCAATTAAGGGGATTCTGGCATCATCAGAATAGGTGCTACCAAGAGAGCCCTTCCCGGCCAAACACACCAATGTTAGGACCAAAGAAATGATGGTGCACACAACAGATTTTATATAAAAGAGGTTTATTAGATGGAGATGAAGAGAGAGAGAGAAGGAGAGAGAGAGACATGATAGGAGGAAGGGAGTGGGCACCCTGATAGAGAAAAGGGAGAGAGCAAGAGAATAAGAGGGCAAGAGAGCAACAAAGTGATGGGTTGGTCCTTTTAAGGAGCAACTTAACCATGCCTGCCAAGTATGGCTACCAGGAGGAGGAAACATGATGACACTATAGGTTACTAGGCAAACCAGAAGCAGGCTGCCTGAATACTAACAACTACCCTCCTAATTTATTTCCAGTCACTGGCTTTATTATTTGTATTAGTATTTTGAGGTTCTGGAACTCCAGTCCAGGGACATGAAGCCACCCCAGGCAAGTGCTATGGAACTAAGCCATACTCCCAGCTCCTGGTCTCATTTAAAAATAGTGCATGAGTTAGCAATCCTGAGAACATGCTTACTGAGAATAGAGGAAACTGCTGCTCAAACAGAACCACCACAAACCTTCTGGCCAGGCAAAGCACTCCCTCCATCTCCACTCATGCAACCCCTCTTTACATCTACCTATAGCCCACTCAAATGGTATTGGATTAGACCACTTCTATTCTTTGTGCCAATGGATGATATTTAGTACAGAGACTCATGACTTGTCAAAATGCAGACATTAGTGTAGATGGAGCGCTCAGCAACTGTATGACATCGTCTACTGCCAACTCTCAGGAAACATCACAGACAAGAGGGTGGAAAGATTGAAAAAGTGAGAGGCTTGGAAGGAGTTCTTCCTAACAATGTCTTCTGGACACTACAAGACTATTGTGTTCCTAAACTACAGTTGCCTGTGCAAGATCAAGCCAGTCAACATTCTCACATGAGATGGGGAAGGATTTATGAGGCCTCATCCCTAGAAAAAGTATTGGCAGTTTATAGCTGCTGTTAAAAAAAAAAAAAAGTTCTTTCTAGGAGGATGGTCCCAGGTATGTTGACCATTTTCTAGTGGGTGGCATTCACACCAAGCACATTTAGGTAGCACTAGTTTTGAACTCAATGAGGTTTTGTTCCCCCTAACAACATGGAAAGAAGATATGGAGATGATTTGGGAAGAATTAGAGAGGGGAAATATAAAACGGATGTGATCAAAGTACATTGTAAATCATATCTGAAATTCACAAAGAATGAATTTTTTAAAAATTCATTAGTAGAGAAAACTGAAGCACAAAACCGTTTGATCATCTTTAATAGAGAGTAAATAGATAGGTTTTATAAATCTTCAGGCTGTATAAACCCAAGGTTAATGTTGGCCTCCTGCTGTGAACTATTCAAAACTCATTTTCCAGAATGAGTGCCCTGCCATTACCACTGTTGAGAAGTAACAATGCTAGTAAAATAACAGTTACTGAAAAACTTATTTACAGAGTTGTACTTCAAAGAAAAAAAAAATAAGAAAGGAAGGACATGACTGCTCCTAGGTATAGTGGAAAAGATTTATTGTAGATAAACTGGAGAGCATAGCCAGAGGCAGAAACATCTAGGAGAGTCCATCGTGAACATGGCCATAATGAGTTGAGCAATGTGAAGAAAGGAGAGATGAGAGAGGAGCCATTAACCAAGAGAACGGTCCTGGGTCAAGAGATTGCCATAGCCAAAAATGGCCGAGTTATAATAGATGCCAGAGGAACTGGGGGAAGGAGAACTCAGCCCAATACCTGGCAGAGGAAACATGATGACAACAGAGGTTGCTAGGCAACCCAGAAGCAGACTGCCTAAATGCTAACAGTTGTCATTCTTCAAGTTTGTTGACATCATTGTCCCATGGCATGAGGTTAGGAATGAATTTAGAGTAAATTATTATTTCTGAGTCCAGATTATTATTAACCATGTATTTTATATAAATCTCAACCAAAGCATATACATGTATTAGAGCAACTAGTAAGTACAACAGAATGTGAAAAATTCTCCAGAAACAAGGTCTCTTCTGAGAAATACTCTGGCAGAAATAACATGGAACATTTCTTCCAAATACAGTATATCAGAAGCAGTCTAAGCACTAATAGCAATCATCTCCTGGGCAATAAGGATGTCTATGCAGATGGACAGACCAGGTTGAAGGCCTTTATACCTTCTGCCTGACTGCTGATTCTGAGATCTTTAATCTGTCAGACTTTCTGGGAAATTGCTTCCAAAGCAATAATTGGCCCCAAAGTAAGTCATAAAGAACAAAGTTATGTAACTCATTGTAGTTTTGCTTTTTAATAAGTTCCGTAGCAGAGAAAAGACCCTGGTGAGTATTTAGTGGGCAGCAACAGCCTCTAGGGAATGGCTATTTCCTTATAAAAATGTTGCTGTTGTTAAAGCTGAAAAATATCACCCTTAAAATGTGCATGTGTGTGTGTGTGTATTTTTAATGAATTGGTAACAAATTCCAGTGTCTTAAAGTTGTGCTAAAATGCCAAGTCATTTTTTTCAGATGTTTGTTTGTTTCAGCCTCCAGAGCAGCACTAAATTTTATTGTCTGCTACACAAACATTCAGACTCAGGGAATTATGGGTACACAGCTATATTTAATTTGAATATCACTTAGGTATGGCAGGATATGGAATTATATTTGTGGAAACATAATTAAAGTACAGAGACATATAACGAGGAAGTTGAAGTGTATGTAGCAATTCAAGGTAATCACTGTGCTGTGATTGTGATGTAGATTAGAGCAAACTATAATGAGGTCTCTATTTAATGAGAACATTTTGATTCTCAACTAGATTTCTAAGAGGCAAAGCGTTCTTCTGAGAAGTGCCACTTCCTAGGCTTATTACAAAAGCAGGTGAAAATAATGTTTTGAAAAGATTTAACCTTGAGTTTAGAAGTAACCAGTGTAATGAAAACCATAATGCCAAACTCTCTCTTCATCACGTTGTTACGCACATACAGAATAAAATCTTTGTGTGAAGACCCTGTAAATAATTTCTGAACAGAGTACCCAAAGCCTCTACCAACCATCCTCTGTAGCAGAAAGCCACATGTAGAGGTCTTTTAAAATTTTACTTTATTTGGATTCTTTAGGCCTCTACCTCCCTTCCACCAACCCCCAACCTTAAGTAAGAGAGCAAAAAGGTGAGTGGATAAATGGATCCAGACACTTTTACTTCTTCTGACTATTTAGGGTCAAGGGGTTTTTTAGGGCTCTATACTAATCTCTATCAACCACAAACACAGCTAGCAGGCTCCTCTATGCAACTGCATGGCAAAGCATTTCTCTCTGTCTGTCTGCTCCAAACTGCCACACTGTCTCTGGTCTCTCCAAACTGCTCCATGTGACATGACAACACTAAACTCCACACCAAACTCCAAACAGTCTCTTTCTCTTGGCCTCATATTTATGCTCTCAAAGTCCTAGACCACACCCATCTCCATTTGGCAGGTAGAAGGGTGTTACCAGCTGGCAAAGATCCTGCTCTGCACATAACAATTAACAGGTGTGGAAAAACTATACCCTAATTAAAATTCCACACTTAGGATTAAAACAAAAGCATATTTACATAACATACAAAGAAAGCAACACTTCCATTACAATCCTCCCACTTTAACTCATGTGATTTGTAGCCAAGCACACAAACACACTACCACAACCAACATCAAAATCAAAGGATCTAACAGCCACTGGTCATTAATCTCTGTCAACATCAATGGACTCAATTCTCCAATAAAAATACACAAACTAACAGAATGGATGTGTAAACAAGGCCTAACAATCTGTTGCATTCAAGAAACAAACCTAAGTCACAAAGATAGATATTACCTGAGAATAAAGGGCTGGAATATGGTTTTCCAAGCAAATGGACCCAAGAAGCAAGAAGGAATAGCCAATCTAATATCTAATAAAATAGACTTTCAAGCAAAATTAATCAAAAGAGATGGAGAAAGATGCTTCATATTCACCAAAGGAAAATTCCATCAAAAAGACATGACAATTCTGAACACCTATGCTCCAAATACAAGGGCACCCACATTTGTAAAAGGAACAATGATAAAACTTAAAACACACAGATGCACACATTAATAGTGGGAGACTTCAACACCCCACTCTCAACAAAGGAGAGGTCAACAAAACAGAAATTAAACAAAGAAACAATGACTCTAACAAAGGAAATTAATCAAATGGACCTAACAGACATCTATAGAAACTTTCACCAAAACACAAAAGAAGTTACCATCTTCTCAGCACATCATGGAACATTCTCCAAAATAGAACATATAGTTGGTCACAAAGCAATCCTCAACAAATACAAGAAGACTGAAATAATTCCTTGTATCCTATCTGACTGAAGCTGGACCTCAACAAAAAGAGAAATAGCAAAAAGCATACACACACACACATGAAAACTGAAAAACTCACTACTCAATGACAGCTGAGTCAGGGAAGAAATAAAGAAAGAAATTAAAATCTTCCTAGAATTCAATGAAAATGAGGACACAACATACCCAAATTTGTGGAACAAAATAAAAGCAATGCTAAGAGGAAAGATAATAGCACTAAGTGCCTTCGAGAAGAAATCGAAACGTTTCATTCAAGCAACTTAATAGGTCATCTAAAAGTCCTAGAAAAAAATAAACAATGTGATCCACCACATAAACAAACTGAAGGAGAAAAAAAATCATGATTATCTCCTTAGATGCTGAAAAGGCATTTGACAAAATCCAACATCCATTCATGTTTAAAGTCTTTGAGAGATCAGGGATACATGGCACATACCTGAACATAGTAAAGGCAATATACAGCAAGCCTATAGGCAATATCAAACTCAATGGAGAGAAACTTAAAGCAATCCCACTGAAATCAGGGACAAGGCAAAGCTGCCCACTCTATCCATATCTCTTCAACATTGTTCTTGAAGTCCTTGCTAGAGAAATAAGGCAATTGAAGGAGATCAAGGGGATACAAATTGGAAAGGAAGAAGTCAAAGTATCACTATTTGGAGATGATATGATAGTATACCTGAGTGACTCCAAAAATTCTACCAGGGAACTCCTACAGCTGATTAACACCTTCAGCAAGTGGCTGGATACAAAATTCACTAAAAAAAAAAAAAAAATGAGTCACCCTCCTGTATACAAAAGCTAAAGAGCCGAGAAAAATATTAGGGAAGCAACACCCTTCACAATAGCCACAAAGGACATAAACTACTTTGGTGTGAACCTAACCAAGCAAGTCACAGATTTGTATGAAAAAATTTTCCAGTCTCTGAAGAAAGAATTAAAAGAAGATATCAGAAGATGGAAAGATCTCCCATTCTCAAGGCTTGGCAGGATTAATATAGTAAAAATGGCCATCTTACCAAAAGCAATCTATAGATTCAATGCAATTTCCATCAAATTACCAACACAATTCTTTACAGACATTGAAAGAAAAATTCTCAACTTCATATGCAACAAGAAAAAACCCAGAATTGCTAAAACAATTGTCTACACTAAAAGATCTACAGGAGGTATCTCCATCCCTGACCTCAAGCTGTACTATAGAGTAACAATACTAAAAACTGCATGGTACTTGCATAGAAATACACTGGTGGATTAATGGAATCCAATAGAAGACCCTGACATAAATCCACGCACTTATGGACACCTGATTTTTGACAAAGATGCCAAAATCATTCAATGAACAAAGACAGCATCTACAACAAATGGAGCTGATCTAACTGGATGTCTACATGTTAAAAAAAATGCAAATAGATCCGTGCTTATCACCCTGCACAAAACTAAAGTCCAAGTGGATCGAAGACCTCAACATAAAACCAGACACACTAAACTGCTTAGAAGAAAAAGTTGGGAAGAGCCTTGAACTCATTGGCACAGGAGACAACTTCCTGAAGAGAACACCAACAGCACAGGCTCTAAGAGCAACAATCAGTTAATGGGACCTCATGAAACTGAAAAGCTTCTGTAAAGCAAAGGACACTATTGTCAGAAGAAAACGACAGCCTACAGATTGGGAAAGGATCTTCACCAACCCTATATCTGACAGAGGACTGATATCCAGTATATATAAAGAACTAAAGAAGTTAAACAGTGGGAGCGGGATACAGCTGGGATACAGAGTTAATAAAATGTAACTAATAAGAAAAAAATACAAAATAAAAAAATATATAAAAAAATAAAAGTAAAAAAAAGAAAAAGAAAAAAAGTTAAACAGCAAAACATCAAGTAATCCAATTAAAAAATGGAGTACAGAGCTAAACAAAGAGTTCTCAAAAGAGGAATATCAAATGGCAGAGAAACACTTAAAGAAATGCTCAACCTCATTAGTCATCAGGGAAATGCAAATCAAAATGACCGTGAGATTTCACCTTACACCCATCAGAATGGCTAAGATCAAAAACTCAAGAGACAATACATGTTGGAGAAGTTGTGGAGAAAGGGGAACCCTCCTCTACTGCTGGTGGGGATGTAAACTTATACAACCACTCTGGAAAGCAATCTGGTGCTTTCTCAGACAACTAGGAATAGCACTTCCTCAAGATCCAGCCATACCACTCCTAGGCATATATCCAAAAGATTCTCAAGTACACAATAAGGACATTTGCTCAACCATGTTTGTAGCAACCTTATTTGTAATAGCCAGAAGCTGGAAACAGACCAGATGCCCCTCAGTGGATGAATGAATGCACAAATTGTGGTATATCTACACAATGGAATATTACTCAGCAATAAAAAACAAGGAAATCATGAAATTTGCAGGTAAATGGTGGGATCTGGAAAATATCATCCTGAGTGAGCTATCCCAGAAGCAGAAAGAAGCACACAGTATACACTCACTCATATAGACATATAATATAGGATAAACCTACTAAAATCTGTACACCTAAAGAAACTAATGAAGAGGGGGGACTCTTGCTAAAATGCTCAACTCCTATCCAGAAAGGCAAAGAGGATGGACATCAGAAGAAGGAGAAATGAGGAAACAAGTCAGGAGCCTGACACAGAGGACCTCTGAAAGGCTCTGCCCTGCAGACTATCAATGCAGATATTGAGACTTATGGGCAACCTTTGGGCAGAGTGCAGGGAATCTTATGAAAGAAGAGGGAAACAGTAAGATCTGAAGAGGACAGGAACTCCACAAGGAGAGCAACAAAACCAAAAAATTTGAGCACAGGGGTCTTTCCTGAGACTGATACTCCAACCAAAGACTATGCATTGAGATAACCTAAGACCCCTGCACAGATGGAGCCCATGGCAGTTCAGTATCCAAGTGTGTTCCATTGTGATAGGAACAGGGACTGTCTCTGACATGAACTGATTGGCCTGCTCTTTAATTACCTCCCCCTGAGGGGGAAGCAGCATTACCAGGCCACAGAAGAAGACACTGCAGCCACTCCTGATGAGACCTAATTGACTAGGGTCAGAAAGAAGGAAAAGAAGACCTCCCCTATCAGTGGACTTGGGGAGGGGCATGCATGCAGAGGGTGGAGGAAGGGAGGGATTGGGACAGGAGGAGGGAGGGATCCACACGGGGGATACAAAGTGAATAAAGTGTAATTAATAAAGAATTAAAAAAAGAACAGACACACTAAACCTGTTAGAAGAAAAAGTGGGGAAGAGCTTTGAACTCATTGGCACAGGAGAAAACTTCCTGAAGAGAACACCAACAGCACAGGCTCTAAGAGCAACAATCAATTAATGGGACCTCATGAAACTGAAAAGCTTCTGTAAAGCAAAGGACACTGTTGTCAGAAGAAAACGACAGCCTACAGATTGGGAAAGGATCTTCACCAACCCTATATCTGACAGAGGACTGATATCCAGTATATATAAAGAACTAAAGAAGTTAAGCAGCAAAACATCAAGTAATCCAATTAAAAAAAATGGTGTAAAGAGCTAAACAGAGAATTCTCAAAAGAGGAATATGTGATGGCAGAGAAACACTTAAAGAAATGCTCAACATCCTTAGTCATCAGGGAAATGCAAATCAAAATGACCCTGAGATTTCACCTTACACCCATCAGAATGGCTAAGATCAAAAACACAAGTGATAACACATGCTGGAGAGGATGTAGAAAAGGGGGACTCCTCCTCCACCACTGTGGGAATGTAAACTTGTACACCCACTTTGGAAATCAATCTGTCGCTTTCTCAGACAATTAGGAACACTGCTACCTCAAGATCCAGGTATACCACTCCTAGGCATATATCCAAAAGATACTCAAGTGTACAATAAGGACATTTGTTCAACCATGTTCTAGCAGCTTTATCCATAATAGCCAGAAGCTGGAAACAACCCAGATGTCCCTAAATGGAAGAATGGATACAGAAATTTTGATACATTTGCACAATGGAATACTACTCAGAAATTAAAAACAAGGAAATCATGAAATTTGCAGGCAAATGGTGAGATCTAGGAAAGATCATTCTGAGTCAGGTATCCCAGAAACAGAAAGACACACAGTATATACTCACTCCTAAGTGGATATTAGAGATAATATAGGATAAACATACTAAAATCTCTACACCTAAAGAAGCTAATCAAGAAGGAGGACTCTGGGTAAGATACTAAATCCTCATTCAGAAAGGCAAAGGGGATGGACATCAGAAGAGGGAGAAAACAGAGAAGAGGACAGGAGCCTACCACAGAGGGCCCTGAAAGACTCCATCCTGCAGTGTATCAAAGCAGATGCTGAGACTCATAGCCAAACTTTGGGTAGAGTGCAGGGTATCTTATGAAAGAAGGATATAGAAATACCTGGAGAGGACAGGAGCTCCACATGGAGAGCAACAGAACCAAAATATCTGGACACTGGAGTGTTTTCTGAGACTGATACTCCAACCAAGATCCATTCATGAAGATAATCTAGAACCCCTGCACATATGTAGCCCATGGAAGCTCAGTGTCCAAGTGGGTTCACTAGTAATGGGAAATAGGGACTGTCTCTGATATGAACTCAGTGGTCTGCTTTTTGATCACCTTCGCTTCAGAGGTGCAGCCTTACCAGGCCACAGAGGAAGACAATGCAGCCACTCATGATGAGACCTGATAGATTAGGATCACATTGAAAGAGAGGAGGACCTCCCCTATCAGTGGACTATGGGAGGGACATGGGTGGAGAAGGGGAAGGGTGGGTGGGATTGAGAGGGGAATAGGTAGGGGTCTACAGGTGGGATATAAACTGTAATTAATAAAACTAAAATTTGTCTTCAAAAAGGGAAATCAAAATAAAACATTCTGATTTATGCATCCCGGTGACAGCAAAAAAAAAAAAATGAGGGAGATGAATACAAAACATGAAAAACCATTATAAATATTTGAAATCAAATGAGGGTACAAACTATGCTAAATATTTTGGTCATACCTCTCTAGTTAAAAAAAGTAATCCTTGGATCCAGAGAGGTACCTCAGTGGTTAAGAACAGTGTTGTTCTTCACAAGATTTGGGTTTGTTATACCAACACCTGCATGTTGGATCACAACTGTTTATAACTCCAGTTCCAGGGACTCCAATACTAGAGGTGCCAGGCTCACACATGGTACATACATTCAGGAAAAAATCCTATGTACACACACTAAAAGTTAAAAATTAGAAACAAAGGTAACCCTCTTTAGAGAAGATCTGTAAATATTTATTCTTTAGGAATTTTATACATGCATACAATACATCTTGATTAGAGCTGCCTCTCACTACCACCACCCTGGCCCATCCTCACCACCACCTCAACACATTCCAATTCCAGCTTTATTTCCTTTTTTAGAAAAAGATTATGGAGTCCAATCAGTGCTGTCCATTTGCACATGGATACATACAACCACAGACTCCCCAAATATAGTAATCTCTAATAAAATAGAAAAGAGGATATATGGGAATACATTAAAAGGAAAATATGTTGCTATGAGTAAAAAACACAGCTCGTGTATGAAAGAAGAGCTGTCTGTATATGTCTGTATATGAGTTTATGCATGTTCATGCAGTACCTGAGGAGGCCAGGAAAAGATGTCGGATCACCTGGAGCTGAAGTTACAGGCAGTTTTGAGTTGACTGACATGTACTAAAGCCTGACAGTCTGTATATGTGACCACTGAGTTATCTCTCCAGCCACTCCAGTTGAACTTTTGATAATTTAAAACCAAAAGCCAATGTCATTTATATAAGCAAGCCTGTTCTTTCAACCTAGCAGCCTAAAACATTAAGCCAGAACTTTCCCTGTTGTTTTGTTTTCTGGGGTGGTTGTTTTTTTTTTTCTCTGTGTGGGTTTTTTTTGGGGGGGAAGGGGTTTGATTTTTGTTGGTTTGTTTGTTTAGCTTCTTTGAAGAAAGACCTTATTCTACCAAAGAGGAATGAGAAAAATAATCTGAAGACATGCTCATACCAGGGAACAGCAAAGGATACATGGACTGTACTAATGAGAGAGAATTCTAACCCATGAGACCTCCTTGAAGATCTCTGAATGAAAAAAAGAGACCTTGAACTTTTTTCTCCTCTTGAGTTCCTAACTACAGCATAGTCTACGGAACTTCAGTGAGGTTGTTCATAACACTATAAAGAATAGACTAATATTTCACTGGTCCCAATACAAAATGATTGATTTAAGTAAACTATGGAAGTTTAAACTACAATAAATATCTTAATATCTTGTTTTACAGGAATTGATTGAAATGGTCTGAAGAGCTTTATGTGCAGGCCTTCATATCTCTCCTCCAGGATAGGTGGAAAAAAACAAATAAACAAATAAAAAAGGGATATCTCTGATAGCTTAGATAATCTCTATTTGTGCCTAAATCCCTGATTTTCAAACAGGAAACAATGAGCAACAAGACTCAGGTAAAGAATCTTCCTCACTTCACAGAGCTCTCCCTAAGCACCATAGTCTCCCATTTAGTCCCAAGTTACCAAAAGAAAAAGAAACCTGTCTTAGTTAAGGTTCTATCACTATGATAAGACCCCATGACCATGACAGCTTTTAACTGGGGCCAGCTTACAGTTTCAGAGGTTTAGTTCATTGTCATCGTGGTGGGAAGCTGATAGCATGTAGGCAGACATGGTGCTGGAGAAGCCAGCAGAGAGTTCTACATCTTGATCCACAGGCAGCAGAAGACGACTGAGTCATACTGTGTGTAGCTTGAACATAGGAGACCTCAAAGCCCACCCCAGTGGCACACTTCCTCCAACAAGGCCATACTTTACTCCAACAAGGCCTGACCTCCTAACAGTGCCACTCCCCAGTCCCTAATAATCAGGTGGGGTTTTTGTTGTTGTTGCTTCTTGGTTTTTGGTTTTTTTTTTTTAGATTTAGCTATTTATTAAGAATACAGTATTCTGCATGCATGTATACCTGCAGGCCAGAAGAGGGCATCAGATCTCATTATAGATGGTTGTGAGCCACCATGTGGTTGCTGGGAATTGAACTCAAGACCTTTGCAAGAACCTCCAGTGCTCTTAACCTCTGAACCACCTCTCCAGCCCATATAATCAGGTGTTTAAAATAAAAAGTTTTCTGCTTTATTTACATTAAGAGTCATATCTCTGAGAGTACAGATTTTGTATTCAAGATTGCTTAATGTTATTTAAATAAAAGTTCTGAACAATAGTTAATTTAAAGCTGACAAAAGTTAAAATTTTTCAGTATTGGGCTGGAGAAATGTCTCAGTGGTTAAAAGGACTAGTTGCTCCTCCAGTGAACCCAGGACCAACTTCCAGCATCCATGTGGTAGCCTGTAACCCCAGTTCCATGAGATCTGATGCCACTTTGTGACCTCCACAGGCAGAAGGCACACACAGATACATGCGGACAAAACACATATTCACAAAAAATGTAATAAAATATTCTTTTTAAATTTCCAGTATTTTAAAAATATAGCTTTATATATGACTGTGTATGTATACATTGTTTACAAGTACATATATTTTAAAATTGTTTACATAGTACCAAATTGACTTACAACACATATGCTCAAATCCCTTTCAGTTCACAATATAATTTTCTAAATTTTATGAACTTTCTAAATTTTGTAGAGAAAAAAAACATGCAAAAAGGAACTGTGAATAAAGGACATATAAAATGTTACAAATATAAGAAGAGAGGAAGAAATGACAAATAAGTAGCACTAATGGTAGTTGAAAAAGCCATAAAGAAGCATATTACCTTATAAGCTTACTTAAAACACACACACACACACACACACACACACACACACACACACGTTTAAGAGGAATCATGCCACTTGGGGTAACAATGTTCCCCACAAAAACCTTAATTCAGGTATGAGAAACATTCCTTTGTATTGTTGGTTAAGACAGTCCAAGAGACTCCCAAAAGCCTGTAGGCTATTGCCATTGCCCTTAGTTGCCTCCCAGAACTTGAAGGCAAGACTCCATTGCTCAGATATCACACACTTTAGACCCAGGACCTAGAGGAATCCAAATGAACTGATCTAGAAGCCTCCACCATGAAGACTAGCTCTTGTTGTGCCAGATTCAAGAGACCCCAAAAGACCACCAGAAGTCGAGTCCATTGCAAACCACATGAGGATCTTTTTATTTCAAGCTATACCTCACACCCTCACTGACGTAGTGGTTGAGAACAGAGAGCCTCAGGTTAGGTGGTTGATTTAAAGACTCCAGTCCCTCCCAGCACTCACAAAGCAGAGAAATTCCTGACTGGCAAGCATCTATTGGTTATAGGAAGGCCCACAAACCATTAATGGTCTAGCTTTCCTTGTTTGGCCATCCTAGGGCAGAGGGGAAATCTGGGGCTGTTTCCTAACAACTGTATCTCTAATGGGCAGGAAAAAAATGCAGTAAGCCTAGTTTCTTCCCACAGGTGGCTGGGCATGTCTCCATCTCTCTGGCCTTTGTTCAGGCTTGTGCTTTAATCTTTAATTCAATAACTCAAAAAAAAACTAATTTTTTGTTCTCTCATTCCCCCTTCCCATTATCATTTGAAGGCCCAGTCTTGGGTCTTCCAGATATGACCCGTCGTGTCCTCCAGATTTACCTTTCCACAATCAGATCTAAGTACCATTGAATGTATCGCTCCCAAGCATTCCTTCATGAAAGCCATCAAACTATTTAAAATACAATGCCCAAACATAAAAATCAAAATGAGTAGGGTCCCATCAGAGTGGACATAGGGGTAGTTAGCCAAGGAGAACTATTATACCAGGATTTAAACCATCCTCTGGAATCCTCTCTTTCTAGTGTCTCTCCAGGCTTTTTGCCCAGTTGCTGCTCCAGCTAAGCAGGTCCCCAAGGTAATAGCTAATGTCAGGGAGCCCCTTTTGACAGCATTGCAGCCTGTTAGGGTGGGATTATGGGCAAAGGTTTATTCTTTTGAAATTGCTTCAGTTCTGACAATGGAACCATTGACATCAGGGGCTAGGAAGGCTGAAATGCCAGCCAAAGGCTGGGCAATGATGCAGTCCTCGGAAGCATCTGGTTAGTTGAGCCAACTGAACAGACAGGAAGTCCAGATTTCAGCTTGCAGTCAATAGCTGATATCCAAATAGAGTCTGTCAGCCTGGTGAAGATCTGCTGAGACAAATTCAGACTAGAGACAGAAATTAAAATTTGTCTAGTAATTAGGGAAAGTGAGGAATACCAAGACCAAGGGAAAATCTCACCTGGGGTTCATTTGAGATATGCCACATCCAGGTTTTATGACTTTTTTGTTTCCTGAAAGTCATATGAATTTTAGTTTACAAAAGGAAGTCTATTAGTATCATTGTATTAAGATCCAGACTTTAGAAAAAGCAGTTAACAAGTGTCTACAATACAGCAGCAGTAGACTCATGCCATTAAGACCTATTAAAAGCTATGGATTTTGGGTCAGATATACACATTAGATGTTTTTAGCATGATGAGAAGCACCTTTAAGTCTATCTCCAGAAGACAACCAAAAAGAAATTAAAATCTCAAGCTTGTAACTGAATAATAAGCAGTGAGTGCTCCATCTTATCAGAACTCTAACGAACAATGGAGTAACTCTGAACTTACAAAATCTTAAAAAAACATAAACATAACAATAAGAGAGAGGGATCTGAAATATCTCCCATTTTCAATATGCCTTAAATATTTACATTCACACACCTTAAAACATCTACTTAGACCCTCCAATCTTCTTTGCACTTACCAACTTTGAAACATTTTCCTAGACACTTAAACAATTTTTATAGCTTCATTACTCTTTTATATCCTCAGACCTTACATAAACTTTACATATTTCTATCCGGTTATTTACTATAAGACAGAGGCAATTAACATGAAGCCTGTGAGCAAAGGAAATCTCTTTGCCATTCTAAAGAAAAGATCTAGTACCTAGTTCTTACAAGCTAATGAACTGACCAATAAATTAACAGTGGATCTAATTGTCTGCTCCTTAGCTGCAAAGATAACCATTACCTTAGCTTAGCCATCAATGTGATCAGAGACCTGAGAGGGATAAATTATAAGCTAAATAAATGTACCAATCTATGTATCAATCAAAGTGACAGAGACGACTAGTTAGTCCACCACCTAAGCAATTGTCTCTGGCTTCTGTGGTCTCATGGCATCATGAGCAGAAGCAGTCCAGCCATCAGGCACAGAAGATGAGAGACTGTTTTTGTGGAAAAAAGAACATGAGAGAATGGCATCACCTCACCTTCAGCAATGTGAAACTATGACCCTCCAGGTGTCCACAGCTTTGTCCACACTTTTGACTGGGCTCTAGCTGTGGGCCAGTTGGGGAAGTCTCACCCAGTGGTTAGAATACCACAATCCAAAGTCAAAGTCATCTGTTGTTGTGCCAAAATTTTCTGGGAGACCTTGGGGAGCTACTGCCAGGATTTTGGGACTCTGTCATAAGAAGCTTACATGTGTTAAAATACCATATTCCACAGATCTCTGACAAGCTTGAGGGCCATCATATGAGTTACTCTTCGTCTATCTTTAGTTATCTACTCTAAATTACATCCTGTAAAACAGAATGCTTTAATCTCTAATCCTGGCATATTCTTTAGATGAGTGTTTTATGACCATATCCATTTTAAGTTAAATCTACATGGGCAAACTTTGTAGTTACCCATCCTAGCCTTAACCTTAAAAACATACACAAAAGACTAGGTAAAACTCAAACTTGTAACCAACTGTAGTCTTTAGCATAACTTTAAATATATTTCTGAACTAAATTCAAAGCAAAACTTTCAATCAGCTGCAGTTCATAGAGGGGCTAACAACATTGGTGATCCTACCACATTGCATTAAGACAGAACAGCAAAAATCTTTAAGGACAAAAGTTTCATTCAGCACTAAACAAGAAACTAAACACAGCTGGCAGCCCTCAATAAGGATGGTGGTAAAACCATAGTTTCACTTTCTTTATCCCTGAACCAATATGGCAGCTGGACAAGTGTTGTTATAGGCTGTGGCCGACAATTTAAAACATAGCCATTAGGTGTCACCACCTCCTATGGTGTAGCACTGTGGAGCATTTACAGTGTTCCGTACCAAGTTCTAACATTGTGATTAAATAAGTTTTAGAACCAACTGCAGGGGGCGGAGCCAAGATGGCGACTAGCACACACAGTTTCTGAGCTGAGGAAGAGCTAAACGTCTGAGTTGGTGAGTTGAAGGTCCTCTAACCCAGGAAAACAATGATGAGGCTTTCTGAACAACAGGGACCATCGCAGGAGGTGAAAACTTTGGTCTCGGGTCACCCAGGGGAAGGTGAGAAACGATCCTTTGATCTCCCAGCACTCCCCTCCCCCAGACCTCCCTCCTCCTCGGCAGAGCGCACTCATCTTTCTCAGCACAGACTTAACTGCCTGGGGTCTGCAGCGGCTTAATAGTTATGCAGCAGAAGATTGTGCCTGTCTTAGGTTGTTTCTCTCGAAAGGTATATATTTTTTATTCATGTCCCCATTTTTGGGTCAATATTTGTACATGAATTTTCATACACCCCAGAGAAAACTTATCCGTCTTTGACTACCAACCTCTGCTAGGGTGGACACTGTGATATGATCTTGTGCAGATCAGCTCGGCTTTGACACACCAAAAGGCCTTCACTCAGATTTTAGTTGTCACTGATAGGAGCGCTTCTCCTATCACAAGCCAAGTCCAAAGTAACACTCCAAAAGTGACTAGCAGGTGACTCCCTGTGCAAATTACCAAGTCTGAGAAACATTTAGAGGAATCACAGTAAAAGGATGTCGAGCAAACAGAACCATTTGAAAGCTTAAGATCTCCAAGCAGCAAAACAAAAGGAGAATTTACATAGGCAGTTACAGCCCCCCCAAGAGTTCCTGAAGCAAGTCTGTTTTGCTCTGCTGAAAACCAGAGCCAGATTAAAGTTTCACAGTTAGTTCTGTGTCTTGATTTTGTTGAAGTTTGTAGCAAAACAGTCAAGTCCAGTTTATTATATAAGAGGTTTTTCTTCATGACATCTTCTCCCAGGAGCAGAATGAAGCAAGAGCGGGGTCAGGAGCTCAGGTATAACGCAGCTTTTCAGTCTAGGTCAGGTCAGGGCAGAGTTTACGGTTGTCTGCAGCGGGAACATCTCTCTGGGGAACAACTGCAAACCGTACCAGCCGCTCTGGGATCCACCTGGCTCCCTCTGCGTCCTGTGGAAAAACACAAACATGCCCTCTTCCCCATATTAATACAGGGTCGGGGCCCTGCCATAATCCAGTAATTGGATCTTTCCATTTTACTTGGGCAAAATTATCTTTGGTATTAGGATGCCACAATCGATCAGCCACAGAACGGCCTTGTGTATCCACATTCAAAAAATTTAAAATAAAGAGAGCATGATTAATATTTGGAGATATGACTCCCCCCTTTTTTATTTTTTGCAATTGGTTATTAAGAGATCCATGGGCTCATTTTATAATATTTTGGCCCTGGAAATTACATGGAATGCCCGTTTTATGGAAGGTATACCAATTGCAGCAAAACACTTTAAGCAATGACTTATAACATGTTTGGTGGCTTCTCTGGTAATATTAAATTGTTTATTTTAAGCTCTTGCTATTTTGATGATGTAATGTATGAGAATTTTGAGCCAATTTTTGTTGAGTTAATCCAACCAAACGTGTGGCTAGATCTGTTAAATTATTTCCTAAAGTTAAAGGTCCAGGAAGCCCTGAATGAGCTCTAATATGCCCTATGTAACAAGGCTGCACATGGCTCCAAATACTTTTTTGAATCTCTCTAAATAGATCTTGTATTTGTTTATTAGCTGTATTAACATATGTTACAGTCTTTAGGACTTGTAAAGCTTTAGCTATATAGTGGCTATCAGTATACAAGTTGAAAGAGGTAGAAGCCAAATTTTTAAAAACTGCAGCAACAGCTCGTAATTTTACAACTTGAGCTGAGGCTGGCAATGTTTGCAAAACAAAAGTTTGTCCCTCTAGTACATAAACAGCTTTTTTATTTGAATATCCATCAGTGAATACTGTTGGAACTTGAGGTAATGGCTTTTGTTTAATTATTTTAGGAAATACAAAAGCATGCTCATTGGCAAATTGAAGTAATTTATGTTTTGGATAATGATTATCAATACGTCCTAAATAATGAGCAAAAGCTATCACCCAACAATCTACATTTTGAAATAACCAATCTACTTGCTGTTTGGTAAAAGGGACTCCAATTAAGGAGGGCTCTCTACCAAAATATTTACGAGATTCTATTCGAGCCATTTGAACTAAACTAGCCACTGCTTCATAATATGGTGTCAAAACTCGAACAGGAGACACAGGCAGGTGCAACCATAATAATGGTCCTTCTTGCCACAATACAGCAGTTGGAGTATGAACAGTAGCCAAAATATATGTACCCCCATTTTTTTGAATAATCAATATATTGAACATGCTGCTTTTTAATTGCTAATTCTATCTTTTGCAAAGCATCTCGAGCTTCTTTTGTAAGTTCCCTTTTTGACAAAGGATTAGCCTCTCCTTTTAAGATGTCAAAAAGTGGTTTTAGATCTCCTGTTGTTAATTTTAAATGGGGTCTTAGCCAATTTACGCCTTAACAAACAAAGCCCAGTTGATTATTTTAATTGAAGTTTCAATAAATTGGTGGACCCTTACCAGAAAGAACTGACAAATACCTTGCAGCCAGAGAGCTTTGAATTTTAGCTGTTATTAACCTAATTATTTGGATGAGTACTATTGTCTGTAACTTAGTACCCCAATCCTTGGCCTTTTTACCATTTTCTCCTTTCTTTTTAACAGGTCTCAAGGCTGCTTGGCAAGCACTGTTAGCATTCTCATAAGCCAATTGTTTTACTAATAACAATCCAGACTTTTCATCACTTATAAGTTTGTTTGCTGCTTGCATTAATCTTGCCACAAAATCTTGAAATAACTCATCAGGTCCCTGACAGATTTTAGACAAATCCTCCACCTGTCTATCTGCTTGTGGAAACTTATTCCAGGCCTTCCGGGTAGCAGTATTGACCTGACCATAAACGGCCACATCAAAATCCAATTGTTGTCCTATTTCCCTGTAGATTCCTTCTCCAGCAAGCATGTCATAAGTTATAGGAATTTGCTGAGCTCGATTAAGTTTAGCTGTAGCTTGACAATGCTCTGCAAAATCCGACTTCCATAATAAATTATCTTCTCCTGATAAGCATGCTCTTGTTAACTGTTTCCAGTCCCCTGGGCAGAGAGCCTCATTAGACATGGATTCCAGCAGAGCCAGGGTAAAAGACGCTGTAGGTCCATATTGGGAGCATGCAGATTTTAATTTTCTTATCTGTTTAAAAGGTATAGGAGCATGGACTCTCATCATATTACCTTGTCCATCGGGTTGCTGCAGAACTGGAAAACTATCAAACTCAGATACGTCTTCTCCATTCTGCCTGATTTCTTGTAAAGAAGCTTGTAAAGCAGATACAGATGTTCGTACAGTGGACAAAGGGAAAGGTCCCCTTGCCTTCTGGGCCATTGAAACTGTAGCATTCCCAGAAGGAGGGCCTAAGCCTTCCACCAATGATGGAGTTGGAGTACGAGATTGAGCCTCATTTTCCCTAGTAGTTAATGCTCCAATTTTTCTCTTTATTTCCTCCAAGCCATACTAAAGTTTTTTTAATTTCTTTTTGCCAAGGCTTACGCTTTTTAACATGCATAGCCTGAATTGGAGGGTATCTCTCAGAATAGTGCTGATCTGGTTCTTCCTCCAACTCTGCAACCTCATTAGGTTGCAAGTCTTCCTCAAAGTCTCCTTCTGGTAAGAAATTATTGTCATCAGAAGGACAATACAACTCCTCTGGAGGAGCTGATGGTATAATAACATTTTCTCTTGAAGCCTGCCATCTTTCTAACCTCCTCTCTGAGCCTGAAAGTTTAGCTTTCTCAGTTTCCTGTTGCTTATACAGACTACCTTTAATTAAGTTCCATAAAGAAAACACTAAGCTAATGCCTTGTCCCATTTTTATTCTGTAATTTACTCACCGCAACCTTTCTATTTAATGCGAGCTCGCCAGCCAAACAGCGGTGTCCTTCACGGGTTCCCTGTATCTCAAGTCCCACGTCCGGGCGCCAATCTGCTGGGGCCAGCCGGGCAGAGTCGAACGGTTCTTGAGTTGGGTGTGAGGATTAAAATTAATAAAATAAACACACAGCACACAGGAAACTTTTTAAAGGTCCAGACTCGACAGCTTTTGCAAAAGGCAGACTGCTGCAGCAAGCAGTGCCAACAGCCAGTCTCAAGACTCTGTCTGCCTCCTCTGCCTTTTGACCACTTTTTTGAGTAGTTACTTTTTGCCAGTAAAACATCTCAGAACAATAGGTTAATTTGCACAAGGAGCCTGAGGAAGAGGTGTAACCCTCACAAGCTATCCCACCTGTTGTCACAAACAAAAGGAGATGGACTTACAAGTTCTCCTCTGCCATTAGTAAAGGCCTCCAAAAAGCCATCTCTCTGCCGAGATTTAAATATCAAAGCAGGTCGCTGAGTTACAGCTCCCAACAACCAGAGAACTCCTTCAGCTGATAAACATCTTCAGCAAAGTGGCAGGATACAAAATAAACTCAAAAAAATCAGAAGCCCTCCTGTATTCCAAAAACAAAAAGGCTGAGAAAGAAATTAGGGAAACAACACCCTTCACAATAGCCACTAATAACATAAAGTACCATGGGGTGACTCTAACCAAGCAAGTGAAAGACTTGTTTGAGAAAAACTTCAGGTCTCTGAAGAAAGAAATTGAAGAAGATATCAGAAGATGGAAAGATCTCCCGTGCTCATGGATTGGTAGGATTAACATTGTGAAAATGGCCATCCTGCCAAAAGCAATCTACAGATTCAATGCAATTCCCATCAAAATACCAACTCAATTCTTTACAGACCCTGAAAAAAAGATTCTCAGCTTCATATGGAGAAACAAAAAACCCAGAATCTCCAAAACAATCCTGTACAACAACAGATCATCTGGAGGTATCTCCATCCCCGATCTCAAGCTGTACTACAGGGCAACAGTAATAAACACTGCATGGTATTGGCATAGAAACAGAAAGGAGGATCAATGGAACTGCACAGAAGACCCAGAAATAAACCCACACACCTATGAATACTCGATATTTGACAAAGAAGCCAAAACCATTCAATGGAAAAAAGACAGGATCTTCAACAAATGGTGTTGGACCAACTGGATGTCTACATGCAGAAATGTGAAAATAGATCCATATTTATCACCCTGCACAAAACTAAAGTCGAAGTGGATCAAGGACCTCAACATAAAACCAGATCCTCTAAATCAGTTGGAAAAAAAAGTGGGGAACAGCCTAGAACTCATTGGCACGGGAGACAACTTCCTGAACAGAACACCAACAGCACAGGCTCTAAGAGCAACAATCAATAAATGGGACCTCATGAAACGGAAAAGCTTCTGTAAAGCAAAAGACACCATCATCAAAACAAAACGTCTGCCTGCAGATTGGGAAAGAATTTTCACCAACCCTTTATCTGACAGAGGACTAATATCCAGTATATATAAAGAACTAAAGAAGCAGAAAAGCAACAAACCAAGTAATCCAATTAAAAAATAGGGAAGGGAGCTAAACAGAGAATTCTCGATAGAGGAACATCGAATGGCAGAGAAACACTTAAAGAAATGTTCAACCTCATTAGCCATTAGGGAAATGCAAATCAAAACGACCCTGAGATTTCACCTTACACCCATCAGAATGGTCAAGATCAAAAACTCAAGTGACAACACATGCTGGAGAGGTTGTGGTGAAAGGGGAACCCTCCTCCATTGCTGGTGGGAATGTAAACTGGTACAACCACTTTGGAAGTCAATCTGTAGCTTTCTCAGACAATTAGGAGTAGTGCTACCTCAAGACCCAGCAATACCACTGCTAGTTATATACCCAAAATTTGCTCAAATACACAACAAGGACATTTGTTCAACCATGTTTATAGCAGCTTTATTTGTAATAGCCAGAACCTGGAAACAACCCAGATGTTCATCAATGGAGGAATGGATACAGAAATTGTGGTATTTTTACACAATGGAATACTACTCAGCAATCAAAAAGGAGGAAATCATGAAATTTGCAGGCAAATGGTGGAATCTAGAAAAGATCATTCTGAGTGAAGTATCCCAGAAGGAGAAAGACAAACATGGTATATACTCGCTTATATAGACCTACAAGATATGATAAACATAATGAAATCTATACACCTAAGGAAGATAATCAAGAAAGCCGACACGGGCGAAGATGATCAATCCTCATTTAGAAAGACAAATAGGATGTGCATTGAATGTATGACAGGAGTCTACCGAAAAAGGCATATGAAAGACAGTGTTTCAAAGCAGTGTTTCAAAGCAGACACTAAGACGCATAACCAAACCCTCGGCAGAGTGCAGGGAATCATATGAAAGAAGGGGAGTTAGTATGATATGGAAAGGATAGGAGCTCTACAAGGACCAAATATATCCGGGCACAGGGTCTTTTCTGAGACTGACACTCAACTAAGGACAATCTATGGATATAACCTAGAACTTCTGCTCGGATGTGGCTCGTGGTAGCTCAGTAACCAAGTAGTTTTCAAAGTACGGGGAACAAGGACTATTTCTAACAGGATCTCAAGGGCAGGTTCTTTGACCTCCCCATCCCCTCCAGGGGAGGAGCAGTCCTGTTAGGCCTTAGAGGAGGACTTTGCAGCCAGCCCTGAAGATACCTGATAAAACAGGGTCATATTAAAGGGGAGGAGGTCCTCCCCTATCAGTGGACTTGGAAAGGGGCAGGGAGGGAGTGTGGGGTTGGGGAGGGAATGAGGGAGCAGGATACAGCTGGGACACAGAGTTAACAAAATGTAACTAATAAGAAAAATTAAAAAAAAAAGAACCAACTGCATAACAGAACAGTATAGAGCAATTTTAAACTGTGCTTGAACTATTCTGGCCTCACCAAACCTATTCGGCCAGAAAGAAACAGCATTAATCCGTTCATTCAAAAACTGGCAGTCAGGCACACACTTCAATCAGCCTGTTAATCTGAATAGACCTTTACAAACCAGGGCTGAATCACACATAGTGCATGATGCAAAAGCACAACCTTGAATTCTATAAATATGTATATACTTACATATATATACATATAATCCATAAAGACATTATTATAAATTACCTGATAACGTTCAAAATGTTTCATAGCCTTAAACACAGTTTTAGAAGAAACCTGTTTATGTAATATCAAAATAAAGTACCCATTTTTAGGAGTGAAGTCAAAAAGCATAACCATAATATTTAAAGTCAAAACCAGGGGGAATCCAAGATGGCAGTGTCGAAAGGAAATTGTTTCTGATGAGCAGGACAGCAGTGACTACACAGCAACCAATAGACTGAATTCTGGGCCCTAAAACACCAGCGATTGTATTTCCCAGGTGAGAGGAAACCCCACGGTGTGGGAATCAATCGGGTCCATTCTCAGGTCACCCAGCTAAAGCCCAGAAGAGTTCCAGGGTCCCAGCAGGCACTCAGCTGCCAGTCCAGTGAAATATACCTGCATCTGTAATCACCATCCCAGATTGAACTGTGAACCCCTCAACACCAGAGTCTGGGATTTCCAGTCAAGAAAAAAAAAAAAAACAAAACATGGTAAAGGAAGCAAGAACCGACCTCATGTCACCCAGGCAATCCCTGATAAAGATTCTGGGCTCTGGCAGGTGCTCAGCCAAAAGCCCAGAGATAGGCCTGTGTACTCCACTCATCATCCAAGACATAACTGTTGGCTGTGGGGCACCAGAGACTGGGTTTCTCTGTCAGGAGGAAACACCAAGGTGAGGGAAACAGCAGGTCCAACCTCAGGGCACTCAGCCAACCCCCAAAAAATGTCTTGGGAAAAGTTCCTGGGTTCCTGCAGGTGCCCAGTTGCCAGTATAGACCACTTGCCTGTGCCTATGTGCTCTACTCACCATCCCAGACTGAACTGTGAACCTCAAAACACCACACAGACTTGTTCTCCCTCTTAGGAGGAAATCCCATGGTGGGGGAAACATCAGGTCCGACCTCAGGACACACAGCTCCAGAAAAGTTTCTGTGCTCCCAGCCTCTGCTATGTGCAGGTTCCTGGGAGACAGGCTCCAGGCTCTAGCCTCAAGCTGCATGCATGAGTGCTACGCTCACCTCCCACTGTTTACCACTTGGATACTGGGGCACAGAACTCCATGTTAAGACCTACAGAAGACTGGGATCAGCCCCAGACACTGCACCAAGGCGCAACCTGTCTTCCCTAGCTAAACTGATCAAAACGCAAGGCTCCCTGCTTCTTCAAGAGGGCTGTGCCCAGAAAACAATGCAAAAATAGCAGCAGCAGCCCACTAAATTAAGAATAAGAAACCCAGGTGAAGGGCAGCTGTCTCCAGGACTTCTCCTGGTGAGAGGAGAGCCCCCCCCAACTACCAACAACTACAGGTACCACACAGGTCCATAAACTTGAGGTGAGCTGTGGCAATTCCTGAGAAGCACCAGCCATCCTGTGACCATACCCAAAAAGTTGAGGAGACCTCCTTCAGGAACAACGATCTTCCTATCAAGGGGATTCTCCCCACCCCAGGATTCCAGGAAGTACCAGAAACTAACAGCCAAAATCTGACACAGCCCAATGGGTTGAAGCCAGTGTAAAAGCACAACCAACAAAACTCAAAGTAATATGACATCTTCAGAACCCAGTTATCAAGGGGCAAGCAGCCCTGGACACCTTATCATAAGTGAAATCCAAGAAGATGACCTTTTACTTAAGCTCTAAGCTTATGAATAGGATTAAGGAGGAAACAAATAAAATATGTAAAGAATTAGAGGGGGTAAAGTCAAACAGGTTATGGCCATTCATAAAGAAATAGAAGAAGATAAAGTCAAACAGATTATGGTCATCTGTAAAGAAATGGAGGAAGAAAAAGTTAAACAGAGTATGGCCATCCACAAAGAAATACAGGAAGTTGCAGCCAAACAGTTTGTGGTCTTCAGAGAGCAAATAATTAAATCAAAGTCCAAGAGGGTTCCCTTGTAATGGGACCAGGGACTGTCTCTGACATGATTTCTGTGGCTGGTTCTTTGATCACTTCCACCTGAGAGGGGAGCAGCCTTACCAGTCCACAGAGAAAGAAAATGAAGCCAGTCTTGATGAGACCTGATAGACAGGGTCAGATGGAAGGGGAGGAGAATCTCTCCTATCATTGGACTGGGATATGGCAAAGTAGAAGAAGAGAGAGGGAGGGTGGGATTGGGAGGGGATGGGGTGGGGGTTACAGCTGGAATACAAAGTGAATAAATGGTAATTAATAAAAATAAAATAAAATTTAAAAAAATTAAAGAAACGGGAATGTTCAAATAAACAGGTGAAGGAATTGAAGGAAAAACAGGAAAATACAGTCACATAGGTGAAGGAAAACAACAAAACAGTTCAAGATCAGAAGATATTTAGAAAAATTAAAGAAAACACAAATGGAGGAAATCATGGAGAGGAAGGATGTAGGAAAGAAAACAGGAACTATAAAGGTAAGCATAAGGAACAAATTATAAGAGATGGAAGAATCTCGGGTGTATAAGACAAAATGGAAGAATTCGATGTACCCATTAAAGAAATGTTAAATCAAAAAATTTCTAACACAAACCATGCAAAAAATCCAGACAACATGAAAAGACAAAACCCAAGAATTATAGGAATAGAGGAAAAATAATTTTCACATCTCCAAGTCCCAGGAAATATTTTCATCAAACTGTTGTGTTACGACATTATTATTTACTATTGCTATATCTTTTAGTAAAGCTGTGGTTATTCCTAAACAGCTGTATAACCAAATCACAACACAGAGACTAGGATTTATTTAATTAACCTAGAACACAATGCTGAGCAATAGTTACTCCATCCTAAACTTCCCAGCCTGCATAGTTTCCTAGCATTCAGATTCACCCATTATACTTGCTTTTAGTAATATCTTAGGTCCGGTTCATTCTCCACATTGTTCCAAGACCTCTCCTCCAGCTTCTCCTCTCCCAGCTCTACTCCTCTTCTCCCTCCTACTTCTTTCTCTCCTCTCACTCTGAACCAGGATGTCCCACCCTATCCTCTCCATTGCTCAATATTGTGACTGGTTGTTTTAATTGACAAATTAGAGAACAAATGGTGGCATGGTTAAACAAACTTGAGACAAGTGATGCTTAGAATAAGTATCACAATGCAATGTCTGGATTGAAACCAGATAGTAGGGGAGACAAATCAGCATTTGAATGAACAAGGGTAAGGTGTATACATTCCAAAAGAACATTGCACCAACAAAACTCATAAAAGAAAATTTCCCAACTTAAAGGAGTGGCCTATAATCATAGAAGAGGCCTACAAAACACCTAATAAATTAGACCAGAAAAGAAAATCCTCCCACCACATAATAATCAAAACAGTAAGAATACAGAACAAAGAAAAGATACTAAATGCTGCTTCTGAAAAAATAAAAATAAAAAAAAAATAAAAGCTGCTTCTGATGGCAAACACATCAGAAGCACACCTGACTTCTCAACAGAGACTATGAAAGCCAGAAGGGCCTGGACAGATAGCATGCAGACCCTAAGAGAACATAGATGTCAGCCCAGGCTACCATACCCAGCAAAACTCTCAGTCCTCATAGATGGAGAAAACAAGATATTCAATGACAAAAACAAATTTAAACAATACCTACCCACAAATCCAGTGTTACAGAAGAATAAAACTCAGGAAAGCTAACTATAGTCAGGAAAACACAGGAAATAAACAACCTCACTACAGCAAAACTAAAAGTAGGCAAGCACGCAAACACACTACCACAGCCAACATCAAAATCAAAGGATCTAACAGGCACTGGTCATTAATCTCTCTCAACATCAATGGACTCAATTCTCCAACAAAAATACACAGACTAACAGAATGGATGCATAAACAAGACCCGAGAATCTGTTGCATACACACCTAAGTCACAAAGATAGAAATTACCTGAAAGTAAAGGGCTGGAATATGGTTTTCCAAGCAAATGGACCTTGGATAAGATGCTCAATCCTCTTTCAGAAAGGCAAATGGGATATAAATCGGAAGGAACAAGGTGAAAACAAGGAACAAGACAGGAGCCTATCACTGAGGGCATCTTAAAGATTCTAACCAGCAGGGTATTAAAGTGGATCCTGAGACTCATATCCAAACTTTGGGCAGAGTTCAGGGAATCTTATGAAAGAAGGGTGAGATAGCAAGACTAGGAAGGATCTGGAGCTCCACAAGGAGAACAGAACCAAAGAATCTGGGCACAGGGGTCTTTCCTGAGACTGATACTCCAACCAAGGAATATTCATGGAGATAATCTAGAACCCCTGCTCAGATGCAGCTTGTGATAGTTCAGTCTCCAAATGGGCTCCCTAGTAATGAGAACAGGGGCTGTCACTGACATGAACTCAGTGACTGGCTCTTTGATCACCTTCCCCTGGGGAGGGAGTTGGCAGGCTTACCAGGCCCCAGAGGAAGACTATGAATGACAGTCCTGGTGAGACCTGATAGGCTAGGGTCAGATTGAAGGGGAGGAGATCCTCCCCAATCAGTGGATGGGGGTAGAGGCATGGGAGGAGATGAGGGAGGGAAGGAGGGCGGGATTGGGAGATGATGAGGGTGGAGGATACAGTTGGGATACAAAGTGAATAACCTGTAATAAATAAAAAATTATATTAAACAATTTTTAAAGTCAAAACCAAACTTTACCAGTGCAAACAATCCAATCTCTAAAACCAATACCAATTTAAAATGAGACTTGTCTTCATTACGACTAAGAGGTTCCAAATTTCTTTCTTTCTTTGCTTTGCCCCATACCACGTGGCAATTTCAAGATGGTGGAGTCACATCACAAGCCATGGCAAGCCACATGACTGATATTTAAAAACATCTGTGCTTCTATAGATCTTACAAACATATATGCACATGTGTATGTTCTAAATAAGAGTTTGAGTTCAACCATTAAACATATCCAATAACTCTTAATCTATAACCAAGACATACAGAGCTTATTAACCATTTACGATCAGTCAGAGATGAACATGTAATGGCCATACATACATTTAAACAGACAGACAAACTTTTTCTTACTCCATCCAGCCATAATTTTAAGCACTTTGTCCCATCAGCCTGGGCAAGCTCGTGCAGCCAGCCCTGCCTTTGGCTGTTCTCTACTGGTCCTGCCCTGAGGCTTGTTCCCAGCGACCAGAGGTGCTCCAGCTTTTAGGATTGGGATCATGAGGCAGGGAAAGTCACCACTGTGCACAGCTGTTTGGTCATCTGCCTGCTGAGACCATCATAAGTAAACAAACAAACCCATAAAAGAACAACACCCCCCCCCACACACACAAATATATAACAGTACAATGAGTGCAAAAAGAAAAGAATAAAACCGAAGAAACAGTGGCCCTTCTGTCAATGGGCCCTTGAACCTGTTCCATTAAGGGTGGCCTGCCCTGAAATTGGGCTTCACCCAGCTGCACCAGATCTTGGAACAGCAGCCTGTCATTCTGCCAGACCACCTGATCTGAGGTTGTGGCTCCCTCGGCCGGTCACCTCTGCCACGATGAAGGTGCACTCAGAGGTGGCCACGAGCTGTCCAGGAGTGGTCCCAGACAATTTCATTACCTGCCTCACCCTCGCATCCCCACCCATGCCATGCCTGCTCTGAGCACCCGCCAATCCCAGGGAAAGGGAATGATGCAGGGGTGGAGGGGTCAGGAGGAAGAGGGAGGGATTAGAGGAAGTCTGTCTAATAATGTCCATTACAGTCCAATACAAAGATTCACAAACACAAGGAACAAAATAGAAAGACAGCCATGAACAAAGTAGTGGTGTAGCCATTCCATGATTGGAAACAGAAATGGATCCAAAAGCTCAGACTCACAGACTCCCGCCATGGCTTCCCTGCCATGGAAGCCGAAAGCACAGAGGAGAGTAAAGAGTGGGATTCCACTTCCACCGAAAATGGAGGGTAAGAACTCAGTACATTGGCGGCACTTCCTGTTTCTGTGGGAGCAACCCACTTTCTAGGCCTATCAAACAGATTTGGAACCCCTGGTCCCTCACAGTGCTATTGGGTAGCCCGGTCTCCTCTGGGATCTGGGATATCTTCCAGATTCTCCATGGACACAGTCTGCCAGCTCATCAACTGCCACCGCTCCCTGGCTACCCACTGTGTACCACCTTGTACCAAAACAAAAGCATTTACCTGGGGTTCCGACCCTTTAGCTTGGGGTTCCTGGGAGGTCTTGGGGGGAGGTCTTGGGGATCCCAGTGAGACTCCAAGTATGTTGTGCCAGATTCATGAGACCCCAAAAGACCACCAGGAGTCCAGTCCGTTGGAAAACACATGAAAATGTTTTTATTACAAGCTATAGCTTGGGCTCACACACCCTCACTGCTATAGCAGTTGAGCTCAGAGAGCCTCGTGCTCAGGTTAAGTGGTTGATTTAAAGAGTCTAGTCCCTCCCTGCACATCCAAAGCAGGGAAATTGCTGCCTGGCAAGCATCTATTGGTGGAAACACAAAGGACAATATTGCATTTTGAATTAATTGGCTATAAGAAGTTTCCCAAACCATTAATGGTCTGGCTTCCCTTGTTTGGCTGCCCTAGAGCAGAGGGGTTATCTGGGCTGGTTTCCTAACAACTGTATCTCTAGTGGGCAGGAAAAGAATGCAGTAAGCCTGGTTCCTCCCATGCCTTCCTAGGTGGCTAGGCATGTTTCCACCTGTCTGGCTTTTGTGCAGGCTTGTACTTTAAACTTTAATTCAATAACTCAAAAAAACTATTTTTTAATTCTTTGGTCTCTCATTCTTACATTATTGCCATGAGAGCTGCCAACGGAGAAAAGTAATTAGTAGTCCTAACCAATTATAAAGTCTGTTAATCACAGCAATGGTCAACTTGGCAAGATAACCCCAATGGTGCCACAGTGGCACTTTTATCTTGAAAACAGCTGCCTAATTGGACTTAAGGTCTGTTCAATGGAAGGAATTTATGCCTAGTAATGTAAACACAACAAACTACCTATGGCTGGAGAGGTCATGGACCGTAGATGAGAACCTAGTACTGTCAATTTTCTAATCCAATATAATTTCTAACTATATGCTCAATGCTTATTGTTATACATAGGTAAGTAGTAATGTCACCCTTCTTCAAAGAAGCTTCTTTTTGCAACAGATGGAGATACTACAGAGAGCCATAACTGGTCAAAATGCAGAGAATGAATGACCATGAGGTGGGCAGCTCCAACTGATAAAAAAAAAAAAAATGCAACCCCTACCCTAAAGACACAAGAAAAAAATTACAGAAAAGGGGACAGAAAGATTATAAGAGCCAGAGAACCAGTATGCCCTGTTAGTGTCTTCTAGCTATGACAAAAAAAAAAAAAAAAAAAAAAAAAAAAAAAAAAAAAAAAAAAGCTGTGCCCATGAAAAGTCAATTATACAGTTGCCTAAAGAAGACAGGCATAATGACAATGCCAGCTGACATAACAATGTGTGTTAGGAAAATTTCACAAGGTCCCACCCCTATATGAAGAGCTATAAGGCAATCAATGGTTATTGAAAGAGGCTATATTAGTTACTTGTTCCTGGTGACATACTTTCTCCAGCAAGGCTAAACCTCCCTACAAAGTACCACAATTGGAGACCAAGTGTTCAAATACCCGGCGGGGGAGCATTCTCATTCAAACCATTACAGAAGACTGTTTTCTCTAGGGACAAGATTACCTGGTACCAAGTGGTCAGTCCTAAACACATGTATGTACAATTGACACTAAATAGACACAGTAGATTTTGTCTATGTGTGTACATTTACATATATATGCCTATATATATATATATATATGCCTTTACATATATATGCCTATATATGTAATAATATAATTGAATAAGAGGTTATAAATTTTAGCGGGAGTGGAGAACTTAGATGACAAAGAGCTAGAAATGACGTAAATATAATAGTCATGTATGAAATCCTCAAAACATTAAAAATTTAAATTTAAGATGTTGTACATATAAAATATCATTTTGGTTGAAAAAGATTAAGGAGAAATCCAAGTACTTTTAGATGAGAAAAGATTTTTGTATGATGATTTTATAATAAAGATAAAGTATCATTCCAAAATGAAACTAAAGTAAGATTAAGAAAAAAACAAAATGTTTAAGTATGTCACAAGAAGATTTATGAAAGTTACAACTTAAAAATAGTATTGGTTTGCAAAAACTTGTTTAAAGAGCAGATATTTTATGTTTTGTCAAATAATTGATTATAGTTTCTCCTGTGTTTATCAGGCTTCTAATTAAAAAAAAAATCTATCTTTGTCAAAATTTGTATGTCACACAACAGGTAAAATTTAAGCCGCATTTTGTTCTTCAGTACTGATAGAACTGAGCTTTTGAGTGTTCAATAGATATACCCAGAGATTAAAAAGAATGCACTATTTTGGCCTTTTCTTCCAGACCGGCAAGGTCTCAAGTGATGATGGAACACCTCTAAAAGTTTCTTCTAGCTCTGGGAAGTCACTTGTCCTCTTGATTAGTGGAACCATGGAGATGCCAGAGTCGAACCCTAACCAATGTACATTCTACAAAAGGAAATTGTCTGTATGCTTCCAAGGGAAGTTGCATGGTTAGCAAAATCCTGGTTTACTCCAGCAGATGGCACAACTGGTCGAGGGAAACCAAAGGAGTAATGGGCATTTGCCTAGGTTCTTAAAAGTCACCCCTAAAGATCTTCAAAAGACCTTAAAAGTTAAAAAAAAAAAAGTTGAGGATAGTGAACATATAAGGTTATTATATAATTCAATGCTGATTTCTGTAGTGTCCCCCCCTCCCAAGTGTGGTTGCAATCCTTGTTCTGAGAATCTCCTGTCTCAATGTTGTATAAACAATGCTCCCTAATTGTCCCCTGATATGTCAATAAAGCAGTTTACAGCCAGGGGAGAGAATAGGGCTGGACTTCCTGCCAGCCAGGAGAGAAGGAGTTAGAGGAGGAAGTAGGGGATTCAGCTATGGGAAAGGTCCAAGAGCCATCAGAGGAGAAGGAGCTGGAGCAGGTTGTACAATAGGAGGAAAGCAAATTAGCTTAGAGGGTTAAAAATAAAGCAATAACTGCTCAGTTCTTGTGTTGTGAAGCTTGTTAAAATAATATAAAATATAATGTCAATTATTTGTGTGATGGCAAGGTTAAGAAATAAACTGTGAAACAAATACAGTTTTATATAAAAATAACTGTAACAGGTTAGGATGGGTCATTGGTTCTGACTTTCTGCTTTTCTTTCTTTTTTTTCTTTCTCTCTCTCTGTTTTTTTATTTTTTAACTTTTATTAATTACACTTTATTCATTTTGTATCCCCCCATAAGTGCCTCCCTCCTCCCCTCCCAGTCCCACCCTCCCTCCCCTTTCCTCATGAATGCCCCTCCCCAAGTCCACTGATAGGGGAGGTCCTCCTCTCCTTCTTCCTGATCTTAGTCTATCAGTTCTCATCAGAAGTGGCTGACTTCCTGCTTTTCAAGAGGACCTAAGTTTGGTTCCTAGTACCTGAGTTGGGTGGCTCTCAACCATCTGTTCTCCAGAGGATCTGATGTCATTGTCCTTTGCAGTTATGTGCACTCAGATACACATAGCTATACATATGCGCACATGCATGTATACACACACACCCACACTTAAAAATAATAAAAATTAATCTTTAAAATCTGGTTGTGTTTTTGTTACCTTGAAAGATCCATAGTCCAACAAAAATGACTGGTAATAATGCAGAATAGAAAGCTAGACTGCTTTTTTTCTGACATCTTAGTGAGGCTGCAGTGGTTGTTGCCACTCTTTGAGCTTTGCCATGCCGCCTAAGGATGACAAGAAGAAGAAGGATGCCGGAAAGTCAGCCAAAAAAGACAAAGATCCAGTAAATAAGTTTGGTGGCAAGGCCAAAAAGATGTGGTAAAAGGTAAAGTTCTGGAGAAGCTCAACAATCTAGTCCTGTTTGACAAAGCCACATATGACAAATTGTGTAAGAAAGTTCCCAACTATAAGCTTATTACTCCAGCTGGGGTCTCTGAGAGACTGAAGATTTGCCATTCCTCTGTCAGGGCAGCCCTTCAGGAGGTACTTAGTAAAGGACATAGCAAGCTGGTTTCAAAGCACAGAGCTCAAGTAATTTACACTAGAGACACAAAGGGTGTGGAGATGCCCCAGCTACTGGTGAAGATGCATGAACAGGTTCAAATAGCTGTGCATTTGGAGAAATAAAACTTTATTAAATAAAAAAGTGCTAGACTAGATTTGCAAAGGACAAACAATGATTCATCCCTTACAAGCCTGTGGGTTAAACCCTGAGTATGGGTAACTTACATGTCAAGTAGAACAATCACAGCCACATCTGCTAAAATAGAAAAATAAGTTCTACTTCTAAATGTATCAGTAGTTGTAACTTTCCTTTATGTTTTGGTTCTACTTGCTTTTCTTTGGCACTACTAGTCCTCTGTGTTACAAACTCATGCCACCTTCCTTTTAATCTATCCCACCATTGGATTCCTCCTTGAAGTTGTCATCTTGCATCTTGCAACATATATAGCAGCTCAAGACCTCGCATTTTGTATCCCAATGGCAAGAATTTGCCCTCAGAGGCTCTCGTGGACCTACACTCATTGGTTCATTGGTATCCTTTGCCACAATGCCTGCACGTCCTTGGAAACCTAGGCATTCTTTCTGTTTGATATTTAGGAAAACCATTCCTCTTAGAAAAGACGCATTCACTGTTTTTTTTTTTAGCAAAAAGTAACCTGTTTCTCACAATTAATCACTGGGCATTTTGAGATATGAGACCTTTAGTAGTTTGGTCACGGTTTCTTTGTAAATGACTGAATTTCCTACAATTGAAGCACCTGGCATTTTGATATAAGAGACATTTTGCTTTCCTATTTTGACCATTTTTTGTTGTTGTTGTTGTTGTTTTTGTGTCTCGGATCCCTCCCTTTCAAACAGCAATTTTTCCAACTGCTCAGCCATTCTCCTAATCCTTTTTTGAGACAAATTATATAAAGAGGAGAAAAAAAGAAAAAAGAAAGAAAATTTCCTCTGGAAGCAAAGCAGGGGATAGCCCAGCAGAAGCAGCTGCAATAAACCTTTTGTGGACATCTTGAAACAAAATATTCATCACTTCTTCCCCTTCCATTTCTTGTGGCATTTGAAACCAGATTTCTTACTCTTCCTAGTCCTACATTGAGCTCCACTTTTAGCCAGTCTTTGCTACTTTGTGGGTTCATTTGTCACTCTTCCACACTTCCCTATCCTTATTCCAACCCCTTAATGTTAGGTAAGAGAAAAGGAGGGATAGAAGGAGAAAAGGGCATGGTTATCATTAGACCACTTTTTGCTCATTTTAGGGATATCAAGTTTCTTGGGGCAAGTTTGATCTTCAAAGTCAGGATCTCTAGATGGCATCCACAACTTTTCATTTCCTGTGGAAACATAAGCAAACCCTTGTCCCTAATGCAAAACGTTTACAGGCTTCCATTCTGATGTTAACACATCATTATAGTATATGGTCTGATTTAATTCAACCGTTTTTTTTTCTATAATCCATTGTCTCTCAGATGCTGTTGTTCCTTTTTCATTAACATTTCTGTGTTTTTTTTTTAAAAAAAAACAAAATTCTCACTACAAATAATCATTAATATATTTTTGTTTTTCTCTTTTTATACAATCTGAGGCATCAAACCTTTGAAACATGCTTTTTAAAGATGACTCTCCTGGGACAAGCATAGCTGTGGCTTTTCTGGCTCTTGTGCGTTTGGGGGTTATTGGTTGATATAATCATGTTACTGTTGCTTAAACCTTGCATTTTTTTAATCTTGAATTTGTGTTTTCTAAGATACATGATAGTTTCAAATTAAGATCCTTAAGAGACAAGAATTACACCAAACTCCTACTACAAGAAATCTAGAATCTCCTCTCCAATCAATAGGTAAAAGTAAAAAGAAAGTTCTATGTTCTTTTTAGGCAGAAATTATACCTCTTATCAGCAGGGAAGAAGTTATAAAAGAACAGAAATCTCTTCCACTCTGAGCTGCATGTAACGAATGCATTACTCACAAGAAAATACTCATCATACACCAAAAAATGGAGGGACATAGGTGCTGTGTAAATAACCTGTAAAAGGTCACAACCCACATGGTATAAGGCTTTGGAGTACCTTTCTTATGCTCATCACTCTCACGATTTTTCACCAGAGTATCTTTTTCTTTCTTGATATCCCCCTCTTTTTATCACTATTCATGTGTTCCTGGCCTAATTGGTTGCAGAACACAAAGACCTAGAAATTCATCAGGTACCCTCCAAAGTCAGTATACATCTAGAAGAACATGGTATCAATTACTCTGGCTGCTTCTGTTGCAGTAGAGGCACAAAATTAGAACTAAATAGAACACTGTTCTAATCTTATTTAAAAGTTTCAAAATAAGCCCTGAAAGTTTCAAAGTGCTTCCAAGTGATTTAACTCCATTCTTGAACCAACCTAAGAATATTTATAGAAATAAAACAATATCCAGACCAACTGCTTTCTGGTTGTTTTTTAAGGCCTATTCCCCAGGAAGAAATAAATGCACGCTCACTATTGTAAATTAGACCTAGAACCCATAACTGCAGAGATCACAGGCCGTAGTAGTGAATCTACTACTAATATTCTGCTACATAAGAATAGCATTAAATGGTTCTCTAAATTCATATTTATACTGATAGTTTAATGCAGATTTCAGAATTCATCAGAGAAGTTTCTTTGTATAGTGGATGGTAGTCAAGTGGAAACTTGGCATTAATCAAAGTAGAGAGAATAGTGTTAATGGAGCACTTAGCCACAAATAAAATATCTTACATCTCTCTGATACTTAGGGTCAGGAACCATCCCAGAAGAGAGGATGGAAAGATTGGAAGAATAGAGGTCCAGAAGGACCAGAGAGAAACTGTCTTTTGGGCATAACAGGATTGCTGAATTCCACAATCACAACAGCTGTGGTTGCTTGCACAAGAATTATAGAAGATCAAGCCAGTCAACACTAAAGGTGGGGTTATGGAGGTGTTCATGAGTCCCCAGTCCTGAGGAGTTATCTGCAGTTGTTCCAAGTTTGTGTTGGGTCTAAGTATTTTTCTAGGGTAGTCTGTAAGGTCTTTTTGTATAAAATCATATCATTTGAAAATAGAAACAACTTCTTTTTTGTATATCTCTTATTTTCTGTTTTTGTTTTGTTTTGTTTTGTTTTCAAGACAAGGTTTCTCTGTTTAACCACCCTGGCTGTCCTGGAACTTGCTATGTAGACCAGACTGGCCTTGAACTCACAGATTTCTACCTTCCTCTACATCCCAAGTGTTGGGATTGGTCCTGATTTTAAAAGAAATACACTTAATTTTCCCCATTCAGTATAATGTTGGCCATAGAGCTGTCATATATAGACTTTATTATTGAGGTATGGTATACTATTGAGATTGAGGTATGCCCCATCTCTTTCGATTTTATTCATCATTTGAATCATAAAAGGATGATCTTTTTCAAAGGCCTTTTTATGCATCTATTGAAATGACTGTGTTTTTTTTGTCATTGATTCTGTTTATATGCTATATTACACTGATCGATTTTTACTTATTGCATTATTCTTGCATTCCTAGAATAAATACAACATGATCATAATAGAGTATTTTTTACAAATGTGTTGTTGAATTCAGTATGCTTTTAAATTTTTATTTATTATGTGTATGGGTGTTTTGCATGCATATATTAAATGTACACTATGTGCATGCCCAGTGGAGGTCAAAAGAGGGTATCAAATATACTAAAATTGGTGTTACAGTCATAAGCTGCCATACAAAAGTTGACAATTGATACCAGACTGGTCCTTTGGAAGAGTAAGAGGTCTTAACTGATGAGCCATCTCTCCAGCCCCAATATGTATTTTTTCAATTTTAAAATTACATTTCATTTATTTTTCTGTGTTTATATGTATATATGTGTGTGTGTTGTCTATGTTACAGTGTGCATATGGAGCTAAGAGGACAACTTGTAAGAGAAAGGTCTCTCCTTCTACCTTATAGATCCCAGGGACTGAACTCAGGTCATCAAGATTTCTGCCAAACATCTTTACCTGATGAGCTACAATCTCACTTGCCCTCAGTATGTGTTTTTGTTTTTGTTTGTTTGTTTGTTTGTTTTGAGGACTTTTGAATAAGCAAAATGACCTACAATTTTGTTTTTTCTTTTTCATTTTGGTTGTATCCTAATCTGGAATCAATATAATAGTGGCTTCCTATAATAGGTTTGGGTTGTTTATAGCCCTTAGTTCAATTTTGGTAAGTCATATGTGTCTAGCAAGTTATTCATTTCTTCTAGATTTTTCCAATTTATTAGGAGATATGATTTCATAATATCACCTAATGACAGTTGAATTCAATGTTACCTACTTATTGTAACATCCCTCTTTCATCTCTAATTCTATTACCTTGGGTCTGTGTGTGTGTGTGTGTGTGTGTGTGTATGAGTGTAAGTGTGTGTGTGTGTATGTCCCTCTATCTCTGGCTAATCTGCCTAAGCGTTTGTCATTTATTTCTTTAAAAAACCAACAGTGTTCAGTCAAATTTTGTATTATTCTTTAGTCTCCAGTTCCCAAATTTACTCTGATTTTTATTCTTTCTTTAGTAATTTTGTGCTTAACTTGTTCTTGATCATTATGTTATTTAGTTAAGACATCTTTACAATTTTTATTTATTTGTTTATTTATTCATTTATATTTATTTGTTTTTTTTTTCAGGGGCTCTATATAGCTCTGGCTGCTCTGGAACATGCTAAGTAGACCAAGCTGGCCTCAAACTCACAGAAATCCAGCTGCCTCTGCTTCTGGACTTCTGGGACAAAAGGTGTCCACCATCAGACCTAGCAAAACCTCTCTGAGTTTTTGAATGTTAGCATTCAAGATAATAAACTTCCACCTAGAATTGTTTTGCTGTCTTCTTTTTCTTCTGTAGTATTTTTATTTTCCTATGATACCAGGTTATAAATTTATCCTCTGATTTGTTCAAGAGGCCACTGACCATTCAAATATGTGTTGCTTATTTGTCATATATTTGTATCATCTTAGTTTCTGTTCTTTTTTATTTCTAGTTTTATTCCATTATAATATGACAAGATAGTAGAAATGCGTTTTTATTTATTAAGATTTAATTTTTAGTCTAAAAGGTGAACTATTTAAAAGGATGTCCCAAAGGTTGTGAGGAAAAACACATGTTCTGCAGCTTTTGGATAAATTTTTTTGTAGAATTCTATTAAATTAATTTGACTTATGGAATAGCTTAATTATAAAGTTTCTTTGTTGACTTTCTTGTAGGCAATATTTTTAAAACACCTACTCTATTTAATGTTTTTAACTGCCTTTACCTCGCTTCCAACCCCCTGACCTTAGGTAGGAGATTAGTAGGGAAAAGGGTTGTAGACCCCTTTTATCTCCTTCCTGCTGGTAAGGGTTGATGGTCCTTTGGAGATTACCAAACTCAGTTGTCAGGATACCAGCAATCTAGTCAAACAGCAAAGTAGCAACTGCAACACGAATCAGCAGCATCGAAACGATTCAGTAGAAATGACTCCACTCTGCCCAAATGGCAAACTCTGCCAAAGCAGCAGCATCAGTTCTCCAGAAGCAGTTCTCTCTGCAAAGACCAGCAAAGAAAAGAATCGTTACAAAGCGCAGTAATGCAAACGCGTAGAGATGCAGAAAGCATTGTCTCACTGTCTGTGGGCTTCTATTTAACCCTTCTCAAAGTCCACTGGAGGATGTTTTGCAGCTCACAAAACCACACCCTTAACATGAGGTACCTTTCAGCTGATCAACATCAAACACCTTCTCATGGGGGCTGTTTTCCACAGGGGAAAACCATTCCCACATCCAACACTTGGGACCAAAGCAAAAAATGTATTCACATGACACAACTGAGTTTCCAAAGAAACCAGAAACTTGCGTTTCAGTTTCTAGTTTTGGTAATCTGCCTACTCCTGAGAGTTTAAAGTCACCCACTATTATTGCATTTGTATTTATCTATCCCATTGTGTCCAGTGGTGTTGTGTTGCTGCTGTTTTATAAAATGAGGTTACAAAAACTTTTGGTGAATACATGTTTACAGTTGTCATATTGTTCTTGTTTGACTTTACCCTGTATTAAGATGTACTGAATAGTTTCTTTATCCTATATAATTTTGGCTTGATGTTTGCTTTTGGATTCCATTTACTTACAATATACTTTTTCTTCATTTTCTTCTAGTTTGTTTATGTCTTTGCCAATGTGGTGAATTTCTTGGAAATTGCCAACAGTTGGATCATAGTTTTTAATCCCATTAGATTGTACATCTAAGTTGGAGAGTTAAGAGCATTAACATTTAGGGTTATTATTTGAAGATAGATACTTATTTCTTCTTTATCTTAGAGCTTTGCTAGTTTACATTACAGAGTTTGTTTCTTAATTCTTACCTGTTTCTATTCTTCCGTTGACATTTATTCTGTCCTAAATTCACAGGCTTATATGTATTTTTCTCTTATGTGTACAGCATTCCTTTAAATGTCTAGCAATGCTAGCTGGGTTACAGATTGATTTACTTTATACACATCACAAAGGTCTTTATTTGTTCTTCAATTTTAAAGCCAATCTTGCAGCCAAGCTTTGTTAGCTGGTCGTTAGTCTAAGGGATTGAAATACATTGGTCCATGCTCTCCTGGCTTTTAAGGTTTCTGCTGAGAGGTTTGCTGCTATGCTGATAGCTTTGTTCTTGTAAGTTACTTGCCACTTCTCTCCTGAAGCTTTCAGTGTTCTTTGTTACATTTTGTCATTTTGAACATAACACAGCATGCCTATATGGGATTCTAGATTCCTCTTGTACTTAGATGTTCATTTCTTTCTTATATTTGATAAGTTTTCTTATAAATTTCATTGAAATTTGAAATAGGTTTTCTATGCCTTTATAGTTTGTATTTTGGTTCTCCATTCTGCACTACAGATTTGTAGGTTTGATCTTATGGTCCAAGATGGCTTAAATGTGGCTATGAGATTGCTGCACCCCCTTTTGCTACCCACATGTAACAATTGATCAATCCTTCTTCAAACTCTGGTATTTCTTCTTCTACCTGGTAAAGTATATTAGTGATGCTCTATAGCAGTGATTCTCAACCTGTGGGTCATGACCCCTCTGGGGTCAAATAACTCTTTCATAGCATATCAAATATCCTGCATATTACATTAGCAAAATTAGTTATAAAATAGCAACAGAAATAACTTCATGGTTGGTTGCAGCATTACAAAGGCAGAGCAGCACTGTTCTACATTGACATTTTTATTTGATTTATTGAGCTTCCTATTTTATGTGTTTTTTTTTTTTTAACTTCTTTCATCTGTTTGAATCCTCTTGGATGTCACTGATCAGATTTTAAAAGTATACTTTTTCTTTTTTTTTTTTTTTGGTCTGGCATTTTAACCAGTCAATTATCTTTGGGTTTAGTCATTGAAGAGTTATGAGCTTTTGGAAGAATCCTGAGGTCCCGCTTTTTCTCATTTCTTGTGTTGCTATGTTGTAATTTGCATATGTGTTGGATGAATATCTGGTTTTATATGTGGATCTTCTTAATGAGACAGTTTTTCTTGAGGGCTCAACATATTATACTACTCAGAAACAAGAAAACAATGCTATATTTAACAGCACCCCTGCTGTTGTGGGGTATCCACCAGAGAAGAATGGTCCATACATGGGTTTAAGCCAATAGAAAGTCTTTATTAACTATCTAGAGACTACACTGGGTATTCAGGATCCCAATGCAGCACTGAGCCTTTCTCAGAATGAACTTTTAAATGCAAAAAATCATGTTTTGGGTTGACATACTTTAGTTAACAAGAATGTTATCCAGAAAAAGAACTACAGAAGCCAAAAAGCAAGGTTAGTACATTTAGAGAATTTCATAGAACTATGTTTGGACTTTAATGAATTAGGTCTTTGTTTTTATTTTGGCTGGTGGTACTATCTATGTTCTGAGTTTTAGGGCCTGAATAGTTCCATCATGAAGTCCGTTGTGCTAAGGTCTGGGTACCTACTAAGATCTGGGGACCTGGTACGCTACCAAAATACATCAAACATAGAAATACAATAAAAAAACAAAGATAACTACCATAACACCAATAACCTCAGAGAAGTGGCAAAATTGTAGAACTTTAAGTATGAAGTTAAAATTTTACAAACTTATAATAAAAAATTAAATAAGGGGGCATTTATGGCTGGAAAGATGACTCAACAGTTAAGAGCATGCACTGCTTTTATGGAGGACCTGGAGTTTGGGTCCTTCAGCACCCACATGGATGTTCACAACCACCTTCAACTGTAGTTTCAGGGGATCTGAAGTCTTCTAGAATTCACAGGCTACTGCTAACACATGGTGTTAATTCATGTACATGAATTCCCACAAGCACACACATGTCACATGAAAAAAAAATAGGGGGCAGTGAGAAGGGGAAAAAAAACAAAGTTAAATAAAGAAAATGAAGAGAAACAAGAAAGATTCAGTGTTTGGTTATAAAGAGAAATTTATATAATAAAATTAGATAAATGTAGAAAGAGAAAAAAACAACATTTTAATAAAGCAATTAAAAATTATAGTAAAAAGAAAAAGTTTGGGGGTAAACCCCCAAAGAATTGGAGAAGCTTCTTTTGGTGTTATCTAATATTGGAATCTACCATGGAGGTGGTATGTGTACAGGGAGGGTAGTAGGTCACTGATAGAACCTATTGTAATTTCTGTCTGTTCCCATCATGCAGGATAGTGCTGTATTTTGGCTGAAGGATGGGCATTTAAGTGTATGTTGTCAGGAACAGGCTATATCAATATCCCTTCTCTCTGAACTAGGAGCTACTTTGCTTTAACAGGCTTTGCAACCTGTAGGAGAGGCAGGTTCCCATTCTTTCTAGCTCTCTCCAACTCTGCCCAGGAGTTGCAAACATCCATACTGCTGTTTGATCATGTGTCTGAGTGCATCAGAAACTGAGGGAAACAAACAGCACTGAATTTTCTGAATTTGAGAGCAAGGTCCAAGAAAACTGGGCACTTTCTGGCTCCTATCCAGTAGTAATGAAATGGTATGTGGAAATCAAGTAACAAATAGAAAACAGTGGGAATGCAGCCCTAGGCCTATGGAAGCCATAGACAGCAGGCTTGGAGTTTTGTCTCCAAGGTAATCCATAAGCAATAGGACTTCTCACCACAGAAGGCAACACCCCTGTGTGCCTTCCCCATCTGAGCTCCCTGTTGCTTCAACAACCATCCTCTCTAAAACATCTTCTTCCTTCCTGACTTGTGACTGTTCCTTGTTTTCAGGTCCCCAGAGTAGCTCAGTCTCAAATAGGTCTGCTCTCAAAATGGTGCCTAGCTATAGCACTTAGAAATGTGGGAAGCTTGTTTGGAGGTTCTAGCAGGGAGCACAGTGATTTTTATACCCTTGACTAAATTCTCTATTTGAGGAAGGTCGTCCTCTTCAAATGAGGGCACAGCTTTGGGAGGGATGAAAATGGAGCAGTGAGGGAGGAAAGTGACATCCGACTAGACAGCCAGATCAGCCAAATCAACCCTGGCAATCAATGGGGTGACAGGCAGTCAGATCGCCCTCATATCCATAACAAATGTGGGCCCATGGTGGCCCATAGTGACTGATGCACAGACCAAGGACCACGAATGGAGAGGGCCTAGACCCCCTGCTCAAATGTAATCTATAGGCAATTCACTCTCCACGGGGGTTCCCTACTTAGAGGAGCAGGGGTTATCTCTGATATGGACTCTGTTATCTGCTCTTTGATCACTTTCCCCTGGCAGGGCGGCCTTGCCAGGCCACAGAGGAAGAGGCTCCATGCAGTCCTGATGAGAGTTGATAGGCTGGGATCATATGGCAGGGGAGGAGGGCTACCCCTTTCTGAGAAATAGCAGAGGGGAATAAGGGGGAAGAGGAAGGGAGGGTGGGACCAGGAGGAGAGAAGGGAGGTGCCTACAATCTGGATATAAAGTGAATAAATTATAAACAATTTAAATAAAAAGAAATACAGAAGCACTTGAATGGCTTTTTTTTTTTTTAATATTCATTCATTCTTCCTTTTCTTCTTGTCTGTCTCTTTTTTGCTTTACACTTTATCTATGTAACCCTGGCTGGCCTGGAATTCACCCTGTGGTCCAGGCTGGCCTTGAACTCACAAAGATCCACTCTAGCACAATTTTATGAGAACCATTGTATCTAACATGAATTCTGGAGAGATGGTACCTAGGCTTTGAAGTGGCCTTTTGTCATTGACTGTTGTCTGAGATTTTATGGGGTTACTCTTTTGAAGGATTCTCAGAGCCTTTGTATAATTCAGTCTGGAGACATGCCTAGCATACCAACTGTTACATGGCTGAGAATTGCTTAAGGTGATGGTTCTTTCAAGACAAACTCTAGATCAGATAAGAGGTTTTGCTATGTGGACATTGACTTGCCAAAAGTGCCCTTTATATAACAACAGAGAGGCTCTGCTAAAAGTCCTTGAGAGGCTGATCCCCCTGCTGCTTGAGAATCTAAAACCATCCTTAATTGTCTCTATTTCTTCAATCATCCCACATAACCCAGAACACAGGCAACCCACCAGATTCTGCCTCCTGGCTGCTGGGTTCAGAATGGCTTTCTTTCCTCATATTGGCCTGGCAAATAGGAGTCACATCACACCAAATCTACCAAGTATATTGAAGTTTTAAGGAGAACTGGAGTTATCCTGTGTCTGCCAACCTAGCTTGTTTTTACAAAGAGTTGCCTGGCTTATCTAGTGGCTGCAACTTTCTCTTGTGCCAAGGGCATGTAAGAAGAGTTAAGGTTGTTACCTTGTTTTTTCTGTGCTGTTTCTCTAGGCTTCTTAAATCTGCCCTGCCACCTTTTTGATTCCTCATGTATTCCTCTCCTTGGAGTGCAGTCTCTCTTTTGTTACCCTGACACTTCTCATTCACTAAGTAACAGTCTTACACAGGCAGTATATAATGGAATTTTTTATGTTTATTGTAAGATTAAATCAAAAGGTATTAGAAAAAAAGGACTTTTTTTCATAGAACAGAAAGGAAAAATACATGTAAAAGGCAAGAAAAAGGTGTTTATTGAAAATATTAGCTGGGTATGATAGCATATGCCTGTAATCCAAGTATTTGGAAGGTGAAATCAGATCAGAATCAATGGATTAAAATCTGAAGTAAAATGTTGTCAGGGATAGAATGTTTGCATGATGACAAACATGACCCCAAATATTACTCAGAAAATTATGGTAGAAACATCTAGCCATTAATTTGTCAAACATGCCTATGTTCGCATGTGTGTATGGTTAGTCCACCATCTCCCTTTATTGTTCTCCATCTTATTTTTTCAAAGAGGTTTTCTCACTGAACCTGGAGTTCACTGATTGCTAGAGACACAGATGTATGTCTCTGTCAAGATTTTATGTAGGTGATGAAGGATCTCAACTTAGGTCTTTGTACTTGTTTAGCAAGCACCTACTGTACACATCCTTGCCTGTGCTATATTAAGTAGCTGATTATCAACAAACTATAAAGTGAGACATCTGACATAATGTGCTTCTTGATGTGACACAGTATCAGTGATACATTATCTGTGTTAAATACCAGCTAAACTAAATGATGCCATGAAGATATATGACACACAGGATGAACAGTTAATTGTTATGCACAAATGTCATGGGTCTTCAATAAACTCGTAAATGATTCAATGATAATGGAAAATTTAGATGTCCCTATCTGTAGAATGTGAGAAAGCAAATTTGAAATCCCAAAACAAATGTTTATCTGTTGCAGCCTGCTGTATAATTTTTCCTGAGAAAAGAACAAACACCTGTTCACCTCAGATGGGGTACTGATGGCTGACAAAAGAAATGATTCTACTCAAGCTTATCTTGATGAATTTACTGGGACTACTTAAAGGAGTGCAGGTGGCCAAAAGGCAGCTGACTCACTTGAAGGCCTATCTCAGCACAGGTGATAACTTCAGAAGGCAACATCCCTGCAATTCCTTAAACAATTTGGAGGCAGCTCCACTGAAAAGGCTCCACCCCTTGAGCAATTGTTTATTGCTCAAGTAATCTAGGTTCATGGCCTTAATTTTCTAACTTTCTAGAGCTTCTAGAACCTCTAAGTTTTCTTATCTTCCCAACTCCCAAGTCTTTATGAGCTCTTCCTTTCTCTCCAGAAGGGAATACTTCAATTCATAGCAAATAGCTACACAACGTACATCAAGTTCAAAAATGGTAAAATAATTTAGTCATTTTAGAGAATAGGCTGATGTTTACCTTTGGTGGAGTGTGGATGGACAAGGCAGCTTCTAGAATCTAGGGCATTGGTAATGTTCCATTTCTTTACATGATTGATAGCTTAAATGTGTGCTTGCTTTGTAGTAGTAACTCATCAAGGTGTACTCTATTTGTGTGCTTTATATACGTATGTTATCTAAGATATAAAAATTAAGATAATAAAAGGTCCAAACAAAAATTTAGCCTATCATGGCATATTTGAGGGAAGGTGCATGGGTAAAACTGTTACTAAAGAAAACAAAACAACAAAAAGCAAAAAGGCACTGGGTAGAAGTGGCAAAAAGCCTAAAAGGTTGGTTTCCTGGACTTCCTAGGCTCTGATTCATAGAACTTTCTTGCAGCTGATTGTCTTTTTCTGGAAATAAAGATTGGTCCATAAGGTAATTATAATTTTAATCCATGTACTATGAACTCAATTTGATTTAGTTATGACATACGGTACAATAATTTGCAGGCTGACCAATACAGGCCAGTTAGCCTAACCAAAACAGCAACCCTCCAATCCAGTGGAAACCCTGTCTCAAAGCAGTAAGAAAGTGATTGGGAAAGGTCTCAATGTGTGCAAAACACACACACACACCCTATGTGGAATTTGCATAAAACACTTGTACTCTCAAATCTTGGACAAATTATAGTCTTTAAATAAAAACTTCTAACTGCATGGTACTGGCATAGAAACAGACTGGTGGATCAATGGAATCGTACAGAAGACCCTGACATAAATCCACACACTTATGGATATCTGATTTTTGACAAAGATGCCAAAACCATTCAAAGAAAAAAAGACAGCATCTTCAACAAATGGTGCTGGTGTAACTGGATATCTACATGTAGAAAAATGCAAATAGATCCATACTTATCACCTTGCACAAAACTAAAGTCCAAGTGTATCAAAGACCTAAATATAAAACCAGACACACTAAACTGCTTAGAAGAAAAAGTGGGGGAAGAGCCTTGAACTCATTGGCACAGGAGACAACTTCCTGAACAGAACACCAACAGCACAGGCTCTAAGATCTACAATCAATAAATGGGACCTCATGAAACTGAAAAGCTTCTGTAAAGCAAAGGACACTGTCGTCAGAACAAAATGACAGCCTACAGATTGGGAAAGGATGTTCACCAACCCTATATCTGACAGAGGACTAATATCCAGGATATATAAAGAACTAAAGAAGTTAAACAGCAAAACATCAAGTAATCCAATTAAAAAAATGGAATACAGAGCTAAACAGAGAATTCTCAATAGAGGAATATCGAATGGCAGAGAAACCTTTAAAGAAATGTTCAACGTCCTTAAAAATCAGGGAAATGCAAATCGAAACAACCCTAAGATTCCACCTTATACCCATCAGAATGGCTAAGATCAAAAACTCAAGTGAAAACACATGCTGGAGAGGTTGTGAAGAAAGAGGAACCCTCCTCCACTGCTGGTGGGAATGTAAACTTGTACAACCACCCTGGAAAGCAATCTGGCACTTCCTCAGACAACTAGGAATAGCACTTCCTCAAGATCCAGCTACACCACTCTTAGGCATATACCCAAAAGAGGCTCAAGTACACAAAAAGGGTATTTGCTCAACCATGTTTGTAGCAGCCTTATTTGTAATAGCCAGAAGCTGGAAACAGCCCAGATGCCCGTCAGTGGAGGAATGGATGCACAAATTGTGGTATATCTACACAATGGAATATTACTCAGCAATAAAAAACAAGGAAATCATGAAATTTGCAGGTAAATGGTGGGATCTGGAAAAGATTATCCTGAGTGAGCTATTCCAGAAGCAGAAAGACACACAGTATACACTCACTCATACAGACACATAGGATAAACCTACTAAAATCTGTACACCTAAAGAAACTAATCCAAAGGGAGGACTCTTGCTAAAATGCTCAATTCCAATCCAGAAAGGCAAAGAGGATGGACATCAGAAGGAGAAAAGAGGGAACAAGTCAGGATCCTGACAGAGGACCTCTGAAAGGCTCTGCCCTACAGACTATCAATGCAGATGCTTAGACTTATGGGCAACCTTTGGGCAGACTGCAGAGAATCTTGGGAAAGAATAAGATCTGGAGAGGACAGGAACTCCACAAGGATAACAACAGAACCAAAAATTCTGAGCACAGGGATCTTTCCTGAGACTGATACATGGATATAACCTAAGACCCCTGCACAGATGGAACCCATAGTAGTTCAGTATCCAAGTGGGTTCCATTGTAATAGGAACAAGGACTGTCTCTGACATGAACTGATTGGCTGCTCTTTAATTACCTCCTCCTGAGGGGGAAGCAGCATTACCAGGCCACAGAAGAAGACAATGCAGCCACTCCTGATGAGACCTAATTGACTAGGGTCAGAAAGACGGAAAAGAAGACCTCCCCTATCAGTGGACTTGGGGAGGGGCATGCATGCAGAGGGTGGAGGAAGGGAGGGATTGGGAAGGGAGGAGGGAGGGAACCACAGGGGCGATACAAAGTGAATAAAGTGTAATTAATACAGAATTAAAAAAAAATCATTTTGACCTTAAAAAAAAAAAACTTCCGATGCATCAATATTACTCATGGATTCATTTTCTCTTCTAAATAAACATATTCAATATATTTGTGCATTTTGGCGTAGTGCATTATATTAAATATACCTTTTAAAAATCTATTTTGTTTTTAAATTGTGTTATGTGTGTGGACTAATATGTGAATACACATGCTTATGGAATCCTAAAAGACAGCAGATCTACTAGAACTGGAGTTATGGGCAGTTTTGAGTTGCCTGACATTAAATTCTCAGTGGACTTGGAAAGGGGCACGGTGGAGATGAGGGAGGGAGGGGCTGGGAGGGAATGAGGGATTGGGACACGGCTGGGATACAGAGTTAATAAAATGTAACTGATAAAAAATAATAATAATAAATAAAAAAATTTAAAGACATCTTGATCTTGGTCAAGAAAAATTCAAATAGGAAAGGTTCTTACTACAAAGAAAACAGTGGACTAAGCATTTGCCACAATTTACTTATATGGAAAGATAAGGTTAACACAGCACGTAATTCAGGGCTAAATGGAAGGAAATACTAAGTAAGCATAGTCCATGGTAGAAATACTGAAGTCACAACAGTGTTCTGATTTTCTTGTTCATTTTTTAAAAAACAAAAGACCACACAGAGGTCAGAGAACAACTTGAGGGAATGTTCTCTTCCCATCATGTTGAGTTTTGGAGATCAAACACATGCTGTCAGGGTTTACCTTCCTTTACCCACATCTTATCAGCCCTACAGTTTTAAGATTGGTGATCTGCTAGTCAACAAGGAGTAACAGCATAAACTCTTATCTGGAGGTCCTGGAAAGACCAAAACTCATCTATGTCTCTCAAAAGTAATACCTTTTCCAGCAATCAGGTTGTAACTTCACTGAAGTAGCTAAGGTAAATATTAACAATCAAATGGCAAACCAAGACCATCTGACTGATCCTTATCTTTGCTGCATGGTATGATTACTTTTTGCAAAAAACTCTAGCCTACCTCTGGTTAGCATGTTTTTTTTTTTTTTTTTTTTTGCTCATGTGTATACTGCATTTTATGTGCTGATATTTGTTTTGGTTATTTAATGTTTCCTCATCTCATAGTTGCTGTTTGATTTTACTGATCTTTAGCACCACCTCAAAGAATATTCAGCTATACCTGTGGCCTAGGTCACTCCTTAATTACAGACCAAAACATCCACTTTAACAGTTAAATCTGCCTTCAGAACTTATGTTATCTGCTACTCTGGCTAGAAGCATCCTCACTTACCTGAAGTAGATCTACGCAGTCATATAGACTTGGTCTTTAAACTTGGAAGTTTAAGCCTATATCATCTCTTCCTTTTAGTTTTGAGCTTTAGAAATATTCTAGTTGCAATGCAGATGTGATGAAAAAGGAAATAAAGCCAGGTATTGTAGTGTAAGCTTGTAATCTCTGTGCTTAGGAGGCTGAGGTAAGAGAATCATGGGTTCAAGGCCAACATAAGAAACACATTGAAGGAGTTGGGCACCTTTAATCCCAGAACTCAGGGAAGCAGAAGGAGGTGGATCACAATCACTATGAGTTCAAGGCCAGCATGGTCTACAAAAAGCAAGTCCAGTACAGCTAGGGCTATTACTCAGAGAAAGCTTGTTTCGAAAAACAAACAAACAAAAAACAAAACATCAAAAAAGAAAAACAATAAGATATTGTCTCAAAAGAAGAAACAAAACAAACTCCATAAATAGGCAGTAAGGGCATTGTAAACCCAATGTTCTTTAGCGTGAATCCAATAGATGGTTTCATATTAACTACAAGAGGAAATGTAAATATTTCATATGGCAGGAACAGCTTATCAGTGTTGGGTCCTTATAAATATATTATTTTGGAAAAGTGACTTAGGTTGTACCATCAAATACAAACATAGAATTTTGTATTGATTTAACATAAGTAAGTAAATCCATTTGCTATACTGATGCTAATTAAGAGCATCTTTTTAATTGGTGCCAATGAGAAAATAATTTTGTTGCCACTCTGGATCAACATCTGCTTTGTAATTCATTATGTGATGTACTTTTTTTCTGAACAGTGTATGTGCTATGATGCCAATTTCTTTATTAAGCCATCCCGATAGTATGTGACTTAATGGACTTACCTATACAAGCAGTAAAGAAAACAAAACTATGCTATCTTCTAAAACCTTAAATGCAAATCATAAATGCTGTTAATTGAAACAAAGCTGCTCACAAAGTACTTCTCAAATAGATGAATATGATTTGATTTTTACTTATTTTCTTTACTGATACTCCTAACAACCATTTATCCAAATGTGGATTACATAAAATTTCTCATATAAAAATGTAAGACAACATATTCACCTTGACAATAAATTAACCTTAACAAAATCACATAGAAGATATGTCAGTAAGATAGATAACCTAGAACAGAATAAGAACAGTTGGGTGTAGCTTTGCTCCTTTAAGGCTGGCTTAGAATTTTTGTTCACAAGTGTTTACTTTATTTCATTCTGTAGGATTTTCTGGATAGCTGACTTTTCACAAAAGAAACCATTTAAAATATTTGTGGTTAAACATCCTGATCAGTACTCAGATAAATGACTTTGAATGATTTTTTCCTGAAGTTATAAATAAGAAATGACTACCAACAGACATTCAATGTTTACCAGGTCATTAACCAACTGAATAAAACGTCTCTGTCTCTATACTTTCAGTCCTGGAGTTGCTCCTAAGAAGACATACTCTATTTGTATTCAGCATGACATTGCAACAGACAGGACTAGAGATTCTCTTCACTCACATAAACCAACCAACCAAGCAACCTACCCTTTACTTATAGTATTCTCTATGTTTCCTAATTTTGTGGAAAATTATGATTTAGATTATAAAATGAAAAGGTGTCCCAAATACTTCAGAAAATGGTGGTACAAATGCAAGGGGCCATTATTAAAAAATGAAATCCCAGCATTAATTATTAGTAATTTGTGAATACTAATAAAGCCTAATATATTTTACTGGTGGTATGGAATTTATAGTCATAAATCCCACTGTCGTGCATGCAGGAAGGCATAAGATTTCAAAACTGCCTAACATTAAAAAAATAAGCCTCTTAATTTATTTCCATTCAAAACCAGGGCCCTTCATTCTGGAATTTTTCCCCATATAAAATGCTGAGTAATGTATAGGATTTGACAAACCTATATTAAAACTCTCTTTAAAGGTATAAGTTTAATCACTATTTGTTTTCTACTATACTACATTTTGTCAGAATTTTTTATTTGTCTGTAATTGCAATATGTGCAATTTAATAATAAATCAGTCTGACATTTTAGGTCTTGAAGATACATACCATATATTTCTTTAAAAATAATCATACTTTTTGTAAGCAATACTTTAGACACCTCAAACATCTACCATAGATGTGAAACTTAAAACAAGAAAAATTTAAGTTCTAAATATTTATACATATATCTAGATTTCTATATATATTATATATACAGATATAAGTATATATAAAATATATATAATCAGATTAGAAAAGTAAACAAAAATTGGGCACTGTACATGAAATTCTTTTTAAAACTCAAACAATAGAAAACTCTTTAAACATTAACAATTTTAATAAAAGTTTCTGTAGAATGCTAAGCAGTTTTATTTACACATAGAAAATGTAATAGGAGTAGCATTTGAAATTACAGAACTCCTTAAAATTTCAATGGTAGGTAAATCTGGAAAAAAATAACAGCATTCCATTCACAAATATTTTCAAGCAATAAATATGTATTTATAAATAGTGTAAATTTACATCAAGATTAGAAACAAAAATCACAAATCTGAAGTTTATTTCTTAGTCTATGTGCAATCCATTATCTTTGTGACTTGGCTGATAATTAATTCTTTTAATGTTTTATTTAGGAACCAAAAGTATAACCATCATGGTTTCAAAACAAGACAGAAAACATAAAAGCAGTAAAAAAAATTTTTTTCTTACTTAACTTTCCACATTAAAAAGAAAGTTGATCAAAGAAACACTTAAAATTGCTAACTACCTTAACAAAGAAATGACCAGCTAGGCTAGTATTTTTTTTTCCCAAGGAAAATTCTGAAAGGGAAAAGATAGGTGAAAACAAATTCATCAGCTCAGAAATAGAGAAATATAAAAGAGGTTGTCTTCAAGTCAGTAGTCTGTATGGTGTTGCCAGTTTTGTCAGATATATACAAAATATGGAAATTATTATCCATCTTTTTCTGAAGTTCAGCTGATTAGCTTTGTGACAGTCCTGGCGTAGGAACAGTACTCTGCCCCCTGTCCAGTTGGTTGACACTCCACACTTGGAAGGTTGCATAGACATAGTTTTCAGTCAGCAGCCTTACGAGTAGCTACAAAAACCAGTGGTGCAGAACTGGGTTACTTCCTGAATAGCAGAAAAGGTCTCATGTTTAATGTCCATGGAACAATATCAAGATGAGGCGGATGGTAATGGAGGAGCCTAGAAATAAAAGCAAGGTAGACTGTCGGTATACTTATAGTTGTATTCCTTGGTTCACAGCTACAAATATATACTTGGTTTATGAAAATGAAGGAAATAATTCTCTGTTAAACTTCAACAGCCTTGCTATACAATATAACAATACAACTTCCCTTATGATCTCCTACCTGGCCAACTTTTCTAAGAATGTAAGACCATCTTTATCTCACTATATCTCCAAAAGCTCTTTTGAAATATTACTTTATTTGACAGGGTTTTATAAAAATAATTATCAAATCAATTACAATTTTACTAGTGACTGTCTTCACGGATCTATCTTAGGTGGGTAACACATTCTTTTCAGTGGATTCCAGGTAATTTTCTTTGGAAGCAATCTTGAAGACCATCCAAATGAAAATATCAGGAGCTAAACTTCAAAATTCGTTTTTGAATATATATGTGAAAGTATTAGAAGAAAAGAAAAAATCATGAATTATGTCTATATTTCTATTCAGATCTGCTTTGAGTGAAATGCTTCCCATAAACACCTCTTGCCTGCTTACAATGAAAAAAACAAAAAACCGTGATTTGTGAGTACACCTGAATTTCATAAGGTTATATCACATGTCAGGAAGTTAAGAGCTACTCAAATACTTTCACTAGATTAAACCATCTCCCAGTATACAATTTTAAACAGATTCAAATAGCCTTAAAAGAAGTATATTTCAAAGCACACTCATTGATTAATTTTGTGGGTACTAACTATATAAATAAATATTCCATCGACCAAGATGAAACAATAAGAAAATCATGACAGCATGATAGTGTAAAGCACACAACTTTTAAAATAGTTTTTAGGTTGGTCTCTCCAAAAGCAAGGCAAAAATGATATATCAATTTTACAGGAATAAATATTTGGAAAAGAAGGTGGTAGGACCAATATAAATATACCTTCATGGAGTATCTTGATGAGACAAAAGAAAATCTACATATTTTATTACCTTCTAGTTATCAGGTGGCAGAGCACACACTACTGCCTCTCAACCCAGCTAATGTACTCACATGTTGATTTCACTTACTAATGTAAACTGGTCATAGACTTGCATCAGGTCCTCCATTTTATACTGTTCTAGCACCACAAAATTTTCCAGATTCCCACTTGTTTTTCGTGCACAGTCTTGGCAATGTACTATGTAAGTCTTTCGAGAATTACTCTCATTAGTGACAAAGAGCAGATCAAAAACCTCCACCTGTTTTACACAAATGAAAAATTGGGTCAATAAAGATGATGGTGTTTATTGTACTGCTTCCCTGCAATCACAGACTTCTACTTTCAGAATTCTATACAGTTAAAAACATAGGTGTAGAAGTTGTGGGGGAGGCAGTGAGACTGATACTAAAAATGTTGACAATGCACCAAACCCTAAGACATAATAGGAAGCATATTTAAGTACTAAATGAAAAGAATGATATAACAATAATTCTGATAAAACTTAATTAAAAATTTAATAAATGTCAGTTCATTTTTTTAAATCTAAAACATTAGTATACAATCTAATCAAGTGATCACTACTTTTTTTGTATGTCTAAATGACAGAATTCATCACAGGTGACCGCATATGAATGTATGCCTTTTCCTATAGACTGAGCTCTTTAAATACAAAGACTGTGCTCATATTCGCATTAACAGAGCATGTCATAGTGCCTAGTGCATTCATCAACTTGTCCCTCATTTCTACCTTTTAATGAGTTACTGATAGTTTGAATGTAACTGGCTCCCTTAGGCCTATAGGGAGTGGCACTATTAGAAAGTATGAACTTATTGGAGTAGGTAGGCCTTGTGGGAGAAAGTGTGTCACTGTGGAGGCAGGCTTTGAGGTTATATATGCTCAAGTGTGTGAGACAGAGTCTCCTTCTGCTGCCTGCAGTTCATGATATAGAAATCTCAGCTTCTTAAGCACCACGTCTGCCTGCATAAAGCCATGCTTCCTGCTATGACAATAACAGACGAACTGTCTGAAACTGTAAGCCAGCCCCAATTAAATGTTTTCCTTTATAAGAGTTGCTTTGGTCATGGTGTCTCTTCACAGCAATGAAAACCCTAAGACAGTTACCTTGAGGATTCCATTTTCTACATCAGTGTTTCTCAACCTGTGGGTTGTGACCCACCTGAGGTCAAATGACCCTTTTACAGGGGTCATGTAAGACCATCAGAAGACACAGATATTTACATTATGATTCACAACAGGATCAAAATTATAGTTATGAAGTAGCCACAAAAATAATTTTACGGTTGGAGGTCACCACAACATGAGCAACTGTAGTAAAGGCTCACAGCAATAGGAAGGTTGAGAAACACCTTATTTTAAAAATTTTGTACCACTTGAACAATCCATTGCCATGTTCTAGTCTAGTATATGTGGCAAAGGGATTATCTCTCACAAAATTATTGTGATGCATCTTACTTTGCTGACTTCTCAAAAGTTATTGGTGGATTCAATGACTCTGGAATAAATATCACATTATTTGACACTATTCAAGATGCACCGAAATCTACATTACCTAGATTTATACAAAGAATCTGTATGGTCAGTATTGTAACCACACTGGACTTCCTTTTCTGAAGTCATTCCACTTCTCCACTCATGATATCTATGACAATCAACCTATATTTTCACTAGTTTGTAGCCTGTTGAAATCACACTCATCCTTCAAGAGAGGGCTAAAGGTATGGACTTAGTTGCTTCTTTTGTGAGCTCTCATTGACAGCATCAGAAAGCAAAAACTATTTCACTCTCTGCATTTTTCTACTAAGCCCACCTTCACACTCATTATCAACTGATGTACAATACCATTAGTTGACTGCACTTTATCCTCTCCAAATAGATTTTAAGTTCCTTTATATCAGGTACCACTTTGTTGGTGTTACTCTTGCAGGCCTTAGCCACAGGAGATTGACAAGTGAATTATGAACCCCACCAGAGAGAAATGAACATCACGGAGGACTGAGATATATACACAAACTCAACCCAGTTTATTGGCATCTTTGCTCCCAATCTAAAAATCTCACAACTTTCCTTATTGGTTAATGATCTAGCACCCAAATGACTCTATAGTAAATAGTTTTAAAGTTAACTAACAATTAATGAGATATTATACCATTAAATATTAATAACAGATAAGATAATATCAAAGCTGAACACAATGCCAATCACAGTAATGTGTATTACCAAAAAAAATTAGATTAAAAAACAAAACTAACATTTTATAAACAATAGCAGACAAGAATGATGACTTACCTCACAAATGCTACAATAATGAGCTGGTTCTTCTTTTGTCCGCCCATGCCATATGATCTCTTTTCCTGCAGCAATTAGAGCTTCCCTCAATGTCTGACATTGCTTCAGAGTTCTCAGAAGACAATACCTAATATAGGGGAAAATTATTCATTACTAGCAGCCAAGTATTACATTTTTTTCACCTAAGAAATATAACAATTAGAAATAATGGAAAGAAACTTGGTTCTAACACCCATTTTCCTTTTGTTGTACATTTTCTGCTCCCAACTACCAGATACTTTTGAAATCTATCTATCTGATAGCCAAAGATGGCATATAACTCATGATGCATTTGAGAGTGGTCACAAACTTGCAGCAATTAATCCCCTCAGCCTTCCTAGTGATAAGATAAATAGGTGTGAGCTATCCTGCCCAGCTCATTTGTCAATTTCTCAGGTATTATCAGAGTTTTAAAAAATAGGACAAATGTTCAGCAGCTCCAAGGATAACAATATTAAATCATTTATAGCTGATATTAATGGGTATCTGAATATTACAACTTAAAGGTCTTAATATATAAAAACCGCCTCCTTGTTTAAATGAGTTGCAAACTTCGGTTCTTATCTGTGCAAATTAGTTAACCTCTCTGAGTCAATTTCCCCATCTTTAAACTAAGGGGTCTGAATTCTGAATATGAACAGCTAAGATTCTAGGCAGAAAGGAAGGCACATCATCTCTTTTCATGCTTCCTATACACTTATTAACATCATCATCTGCGTAGTTGTTGAACAGAGAATAATTTATAAATTCAGTAACCTCAAGTACAAAATTGGTTTATCAATGATAGAAGAGAAAGAGACACAGGTATTTCTTCATGCTAGCCTAAGTTAACATTGTAGAATCCATTTATAGTAACACAACTCAATTTTCCTTGTAATTTATGCTTTTTCAAGTTCTTACAATTTGTATTGATTTTCCTGGTTTACTATCACTACTTGGAATTGTTAAATTCTTACTCTCTATGAAATCTTAGCACCCAGGTTTTCCATTTGAACTGAGTGGCTGAACTAGTTGAATCTCTAGAGCAATTTGAAGAAAAAGTTCCATCAATGAGTATCATTTTAAAAACAAGTCTTATCTATTATACCTACTAACTTGCTGCCATATAAAGTAGGTAGTCAATAAATATTTGATTTTCAAACAACTAAAAATTCAAGATAAGTGATAGTATATTTATCTTCATTCTACTTCCTTCAGAAATTAATGTTTATTTTTATCTTACTTCCATCATAAATTAACAGGTTAAATTCTCATTTCCCACACTTACAGAAATCAAGTTTTTCATTAAGAGCTTCAAAATAGCATTTTCTTTATTAAAAGAAAATAATTCATAAGTTGTTTCACTTGCATTATGCCAATTAAGTTCCTTAATTGCTCAGTGAGGAGGGTTATCTTTGTATTGGAAACGGATGAAACTTGGGGCCTGTACTACCAAATTTGTATGTAAATAAAGACAGCTACTAGACTAGTTAAATTAGGGGTTTATAAAAGCAAAGAACCTCAAGCTTCTCCAGTCTCATACTGTAGACTTTCTTTTTGGGTTATTTTCCATGTTCTGCAATCATAGCTTTGTAATTTTTATTTTTTGTTACAAGAATCTTAGTTTTCTGACAATGTATAACAAACTACACTTTTTCCTTGCTTTTACCTTTTTTAACACTGAAATTTTGTGTTCAGTAGCTAAAATAAAGAATTTAGAAAGACAAGCAATGAACAGGACGAATTCTATTTAAACAAGAGTGTATTGAAGAGAAAAAAAAAGACAGCAAAATCAAAGTTCTCTTGTTTAAATAGAATTAAAAATGTATAGTTAATCAAAATAAAACTAGTTACTGTTGAGTCTTGAATACTATTTCTATGCCTTCCCTAGGATCCTTGCCATTGTATCTCTTGATTTGCAGTTAAACCACATCTTTTATTAAAATATTTCTTAGATATGATAAATGGTTACATGCTTATGTAGCTTTTCTTTAGTCTTATGAGAATGAAGTATCTGGTGGTGATGCCATGATGACTACAAATTACTTTTTCATGTGGCTCAAACAAAAAGTGTGTGCACATGTATTAGTCTATAGGAACTGCTAAATAAATATGGAAAGGAGGTTACACAATTTCAAACTGGAAGTAGGAGAAGAATGAATAAATAAGTTTAGGGTAGACAGCAATGTGGAACACATAAAATCTTTTATTTTAAAAGTGAAAGATTGAATCCAGAGCCTTGGACTCCTAATGACATTCTGCTATACCCAAACAGTGCCTTGCTCATCCAGAGAAGCATCTTCCTACACTACATGGGAACTAAAACACAGTACCAATCTCAACAATGTACAGAAAATGAGAGATTTTTGGTATACTCAGTTACAAATGAGATGTCTTCATTAAATTTCCCCTCTCAGGGATCAAGGGATAGATTTTTAAGAGCTACAGGGGATGGCTGACTCCATGGAAACAGTGTCTTCCAGATACAATAGGAGTGATGCACATAATGTACTCATAGAGACTCTGGTAACACACACAAGTTCAAGACAAACAGGGTTGCAGTGTTGAGAGGGAGAAGTAGACTTAAGCTCCCCACCCTAATCAAAAAATTATCTGCAACTGACAACCACTTGTAAAGAAAAAATTAGTTTTCTGTAATGAAGCATTACTGGGTATATTAACAACCCTTCAGAGTAGGCCCCACACCCAGTAGTAGATGAATAAGACAAAACAAACTCAACAGTATTTTTGTAGACATGTTGACTCATATTACTTTGCTTTGGCATTTTCTGTTTTTCTAGGTTTTTACTAATATATTCTGGTTTCTGTTTTTGTAAGTGTGTGTTTTTTTCCCTTGTTTTGTTTTTTAGAGAAAGAAAGGGCGTGGAGTTGAGTGGATAGAGGGGTAGGGAAGAGTTGAGAGAGGGAAAAATCATGCTCTGAATACATTATATGAAATTTTTTTTCAATAAAAAACAGAACACTAACAAACTGAAGGGTTAAAAAAAGAAACAAGGTGAAAAGAATGTCTTCTTTATAAAGAGTTTGTTTTTACTAGCAGTGTAATCTATTGCTTAGTCTGAACTAGAGGAATGCACTTCTCAAGACACTAGAAGACTCCAATACACTTACCATTGTATTTCTTTTATTCTATTTACTTATCTGTACTAACTAGACCTATTCGTATATCCTTAGTGATTACCCCAGATTCATTAAATGAAGGAATGAGAGCAAGAGGTTTGGTTGGTATAAGTATACTTTAAAGCAATGACAAAATACATTATAAAAATAAATCTTAAGAACCAAGGTCTAGGGGCTTGTACCTGTCATTAGCATTTTCAATTGGTACAATGGCAAAAAGAACTTCTTAATCACATCTGATAATTGAAGCTGGGAACAGAATTCTTATCATAATGAGGAATGTAATCAAGAGCCAATAATTAAGACATTTTCCAGGGCCAGGTAAGATGGAGAACAGGAAAATGCAGGTGCTCAAGACTTTACAACATTAAAGAAGAAAGAGGATAAACTCGAAGGAACCTGGAAAGATGGCAAGTATGATGGGATTATGGTAAACCAAAGCAGGGACAAAACTGATAGTTATTTAAATTACGTAAGATTGGTTACAAATAATACAATATTGGAAGAAAACAGTCTTTCTTTAGTTCCATTTTCATCACTGCATTACTCAATCTATTAGCACAAGTCCTATGAGTTTCTATTGTACAAGAGTTCCCAGTTTGATCACTTTCTCTACCTCCACATGCAAATCTATTCCAAGTTAGCCTAAACCACTTCAGTCATCTTCCCTACAACTAACTTTGCCCTTTGGAATCTGTTCTCCACAAAGCAAACGTCTATTTTCTTATAGTGGAGCTGAAAGTACCTTCCTCTCCTGCTTAAAATCCTCTGATGGTGAGCAGCATTTAGAATCAATACAAATGAACTTCTTACCACATCACAAAAGTTTGTGAACAAACTTCATTTTGTTACCTTGTTGATCAATCACTACTACCTTTTCTTTCTGCTGCTCTAAGTCACACTGGCTTTTTTTGTCCCATAAGTAGTCTGGACTCCTCCTCCCAATCTGAAACATTCTATCCCCAGATTTTTGCATTACAAATCATTATTTAGGTATGAGTACAAAATTCACCTTGAGTCTCAGATAACTTGATGCCTAATATCCCATATGTAAAGGTATCATAAGTACATTACTTGTTATGCTTTGATTTTTTGTCTTCATGTGTGTATGTGTATGTATACATGTATACATGTATATATGTGTTAAATAATTTGAAATAACTACGATTCTTTTTTTTTTTTTTTTTTTTAAAAAAACTACTTTGAAAAGAACACATACAAAGTTAATATGCCTGCATGGGAACTACTTAGTATATAAATACTGTAACAAACTTAACAGGGAGTGTAAAGCAGAACATTTCAAAATGAGTTCTGAGGCCAATTCTGTAAAGGGTATTTATTAGTCAAAGAAATTTTGGAAATATACATTATATACATTGATATCAGGTGTCTTTCTTAAATGGCTCTCCACTTTCTATTTTGGGACAGGGTCTCTCACTGAATCAATTCTGCTGAGCTGGCTGGTCAATGAACTCTAGGGTTCTACCTGTCTCTACCCCTAACTGCTGAGGTTATAGACACTAACTGACATAAACAGTTTTTTGACTTGTGTTCTAAGAAACTGAACTTAAGATACTCATGCTTGCACAATGAGCAATTACTGACTTAATCATCACCCCAGCCCTCATTTATTCGACCCCTCCCTCTCTCTCTCTGAACTAGGGGGAACAGCTAATTATAAGATAATTTAACTGACATTTTAGTCAACTCCCTCTTTTAACTTCTCTGTAACAGCAATTATTCTGTGATGTCATTCTTCCTTCAGTGACTAAAAGCAGACATTTAATATTATAATTAAAATTCTACTGAGAAATCCAATAGTTTAGAGAAGAGTAGGGAAGTATTAGAAAGTCAATCTTCTGCTGTAGAATAATTTATACCTTTATTCCTTTTTAAGCCATAGTGAGTTATTTGAAAGAAAAAGAGTATTTGTAACAAGAAGATTCTCATATTTTGCTAGAGTTCTGGATTATCTTGATTTAATGTTAATATAATTCTATAGGGGAAAATTATTTAACAGTCACCTTGGCCCCTAAGAGTTCTGTAGAGCAATTTTAGAAGGCACTTACTTAATCATTTCAAAAAGCTTTGGGTCTGAAACCTTGATATTTCGTGCCATATTCCAGGAAAGATGAACCATGGGTACTATTGACTTTACACTTTGCAATTTGTTCCATTCGTATCGTTCCACTGCCAACTTATACTGACAGGCTGAGGGAAAAAAGAATACACAAACCAAAAGTGAAGATAATCATTATTACCTCATGAAAATCTCAAAGCACTTCAAATGTTATATATGGTTAATATATATAGTATATAGTAATATAATAAGTTTATATATAATATATTCATATTTGTATTCACATATTATATTTTATATTTATTATATCAGGTATGTGCTACCATGCTTGGCTCAAATGACACATTATTAATCTTAAGGCAACAGTGCCTGAGGGAAGGCATAATTCAAACTGTTCAACATAGAACTTAAAGGAGAAAAAGAAAAAATCTACAGGAATGTATTTTCAATTAGCTTTACCCGCTTAAGAATTAACTTTACAAAACAAAATCAAGGACTCAAAATTATTACAAGTATATTTTCCATGTATATAAACCTTCACTTGCTACAGATCTATAGCTTTGGACAGCTATTATTTATAACAGTCTTTTGGAGCGGGGGCCGTTAAATCTTTTTTCAAGCATAGCCTTTTAAATTACCTGTAAGTGGACCAACATTCCAAGCAATGTTATTGCACCAGCCAATAGCTTGAACCCAATGAACAGTGCCTGCATTTATCCAGACCAGATCCCCAGGTCGTTGAATAAACCTATACACAGGAACATTTGCTTCATATAGATCTTCAAGGTTGGGCCACCAAGAACCCATTAAGAAATTCAAATTATTTCTGGAAAAACAAACAAAACAGTACAAATGGGTCCAGGACTGTCATAAATTCCTTATAAAATAAGAAACTAATGTCAAAAGTTTTTAATGATAATTGATTTCAATAAAGATTAATTGATAGTATAATAAAAACTGCTGAATATATATAAAGAGTGAAATTAGAAAGACATCTGAAGATAGCTGAGTTTATTTCTCCAAGATTCAAATGGAATGTATGACTCTGAAGTGAAGCATACTTTTATTTCTAATTTCATTTCAATAAGCCCCCTTCCCTTTTAGACATCGAACCATAGAACCCTTCTCTTCCTGCAATACCTGGAAATCACTAAGACAGAGGATGAAGGTGAATTCATTTAAATTCATAAACAAGAACACTATGTAAGTATCAGAAACTCCATTCAATTACTGCTTTGATTCATAAGGAGGAAAGGGGGTGTAAGTTGTCAACTTCTACATGGTTTGAGAGATCAGCTTATTAAAATTATGTAGCTGAGACTGAGCAGTGGTGGTGTATGCCTGTAAATCCAGCACACGGGAGTCAGAGGCAGGAGGATCCCTATGAGTTGGAGGTCAGCCTGATCTACAGAGTGAGTTCCAGGACAGCCAGGGCTACACAGAGAGAGAGACCCTGTCTCAAACAAACAAACAAACAACAACAACAACAAAAAACTGCAGTTGAAAACAAATTTGTACACATCACACACAATAACCATGTCCATCATTTTGGAAACATTCTAAACATAATATTACTAATCTACTTTAATATTTTTCTGGTTATTAATGATATCAAGTACTTTAGAAAAACTATATAGCAACTTTCCTATAGAAAATTTCATACATTTCAATTAATCACTTCAAATTTTAGATTTTGGGGAAAGAAGAACTCGCATAGTGGAAATATTTGCTTAAAATCTAAGAAGTAACCCTTCACTTCATAACTTGGGATAAAATAAAAGACAAAGTCTATCAAAAGTTGTAATAGTTTAATTTTATAGAAGTTGACAAAACTATGACCCTCCTGACAGTTTTTATAAACAAACATTTTAGGAGATAGACATTGCCATTTATTTACATATGACTAATAACTGATTTTGTTATTATAATGACATAATTGTGACAAAAACAAAAACAAACAAACAACAACAACAAAAACCACATAATCTGCAAAATAGCTATTATCCAAGATTTTATGGGGAAAGCCCTTGACCTATAGTGGAAGCTTAGTATCTCTCTTTTTCCTTTTTTCTTCCTTAAAAAAATTCAGGGCAGGCAAGATGACTCAGTTGGTAAAAATACCTGCCAGAAAGCCTAAAATTTCAGGGCTGACAAGATGGTTAAGCCTGAGGACCCGAGTTCGATCCCTAGAACTCCAGAAGTAGGAGAAAAGAGACCGACTCAAGTCTGTTCTGTAACCCCTATGGCCCCTAATCTTGTGTTCTCGTGTTTATTTTCTACTTCTCTAAACAAACAAAAGCTTTGTAAAATGCTCTGCAACTCTCTGAAACTCTCTAGAAGACACTGCTAATGATAGCCTAACTGCAAGGAGATAGGCAGGCCTGGCTAGCTATTTGTAATAAAGCTGTGCAATTACAGTTACCTATAATGCACATTTCAATCTTGTGGTACCATCATAAAACTGGAGAAAACTTTGTAACTAAAAGCAGGAAAGCAACAAGACTACTAATTTATAAAGCATCGTATAAAGTAGAACAAGTATCTTCATCAATAAATTTGAATCTGTAAAATTCTGTATCTAGTTTATTTGTATTAGAGAAACCAAATAATTAGTACTGACAATATAAGGTGCTTATCTCTCATTTAAGATATTTGGGGTCCTTCATTTTATTTTCAATTATGATACATGTCATAATTAGCGAAATATTTACAGCAAAGACTTTTAAAGCAAAGAAATTAAATGTTAGTATGAGAAATATATCTATAATTAGTTTTCAAATTTCATACATACATATTAAATTAAGTCAGTAAATTGCCTCCCCTACATTTAACTGAGATAGGGAAAAAAAATACCACATGTTAATTGTGCTTTTAATTCTTATTTCATAATTACTAAATGAAAATACGAGGAGCTTACTTAATTGCACAACGTTCAGAAAAAAGAATATAGTTCTATCTAGAGATAATAAATTTAAACCAATTTTTAAAAATTCAAAGTACCCTTTAACATAAAACATAACACAAAGGATGGTTAGTCCTAGAATCTTAAAGGAAAATATCCACCATGCGCCTTCCTTGATTAGTAAAACAAAATCTGAAACAATTAGTTAAATTTTATAAAAAGCCTTATAAGAAAAGTTGGCAGTTTTAAAAATAATTTATATCAAAATGACATGGCAGCATAAGATATTTAAGCTTGTGTTATTCCTACTAAGCATGCTCAATTATAGAATTTTTTTACTTTTTAAAATATTCATAATTTTACTTAAATACATGCCTTTTAAAAAAGTATTTGAATGTATCATTTGAAACCAATAACTCAATTTTTATAAACTTATTCCTACGACTATATCTATTTCATAGAGTGGCTTGACGATATTTTTTCCTAAGTTTTCTAGTAACACAGAATAGGTTTGGAATCACTTTGATTTAACATAAAATTTCTAGTAAATAGTAACTGAAAGCTGACACATTAGGGTATCCACATTAGGTTACCCAGTTTAGGAAGTTGTCCTTTGTAGTTATTGTTTTATAGTAATTTTGTTTAAAGAAAGTTTAGCTTGGAAACCTACTTTTCACAGAAGTCATTCAGAACACCCCAGTAACCTTCAGGAACAACAAACCATTCACAGTCACCTGGGCCAATATTTATATTAACTGAACAGAAGTTGTTATTTTCTTGATGACCTAAAAGGTAAAAAGAAAAAGAAATCAACAAACTATTAATTCTATAGAAAATGTATCTTTAGACATGAAACCTTTAAAATGTTAAATAGAAAATGTTAAAGATTCAGTTCTTTATCATTTGGCATTTTATGATAGGTTTATGACTGAGTTTGGCTAATCACTTCTAACTTACTCAGTAAGGGCTAATATGGAAGGCAAAGCAGAGTTTAGACTCAGGTTACTTGGTTTGGCAAGCTATTAAAACAATTTTAGCATACTTTCCTTATATATATAAACAAATGTTAACAATTTGTATAAAATTGCTATTTGAAAGAAGAATGAAATAATATTAGAATGGTACCTCATAAAATAATATATATGTCATAGATGGCATTACCATTTTTTTTCATTGTGAATAAGGCCTAGTTTTAAAAAAAATAGCTACTTGGGCTGGAGGTATGGCTCAGAGATTAAGAGTCTATGTATGCTGCTCTTCTGAGTTTGATATAAGAAACCACACCAGATGGCTCCAAGGGGAAGTGGTACCCCTGGCCTCCATCAGCACCTGAACTCATGTGCACATACATACCCATACAATAAATAATAAACTCAATCCTCACAGAATAATAAAACAGCTGCTCTCAAGGAGTAACACCAGGGGGGAAAAAGAGGGAAAATAAAGACATCCGCCCTTTTTTCCCCCTTACATGAATATCAGTGCTATCAGAACTCAGGGAGATAATCATCAGGTTTACTACTATGAAGTAAATAAATCCTTGACCAAAAGAAGGGGAACTAAAGCTAGTAAGACATCTGATATAGAATACTTTATATGTTGCCTTTCTTGTATTGTTAGCTGAGTGATGAACTTAGAAGACTTAAAAAAAGTCTAATTCTATGTAGTGCCCCTCATGACTGTTTGGGTCAAGATGGGAGAAAGTAAACTTTGTCCTCAAGAAATTGTATTTTGTTTGCATATTTTCACCTAACTGAGGATTCACAAAAGCACTGAAGCTTATTGTTTTACCTTCCTCAGGGCAACCAATATAATGGTACACAGCAGTTATAAGTAAATATTGGAAAATGCCCCATAGTATGGGTTCTAAATAACAGTAAGTTTAGTTATAATCAGAGATGCTAAAACTGCATCCAGTATATACATTTCTTATAAAACCATGTCATTTAATACCAACAATTTATTTTATTTCTTTTTTTGTTTTATTTTGTTTTTGTTTTGAGAGGGGCTCTCTGTGTAACCCTGGCTGTCCTGGAACTCACTCTATAGACTAGACTAGCCTCAAACTCACTGGGATCTGCCTGACTCTGTCTCCTGAGGGCTGGGATTAATGGCATGCACTACCACAGACTGGCCCAGCAACTTTTTAAAATGTGAGCTAGAAGGGGCAGCAATTTTATATTATACACTGGATTTCAAATACTTGCTATAAAAAAAAGTGAAACATCTTTGTAATTTTGTATTGATTATTTGTTTGTATTTTGGATATTATAGGGCAAAATTAATTTCATTAATTTTTTCCTACTTTATTGTATCAAGATGATTTTTTTAACTATATGTGATTTGCAATGTATTTCTATTGAATACCACTATCTTATAGAAATTCTTCAGATAGTTACTTTGAGAGAATGGGAGAAAAATCATTACCATAACATATCAGATAGGGGATTGATATTTAGAAATCTATAAAGAATCACAAATATTAAATTCTTCTTCCTATTCATGCAACCAATAAATAGGCTAATGAACTAAGGTTTCTAAACAGAAATATAAATGACAAATACATATTTGAAAATGTACTCAGCATCCTCAGACATCAGGAAAATGCAAATTAAAATTGCTTTGAAACTGCTGTCTTTCAACCCAGACAGAATGGCTATTAAGAAAACAAAGGACAAAAAGTGCGGTAAGGATGTAGAGAAAAAGGAACCCTTATACTTCTCTGGTGGAAATGTAAAACAGTGTGGCCACATGGAAATCTGTACAGCGATTCCTCAAAAACTACAATACAACTTCTGTATGATCCAATTTAAACCAACATACCACAGAAATAATGATGTTCAGGTTCACTGCTGCACTATTTATAACAGCCCAACACAGAACCAGACTAGATGCCCATAAATGAATAAAGTTTAATACACATACACATATAAATTTTATTTAGCTGTAAGAATGAAATTACAACCTTCACAGAAAAATGGATGGAATTAAGATTATTATGCTACATGAAGTGAGCAGGCTTAAGAAATCTATTTTTAAAAACTTACATTAAAAAAATTTTGAAGATAGGATCTAAGATTTCTAGTGTAGGTACTTGGAGCATGTTCCAGAAGCTTTTAATCCCCCGCCCACCATGAAAATGTACAAATGTGGGGAGAAAGCATGGGAATCCAGGGTGCGTGAGACAGCCCAGCACATAAAAATGCTTGTTATCAATCACACTGGACAACCAAAGTTCAATCCTCCAGATCCGTATGGTAGAAGGATAGAAACCAAGTTTTTTTCTGACTTTCACATGTGTACCAAGGCACATATACACACATTTGTGAAAGCATATATGGACATACATGATAAATACAATAAAATACTCAAGAAATATTCAGAATTGTATAGGCACAAGTCATACAATACTTTATAGATATGATCTTTCCTCAGTTTCCTTTTGTTTTTTCAAGATATGGTTTCTCTGTGTAGCCTTGGCTGTCCTGGACTTGCTTTGTAGACCAGACTGACCTCTAACTCACAGAAATCCATCTGCCTCTGCCTCCCCAAGTGTTGGGATTAGAGGCATGTGTGCTACTGTGCCCAGCACTTTCCTCAGTTTTGTAATGGAAGATTCTTTTCAACTAGAGCATATTATTTGCAGAAAATAGTTCAAATGGGATGGTTTTCAAAGGACAATCAATCTGATACTATGTTGGTATAATGTTCTTATGGAATATATACAAATTAACCTTGTTCTTTCAAATGGTGATTTCTCTACCCCACTATCTGGTTTCAATCCAGACATCACATTGTGATGCTTATTCTAAGTGAAACCTGTCTCAAGTTAGTGTAAACATACCATCATTTGTTCTCTGTAATTGTCAATTAAACAACCAGCCAGTGCTGTGCAATGTAGAGAATAGGGTGGGACCATCTTGGTCCAAAGGGGAGAAGAATGAAGCCAGTGGGAGTAGGAGGAGAGGAGAGATCAGCAGGACAAGACTTGGAATCATGAAGAGAGATAAACCGGACCTAAGATATGACTAAAAGCAATTATAATGTGAGAAATCTGAATGGGAGGAAACTATGCGGGCTTGGAGGTTTAGGATGAGTAACTATTGCCCAGCATTATGCTCTAGGTTAATTAAATAAGTCCTAGTCTCTGTGTGGTGATTTGGGTATACAGCTGTTTAGGAATAACCACAGCTTAACTAAAAGATAAATCAACAATAAATATTATTAACCACAACAATTCTACAAAAGAGATTCATCTGGACAGCCGCAGATAAAAACCAATGATCTATACTAGTAAAGCCAAATGGTCCTATTTTGAAATGATTAAGCTGATTCATTACGGTGACAAAGAAAGGAAGCAGTCTGGATTTTAGGTTATGTTTATTTCCAGCAGAACATAGAAACATGTGACAGAGATATGCAACCCACAGGTATTTGTTTCGTATCAGTAACTGTAATAATTCATTGATGTTAGGATTATAGTGATTATTAAATATTTCAAAACATTACTCTGAAATTTCATGTCAATCTATGAGCCCCAAAGAAGACAGTATATTAGTAGCAGATGAAAACATGAAAGCTGAAGATTGAACCATTTGACATGAAGAAAAAAGGACATGACTTGCAAAAACTGAGCAGTCTAACTGGTGACAAAGTCCACAGGGCAAGGGCAAATCTAGTAATAGTTCCATTCAAGCTCCTACAGCTGATAAACACCTTCAGCAAAGTGCCTGGATACAAAATTAACTCAAAAAACAAAACAAAACAAAACAAAAAAAACCCAGTAGCCCTCTTGTATACAAAAGACAAAAGGGCTAAGAAAGAAATTAGGGAAGCAACGCCCTTCACAATAGCCACAAAGGACATAAAGTACCTTGGTGTAACCCTAACCAAGCAAGTCAAAGACTTAGATATCAGAAGATGGAAAGATCTCCCATGCTCATGGCTTGGCAGGATTAATATAGTTAAAATGGCCATCTTACCAAAAGCAATCTATAGATTCAACGCAATTCCCATCAAATTACCAACACAATTTTTTAGACCTTGAAAGAAAAATTCTCACCTTGATATGGAACAACAAGAAACCCAGAATTGCTAAAAGAATTCTCTACAATAAAAGATTTTCTGGAGGTATCTCCATCTCTGATCTCAAGTTGTACCTTATAGAGCAACAATACTAAAAAATGGTTTCTTTTCAAAACCGAATAGAACAGAATAGACTGGAAAATGTGTTTTTCAAGTGAGCTGTTCTATACAAGACATGCGCTTGCCCATGATATAAAACATCTATTATAATTGTGTCTTTAAAAACTATTAGGAAATACTGTACCCCTGCCATTCTCAAAACAATGCAGGAACAACAGTTGTTGGGTTCCAGGATGCTCTAATGAACTTTCTCAGTAAAAAAAAAAAAAAAAAAAAAAAAAAACCCAAAAACATTAGTACCAGATTTGAAAGATATCAAAGGGAAGAGATCCTGACCTAAGTCCTGTTAAAAGCTCTTAATCTTAAGAATAATCTTCTTAGTTTTGTTCATTTTAAATAGAAAGATGGAGTCTCTTTACATGCTCCATCTTTTATTAGTTATTAATTCATAAAAATTACCTGGTGTTCTGCTTCCTGGAACTTTCATGTATAGTTGAACTGTGTTCATGCCCAGTATAGTATGACCAACGTGGCTTAGAAGATTTCCTGCTGATACGACACGCACAAAGGCAGGAAGTTTAGTCAGCTCATGTAGCTGCAATTTCCACCTATAAAGAAATAATAGTAAAACCCTGCTATAAATATTTGTGGAAATTATCTATTATTTATTCAAAGCTCCTATAATCCAATCAGAAAAACAAACCTATAAATATATTACTTAACATCAGAAATAATGGAATGTCAAAATTAATTTTCCAATGAAAAGCTGTTAAAGTTATAGACCTAGAACATAAATAAAAAATTAACTGCTGGGTCTTACTTTAAGAAAAGAAAAAGCATGTAGTCAGCTTAAATTTAAAAAATAATAAAAATAATTTAGTTGTAAGGCTAGCAAAAAAATTAGTTTGACCTGTTAATTTAGAAAAATGCTAATAAGATAGAAGAAATTATAAACAATTCTCAACCAGAGCAAAGATATTTCTATGCTTCAGTTCACAGAACTATCACAAGGACTTACTTTTTGTCATCAGACAGATCAATGTTGGTCCCAAACTTAATGGTTTTAAAAGGTCCCTTTCTCCTTTTTCCGGAACTTAAAAAAGAAAGATGTAAAATTACAAGCACATCTTTTAAATAAAAATATTAAGTGGAAATGAAAAATGACTTACTTATCTGATGATGTAGATTCACTGTCTGAGTGATCTTTATGGTGACTTCTTTTCTCATTTTCTTCCTGAAAATTAAAAAAGGGCATTGTAGCTTAGTACTTCACACAACCATCTTTCCTTCGTGCCACCAAACTGCAGATTCTCATACTAGCTCTATTTGCAAGGAGAGAAAACTGATGTAATTCACTGTAACTCAATGCAAATTGCAGAACAGATTTAATTAGATGAATTTCTTTTGTAGACAGTGGAAGAGTAACTTTTCTGGCTTGTTTATGTCAACTTTACATATGACAAGAGTTATCTGAAAGAAAGGAACCTCAGTTGAGGAAGTGCCCCCATGAGATCCAGCTGTAGGGTATTTTCTCCATTAGTGATCAAAGGGGGAGGGCTCAGCCCATTGTGAGTGATGCCATCCCTGGGCTGGTGGTACTGGGTTCTGTAAGAAAGCAACCTGAAGAGTACACTTCCATGACCTCTGCATTAGATCCTGCCTCCAGGTTCCTGTCCTGTTTGAGTTCCAGTCCTAACTTCCTTCAGAGATGAACAGCAATGTGAAAGTGTAAGCCAAATAAAACCTTTCCTCCTGAGGTTGTTTTGGTCATGGTGTTTCATCACAGCAATAGAAACCCTAACTAAGATAGTAATCTAAATATGTAATTTCATGTATAAATGTTGCCTCAATTGAAAAGTGCACTTAGAGAAACATTTTAAATATTTTTATAAGAGATAAACAAATCTAATGAACTACAAATTCAAGACTTTCAGTCACATAAGAAATTAAATTTCCCATGTAGGATATATGAACAAAACAAAACAACTTTGCACAAAATTAGAGTAGTACTTCAAAGAACTCACTTCTATGGATGTTTTATGTCCAGTTTGTGGAAGAACTCACAAAGTTCTCATTTTAATACATGATTTCAGTAATGCTACAATAATATAAGACCTATATGGGTCTTTTAGTAATATTTTGATTAGTTTCAAAATTCAGATCTTCAATTTCATATACATTGAAATAATTATTCTCATTTCTACCCCTTCCTCAGTATTTCTTTTTTTTAAATGAACTAAGACTGGAAGGAAGAACACTAATACTTCCTTAAAGAGTTGTCTACTTGATAATATTAAGCTGTCAGAAGAAGAAAAAAAAAACAATATCAACTCATAGTTTTACCTAAGTAAAATAGATAATTACAAGCTATTTTCTGGAACATAAGTTGATGATAACTACAAAGGTAATGTCTTCTTTCAAAAGTACAAAATGAAAATAAATTTTAAATCTCTAAAAATAATCTCCACAAAGCAAATACTTACTCTCAATGATTCTTGGAATGAGGAGGCCTGGTACTGAGCATATTTTGCAATTGTAGTATGAGATCTATTACTTTCACAATGCCAAATTTTCTTGGTTCCAGTAGGGTCCCAGTTTTCATCTGCTGGTTGTAACAACTGTGTCCTCACTTCTACCATATGTTCATTGTTAGCTTCCACCAAAGTTTTAGTTGAGAAAAGTCCCAGGTCTTTATAAGTAAGCCATAAATAAATAAAAGTTAGTAAAAACAAAACAACAACAAAAATATAAGAAAATATTTTATAGCAGTATATCCAGTTTCTGTAAAACCAACCAGATCATGTATATACTTTGAAGGCCTCGGCATACATAATGTTCATGTTGTTCTAACAGAAAATAAAATAGTCCAATGTTCAAACTTTCACATAATTTTGGTAGGTGCATGAAAATACCAATGGGGCTATAGTACAGTATGATGAGTAAAGCAAATTTTACTTACATTTTATATTCAAAATTCTCATTATACTTAAACATATGTCATTACTATATAATGAGATAAAAATAAAACTTACTTACAAAAAAAAAAAAAGACAAACTACTTCTGAATTGCCAGTAACCAATATCAACACCATTCTACATTCAAAACATGGACTTAAAGTAAAAATAATCAAGCCCCATCCAATAAAATGAAAATATGTGTGTGCGTGGTGATAGTGGGGGGTAGTAAGAAACTTCTCTATTGGTGCTTTAAAAGGTTAAAAGACAGCATGCATAGAAAACATTTTTCTTTTTACTTAAAGCATACCTAATTTAAGAGCTCCAGCAAGGCCACGTATTACTGTAACAGGGTTGTTTGGATTTGTACAAAATTGATGTAATGGAGGAAAGAAAGCATCACGTTTATTTTCCAACTGTAAAATTAAAATATGTGGTTACATCTCAGGAAGACACAGCTTTTAACTTAAATATTATGCTTCATATTCATTACCTGCCAATCTAAATATTTTATTCCATGTGTTCAAATTTCTTTTCTATTTTCCAGTATTTTTGAATTTTGATTTTAATTGTAACTAGGTAGTAACCACATACATTTTTTGCATACTATATGTTGAACAAATTATGTAGCAGAAATCACATTTAAATTTCAAAACAAAAGTGGAGATTATTGAACCTTAGAAAAGAAGAAAAAAGGGAGCAGGATAGAGAGAATAGCTCAGTGGAAGAGAGTTTGTTCAGCCTCCATAACACCTTAAGTCCAGTATCAATGAGAGCAAGAGCACCAAGTATGGGCTGGGTTGTAAGTCCATTGGTAGAATGTTTATCTGCCATCTGGGGGCTCTAAGTTTTATCTCTAATATTGCCCCTATTGAAAAGCTACAAAATTAAAAAAATTAAAAGACCCAATAGAGAAGCTGGGAGTGGTAGCAGTCACCTTTAATTCCAGTAAGCAGGAAGCAGAAGTAGGCATATCATTGAGTTCTAGGCCAGCTTGAGTGATAGAGTGAGTCCCCTTGACCAAAAATAAAATTATTTTAGTTTGGAGATATGGCTCAGTAGTTATGTTCACTTACTGCCCTTGCAGAGGATGGACCAGACTTTGATTCCCAGCCCTGTGGCTCACAATTACCTGTAACTCAAGCTCCAAGGTGTACCTACATTTATATCAAACTAATTTCCTATTCACATGAAATAAAAATAAGAAAAAAAAAAAAAAAGAATCCTAAAAAAGATTCTACATGTTCTTGATGCAATATTATTCTTGTACTTAAGTTATCAGGCAGGATTAGAAGTGTGCTAAGGGATACAGTATGTGGTGCAAAGTAGAATACTTGACTAGCATGCAAAAGAGCCTAGGTTTTACCCCCAGCAGGGGAAAAATAAGCAACAAATAAAACAGTTATTGAAGGAAAAGACAGAGCTTGGTGGTAGAATAATTTCATTCGTATGTGAAAAACACTGAGTCTAATCCCAGCACCACCAAACTGAGTGGTCATCATCTTGTCATCCATTGCTATAACATGGATGCAGCTTGAAGGTACGACAGACAAATGAAATAAGCTAGTCATAAGGACCTGTGATTCCATTACATAAAGTAGTGAAATTCATGAAAACAGAAAACAAAATTATGACTTCTAGATCTTAAGCGGATGAGGAAAAGAGATTTTCAAAGGGTAGACACTCTGACAAGGTACATAAGTTTTCAAAACAGGTTGTATAATAACATGAATATATTTAACACTTAACTATACACTCAAAGAGTTGAGATGGTAAATTTTGTCATATGAATTTCGTCAATTTAAAATCTCAGTGAAAAAAAATCAAACAAATTCACAAACAAATTCAAGAATCAGTTTCACAGATGTAAGACCAACCAAAGTATATTACCATTAAATGTATATGTATCTAATTTTTTTCCTTTTCACTTGGGGAGGCAGTAGAAAGAAGTGAATACAATAGTAGCAGAATTTGTTTGTGAAAAATACAAGAATTGCTTTTATTCAACTCTTCCTATCAATGCCTAAATGTTTAAATATAAAATTGATAGTTTCAAATATGCAAAATGACTTACAAAGATATTGGATGACATATATCCGTCTATCATCATATTTTCTTTTTTTATTTAGCTATGCTGGCTTAAAAAAATTTATGTATAGGAATGTTTTGCCTGTGTGGATATAGACAATGTGTGTGCCTGCTACTTATGGAGGCTAGAAGAGGGCATCATATCTCCTGCACCTGGAGTTAAGGATGGTGGAACCATCATGTGGGTACAGATAACTGCTGAGCCATCTCTCCTCCTCGAAAGACATTCTTTGTTTTTTTAATTTTTTCTTTTTACCGTTTATTACAATTCATTCAATTTGTATACCAACTGTGTCCCCCTCATCTCCTCCCAATTCTATCCTTTCTCCCTTCTTCCCTCCTCTCCCTCTATGCTACTCCCCTATTTCACTGATGGAGGAGGTCCTCCTCCCCTTCCATTTGACCCTAGCCTATCAGGTCTCATCAGGACTAGTTACATTGTATTCCTCAGTGGATTGGCAAAGCTGCACCGCCCCGCCCCCCAGGGGGGAAGGGAAGCAATGATCAGAGAGCCTGCCACTGAGTTCATGCCCTAACTCGGGTCCCAACTTGGAGACTGAGTCTATGGGCTACATCTGCGCAGGGGTTCTTGGTTATCTGAGTTCATCCCCTAACTCGGGTCCCAACTTGGAGACTGAGTCTATGGGCTACATCTGCGCAGGGGTTCTTGGTTATCTCCATGAATGGTCCTTGGTTGGGGTACAAGTCTCAGAAAAGACCCCTTTGCCTGAATTTTTTGGTTCTGTTGCTCTCCTTTTGGAGCTCCTGTCCCCTCCAGGTCCTTCTATCTCTCCCTTCTTTCATAAGATTCCCTGCACTCTGCCCAAAGTTTGGCTATGAGTCTCAGCCTCTGCTTTGATACCTCGATCAGTAGCGTCTTTCAGAGGTCGTCTGTGGTAGGCTCAAGTTCTGTTCCTGGTCTTCTCCTGCTTCTAATGTCTATCGCATTTGGAAAGACCACATTCTTAAGATACTTTCCCCGCCTTTCTGTCTTTGATGGTATTTCTTTTAGCACTTGTTAAACAAAGTGAATACTGATATCCATTCAATTTGTAGATTTAAAACATAGTTTACTGAAAAATGTTTTCGAAGTAGTTCTAAGTAGCTTTTTTAAATACTACTCAAAATTAAGGCAGTGAAAGTATTTCTTACTTATTCACATATGGCATATAATCACAGAGAGACTATGTATAAAAGCAAAGTTGTAGAGTACATGCCCAGAATGTGCAAAGCCCTGGATTCAGTCTCCAGCACAGCCAAAACAAAAACAAATTTCTCATATAACCAGTTAATAGCTGAAAGGGTATTTTGCAAAGTATCACAAAATATTGTTGAATACATCTTTTTTATTGCCAAATATTGACAGTGCTACCAATAACTGTAATACTTGATAAATGATATCTATGCTGACCTTTTTTTTTTCTTTTTCTTTTCTTTTTTTTTTTGAGACAGGAATTTCTCTGTGTAGCCTTGGCTGTCCTGAATTCACTTTGTAGACCAGGTTGGTCTTGAACGCACAGAGATCCGCCTGCCTCTGCCTCCCTGAGTACTGGGAATTCAGGCACGTACCACTTCACCCGGCTGACCCAAAATATTTTTACAAAAGAAAAAAAAAAAAAAAAAAAAGAGGAAAATACTGGTTTGTTGATTTCTAGTCAGTAAATTGAGACTCACATAAATACTAGGTGTAGGTGGATTCAACTTGTCCTTTGGCAAGGGAGGATATGGTGAGGATGGTGGTCTTGGAGGCGGACATTTATCCAGCAAAATGCTACTGTTAGATAGGCCATTTTTACCCAGATTCCTTTAAAAAATAACAGGAGAAAAAAAATCAGCTTTATAGGCAGAAAACAATTCTGAATTAACTCATAATTAATTGAATGGGCATTTCATAAATGCATGAATTTTGTATCCAGCAGGAACAATAGCAACAAATTTTTCTGCAAATGCTTATTTTGATTCCTGTATCTTCCACTTAAGAAAAACTAAAAGCACACATGTGGAGCATAGGAAACATTTCCTCTTTCGTTTGTGCTTTTGGTATCTGAAGAACAAGTATGAGTTCTAATTTCATTTGTAGCATTAGAATCTTTCCCATACAAGGTTGATCTATTTAGCTCAGCCAAGAAAAAGTGCAAATAGGTCATTTTAGCAGTTTCTTACTGTCTCAAAATTAACTACCTGCTTGTTAAATCAGCAAGTCTGAAATTGACAGAAATTCCTCTGAAATAATTGATACAAATAGTCATTATATAAGAGACTATACATACTTAACACTCAAGTACACCTATCAATCTTAATGGTGTAGACAGATGCAAAGTATGCATATGTTATCTTCCGAACACTGTTTTAGGATACCTTAAGCCAGATAATGAAACTTTTATTAAAATAGTCCAATGTGGACAGGAAAGGAAGCAAAGTTATGAAATAATATGATGGAGAGAATTTAGAAATTATGGCATTTCATTGTTTTTTTTCGATTAAAAAAAAAGTTCAGTAGAGAAACAATGGGCAAGTATTTTGTGAGTAATACCATGTTTTTTTTTTTTTCAAATCTTCCATTAAAAAGCTTATAAGCCACATACCAGGTCTCTTATACCTGTGTCCTGACACAGGGTTTTATCAATGGAACACCCTATTATTTGTAATCTCAAGACTTTTTTTTCCCCCTCTCTAAGCTTGAGATGACTGATCTCCAGCTTATACAAGTGATTTTCTGTTTCTTCATTAACACGTTCAGGCCTATATTGGATGAAGTACCCCAAGGCCACTCAGAGACTGATAAGAGTTTTGGTGCAGCCAGCTTACAATACTGAAGTGTCCGTAATGAAGCAAAATTGGCTTTCTAAGTTAAAAGTTTAATATAAAACAATGAAAATGTTCTGAAGAGAATGTCCCAATGTCCTCTTTGGCCTCAAAAATGAAATCAAAGAATATCACTGTTTTTGTTTGTTTGTTTGTTTGTTTTTCAAGACAGGGTTTCTCTGTGTTTGTAGCCTTGGCTGTCCTAGACTGGCTTTGTAGACCATGCTAGCCCCAAACTCACAGATATCACCTGCATTTGCATCCCGGAGTGCTGGGATTTAAAGGCGTGTACCACCACTCCTGGCTAAGAACATCATTCTAAACACATTAATACAGTCAACTCAGCACCCCACAGCATACAATTTTATTAAGAAGAACTGCTCTTCCATATTGCTCAGAACTTGTGGAATATAATAATACCCCCTAAATCTACCACCAGAAACCCCTTTTTATTGACATCTCAGTTGTTTCTTCTTCTTTTTTAAAGCAAATGTACTGATTCTAGAGACTGGAAAAGGTAGTAAGGTCCTGCTTTAGCACAGAAGCAGAACTGGGAAAAGAGGGCAGGGATCAGATCAGTCAAGAGAGAGGCAAATAGAAGACAAGTGCACTAGAAATGGATCAAGGCACTGCATCTCAGTCATCTATGGCTGTGGTACTAGACACCAAAAGGGGTCCAGTGCTGAAATGAATAGTAGTAACTTGGAAACAAAGAGATTAATGCCTCTTAACTAAGAATTCCTAAAGAAACAAATTTTAGAAATACAGGAACTTTAATTAATGTTTAATATTTTTCTTTTAAATTTAGAGATCTAATGTATTAAATGCTGACATGGAAAACATTACAAGTTAGGATTAACTGGGTGCAGTGACATACACCTTTAATTCCAACACTTGGGAGGCAGAGGCAGAGCAGCTTGGTCTACATAGTGAGTTCAAAGCTAGAGAGAGCCTGCTCATGCCTCCCATCCCTTGAAAAAAAGTAATTAAGATTAACAATAGTGGCTGTCACATGATAGGCCACCAAGGAAAATGATAAAAGCAAGATGGGCTAAACAAAGTATATAATAAGAAAAAGACTTTCTGCTTAAAGTTATCAGTGTAAAAGTAACTAACTGATAGTTTGAAAATTGACAGGAAACAATGAAAATCAACACACAAGAAATCACACTCCAGAAGACTCTAAATACTTTAACTGAAATATTTTAAAGAACTTTAGTATATTAAAGTTTCAGTATCATAATTAGAGTGATAAATTAGGATTAATTAAAATATATTTTAAATTATTTTTTCTCCCCTATGTCACAGTCCTAGTCCATGTTACCCATAAGTAGCAAACTCTAGGAAGCTTAATTTTTTATAAACAGTTCATTAGTGACAAACATTTAAAGGTAGATCCTGGATACATTCTAATAATATAAGCAGCAAAAAAGAAAAAAACAAAAAACAAAAAACAATCACACTTTTAGATAATAAAACACACTAGTACTGACAATTACATGAGAACTGTTTGGAACTTTCAAATAAAATTGTTATATATATTAAATGGCCAGTGTCAACAGATCCAATGCTTATAAACCTGAAACCAAATTAAAGTCTTTCAAAATCTACATCAGTGCTTAAACTTAAAATTTAATATGTTAGGAAAGTACACAGAATTCTTTCTTGTGATTATTCTAAGCAATGTTAACTGCCCTACATTCAAGATTTATTTACACATAGGGAATGACAAATACAAGTCAATGAGAAAACTTAAAGGTGCCATGCATAAAGACCACTAAGAAGCAAATATCCTCCAAATATTACAGAAAGACGGTGCTGTCTGATCAGACTGATCCTTTAATGATGACTTTGTTATTCTAAACAGGAGATTTATTATCCCTCTAAGTTTCTGAGGGTTTATCCTTTCAAAATTAACATGAATATATTTGTCCTTTCATGAAAGGCTATCAGTCTGTTGTATCTCTCCATTGTCCTTTACTTCTTCCTATCTACCTAATAACCTCTTCTCGAGTCAAATGTACCAAGGTTAGCAGAGACTACCTTTGGCAATTGCTAAGGTCCATCCCTAGTCTAACATCTAATAGACTTTGTTCAAAGCCAAAATAAACAATAGGATTTCCAGGCCTTGTTTTTTAGCCAAATGTGATTAAGTCTCATTTCCATCCCCAGAGCAGTCAAACACACTGAAGCCAACAACTGTGGCAACCAGTAGAGGGCAGTAACAGCATGTTCGAACACACCCTCTCAGATTAAGCAAATTTCAGTTTCACAATCATTGGTAAGTACAAGCAAACATTCAAACAAGCTTTGTTCAAACTTTTACTGTGAATGATTGATTGATTACACTATCTTTCATTTCCCAGATTTTGATCAGGTAAACTGTCAAACATTCACTCTGTGATTAATTTTCCCACACTAACCTGCAAGCTTTCAGAACTTCTGCTGAGCTGGGATAAATGGACACAGACATTGATGGTATGATCTGAGGACTAGGTCTGTGGCTAACTAGAAGCAGATCTGTTTTAATGGGGCTCTGAGATTCTTTCATCCCTTCTCCATTAATTGTGTGCAGCCCACAGTGAGGGCTGTTAAGGCTGGTAACACTGTTTGTGGTTGTCTGCTCAGTGGATTTAGGAGAAGGTGTTGCTGTGGAAATGGCTGAAGATGGTGAAGAGGCAACAGAATTATCAGTCTTTGTATGGACAGCTGGGTGGATGCTATTGACTTTGTCACAGGTTCCAGGACCCATATTGTTATTAGCTTTTCCCATCAACAAGGCAGAGAGCTGAGGATTGTCTGAACTTAGTAAACCTGGTGACTTAGAATCTCCATGGCTAGGGCTGCAAACAGCATCTGCCGTCACCTGATGGACATGATTAGGAAGTCCCTCGACACTGGCAGTGCTGTTAGGTGTCTCTCCAGTGTGCCTGCTTGTTTCAGGCACCATCAATGTGTTTCCTGAAGGCTTGCTCTCTTTGGTTAAAGTAATGCCTTGTTGTCCACCTGAGGTAGCAGTGTGAGAGGAGAGGTTATTGAGAGCAGCCCCCTGTGTTACTGAATTGCTAGGTGGGGTGGGATGTCCATTCTGAGTCTGAATACCAGAGCCAGCTGCCTGGAGATGCTGGGAAGGCCCAGTGGAAGAAAGAGGTCGTTCACCATTAGGGCCTGCCAAATGTGAACTCTGACCTTTGTGAAGCCCCTAAAAAGAAAGAAAGATAGTTTAAATCTGATGTTAAACTCAGAGCATACACAGAATTTTAAATATTAAAGGTAAAAGCCAAGAAGAATACATCTGTCTAATTTGATCCAATTCCTAAATTTATCAAGAAAGTACTTAAAGTTAGCAAAAAGAATTTACTTAATTAGTATGGCATACATTAGTTTACAGAAAGCACTAAGAACTCTAAATTAAGCTTTAAAATACAGATTTCCATTTCTAAAATCATATATGGATAGGCATATAATATCACTAAAAATCAAGCTACGAATATGATAAACCATCTAATGGATCTGTGATATATTAAGAGATTAATATAGAAAGTAAATTCACCTTATCTTTAAAATTAATAAAGTTACTGTAAATATATTCCTTCCTAAATCAATTACATGCTAAAGGACCTATCCTCTAGAGCAACACTGCTAAAATAGTTAAGACTTTACTAAAAAGGTTCCTTAACCAGCCAACCCCATATATATAAACATGCCAATGACTTAGAAGTAACTTTGATTTTAATCAACTGAGCATAAGCACTTAGGAAAATAAAAGTTTTGAGCCCATAGGAAGGTCACTTAATATATCTAGTGGAATAAAAATAAGGTAAATGGAACTAAGACAAGTAATTTTTACCTGAAAATTGGCCCCTGGTATCACAATTTTCATTTTATTTTACTGACAAAATAATTAAATAAGAATGCTAAGTTTTCAGCCACACTGATAAACACTGGAATTATGAACCAATAATTTCATAGTTTCCAACTTGTTATAATTTTAGATAAAAACAGCAAGTGTGGGACTCAGACACAACTATACATTACCATAGTTCATCTAATATTCCTAGTAACTGGACAAAAAAAAAATAGGACTATACTTTGAGTTTAATAACAGAGTTGAAAGCTTTTTTTGAAAGGTGAGATTTAACTTGCCAATAATAAGCCATCAAGGAAGAAAAATTAGCCGATTATTGACATACTAAATGGTAAATTTATTCCCTGGTAAAAACAAGCAACTCTGAAATCAGTTTCTAAAAATGAAAATGTAAGGCTCATATTAAAAACTTTATCTACCAAAACCTAGCAACATTATAAACTGATATAAGTGAGAGTTCAGTAATAGTATCTGTTAAGAGATGTGATCATAGAGCTGGGTAAGGTGACCCATATCTTTAAACCTGGTACTCAGGAGATAGACACAGGAAGACCAGAGGTGTTCATTCATCCCTAGATAGCTGGAGGTCAGCCTGAGTTGGGCTAAATGATATCTTGTCTGACAAAAAAGCAAAACAAAACGGTTGACACCTTTTAGTTTTATAAAAAAATAACCTCATTTAAGAAAATGTTATAAAAATTTCAGTACCTTAAAATATTTAAGAGTCTATAGGTGAGCAAAAATTCAATTTAATATTTATCAGTACTTATTGTTTAATAACTTAACAAATACATTAATTATAATATGTAAATGTGACAAAATATTTTGTCTTTTCTATCTGTATGTCAACACTTTTCAAGCTACAAATTCAGAAAATATTTATATAACAAGTTTTTTAAGCCTGCATAATTAGAATCTATGATACTAAAATCAGAGGTTGAGGATCTCCAGCTGCAATATTGTAAAGCAATCTCATGAGAGAAACTTTTGATCTGGAATTAGTTCAATACTTTTGGATAATTTTCTTCACTTCATTACAACTACACTGTAAGGCTCCTAAAGGCACTGGCCATGAGGGAGTAGGGCTTCCTGCCACTCAGTCACCAAAGAAGCCTTGTGGACTGAAAATCATTGGAATGTTGAACTATTTGTTTCCCCGAGACAGAGTCTGGTTATGTCATAGTCATGGACACTTTGAATTTGAATTCCTCCTGCATCAGTTTCCTGAATGGCAGGTTAGGATTAGAGGCATGAACCATGATAATCAGTTAAGATTTTGTTCTTGTTGTTTTAATGTTACCAGATTTCTAAAATAGGATTGACTATTTTTGAAAATTTCAGCAATTAAGCAAGCCCAGGATTTAGAGGGGAAGAAAAACAAGAGAACTATTCTTCAGAATCATGACAAAGGCTCGCATTTATTTAACTGCCAATTACATTTTCGAACCTTAATAGGCATTTTAACAAAAGTCTCATGTTATCCTTTTAACAATCTTTTAGTGTTTAAAGATACTGAATTCCCAAAATATACCCTCTCAATCTAACAATTCTTTCCTCTATTTTGTCAATCTCTCTACTGAATGTTTCCCATTAGCTTGCACTGCTATTTCTAATTTTAATTTAAAATATGAACAAAACCAAACTCTGAATTTGACTTCTTTAGCTACACTCCGCCTTATGTATGTAACCTATATGACTACAAATGTAACGTGGTAACACTTTATACTTGCCACCTCCAGTTTATCTATCCTTTTACCTTAAAGCCAAGTACACAATTAGGCTTCAACCTACAATTCATTGAAACTACTCATATTCAAAATTTTCCAAATATTTTCTTTGTAGAGTCAAACAGCAAATATTAGGACTTTGCAGGCCATTGGGTGTAACACAATATTTTTAAATTTTTCTTCTACCCTTTAAAACTGTAAAAAGCAAACATCACCCTTAGAGCCAGGCTACTATAAGAGAGGAAGAGGGGAGAAAGTTTACCACAGATTGTGGTGTGGATTTGCTTGTATCCACTAATTTCCCAACCCTAGAAATGTTATCTCAGATGATCAATCTCTAGATTATCTTTACTGGATTGTGGTGGTTTGCATAAAAAATGCCTTCATAGTCTCATAGATATGAATGCTTATTTGAAAAGATTAGGAAGGGTGGAGTTGTTCAGATAGATTTGGCCATGTTGGAGGAAGTGTGTCACTGGCTGTGGGCTTTGAGATTTCAAAAAGCCCATTCCAAGCCCCCCAGAGTCATTCTCTTCCTACTGTCTATGAATTCAGATATAGAACTATTCTCACCTACAATGTCTTCCTCTGTGCTGCCATGCTCCCTGCCATGATGATAATTGACTAAACCTCGGAAAATGTACTCAAGTCTCCAATTAAATGCTTCCTTTGGGGGAAAGAAGAGTGTGGGACTGGGAGGGAAGGAGGGGTGGAGCTACAACCAGGATGTAAAGTAAATAAAAAGCAAATAATTTTTTAAAAAGTCAAAAAAAGAAAAAATAGAATAACAAAAATGTTAAAATAATGTAAAATAACAAATAAACCTGCTGTGGCCACAGTGTCTTTTCACTGCCCAAGATATCCAATGGCATCATTTTATATATGCTTTGCTGAAGCACTTCTTGAAAGACAAGATATGGTTCACATTCTTCTCAATGCCTAATAGCTCACAGCTCAACCTTTATACTAGTCTTGATAGTTGTTCAATTTTCTGCCTGGCAAATTATACTAAAGGACTTTCCCAATCTGCTCTTACCCTTTTGTGATCTCAATTACTCTTCCAGCTTTTCAAGACAGCTTAAAATGGGACACTGTTTTCTCATACTCCATTTTGTCATTTTATTCTCTCCTCATATTCACCCTGCCTATACACAGATGTTGACCACTTTCGAGTACTACAAAAATAGGCATTTTACTTATGAGGTCAATATAAATTAGAAGTGGATTGGGAGATTATGCTGTTTACTTTTTCTTCACTGGTAAATCACCCAGACTGCCTCCATATGTGGAAATATTATCAAGAAAAAAAAAAAATATACATGTATACTGAATTGAAACATAGCAACAACAGTATAGAACTATATAATTCATTTAAAAATAGTTCCTCAAACACTTAAAATACATAAATAAACACAAACTATTATTTGAGCAGTCAATTAAAGCAGTTTGTATGATACCTGAGTGGAATTAGATAGTTGGTTTTTCCACGGCTCCTCTGTGCTGCCGGTCAGGTTTGTGTGGTTATGAGGTAGAGTGGATGTGTTTTGCTGCAGGTAAGGCACATTTCCATTACTTCCACTTCCTGTTACATGAGTATTGCCTATCAAAACAGTGTCTGTACTTCCCGGTGTTCTTGATGTGCTACAGGGAACATGGCCTGCAGAAAAGGATCCATTAGCCAAAGCCTGCCTGGGACAGGCAGGGCGGACTCCAGGCTGAGAGACACTAGGCATCCTGGTCAGAGCAAGCTGTGGCTGTTGGCCAGAGACTGAGTTTGTAGGCAGTGGTGAGTCAACTGTTGGCCCATTAGAAATTCCAGTAGGCCGTACCTGTGCAATTCCTGTTTGTCTAATCTGCAGGGAACAAATGAAAAGCAATTAAGTGCAATCTACATAGTCCTCAGGGTAGAGAATCAGCACGTAAAGATGAATAATCATGGACTCTGATCTGATGCCAAAATTTCATCTCTCTAGGTTAAAAACCACCAACTTCAAAGACAAGAAACTTTATATGCAAACTGCCTAGGAAAAGGAGAAATACGTTTCATGTTAAAGAAATACCTGGTTAAAAATGACCAAAAAGTGCAGCTGAAACCCATGAAAAGCTGTGGAATTCATGGTTCTTCAAGAAACCTCAAATTTTTATTCTAAGATGGGTCTAGTGGTGAAGTACTATAATTCCATCTACTTAGGAGGATGAGGCAAAAGGATCTCAAGTTCAAGGTCAACCCAGGCAATTTAGTGAGATCTTGTGTGTGTGTAAAGGAGGGAGTGAAGGAGAGAGGGAGAGGAGCGGGGGTGGAGAGGGAGAAGAGAGAAAGAGAGAGAAATTATAGCTTAGTGATAGCAGGCTCTAGTAGCATAAGCATGCCCCTGGTATCAACCTTAAATACACCCCAAAGTAAATAAATAATAAATAAATCACAAAACTGTAATATAACAGACTTTAAAATAAAGATAACATATAAAACCTTACCTAGGTTTAGTATAGAACACTGCTAAGCACTAAAGAACATATAAGAAATACCGTGGAATTAGGTAATAAAAATGTTTAAAATTAAATTAATAGATGTTCTTTTCTTTAAAAACTCGATCTTTAATATTTTAAGAAGCACAAATCACAATATTCTACCAAATATAGGTAGAAATGAGTATGGGTGAATTCTACAATGATGCTGTATCAACAAAAGTACACAAAATTCTAGCAAACTTTAAAGGAAAAATGCTATACACACTTGGTGTTGTTGCATTAAGACAAACTGACTTTCCAGCTGTTCCAGCATTAGTTTCTGTGCTGGATTTAAATTATTTCTATTTGCTCGGAGCTGTTCCAAGTGCTAGGGGAAAAAAAGAATATAATTAAAGACATATCTTGAAACAAGCTAACAAATCTGTTTAACCTTTATATGAATAACCGGCAAAACTCAGAACCACTATCAGGTTGAACACTGATTTCTGGTCAACAATAATCTAATTCCACCTTAAAATCTTTTTGGTAGTTTAAGAAACCAAAGTAAGAACTAACTAAGCATTCATCTGAACATAGTTTATTATAATGGGATCTTTTGAGAGAGACGGCCTTGAAGTTCTATTAATACAGTAATTTTTGATTTATGAAGAAAGCTCTTAAAAATGAAAAAAAAAAAAAAAAAAACATGAAAAAATATGGTCCCCAAAGCATTGATTGGAACAGGAAAAGTTTGAAGACACTGTCTAAAAGTAGTAATCTACTTCAGCAATAGTATAGTATCTACATAAAGAAATATGACCTATTCATATAACAAGTAGGTTATTTATATATTGACTGAAAAAGAACTATAAAAAGAACATTAAAAGCTTACAGTAGAGCCTCCTTTATCTAAAGGGGGTACCTTTTAAGATCTCCTAGTGAATTGCTAAAACCATAGAAAAGCTAAAACATTTAATTTAATGACTTTTCAGTCCTAATACCACTATAAACTATGGCCATATCTTGCACAGTACTACGTGTGACAGTAAAACAAGTACAAATGTCTCTTTATTCACAACTTCAGGTAAAAGAGAATCCTTACCATAAATGTTAGCAAAATAGCAGCATATGATATTTTGTGTAGTTTTATTAAAGATCTTTTTACCTGTTCACTTAGAGGAAGCACTATGTGGCTTCCTTTTTGGTATACTGCAATTGTTAGAATCATTATTCTTGTGGTTTGTGGTCATTATTAATGACAAAAATCATGAATCAGAAACACTGGTTTTGATAAATAAGATAGATACTAAGTGATGAAGAGCCAATTAGCATATTGGCTCTTAATATGATGAATACATTGGACAATAAGATGACTGATGTCCCTGGTGGGATAGAATGGGATTCCATTATGCTACCAGAATGTTATAATTTAAAAGTTATCATGATTTTATTTCTGAAATTTTTTCATTTAATATTTTTGGACCAAGAATAACTCTAAAGTGAAATAACTATACATATACAACAACTCTCTGTTAAGACAGGTAAGAAACAAGTAATGCCAGAAAACTGTCAAGAGGAAGCAGAGTTAGAGCAGAAGCTGAAAGAAGACTTTACCCTATATAATTACTATATTCTTACGATATGGATGTAAATGCATTATCTATTCCAAAAAGAGAAAGAAAGTAAAAAGAGGGAGAACAAGATTAAATTATCTACATTATGTTGGTGAACATGTAATCACTTTTTGTTATGTACTGAGTTTCTCGCCATTCAACTTTAAGAATTAATGATAGTTCACTGTTTCTATTTCTGCTAAATGACTGTTTTTTAAAACATATCTTACATACCTGTAATTTCTGTGGTGTCAAACACCATGAATTAGTTTGTTGCTGTACTGGAGGATGTGGCACAGCATTGCCACCACTCCAATCATCAGAAGTATTCTGAGGAAAATTGATAAAAAAAAAACAACAACAAAAAACAAAACAAAAACATGAAAGAATATTTGGTTAAGGCAATAGAGTTAAAATTAATGTCTAATGAAGGGCAAATGACTATGAACTGGAGTAAAGTATTTACACACAAAAAGTTATTACATTCTTTAAAAATAATTTACATGCATATTAAACTTGATATTGATTTAAAAAAAAGTGTTGATTCTGTAATAAGCCACCCCCAAAAAGCCCACCCCTAAACTATAGCCCAAATGGCTAGCCTATATACCACACTGTCCACTACATTCAATATTAAATATATTTCAATGTTGGCAAAAAGTGATGATGAAAAGTGTGCTGATACCTTAACAGCAGGGAAATGAATAAAATGATTTGATGAATGCAAATTTATCCCTATTTTTTTTAGTATGATTCTAACAGTTTGGGATGGGAAAATTTAAACCTTTTATTGTTCTGATGTCCACAGATTTAAAATAAAGGACAGAAATGTTCAAACTGCACAGTTAGCGGCAGTTGAAGCTTCTTTTGACTGGGATTTTCTATTTCTCTAGGACATATACCTTTGTTGGACTAGATGTTCTTTTCCTCTTGGCAGGACTGGACAGGTCATCTACTTGGCTAGGAGGAATCATGTGTAGTGGCAAGGACTGCTGTGAAATTGGTGTTTGACTGAGGCCTAACACAGGTTCAGTATTTGGATGATGAGGTTTACATGCCTAAGAATCACAGAAGGAAGACAAAAATAGGGTGCTATATATTCTTAGTTCATTCCTTCAAATTATAAAACTTACAAGCTGCATACTTTTCAAAGTTATGTGGACATCTTTGATTGCAACTATTGAAAGTAAAAACAAAAAAAAATATATCAATGAATCATCATCAGTGGAGGAATGTGTACCTTCCTTTGAGAATCTTCTTTAAAAAAAATTAAACAAACCACTGCAGCATTATTTTAAGCAATGTTGAAAAATAATGAAAATGCACAAAGGTTCTAAGTTGGTACCCCAAATTTCTTCCCATGTCAGAGGGAATTTTATTTTTATCTAGATTCCCTTAGCACTTACATGAAAAGGCTATTGTTCATTAATAAAAGCCTTCTATGCTTACTTAAAATAAGCTTGACTACTACAGATTAAAAGAACCCTTAAAGCTGGGCACCTGCAGAACATAACCCAACTTCTCACCTGCTGTGCTGTGTTCATGGCACCCTGCCTGGAGGTAAGCTCTGCGGGGATTGGTAGGCTCCATGCCTCCTCAATACTAGGAAGTAATTTAGTTTTATTCTGTAGACTACCTTGTGGAAGGTTACACAACTGAGCCTAGGAAAAATTATGTAAAAAGCAAATTTAACACAAGCCTACTTGAGTTAAGAGCAAGTCCACTAAATCTTCCTAATGGCTAATTGTTTTCAAAAGAAAATAGATTCTAAATCTGGGGCTTTAGAAAGATAGTAAGTATAAAGAGGGTAACCAGAATATAAACCTTTGTGAGAATCAAAACATAGCTAGGCTGTTTCCAGGGTTCTCATTAGCTGTCTTCTCAGAAACTTCAAACAAGAGTGAAAGACAGTGTTTGTGTTCTTTAAAATGCTATGACAACTTAAAAATGTAGACAATACACTGAAAAAACTTATGCAAATTAATATGCATCAATGTGCAAAAAAGCATTTTAAAAAATGTTGCTTATCTCACTTAAGATGAAAAGTAAAATAATATTGCAAGCTATGGTATGTTTACAAAATATGGAAACAGATTATAGACATCCAAAGACAACTAGACAAATTTTCCAGCCACCCTATTCCTGCCTGTGTGTTCTAGGGAAATAAGTGGCTTTAAAAAAAATTGATATTTAAATTTTTTACCTGTAAATACTTAATTCGTGCTGCAAGTGCAGAGGTATTACTACAATTTTTGCTTCTAGTTGCATTTAAATAGCATTTAATGGCATCCTGAGGCTGGTTGCAGGATTCATAGAGAGTGCCTAGATCCATCCAGGCTGCAGCATGTCCGTGGTCCAATTGTACAGCACAAATATAGGCCTGTAAAGCATCCATAGGCTGATTTTGCTGTTGATAGAGCACACTAAAAGAAGAACAAAATAAGTTAACTAACAGTTGGTTAGCTTCACAGCATGATTTTTATTATAAAGTACATTATATGTGATGCAGCGATCTCTGTATACCAATATCATTAATTTTAGACAAAGTCTTACCCTATTGAACACCATGTATCTGCACTTGCTTCTGATTTATCAATAGACTGCCTGTAAGATATAAAGGCATCCTGAACTTTCCCAATACTTGAATAGCACCTGAGAGGGAGAGGAAAGGGGGAAGGTTTAAAAAAAAAAAATCCATCAATACCAAAACAAACTACATTTACCCAAAAAAATGGTTATATATAAAAGCAAAATTAAAAAAAAAAGTTAATATATGTAGGTACATGTGTATAAGAACAATAGACATGATAACTAGCAATTCAAAACTGTATTATAATACAGTTTTTCTTAGATGTGCTAAAATATACTGCCTAAAGTCTATTAAAATAAGTATAGGCCATATCACTTCAATATTATAATAGTGAGTGCTGAACATAGCCCTTCCATGCTCTGCTTTTATATCCTGACCTCTAGTTTTTCATAGTCAGAATATAGGGTTCAAAAACAAAACCACATGAATTTCTCTTTTCTTAAATAACAAGAAAAGAAAAATGTTCTTTAATTTATAAAGATGCTAATGTAATGGTTAGTCTCTAGGTATCATAAACAGTATAAATATAGTATATAGTATTTCATGGCTACTAAAGACAGCAATAAAAGATTCAGGCTTTAAAACACCTGCCATTTTCTGAATGAAGATGTACCCAACACATGTATAAATATCACTGAAATTTCAAAGAGAGAAATTATATCTTTGGTGCTAAAAGAAAATAAAAGAAAACCCTAGATTCTGTCTTGAAGGAGCTTACAATTTACTTTTCTTTTGTCGTTTCCCCTACCCACAAACCAGGGTCTTGCTTTGTAGCCCCGGCTGGTGTAAAACTCACAGGGGTCTCCCTGCCTCTACCTCCTGAATGTTGGAATAAAGGAATGCTCCATCACAACTAAGGAGTTTACAATTTAGATGAGGATTGAAGGCACTGCAAATATCACAATACTGTATCAAACGGCTAACAGACAGTTTAAGAAGAGGCTACAATTAGGAAATTAGCCTCTTCAGAATTAGGAAAAGGTAAAAAGAATAGTGAGGTGAGAGTAAAGAATGTGAATATTTATAGACAATTATTCAGAGCAGCAATTCCTAACTGCAAACAAGTAAAGCATAGAAAACAAAAGCTTTCCAGGAAACTAACATTTCTCATATTATTTGTTTATGTTAGCAAAACACTGGTTGAGAGTAATCAATAAAAGAAAAAAAGAAAATCTGAAAATCTTTATTTGTTCAAAGACTACTTTCATCCCTATAGGTATTCTTTGAAATTTTAAGGATTTATAAAATTTACAAGTGTATTGAGTCAGACACAGAAGGTAAGAGGAGAGATTTCAAATATATTTGAACAATATGGACAAATCCTAATGTATTTGTTTTAAAAAATATGCACATGTGGGAGAAGAGACACACATTTTTCAGACACCCCCCCACCTTAAAATCTGTTTCCCTAACAATGGAAGTGGTTGTGATAAAAGCACGTTATAAGAATATGTCAACAACATATCGTATAGACTAAAAGTAAACTTATGTACAGAAAAAGAGGATAGTTATATTCACTGGTTTGGAACAGGTAAAGCTAGAAAAAAAAAAAAGAGGAATGAAAGTAGACAGAGCAAAAGAAAGGAGAAAAACAAAAACAAAAAATAAGAATGGCAAAGATTCCATGGCTGATTGAGAGTAAATAAACAGAGAAGCTACAAGTGTAGCTCAGAAGCAGTAGTACAGTGTTTGCCTAGGATACTCACATACAAAAGGAAGAAAAGGAAAGAGGGAAAGAGTGGAGTATGATTTTATTGGCAAAAGGAAATGAAGCTGATTTGGAGGATATGACGGATAAAACGTGAGGCTATTTGGAAGGAAATACCTTCCAAGGTGAAAATGTTGAAATTTAAAATACCTCTATCTCTATAAGAATCTACCTTTGAAATTTATTGATATGAAGACAAGCTGTAACAACACAGGACATTTATTAGAGAAGGGTAAAAAACAAAACAAAACAAAACAAACAAACAAACAAAAAGCAGGCCTAAGGATTTATATAGATTAGACAGTATCAGAAAATTTTACCTACTAAACAAAGAAACAACTTTCACACAGGACCTGCACAACCTATTATATGAAACATGAACTTGTGACAAGAGATCATTAGTAATGTCAAATTGGAACAAAAGCAAAGTGATAAGGATAGGAAGTCATGAACGTATTATTCATAAGCATTTCTCATATTAAAAGCATAACATTAAGTCGGGTACTGGCGGCAGCACACATCTTTTAATCCCAGAATTCAGGAAGTAGAGGTGGGCAAATCTGTTAGTTTGAAGCCAGCCTGGTATACAGATATATATTGTCCCTGACAGAATCCTATGAGCCTACCCAGCAGGGAGTAGTAGAGAGAACTTCGACCCCTACCTTCACTAACTCTCCTAAACAGTGTTGGGGGTGGGGGATGGGTTGAAGGGAGGTAGAAGCATTTAATAACCCTAAATAAAAGAGGTTTGTTAAAAACGTCAACACTGTGTAGCTTTGGGTGTCTTGGATTTGCCTTGTAGGCCAGGCTGATCTCGAACTCAAAGAGATCCACCTGCCTCTGCCTCCCTGGAAGATTCTTTATTTATTTTTAAGCAGAATCACTAATGTCCCTAATGTCCACCAATGACCAGTACCACAGTTTCCCTTGTCCCCCAAGAAAAACTAATTCCATTCAACTCCCTTACCAAAGACACCACATAATGGGAGATACGAAGCTTGTAATGAGCTGGAAGGTGCTATTCATGCTACCAAAGGAGAAAAGTAATTATCAACCTCACACAGCTGTAAACCGTGCAATCTACAATAATAATTGGGTGTTAACAGTGGCACAAACATATTGAAAGTAAGCAACCACTTTCTGATTGGATTGAAGGTCCACTCTACAATTTGAAACTCAAACACACCACTTTATTGGGACCAAGATCTTATGACAGATTGTAGATCCTAGGAAAAAGAACATTACTCTACTAATGAATATAGTATTAAACTGAGTCTTAATGACTTATTGTTATACCCATATATATTACTACTGCACCTATCAACCTTCATCAGAGAAGCTTCTATTTATAATAGATGGACATTAACAGAGAACGTCAAGTGGTCAAATTACAGCGACTAAGAGTGAAAATGCCTACTCTTAAACAGGCATTTATATTATGCATTCTCCTCCCAAGGCTCAAGAATTATTGTGGGTGGGGGAAGGCAGAATATAACCAAAACAACCTGTAGGAAATTCTGAAAGTAAAAATGAAAAGAAAGTAGAAAACTGAAGTCTCAAAAGGGTTATATATGAATCACCTAAAATTCTACAAAACTTATCTGACATCTTATCTAAATTTGAATCTTTTAGTATCTAGTACACTGATTTTTCCAATATACTGTGAAAGGCAAAATGAATTAGAAACAATCTATCAAATACATATATAAAGAGTATATATCACATCGCCCCTGAACAAATTCTGACAGTTGATGTCTCTTTCCAGAAAATTCAATAATACTGTACTCACTTTAAATGAATGTAAAATTTCAAGTGAAATTGTGACTTGAGGTCTACTACTATAATCAAATGTTAGAAATGAGGAACGATCGTTCATGAGAAATAGTTCAATAAGAAAAAGTAGTATCTAGTAGGATGCTTAAAACCAACAAACAAACAAAAAAAACACAACAACAACAACAACAAAAAAACAAACTATTAGAGGAACATCTGGGTTGTTTCCAGATTCTGGCTATTAGGAATAAAGCTGATACAAACATGGTTGAGCAAATTTCCTAGTTGTATACTTGAACATATTTTAGATATATGCCTAGCAGTGGTATAGCTGGATCTTGATGTAGGATTATTGCTAATTTTCTGAGAAAGCACCAGATGGATTTCCAAAGTGGTTGCACAAGTTTACCCTTTGTCCACACTCTCTAGCATGTGTTGTCACTTGAGTTTTTGATCTTAGCCATTCTGATGGGTGAAAGGTTAAATCTCAGGGTGGTTTTGATTTGCATTTCCCTGATGACTAAGGATGTGGAGCATTTCTTAAGTGTTTCTCTGCCATCTATATTCCTCTATTGAGAATTCTGTTTACTTCTGTACTCTAGCTTTTGCTTTTAACTGGATTACTTGATTTACTGTTGTTTAGCTTCTTGAGTTGTTTATATATTTTGGATATTAGCACAATGTCAGAGATAGGGTTGATGAAGATTCTTTCCCAATCTGTAGGCAGTGGCTTTGTTTTGATGACGGTGTCCTTTGCTTTACAGAAGCTTTTCAGTGTCATGAGGTCCCATTGATTGTTCATCTTAGAGCCTGTGCTGTTGATATTCGGTTCAGGAAGTTGTCTCTTGTATCAGGTTTAATGTGTCTAGTTTTATGTAATATAGGATAAACATAGTAAAATCTGTACACCTAAAGAATCTAAGTAAGAAGGAGGACCCTGGGTAAGATGATCAATCCTCACTCAAAAATTCAGATGGGATGGACATCTGAAGAGGGAGAAAAGAGGGAACAGGACAGGAGCCTACCACAGAGGTCCTCTGAAAGACTATCCAGCAGAGTATCAAAGCAGAGGCTGAGTCTCATAGACAAACTTTAGGAAGAGTGCAGGGAATCTTATGAGAGAAGGGGGAGATAGAAAGACAAGAGTTCCACAGCGAGAGCAACAGAACCAAAGAATCTGAGTACAGTGGTCTTTTCTGAGACTGATACTCCAACCAAGGACCATTCATGGAGATAACCTAGAACCCCTGCAGAGATGTAGCCCATGCAGTTCAGTGTCCTGTAGGTTCCCTAGTAATGGGAACAGGGACTGTATCTGACATGAATTCAGTGGCTGGCTCTTTGATCACCTCCCCGAGAGGGAAGAAGCCTTAAGAGGCCCAGAAGAAAACAATGAAGCCAGTCCTGATGAGACCTGATAGGCTAGGGTCAGATGGAAGGGGAGGAGGACTTGGGGATGGGCATAAGAGGTGTTGAAGGAGGGGTCTACACCTGGGAAACAAAGTGAATCAAATGTAATTAATAAAAATAAATAAATATAAGTATAAAAAGAAAAAAAAAGAATTTTAAACAGGACAAAAATGCTCTGTATTGTTTTGAAGGACACCATAAGGAGTACTGCTTAAGCTGCCCTCATATGTTACTTCTTTATTCAATTATAGAAATAGTTTCACAGAGGTATTAACAAGGTCAAATAAATACTGATATAAAAAAATTGTAGAAATTCAGGTTAATTAAAAATTGAAAACAAGAAACGTCATCATAAGATCGGGTTTTGTTATGAGAAAACTACTGTACTTAAATGTTTCTTTTATCATTTGTCTTTCAAAAATCTTTATTATAATCTACTTAAAAGAAAAAATATATTGTTCAAGGCATAAATGTAAACATTTGAGGATGTAATTAAAATCTCCTAGCTATAACTATCAACAACAAAATATAATTATCTGGTTAAGTCTCACCTTCCAAGGAAATACCAGGACTGGCCAGAATTTGGATCTGCTTCCAAGGACTTCTGGAGATACTGAATAGCATAACTTTCCTTGGTGGCTTTATCTCCCAGGAGATCCACAGTGTGATGCATCCAACCTTTAAAACATTAACATACATTATATAATAGTTCTATTTTTAAGAATACAAAGCAGAAAGTTAACAAAAACCTTTTCCATTAATGTGTTATTGATCTACTTCAGAACACACATTCTGATATTTTAGAACAGCTAATTCTTGCAATAAGAATGTTTTTCTCATATGAATACATGAATAGCTTTTAAGAGAAGTTAATGAGTTTAAAAACAATCACTTAACATCTAAGAGTAGATTACAATCTTCAGATAACCCCAATAATCTACCCTTAATCAAACATGTCTACTTTAAAAGTGCACACTATTAAAGTTATAAATAATATAGCTATATTGGCTATTAGTAGTCATTATCTCATACTGATACAAAGAACTTAATATAAATACTATTCCACATACAAAATTAAGTGCAAATAAGATATTCTATTAGACCAACATTTATTTTCAAGGTATAAATGTAAAATAAATAACTAATGATAGTTCAGATTAACATACACACACAATCCCACCTTCTTAGGTAAACAAATTCATAATGTATGTAAAATAAAAACAATTAAGAATTATAAAATACTTAAGTTTGAAAATTAGAACTATTAAGAAAACTCTATTCAAATGTTAGGAGTACCATAAAATACCTAATAAATAAACTTTTCTAAGAACATGATCAGGGAGCTGAAGGAGGCTCAGAAGTTAAGAGCACTGTCTATGGTTTTGTTTGTTGTTTATTTTTAAAAGAACCTGGGCTCAATTCCCATCACAGATATGGTGGCTTACAACCTTCTGTAATTACAATTCCAGGGGCTCCTATGCCTCATACTTAATTTCCTTCCTTCCTTACTTTTTTTTGGTTTGTTGATTCCTGGGTGGCCTAAACTAGGCTAGCCATGAACTCAGATATGTGTCAGATTCTGTCCCCTCCCCCCCCCCCAATGCTGGGATTAAAGGCACATATGATTGGCCTGATGACATCTTGTGGCCTTGGAGGGCACCAGGCATGCCCTTGATACACAGAAATAAGTTTAAGCAAAAAAAGCATACATATAAAGTAATTAAAAAATTAAAAAAAGAGAGAGATAACTTAGTAAGTAGTTAATCAAGCAAAAAATACATCTGAGAATACTATATTCTAAATCTTTGAAAATGGGTAAGATCAATTTTGTTAAGTTTCCCAATAGATCACACTGTAATAGATTACATTTATTACATAATGAAATGTAATAGATTACATTTCAATTGTAAATCCCTCCAATATATAAAATAAGCTTTGTTCTTTATACATAGCATATGAAAAAAACAAGCACCCTTAGTTTCTGGCACTTGTTTATGTACATAAAGCTATCTTAAAGGAATCCGGATACTATGTTTTATCAAAATTTTAAGAAACAACAGGAAGGAAGGAAAGACAGAAATCAAACCATGCATCCTACCTCTTTCCTTCTATTACTAGTAAGAACAAGATGAGTGTGGGGATGACATGTTTCACCAGGCAAAAGTGTTTGTTGTGCAAGCCTGAGCACATAAATTCACTCCCTGGTAGAAAAAGAGGGCAGACTCCTGAAAGATATAGATGTCCTCTGACTGCCACAGGTGTGAACATGGCACCTGTGTGGCTGCAAGTGTATGGTGTCCCCCGCCACCAATAATAAATTAATTGAAAAATAAAACAAACAAAAAACCAGAAAAAAACAGGATATAAAGAAATGGAGTCTAGCAGACTGTCTAGACTAGTCTGTTCCTGGTCCAGAACAGAAAGCAAGATGCTAAGAAGTAAATATAATTAGACAAAATCATGAGTTTACTTTTATATTCTAAAATTTAACAAACCATTGTCAGAAGTCAGGTGATTGATGATTTAATACAATAAAACTACAATATTTTATATTATAAACTAATAAATATATAATTAATAATTGTATAATATATATTAGACAGGAAGGATATACATATCTTCTATGAAGTCAAAATGTATGAAAAACTGAATTAGAAATAAGATGTATAAAAACAGTTATATTCATGTACTACATGAAAGGTGAATAAAATTTTGAGAACATTAAACTTGTTTTTTCCTATTTAAAAATTCAAAAACATTTTCCCTATACTAGCAACATGCCTAAATTTAAAGATAAATATTCATATTACTCAAATGCTGTAATGCACTAAAAATAAGTCTTTTGATACTTTTTTCCCCAATTATTTCAAGATACTTTATTTTCAAAATGGGTCACAACATAAGCTTTTGGCCCATTCTGCCAACATACAAGCTACAAATGCTTGCTCAGCAGCTGAGGGGCACTCATTAGTATCAGTATCATGTCTGAAAAGTGAATAAAAATCCATATAAAACTAATATTCAAAGTTTCCATAGGAACACAGGTGTGACCCCCATCTTCTAGCCGTCCATTCTGCATTGGTGCCAATCCTACTCTTACAAAGACATACCAGAACTAGCAGTAATTAAGTTAAATGGTCCCCCCAAATCCCTCAACTTGAGCTAAACTTGAGCTAAACTTGCAGGTAAGGGCTACAAGAATGGCATCTACACATCGATACTAGTGGAAGCACAGGCTGCTGGGTGATGGTCCAAGTTGCTCTCCTGGGCACAAGATATGGGCAGAGTGCCAGCATCCTGCTCCTCCACTTCGGCAGGAAGCCATGGCTCTGGATCTGCTTCATGAGTTGCGACATTGGCTGTGACATTACGTAGTAGATGATTGGCCTCTGGAACCCATTGAAAGTAGAAGCAGCAGCAATGGTGTATGCACCCATGTTCTCAAAGAGCATCCGATCACCCACATGCATTTCAGGCAGGTGACAGCATTCAACGATCCAATCAAGGCCATCGCAAGTTGGCCCCCAGATGCTGGATGAGTAATACTTCTCACCTGGCTTGGGTCTCTTGTGCAGCAGGGCCTTCACATGTGCATGATCATAAAGAATGCAGTTAAATGAGCCATATATTCCATTGTTCACATAATACATGAAGGTTTGCTCATTTGACTCATCTTCATCATCAGAGCCAGTCTGCTCCTTCCATACGTTTTTTTGTTTTTTTTTTTTTTTGTTTTTTTTTTTTTGGCAATAATATTGACTGCAAGAGTGAAAGCTGACGCGATATAGTATCTGCCTGGCTCAGATATGATTCTCACTCCAGAATCAGATGGAAAGTACCTGTCCAGAGCTGGGTTGATTACACTGGTGATCTCTTCAAATTTAAGCTTCGTATCTTCAGATCCAGGAAAGCCACCACCAATATCAAGCAGATACATGCTGAAACCAAGTTCTGCTCCTATGTCAAAGACACAGCTGGCATCTGACACGGCCTGCACGAAGGTCTCAGGATCAGTACATCCACTGCCCACGTGGAAGCTGACACCAATGACATCAATATTTAGCTCCTTCACCCGTTCCAAGAGAAGCCTGCTGGTTTTGAGTGTGGCACCAAACTTAACACTGAGGCAACAAACTGCTTTGGAATTGTCAGTGGCAACCCTCAAAATCAACTTTGGGTGTGCTCTGGCGACTTTCATCAACTCAATTTCAACGTCAAAAGTCATCATCTGGACTCCATTACTGGCAGCATACTTGATTTGAGACACTTGTTTAAAAGGATTTGCATAAATAATCCTCTCTGGAGGCACCCCAAACCCCTGCACCAACTGTATTTCAGTCTTCCTTGCACAGTCAAATCGTGTCCCAATGGTGGCTAGAGTGCTCACTATAGCTCTGCTGTCATTACACTTGACTGCATAAAAGGGAGTGACACGAGGAAGAACTTTTAGCCATCTTAGATGCTTCTTTAGAATGTCTCCAAGGTCCACGACATAAAAAACATCTTTATCATCAGAGGAAGAAACTTCATTAATTTTTTGGTCCAGGATGTTCTTGGCAATAAAAGCCTTCATGGAGGATACGGCAGGCAAACTCTTCCTTAGTAAAGCTATTCATGGTTTTTGATGCGCTTACAGAAAACCTAGAGATGGAATGAAACTATTGCCAGCTCCTCACAAGGAAAGTTATCCAGGAACTCTGAACACTGTCTCCTTGGAGCCGTGGCAACGTTCTCACAGCGCTAGGGCGCCGCTGGCCGGCCCCATGGAGACGCCGCAGCCGCCGCACCCAGGGGAGCGCCTGGATGCCCGCCGGGCCCGGTCAGCTGCCTTGTTGAGCCTGCTGCAGATGCCAGCCCAAGGTAGGGCCAAGCTGCTGGCTGAGGGCAACTGGCAGCGGCGGCTGCAGGGACTGACCATATTTTGATACTTTTATAAAATAGATAATTCAAGTAAATGTCTAACATTCAAAATTAAAATATAAAAACAAAGGTTTCATATGTAGGTATGATGGTTTCAAAGAGATGAAGCCTTGGTTATTTGAATACTTGGTCTCGGTTTGTGACACTCTTTGGGTAGGATTAAAAAAGTGTTGCCTCTCTAGAGGAAGTATGTTATTAGGGTGGGTTTTGAGATTTCCAAAGCTCCCTGCCATCATTCTCAGTTAATGCGCTCTATCTCCCCCCCCAACCCCTCATTTATGGTTGGAGGTATGTGCTCTCAGCTGTTCCTGCCAACATGCCTGCCTGCTGCCATGACATAATAGGTTCTTATCATTCTAGAGCCAAAAGCCCAAAATGAACCCTTCTTTCTATAAATTGCCTTGGTCATGGTGTTTGATCACAACAACAGACAAATAACTAGTACATCGGGCAAAATATTCAAGAATTACACTATAGAGACTGTAAGATGGAAAATGCTTGAGAGAAGATTCAGATTAACTTTTACCAACTCTGAAAAAAATAATAGAAAAACACATAAGACAACATTTACATACCTAATTGTTGTAAGACAGTTGCTTTTACTTGAGCAGAAAGGTTTTCTGTCTGCAAAAGTTGCTCATAAGCTTCTTTTGCAGAATGATACTTCCTCTAAAGAGCAGAAAAAGAAATTTAGAGAAAAATAAAACCAATACAACTTTTAAATCCAATTTATTAGGAATTATATAATATTTATTATAGTTTGGGACAGTTGGAAAAAAAAAAAACCTAACTGAAAGTAGGAAGCGCTGCTTCTATGCCAGGTATGGTAGCGCTCACCTGTAATCCCAGAACTCAGGGAAGCAGAGGCAGGCAGATTTCTGAGTTTGAAGACAGCCTGGTCTACAAAGTGAGTTCAGGACAGTCAAGGCTAAAAAAAAAAAAACTGTGTAGGACCAAAAAAAAAAAAAAAAAAAAAAAAAAGTGCTGATTCTATTACTGATGTGCTTTTTTAAAAAATTTTTAAGGATTAGACAGGTTCAAATAGGCATGTTTCATTGTACCTAATGCTAGTAACAGAATCCACTATAACAAAGTATTACTAAAATATGACCTTTTCCAACCTTTGCCAACACCCAATAGCTAAAATAATTTCAACTTATTTAATAATATAAATTATCTCAATTTTACGTAATAACATTAATTAAACCACAGCACTCCTTCCAAGGGTATAATTTGCCTGCTTAGCAACAAGTTTTCGAGCAACTCAATAACACATAACACATGCAAAAGAAAAAAATGTTGTAATAAAATGACAGGTGCAAAAGTAATTATAAAATATTTGTAACACCTATAATTGGAGTATTTTTCAAGTTCCATAGACAAGTCTCTAAATGCAACCCTTTACCCACAGAACTCTTCTCAAAGTTTTAGCATGACCAAAAGCAATTATCACAACAGTCATAAAGTTGTAAAACAACTCCTTCAAAGCAAACAGGCCACAAAATAAGAAGCTTGCAAACATGGCCTTTAAATTATACTTTGTATAATAGTTTGCAGTAGCTTTTATTCTTATTAATACTACTATTTAAATGCCTGAACAAAATAAACCTTAAAAACCTGAAGTGCAAAAATACAAAACTGCCTTTGTGAATGACAGGCAAATCACTTAACCTATAATCTGAAATCTACAAATTAACTAATTATAAAAGTTAATGTATAATCAATCTATAGAATCATTCTAAATATCAAATGAAATTCATATGTATTATTGGAAACTAAGGAACTATATAATATAAATACATTATTTTAAAATTGGGGGAGAATTTTAGATAACTGCACATTGAGATTATCAGCACTTACTAACTGAACTTCTAATTCATAAGCTCAACTAATTCCTAACATATTTATCTTATCTAGTCTACACAAGTTAAATAGGCAGTAGTTAAGTAGGATATAGGCCAACCTACTAATTCCATCAACCAAAAAGAAATTGTTGAACATAATGGAAATGTTGAACCATAATGGAAATTATTGGAGCTACAATTTAGTTTAAAGACTAAAGACAGAAAAATATAATACATCATACTGTGTATAGTGATAGAATATTTTGGAGAAAAATGTGCAAACGTTTAGAAGACTGAGCAGAAAATTCAGAGACTGCTAAGTCAGTATAAGATGACTACATGTATCCTAAGATAATGGAACAAGGAACGATCTCAACTAATATAATCAAATTTATATCTTAGAAAGACTGCACCTTTGTGAAATATCTCAACGTTATTACACGCCCCAAAACTAGAAATATGAAACAATGACACTCAAAAATGTTAGCTTTCTATCAAGACACATTTCTTTTTTTTTGGGGGGGAGGGTTCATATCACATCCAAAACAATGATGGTGGCATTAAAAGATTAATATAAAGACAAAAGTACAAAAAAAAAATAAATAAAAAATAAAAAGCAAGAGTTCTTTGTTGAGATGGGAATTCATTGATCATGGTGAAAACAATGTAAGCACAAGTAAAAATACTGAGTTAACGAAACAACTACAACCCCAGCCTGAGGAGGCTAAGGCAGAAGGATAATAAGGTGGAGGCAAACCTATACTGCATTGAAAGATCATGTCTCAAAACAATAAAAAATAAATAAAAATTTAAATTAAAATTTTGGAGAGATGGTTGTTTATTGCTCTTAAAGAGGACTGGGAACTTGTTTTCTGCACCCACATCAGGTGGATCACAACTGCCTATAAATCCAAGGGCACCTGCACACACATGCCCATAAACTCATGCAGGAATGCATGCACACAGTGACTGATAAAGAAAATCATTTAAAAGCAACATATTACAATAAGCATCTACAACAGAATGAAGCATTCTCCACCACAAGAGAATTATTAAATGTAACTGTTTGAACTACAAATCAAGTTTATAGAAAAAACATAAGTGATTCTACTCTGGATATATCACACTTCTGTGTAGCAACTGGTGAAACAACACTTGACTCAACTTAATGAATATAGATATATATGTATGTAACATAATGCCCAAAATTGCATTAAATTATCTATATACATTTAATTTCATTAGTGCATGATATAAGTGACACTGTAAATTTTTTAACTTGGGTTAATTAAAACACTTACCTGGGTTTCATATAAGTGGGCAATGTGAAAATGAACTGCAAAGGATGATAAAAAACAAAAAACAGGTCAGTAACAATACAGTAAGGTTTGGGACAAATTAGGCAAGAATAACCAAAAAGAAAAAAAAAAACAAAACATGATTTATAGTGCATAGAAGAAATAATATGAACATAACTTTTACTTGCTTTTAATAAAATATACACAAACTCATACTGAAGAAAACACAGGATAAGAAACCATATGAGTCATTGCTGATCACTGTGTAAGATTTGTTAATTATTATTAGTGTTAGTAGCTATAGCAAGTGAGCATACACTTTATAAAGTTCAAAATGGCAACATTAAATAAATAGGGAAATCTTATGAAACTTATATTCCAAAACATAGTACTTGAAATTGAGTTATAAGTCAAATTTATATTAAAGTCAATATGAAACAGAAAACATATTAAAACAAAAGTCATCAGATTTTCCATACTATATTACACATAAACAATGCCCCTAATCCTAGCACAGAGGAGCTAGGTACTCAATCTGTATCCTTCAACTCAACTCTTTGCTCTTCAACTTTTCACCTTCAAGTTAATATAACAATGTTTTTGAACTGTTCTTTTTCCACTTTTCCCTTTAAAAAGAAGGAACAAGGAGGAAGGAGGAGGAAGAGGAAACAGACAAAATAAAAGAATACACAAACAACTTAAAGTAAAACAGTTATTTCCAGACACAAAATCCACTAAATAACTTGATATTTTCATATAGTATTTGTCAGTTTCTCTTACATTTCAGAAATTTGATTTTTCAAGATATATTTTTTGAAATCTAGATCAAATTTAAAACATACTCTTCAATTATACAATTGGATAATAAATGTACACTAAAATATAAACACTGATAAACATATCAAGCCATCAAATTCAGGAAAAAATATCTATACAGAAAAAGATAATAAAGAAAACCACTGTATCAAAACACACTTCACAGCAACTTTTTCTTTAAATAATTGTAAAATGTCACCTCAAACTTTATGTATGATATATCAAACTACTATAATAAAGTCAAAGTATTTCCAATAATTTTAACAGAACAAAGCATAATCATAAATATTTGCATATCTACTAAATGACTGACAAACACTATACGTAATCCCTCCAAGCCCTTTAAAATAAGCTATTAAAAAAACAAAAACAAACAAACCAACAAACAACTTTGTTCATCAGCCTACTTCACTACCTATCTGTTTCAGACAGACTGGTGACAATATTTAATTTAACAAGTTTGGTAACCATAGCAACCAATAGTTATACTCAATAATTCTAGAAGAAATAAACTGTACAGAATTTGTTAATATGACTGTAAATATTAGTATCATTTTTGTAACAAACTGTACTGAACACATGTATCAAAACGGATTTAAGAGCTGGACATGGTGGTGCACACCTTTAATCTCAGCATTCGGAAGGTGAGTCCAAGTCCAGCCAGCCTGGCCTACAAAGTGAGTCCAGGACAGCCAAGACTATACAGAGAAACCCCGTCTCAATAAACAAACAAACGAAGAAAAGAAAAAAAAAAAAGGTATTCAATACTTACTTTCAGCATTGGACAAAGTGCAGGGATTACAGTCAAGCAAAGCTAACTGAAAATGCTGCCAAAAGGAAGAACATAAAGTCAATGCAAAAAGTCATATGAATGGATCTTAAAATAGTTTTCAGGTATGTCAGATCTAACAAAATACTGAAATTATATTCCGCAAACAGAATATACTACCAATGAATGAGAATTGTTTTAAACATCTACTGCTTTGCAACTGAGATAAATTTATTGTTTCTTGGGTTATCTTCTTGAAGTAGGTGAGAAGAGAATTTGGAAAATTGATCTTATCAAGTTATCATATGTATCTTTTTATTCATGAAAAAGCTTTAGATTTTAGGTATTCAAGTAAATAGGAAGTATTATAAAACAATTTAAATACAATATATCTTTCTTATAAATTTATTTTGGGGAACAATCCTAAGGATCAAAGGCCAGCCTACTCTATAGAGTGAGTTCCAGAACAGCCAGGGCTACACAGGGCTCCTTCTTGGGGGGAAGGGAAGGGTGTGTACACATTAGTAATACTGCTTGCCTTTTATTCTATGCCAGGAAATCTATTGTGGCTACAACACTAAATATAATGCTCACTGAAGGTTTTTGTTTTGTTTCATTTTAATTTTAACTTGTTAAGGGAATACAAAGAACAGAATATAACTAGAGCTCACATGACACCCCCCCCCCCAAAAAAAAAAGATGATGAAAACAGGAATATGCTTCAGAAATACTTCAAGAAATACTTCAGGCTAAAGAACTTATTTTTATAGGGTCCTTAAAAACAGGGCTTTATGTAGTACCTTAGAGAAGAAAAGGTATGCTGGATGCTACTGTAAATCAAAGTATTGTTACAAACTTCTAAAAGTATAATTTAAATTCTTTTAAAATTTTGACCTAAAACAAGTAAGAAAAATATAGGCTAAAAGTAATTTAAAATTTTGATCTCTGAAATTGGCTAAAGAAGGTCACATGTAACTTTCTTGATTAAACTGATGTGACTAAAATCATCTTAAAGCCTCAAACTTAGTTCTTGTCAATCTTCAAACAGAGTTATTATGACTGCTCAAAGACAGACTACTGCATATTCATGACTTTCTAATAGCCAACAGATCCTGACTATGGTCACTGAAATGGGTTGGATGGGGGAGGGGGGCATTCTTCTTTAAAATTATGCCAGTCTGATTGCTTTAAAAAATTTCTTTAACAAAAAAAAAAACAAAAAACAAAAAACACATTCTACACTACTACTATTCAAATTGTATTTCTTGGCACTCTTCTGGCTCTGGGCTTTGGCCTATACCATCTGATATCCATTGGTTAATACAACTAAATATACTCAAATCACTTATCTCCATGCAGACAATTTTCACCTCCCAAATTCAAAACTGACTTTCACTTTATCACTTATTTTAGTCAACAAACTAACTGCAGTAATTTGGATGTAAAATGTCCCCCAGAGGCTCATGCGTTTGACTGTGGCCCTCAGCAGGTGGCAATGTTTGAGACTCTTTACTGAGGTAGTTCCTGCACCCTGTGCACTCTTTGCCAACTGAGGTTTCTTTCCCCAAGTCTTCTATGCCATGATGGGCTGCACCAACTCAAACTGTACACCAAACTAAGCCTTTCCTCCCCTGAATTGCTCCTTGTCATATATTTGACCACAGCTTCATCCACCCATCCCTTCATCTCTGAGAGTATGAAGATCCATCTCATAAGGCTTAATATGTGGTAATGAACACAACTGCATTTGTAGACCTCATCCTAGACTTAGTGATATTGCTACCAATAACAGACACTAGAGTATGACGGTCATTAAATAAAAAGTTCTAAATACAATGAACACTTGCCTTCCTCACTGTCTCAGTTTGTTACAATCAATTCTAAAGAATAGGGATTCTATGACATACCAATATTATGAAGGATCCTTTAGTGATGAATTTCTTCCCTAGTACCTTGCTATAGGCCAAATCCAACACTAAGACTTAAGTTTTAAAGCTTCCAACAAATTTTTTTGAAGTACTGGAGAACATGGGGAACTTTTCAATCACCTTTTCAAAAGGTAAATTAAGTGGGTGAGATAATCTCTAAGACCAGAACTTTCAAATTGTCAAAAGAAGTAAGATATGAACATCATGAAAAATGAGAACACATCACATATGAAGAAGTAATCGTAATTGTCATTGTCTCCAGACAACTAAAATAACAAAAATGTAAGGGTAAAGTATCACTAAAAAAACACATGGGTATTTTGAAATTTAATAATACGCATAAAATTAATAGCTAATATTCAAGTTCCTAGGAACTTTCTGAGTTCATAATTGCATGATTACATGAGACACTGTGTGCATCTACAATAATGAAAGGATGTATTCCACAAATTCAAAGGCGGTTTCTAGAAAGGAACTGAGTATCTTGCCTTTGTTTATTTTTTCAGTGTTAATATATCAACATTTAAAACTGACAACAAAATTTTGAACCAGCTATTGTGGCTCACACCTGTAGTCCCAGTACTTACACCCTGAGAGCTTCTAGGCCAGACAAGTCTTTACAAAGGAAGATCAAAGCTAACCTGAGCTACATATCAAGACTATTAAAAAAAAAAAACACAAAAAAAAACAAAACAAGGGATTACTAAGTTTTATGTAGGATATAAGATCAAGTCAGACTACCAGAAATGAAACAGTTCCCAGTAAGGGTAAAAAGAATGTGAATTGCTTTTTTGCATAAAAGTTTGGTGTTGAATATAAGACAAAGTGATGTACTAAGGCATTCAGAGAAAAATGAGATCAGCTTTTTTTAAACAAATTTATTTCCTAATTCTTGAGTCTATGTTGTAATTAGGCATTTAACATTTTATAACCTCTCCCACTTCATTATCTAACCATTTAAGAGATACCAACAGCTGGTAAAGTACCAGGTTTTCATAAAAAAAAAAAAAGTATCATTTGAGTTCAACTTATTTTAGTTCAACCTGTTTAATTCCTATCTTAACACTTACACATTAACCCTTTCACTTGTTTGTCATCTTCAAATGTAAAATTATAAAAAGACGCTAGCAACAATTCATAAGTTCTGATAATGATAATAATAATAATAATAATAATAATAAAAGCAGTTGGGAGAACCCATTCAAAACCCCCCAAAATGAGCCAGTGAGATGGATCAATGGGTAAAAACCAATAACTTGACTTAAATCCCTGGGACCCACATAGTATACCACAAGTTGTCCTCTGACCCACAGGCACAGGACAGATCAATTAGATAAATTATAAAGACAGACAAATGATCAACCTGAATGCTCTTTTGGGTAGTTAGATTTATTTTCTTTTAAGTGGGTATGTGAATGTGAGAGTGGGAGTGGGGAGGGGGGAGAGAAAGAGAGAGAGAATATATGCATAGGTACACCCTGATGATAAAAGAGGAAAGAGAAGCTTACAGGTGGTTGTAACACCCAACATAGGTGCTAGGACCCAAATTCAGGTCCTCTGGAAAGGCAGAAAATGCTCTTAAGCACTAAGCCAGCTCTCTGGACCCAAAATTTCACAACTCTATATACTGTAATAGTATTTAAATATGTAAGCATTAGGATGTCTCCATTATCCTTATTGCATTAAACAGATGCACTGGCATTGACTGAATGAAGAACATGGATCTTGTTTTCACTTATTACTTTCAAATGCAAGAAATAATTTTAATAGTCCAGCAGGGTGTAGAAATGAGGGGCAGTATAGCAACTACCTGTCAGAATCAGTGCACTTTTTGAGAAATGGCCATCATACACTACTTTACATGTCACTATCATTAACAGCATTAAAAAGCACCTAAATTTACTGAATTAGGTTACACTGCAGTGAACTACAACTGGAGAAGGGTATTATTTGATACAGAAACAAATAAACAAAAAGCCTTATCACCCTGAAATGAAAGTATTAGTTCATTCAGATAATAATAAACCACCTTACATTAAGAAATATGACTATCAAAAAAAAAAAAGAAATATGACTATCACAAATTAAACACAGGAGGCCAATTTAATGGAAAAAATAATGCCATGTGATTGAAAAATAAGGTCATTAACTTCAGATTTCTGAGCATAGGCAGACTGACAAAACAGTTAAAATAAAACAGACACACACACAAAAATAAATACACAACCAAGGAAGCTATGGTAGGACACACATATCATATATCATAGAACTTAGGAGATAGAGGCAGAAAGATCAAGAACTCAGGGCTAGAGACTGGAGAGATGGTTGAGCACTGGCTACTGTTTCAGAAGACTTAGATTTGATTACCTGCATTCATATAACAGCTCATAAACTTCTATAACTCTAGTCCCATGGGGATCTGATGTCCTCTTCTGCCCACCTTGGGCACCAGGCAAAAGTAGTATACAGATACACATGGTAGCAAAACACCCATATATATAAAATAATTTTTAAAAAAGGTCTGCTAGGTTCAAGTCTGGCATAGGTTACATGAAATCCTATTTCAAAACAGTAGGTTAAAAATAACCCACCATACCCAAATCAAAAGAGAAACTGTACTAAAAAAGTAAAACAGATGTAAACTAAGAACTAAAGCTGAATTTGGCACAAACCTGTGAGTCCCAGCAGTGGACTGAGACAGGAAAATAGTAAGCTCTAGATCAGCTCACGCTAATAAGGAGATCCTACCTAACACTCCTTTAGAGCTGGGGGAAAAGGATATTTATAAGATACAGAATGACTATCTATACATACACAAATACCCAGCTTTATAACAATTTTGTGAGGTAGACATGATTATTCTTACTCAGTAGACATAAAAAAATCAAAAATTTGTAATTTTTTAAAGTTAAAAAGTTAGTTATAAGGTATGTGGCTGGATAAATTTCAAAACCCAATTTGTTTGCTCTGAGATTTATTTACATAGTACCAAAATAGAATGTTTTAGAGATATATTTTAATAAAATAATCTAATAATAATAATATTTTAATAAAAGTAATATGTAATACTGAATGAAACAAATCAGGAGGCCCTACAATGTATTTCATACATAGATCAAGAATAAATTGTTTTTATATAAATGTTTTTATCATGTAAAGAGTATTATATAAGTTATTATATAAGCTTCAGGAAGAAGTCAAGAAATAAGGTAGAGAAGATCTGATCTGGAGCTGGAGTGATAGCTCAGTGATCACAAATGTTTGTTACACAATTGTAAAAACTAGAGTTTAGATGCTACGACCCATGTAACAAACAAGTAGGGTGTTCTGTGAATGTAACTCCAGCTGTAAAGGGGACTGAGAAAGAAGAATTCGGGGGCTTGCTGGCTTCCAGCTTAGTTGAGAAGCTGTGAGCCCTTGGCTTAGGAAGAGACCCTAGCTCAAAGGATTAAATAGAGAGTAACAGAGGAGAACATCCTCTTTTGGCTTCCAAGCATGCACACCTGAACATATATATGCATATAATGACACAAACACAAAAATATTTTCAAGGTCTGATCTGTAACAGAAGGAATATTCGCTGCAACCTCACTATTAAAATATTCTTTTTATTGATCCCTCTATTTGTAGGAATAGTATATTTAGGGACTTGAACCTTGCTCAAAGACTAAGCATAACTGTTCTAAGAATGACATCTCCTTTGATAAACAATTACAAATGGCCATGTGGTCTATTTCTAGCTAATGAGGTGAAAGGTGAAATACTTCTGAAAAGATTAATAGGAAGACAAGATCATTCTCCTGAATGAGTGGATAACGATCACTACCTGTTGCACATTACTAATAAATGATAGCTCTATACTAGGCACATAAACCACTGCTGTCTATGTTCTAGTTACGGCCCAACTCACTGATCTCTTGCAGTATATACCTATAAAAGTATCCCTCCTCCACTTAAAAAAACAACAAAAAAAATCTTTGATGAAACTTTGGATCCACTTACTCAACTAATCCTAAAGGCTTAACTTCATGTATGAGTTTCTTAATTTAATTAAATTTATTTGTATTTGTGTGTTCACACATGTCTGGAGGTCAGAAGACAACCTGCAGAAATCTATTCTCTCCAGCTACTATGTGGGTACTTGGGAACTAACTCAAGTCTCCAGGCTCAATGCAAAAACTTTCACCTGCTGACACTATATCCTTAAAAAGCATCTATTCCAACATAGATGTGCTACGAAAAAGTGTGATGTGATAGAAGAGTTTTGAGAAGCTCTCCAACTTACCAAGATGGAGGAAAAATACTAGTCAAAAAATTAGAAGCAGTCTAAGGGGGAAATACACATAGTGGTCCTTTTGATTTCTACCTCCACTCACCGAATGCTAAACACACTATTTTACTAAAATACTTGCTCTTCAACAAAATACTGAGATCTAAAAATTTCCACATAATAGACAGTGAATATATAACTTAGGGAGAAAGAATATCTTAACATTTCTCTAATAACTTAAAGAAACTAAATATCAGTACAAGGGAAAAATCAATCTGCTCAGATGTAGCCTGTGGTAGCTCAGTAACCAATTGGTTTCCCAAAGTGAGGGGAACAAGGACTATTTCTAACAGGAACTCAATGACTGGCTCTTTGGCCTCCCAATCCCCAAGGGAGGAGCAGTCCTGTTAGGCCACAGAGGAGGGCTTTGCAGCCAGTCCTGAAGATACCTGATAAAACAGGATCAGATGAATGGGGAGGAGGTTCCCCCCCTATCAGTGGACTTGGAAAGGGGCACGGTGGAGATGAGGGAGGGAGGGAGGGAGGGACTGGGAGGGAATGAGGGATCGGGACAAGGCTGGGATACAGAGTTAATAAAATGTAACTGATAAAAAAAATTAAATTAAAAAAAAAAACCTTGACACTGTGTTAAACAAAAGTATATCAAGAGCTCTTAAAATCACTCATGTTTATAGAAATGAAATAAATATCTGCATACTATCTATCCTTTTAAACAAATGACAAAAGCCCATGGTTAGACCGACATGATCAAGATTTGTTAGCCTTTGCCTTAGTCCTGAAAAACTACACAGGAATGTTTGATTGTATATAAGTGAAGTAGGAATACTTCCAGTTAGCTAAGTAACACTGTATCTCCTGATTAAAGGGAAATCTTAATATTGTTGCTCTCTTGAAAACAGACTTTAGTTCCATATAATTACTAAAGTCATCACTGTACTAATATTCAGGCATAGCTACGTTCCATAATCGGGAAACATCAAATTACAGTCCCCAATACATATCCTGATTAAAGTTTGTTAAACTGCTATGAAACCTTTTGCAACTTAACAGGGATGTTTTAACAATATCGTGAACTATCCAAGTCAGTTTATTTTGTGTAATAAAACAAGAGTCTTTGATACTTAATGAAACTGACTATGAAGGAGGAACTGTTAAAGTATATAAGGTGACACACCTAAATTTATTTCCCACTTTAAAACCAATGACATACCACAGCATATTTTAAGAAAATACCACTAAGCTGAGGAAAACTATAAATTCTAGGTATTATACTTTCCACACTACTAAAGGTATACTGCGACCTATTTCTCCTCTGTACTTACCTTCAACTATTGTGGCCTGTCTATTTTACATTCTATACGTCTTGTTTGCATAACTAATGTTCTTCATTGCATAACCCTCATCAGAATTTTTCGTTATAAAGTCATGCATGGTTGGAGGAAAAAAAAGTGTTTGTAAAATTTTCTACTTTAAAAATCTAGAACAATTAAGAACATTTATAGATAGTTTAAAAAAAAAACAACTTTGCAATTCCTAGTGAATTCAAATTACAGGCAAATGTGAAGTCATTCTTTATCTCCCTTCTTTTCCCTTTCCAAAATGGTTTAATCATGACAGTATGCAACAAAACTCAACAGCCATTATAGTTATATTAAAATCATAAAACTGTCAGATTGTCCCTAGAACTTGTAATGTTCTCAAACTGTACTTTTTGTCATGCAAAGTGCTGTTTTCCTAAAAAGCCTAGTATTGACAGCAAAGAAGGCAGAAGAAACTCAATGTAAAATGAAAAATTGGGAGAAATATTGAACATCCACTGGTAGGAAAATATTTAACAAAATATTATCTTTCCCTGGCAATATTTATACTCAAAAATTACCACTCCAAATGCCTTGATAATATTTTTTACTATTTAAATGCAAAACATGTACTGCTGGTTGAAGTGGACAAATCTATATAGAGTCAGATAGAAGAGGAAAAAAAAAAAAGGTTGACAGCCAGGTCACAGATACAACATTAAGTAGCTGTCTATGACCTCTACAATGGTCAATCACTTTTCCATTGAACTTTTTAGATGCTGCAACATCCTTTTCTGGGAGACCTTAACAAAACTTACCACAAAAGTTTAATGACATGATAACTTACCACACGGCTCTCTATATCAAAACTACTTTGTATTCTGAAACCCAATTTTTCGTCTAGTTCATAATTGAACAGTTCTTTCATCTAAATTTTCTTTGAAAGTGCCAATATAAGTTCCAACATCTCTCAATGCTCTAATACTTAACAATAAGAGAAATAAAATGTTGTATCTTGAAGAAAAAACAAAACAAAACAAAAAAAACAAAACAAAAAACAACCTACCTTTAAACTAGACTCATAGTCCGTGTTCACTTTGAACATAAGCCCAAGTCGTAAATGAATTTCCTTGGCTCGACAAAAACTGGGATCAACATAAAGCACCTCTTGAAATGCTTTAATAGCCCTGCAAGAACATAGACATGAGATATCTTAACTTTTCAACATTTACATGCATTTCTGCTTGGTAGTACAGTAAAACTTGTTTTATGTAAAGCTATTTTTAAATGTCAAATTTCTAAAATTAATGTAATAATTGTTATTAAAAGCTGGAAAGGAGTACTTAAGCCTTTTATATAATAAAATATATACAGTCTAATTTCATATAAAGGGAAAGAATAAATTTACTCCACATTATTCAAACAAACAATATTTGTGGTTTACTGAAATTCTGTGTAAATAACTAGTTTCACTGCTTCTGGAGTTTCTTGGAGAGAGAAGAGGACATAGGAAATTCTGACTTTAAAGAAAGAGAGGACTGATCATCTTATCCCGGGTCCTCCTTCTTGCTTAGCTTCTTTAGGTATATAGATTTTAGTATGATTATCTTATATTATATGTTTAAAAGCCACTTATAAGTGAGTATATACCATGTGTGTCTTTCTGCTTTTGGGATACCTAACTCAGGATAATCTTTTCTAGTTCCTGCCATTTGCCTGCAAATTTCATGATTTCCTTGTTTTTAATAGCTTAGTATTCCATTGTGTAAATGTACCACAGTTTCTGTATCCATTCTTCCATTGAGGGACATCTGGGTTGTTTCTAGAGTCTGGCTATTACGGATAAAGCTGCTACGAACATTGTTGAACAAATGTCCTTATTGTATACTTGAGCATATCTGGGATACATGCCTAGGAGTGATATATAGCTGGTAGCACTATTCCTAATTGTCTAAGAAAGCGCCAGACCCTGGGTAAGATGATCAATCCAAAGGCAAATGGGATGGACATCAGAAGAGGGAGAAAACAGGGAACAGGACAGGAACCTACCACAGAGGGCCTCTGAAAGACTTCACCCATGAAGGTATCAAAGCAGATGCTGAGACTCCTACACAAACTTTGGGCCGGGTGAAGGGAATCTTATAAAAGAAGGGGAGATAGAAAGACCTGGAGGAGACAGGAACTCTACATGGAGAGCAACAGAACCAAAAATTCTGGGCCCAGGGGTCTTTTCTGAGACTGATACTCAGAACCAAGGACCATGCATGGAGATAATCTAGAAAACCCCCTGCACAGAGGTAGCCCATGGCAGCTCAGTATTCAAGTGGGTGCCCTAGTAATGGGAACAGGGACTGTCTTTGACAAGAACTGTGGCTGGCTCTTTGATCACCTCCTGGGGGAACAGCCCTACTAGGCCACAGAGGAAAGCATTGCAGCCAGTCCTGATGAGACCTGATAGGCTAGGGTCAGAGGGAAGGGGAGGAAGACCTCCCCTACCTGTGGACTTGGAGAGGGACATGGGAGAAGAAGAGGGAGGGAGAGTGGGATTGGGAGGGGAGGAGGGAAGAGGCTACAGTTGGGATACAAAGTAAATAAACTGTAATTAATAAAAGAAAGAACAAATTAAGGATTGAATAAATCATAAACCTAGAGAAAGTGTAAAAAAAAAAAACCCCACTCTTAAAACTGTAGAGTTCCTTGCTTCTGACACCCACCATTTAGATTATTTCCAATGGGACATAAAGATTTATTAATGTGCTCAAGAGAACGCTTAGAAATACTAACTAAAAAACTGCTGCCTATGCTTCCTGATGTTTTGCACCACCACTTGAGAGGCTAAGGCAGGAAGATTGCTGTGAGTTTAAAGATAGCCTGTATTATACAGTAAGTGATATTTTGTCTGAAAACAACACAATAGCTGGGCCTAGTGGCATACACCTTTGATCCCAGAGCTTGGAAGGCAGAGGCAGGCAGATCACTTCCATTTCTAAGCCAGCCTGGTCTATAAAGTGATTCCAGGACAGCTAAGACTACACAGAGAAACCTGCCTCGAAAAACCAAAAAACAACTACAAAAACTAAACAAACATAAAGAAAGAAAAGGAAGGAAAGGAAGGAAGGAAGGGAGGGAGGGAGGGAGGGAGGGAGAGAGAGAGAGAGAGAGAGAGAGAGAGAGAAAGAAAGAAAGAAAGAAAGAAAGAAAGAAGGAAAAAGAAAGAACGGCTGGATGCCTTTATCTTCCACTGAGACAGAGGGAGAGGCAAAGGCAAGCAGATCTCTGTGAGTTCCCGGCCAACCAGGACTGAATAGTTAGTTGTACCTACTAATCTTAAAACTTACAGACACTAGGAAAAATAAAAAAATAAAAGTCTGCTTGGAAAATAATCTTGTTTATGCCACCAACTAAAAAATTATGTAATACCAAGTTAAATGCACTCATCTTCCTTTCCCAACCTACAAAATTAAAAACAAAACCATGAATCATCTCTAAGACTACTTCTCTAGTTCTAAAAATTTAGAATTTTTAATTCCATGAGTAGGACCCTTTTTAAACATCACAAGATTTAAAAATCCTTGATTTCAAATATGATATAATGAACACTAAAGTTAGACCGTTTTGGTGGTTCAAATGAGAATGGCTTCCTGCCCCGACCCACGGGGCTTCAACGTGGGTTCCTAAGGGAGGAGAGTGGAAAGAATGGGAGGGGATGAGAAGCGCAAGGAAGGAAGCCAAGTCTGTTTGTCTGATCAAGGCTTCATTTATTAGAAATTTTTACCCAACTTATATAGAGAGAAGGCAGGAAAAGGGGGAAGGTAATTAGCTGCTACAGGAGACAGGAAGAGTGCTTTCATGTGTTAAATAGGGTACCTGCAAGATACCATAGGGATGTTTTTTCATGGATGCTCTAACAAACAGATGTCCTCACAGTCTATCACCCATGAGTTAGGGTCCTAGATAACTTTCACTAAATAGCTTTAGGTCTCCACTAAATGACCTTTGCTCACTATTTGGCTTTGGCCTAGTAAACACCTTTTGTCTCCACTAGATAGCTTTGACTCACTAATTGACTTAGGCTTCAGTAGATAGCTTTGGCTCCACTAGATAGCTTTGACATTGGCTTCAGTAGGTAGCTTTGGCTCCCGGCAGCTTCCATAGACTCATAAATTTGAATGCTTGGTCCCCAGTTGGTAGAATTGTTTGGGAAGGGTTATGAAGTGAGACCTTGGTGGTGGAAGTGGGAGGGGGTGTCTTTGAGCCTTCAAAAGCCTTTCCTAGTTAGTTAGCTTTTTCTACCTCCCAATTGAGGATCGGGATGTAAGCTCTCAACTTTCTCTAGCAATCAGAAAAAGTTTAAAAAAAAAATGAATGAATGAATGAATGCACGAACAAACAAATAAATACTAGCCATCATGAATATTTCTCCCACAGATGTTGGGATCTGAGTTTAATCATACTCATTCTTCAGTTCAAATAACCTAGAAGCCAACAGTTACCCATGATTAATGAGAAATTAAACAAACAAACAAACAAAAAAAACCTTCCTTTTCTTTATCTAACTATCTTTGACTACGATCTTATAAATGGTCTTTAAAAACACAAACAGTTCTAAATACTCTAAGGTGGATCAACACTTCTAAAGGTCATCATCTCAGGAAAAAATGAAGGTTTACTAAGAGTAACATATTTTACATTTATTACACACACTCATACAACACAAAAATCAAACCCAAAGCAACTAAAACAGGCTATTTATTAGAAACAAATGAAGTTAGTTATCTGTATCCTATATTAACTTACCACTGAAATGCATTGTAATGGAAGTAGACCAAACCAAGACCATATAAAAAGGCAGCATTCTATAAAGGAAGGAAAAAGAGACTTTTAAGGAAAGGATTTATAATGTAATGCATTGTTTGCTATTGATGTAAAATATAGTATTCACAATGTTTTAAGTTCTTAAAACTCTTATCATGTGTTACAATATATTTTTTAAAAACCAAAATGACAGTTGTGAGTAAGCAGATGGCAGAAAAAGCAATCAACTTGGATACATACTGGTTTTTATTTAATCAAATTTGCTCTGCTTCCTTAATCAGTAAGAAATTTGAACTATGGGTTGCAGAGATGACACTTGCTCTTCTGGAGGACCTGGGTTCAATTCCAAGCACTACACGGGAATGTATAACCATCTGTAACAATAGTTCCAGGGGATACAAGTCCTTCTTCTGGCTTCGATACCAGGCACAGACATGGTACACAGATACACATGTAGGCAAAACAATGATACACACAAAATAAAAATAAACAAAAAATATTGAAACCATTATCAAATTCCTTTTTTAAAAATCATGTTGAGTTGTATTTTCCAAGAAGTACACCAGTAGCTAAAGGTAGCAGTGCTAGTTAATAGTGTACTTGGTTAGTTAACCTGGCTAAACACCTATAAGAAAGTCAAGGTCAGAAAGGAAGGAAAGGAGGCCACTAAATGATGTATTATGAAGCTGACTGTGGCTGTTGGCAACTGAGACTCAAATCTTGCTGGGGAGCTCCGGCAACAGTGTGGAACATACCTGAGTCATCTTGTTCTAAGTGTAAGGAAACCAGGACATGTAGCCCACAACAGTTATCAAACAGTGACTTGAGGAAAAAAACACTTGTTATTTAAAATCCCAAATGTAAACAGGTAGATGATTTTTCATGCATGATTTTTAATAATAAAATTTTTGCTAGTACTGTATTATGTATTTCCTTTGAATTCTATGTGCATTCCAGAAACACTGAAAAACATTTAGCTACATTGTAAATCTAATAATGTGGCAATTTACTTTCATTATATCCTCATTACCCTCAATTTTCTAAATGAGAACATTATATGTAACTAAGGAATTCACAAAATTGAAGAGTTAAGAAGGTCTCAACACCCATTTTGAAAATTGATATTTAATTTTCTTTAATTTAGCTAGAATTGTTTTCAATCAAATCATTCATTTCCTATTCCATCTCTGAAGGATGGAATAGGCTATGCAAACCTAACTAAAATAAAATATATTTCCCAAACTCTCAAAAAAAATGTAAAATATGACACAGGAGGAAAGGTACATATACTCCAAACACATAAACAGCTGAGAGTCATGAAATCATTACCAATATAGTCAAGACTTGAAAGATAATCTACTTTCTTAAAAGAAAGAAACCCTGATTGAATCATAAGTAGTAATCTCTCAATCTTTCTGAGTGTATGTGTGTATTTCTGTGTGTGTATGTGTGTATATCCTACTAAATTGCATTTCTACTTCCAGAATACATCTTACATTCTCCCAATTTCTTTACTTTGATAATACTTCATCTCTCACTTTCTTTTGGAAATTTCTCATCCCTGCCACATTATAAAGCCATTTAAATGTATACTATAAAAATTCATTTTAAATACTATTTTACCTGTGAAGCTTTGCTGCTTAACCTACATCAATTTAGAGGCAGTATCTCTAACCTCTTAATTTGTTCTCAGCACAACGTATCATGATAGCACTCTTAATAAGAACTTAAGTTTTTTGTAAAATGGTAATATTTTCTATTTTATAAGACTGGCAACCTCAACTTTATGATGCAGAAAGTTTCACTATAAAATGATAAGAACTGAGGCTAAGAGAAACTAAGCAATTGTTTAAGGAGATGAACTCACTTTTAACGATTTTTTTATATTTGTTTGATTTGTATACTGATTGAACTTTATCAAATAAATAATGGCATAGACAGGAATGTGAGTCATGCATTGTAGAAGCACTTGGAAGGCAGAGGCAAGAGAATTACTGTCAGGGTTAAGGCCAGCCTGGTCTATACAGCACGATCCAAGACAACTGGAGTAATACACAGTGAGACCTTGTCTCAAGAAAAACAAAACAAATTTTAAAAAGTGCTAATTAAATACATATATTCCCTATATTCCCTCCAATACAGCAATGCCCAAAGATTCACTAAATCCAATCACCCATCATTTAAAACTGTGTTCAGTTTTCACGTGTGACCCAGCAGTAGTACAGGACATTATCACTAAGTTTAATTTTCAGTCACAGCAAGTAAAACAATTCAAACATTTGATGAGTACCTATAAGCCATAGCTGACAGCAATAACAAAGTTCATAATTTATTACCGCTAAAATACACCATCTTAGTATATAGAACATTCAAGCTGAAGGAACTTGACAAATAGCATGTGCTGGAAGAGTTTTCTGAGCCCCCAAAACCTTCAACCCTGAAGGTCATAAGGCCCTCAGTGCTTACTAGGAGATACCACAGTGTGAAGAGTAAGAGTTAATAAGACATAATCAGTACTAGGAAACAGGTAGGAAAGTACTTAAGTACCAACTACATCTCTACAGTACCTGGGATAGAAAGAGAAAACGAATGTCTCAGCTAAGGGTGCCTAGTTTAGGTCTCTACCAACAGTGATATCTGAGTTCAATGTGCTATAACCCTGAAATACATATATTACCTCACAAATTATTAATACATTACCTCAAAAAAAGCACTAGTGACATCTCTACTGAGAAATATTAATCTTATGCAAAAAGATGGAATGAATAAAGGTACTAACATCTTAAAAATAGAAGGCTTAAACTTAATCGACAGGAAAAAAACAAAACAAAACAAAAGGAAGTAAAAGCCCCTGAGTTGCGGGTGTTGGCAAGGACTTTCTGAAATAATCAATGCCACAGAAAATAATCCACCCCCAAAACTGACAAATGGGATTACATAAATTAGAAGGCCTCTGCACAACGAAGAATCAATCACTAGAGTAATAGACAGCTTACAGACTTGGGGGTGGGGGGTACACAAGAAGAGATGTTTCTGACTACAACATGCCTAAAATATGTGAAGAACTGTCAAAATTGGCCGTAGTGGTGCAACAGATAAATAGATAAAGAAAATGTGTTCATATACACAATATTAGTTTATTCTGCTGTATAGAAAAATGAAGTCATGACATTTGCAGGAAAACAGGCAGATCTGGAAATAATTGTCTTAAGCAAAATCAATTATGCTCAGAAACACAAATGTTACATGTTTACAGCCTGGCACACACCTTTAATCACAGCAGAGGCAGGCCGACTTCTGTGGGTTCGAGGCCAACCTGGTTTACAGAGCAAGTTCCAAGACAGGAAGAGATACACAGAGAAAGCCTGTATGTGGGGGATGGGGGTTACATGCTTTCTCTCATATGAAGGACCTCATTCTAAAACTATACACACAAGTATTTTTTTTATTTAATTTTGTGATGAGGAAGAAGTAGCAACTCTCTAGAAAAGCTTTACTTTATCCTTTTCTTTTTATAAATGTTTCCTTTCCTTTGTGAGTCAGTCAACAACAGAGCACTGAAAAGATTAAGTACAGGCCAGAGTTGTATGAAAATGACTTTAAACTGAAAATATCTGAAACCCACACACATATACAAACATACCCTATTATCGCACTTCTAAGGAATTTCCAGGCTTGAAAAAGGCAAGGCATTTTGCACAGAAAAGCTGGTTATCAGGGATTCAAATGTCCATTAGCATAAAAAAAATCTATAGGAAGTAAAACTTATAGCCAGACAATAATAACTTTGGTCACTATGGGACAAAAAGATAAATCAATAGGCTCAAGGACGAAAGTATTTTTAGGACAATGAAGTATGTTGTGTCCTCCTTGTTACTTATCTTCTCTGGGTCTGTGAATTGTAAAATGATTATCCTGTACTATATGGCTACAATCTACTTATAAGTAAGTACATACCATGTATATCTCTCTGTGTCTTGGTTACCTCATTCAGGATGAACTTTTCTAGTTCCATCTATTTGTCTACAAATTTCATCATTTCCTTGTTTTTAATATCTGAGTAGTATTCCATTGTATAAATGTACCACAATTTCTTTTTTTAAAAAATATAACTTTATATATTACAATTTATTTACTTTGTATCCCAGCTTCAGCCCCACCTTTTGCCCCCCCAATCCCGCCTTCCCTCCCTCCCCCTCTCATCTCCTCCCACGCCCCTCCCCAGGTCCACTGATGTGAGGGTTCCTCCCCCCCTTTCATCTGACCCTAGCCTATCATGTCTCATCAGGAGTGGCGGCATTGTCTTCCTCTGTGGCCTGGTAAGGCTGCTTCCCTAACAGGGGGAGAAGTTGAACAAAGAGTCAGCCACTGAGTTCATGTCAGAGACAGTCCCTGTTCCATTACTAGGAAACCCACTTGGAGACTGAGCTGCCATGGGCTACCTCTGTGCAGGGGTTCTAGGTTGTCTCCATGCATGGTCCTTGGTTGCTGTATCAGTCTCAGAAAAGATCCCTGGGCCCAGTTTTTTTTGTTTTTTTTTTTTTTTTTTTTTTTTTTTTTGGTTCTGTTGTTCTCCTTGTGGAGCTCCAGACTCTTCCAGGTCTTTCTATCTCCCCCTTCTTTCATAAGATTCTCTTCACTCTGCCCCAAATTTGGTTATTGTACCACAATTTCTTTATCCATTCTTATATTAAGGGACATCTAGGTTGTGTAGTAAAACGTCTTTAGTTCATCCTCAGTTGAAAACAAACTCATGAGAGAGCTCATGATCCTGGCTAGCGTAAAACAGAAACATGCATGAGAGAGTTTGTGACCCCCCCCAACAACCCCCCCCCATGCAAGGTGTGTTTTGCTAGCTGGAAAAACAGCCTTTTGTAGACTCTGATAAAGAGAAGCTCACAACAGGGAGACAACACTTTTACACCACTACTCTTTGTAAGGTGCACATCACTTTGCTGGTCTTCGTTTTTCTATACTTCACCTCTCAAAGAGAAACACTCTTGAACAGAAAACTTCCTGTGGCAACCTGATTGAATCTTGCAGCTTTGGCTGACTCGTTCTGACTCATTAGAGTCTTGTGTTTCTGCTGAATCATGCTGATTCCTTTTGCTGTTTGGTGTTGGGTTTTGGACTGGACTGCTGGTATCCTGACAACAGAGGAGTGGACTCACCCCAAGGAACTATGTCTAAAAATGTCCACAAACCCCCTTTTAGTGGGTCAGTGGGTTGGAAAAAAGGTTTTTGAAAAATCTAAGCCTACAAGGTTGTTTCCAGATTCTGGCTACTGTGAATAAAGCTGCTATGAACATGATTAAGCATACCTTGTTATATGGTAGAGGATCTTTTGGTCATATACCCAGGAATGGTAGAGATGCTTAAACTCCCACTCAGAAGTAGAAATAAAATAGACAGTGGAAGTGGTTGTGAAAGGGTTAGGCTAACTTTGTAACCTACATGTCTTCTAAAGCCTATAGTTTTGAGTTTTAGGTCCAGGTTAAGCTAAAGCCTCTTAGTACCTTTCCAGAGAATGGAGGAATGTGACCCTATCTGTGAGGACAGATATAAAAAAAGGCAAGCAAGCAATGACCTTCACTCAGCAAAAGGACCAGACCCTTGTCTTTGAGATAGCATTTCTTAGCAACGAACCTAGACTTCTGAGTAGCTTTTGACCTCCAGCCAAAAGTCTGTAGCCCCTAATCTTCAAGGATGAGCTAACCACCCCCACCTTCAATTGCAGCTGCATCCACACTTGGCAGGACTGGCCAAGCTTGAGCACCTAAGACTAACCAATTATCTTACTTTATAGCTTCCTCATCCAATCCTAAATTGCCAAAACTAGAACTTCAAATCTCCCGCAATTTTTCTTTTAAAAACCTAAAGGCCTTTGTCTCCCGGTGCCACTCTTTGCTGACCAGCAGGGGTGACCCCGTTGTACAATGGTTAATAAACCTCTTGCTTTTGCAACGAGTCTTGGTCTGGGGGAGTTTCTGGGAAGGGCGCGATCTTGAACTCCTGAGCTGTGAGACCCCATGTCTTACAGTTGAAGAGAGGGAACAGGGTAAGAAATAGAGCATGAAGAGAAATGAAGGTTGATATCAAACCCGGGGAAAGCAGAGTGGGAAGAGAAGAGGAACCTAGGACAGGACTCCTCTATGACAAGCTCGAGACCTATGACAGGGTAGACTGACTCTTGGGAGTATGTGAGAATGACTCTAGCTGAGACTCCTAGCAGCAGGAGTCATGGAGACTGAAGAGGTCACCCTCTAACTCCTAGTGGATGGAAGGGAATACCAACCCACCCACAAAAACATTGACCCAAAATTTATCCTGCCTACAAGATGTACAGGGACAAAAACAGACCAGAGTTTGAGGGAATGTCCAATAAATGAGTAGCCCAACCTGAGACTCACCCCATTGCAGACAGCCAACTACTGACACAATTAACAATAATCTACTATGCTTGCAGATGGGATCCTAGCATAGCTGTCCTCTGAGTTGCTCCACCTAACAAGGGATCGAAACAAATGCTGAAATTCACAGCCAAACATTGGGCATAGCGCATGGAATCTTGTGAAAGAATGAGGGAAGAACAGACGGACCCCAGAAGACAGAAGCTCCACAAAAAGACCAACAGAGCCAACTAACCAGGGCCCAGTTGGCCTTGTGGAGACTGAAGCACCAACCAAGGACCACGTATGGACTGGACCTAGGACCCCTACACAGATGGAGCCAATGGGCACCTCATATAGGTGTCCTAGTATGGGGCTGATTCTGACATGGACTCCGTTTCCTGCTTTTCAATCACATTCCTGTGGCAGGGCTACATTGCTGGGCCACAAGGAAAAAGGATGTACTCAGTCCTGTTGCAACTTGATATGCTAGTTGGGGAGGACTAGGGAAGGGAAGATAGGGTAAACAGGGAGGGAGAAGGCTATGGCCAGAATATAAAATGAATAAATAAAAAGTAAAAAAGAAAAAACATGTTGTATGCTACCATAATGGATAAGAGTCACGTAGTTATATATTCTCCCAAGTCAATGGAATGTACACCACCACTACAGACTTTGCATAAAAATGATTTCTTAAGTATTAAGTTTGCAGGTAGCAACAAATGTACCACTATTAGGGGATGTTTTTGATAATGAAGGTGATATAGAACTCTGTCCTCTCAATATGGCATAGCCACTGTGTTCTTGAAATCATGGCAGATATGTGATCACCTGTACAAGACTGGGCCCATTAATATTCTTTTATAGAAAGAGTGGGAGGTTCATAAGGCTCAGGAAGTTCCACAAATATATATAAAAAAATAACCATTGCTGGGGAAAACTATTTTCTGATAGTACAGTTGCCCTATGTTGGCCGTGTTCCGGAAGCAACCCTTTGCACTGAAGCGCCTATAAGTATTTCCAATTAAAACATGGTGGACTTAGGGGGAACTGCTTCTGTGGTGATGAATAGAGATAGACTTCCTAGGAAACATCTCACAAAAGCAATTTATACATGTACAGAGGTGGGGATAGGTGTTTGCTATGAAACTAAACCTGATCTAATAAAGTACAACAGAACCTTCCATATTTTTCTACTAAAGCCTTAAACCACCACCTCCTCTTAATTTATAATATATAAACTTTTATTTCCATGTGCTCATCAAAATAACTCTCAAATGTAGGAAAATTTTCTGGTTTTAATAACTCTCAAATGTAGGAAAATTTTCTGGTTTTCTCCTGAACCTGTCTATTATCAATTAATGGGCAAGGCCTCAACTCTGTTTCCCAAAGGGCAAGAAAATGAGTTAACAGAAACAGAGCCATGCTAAAAAAGTTAAAAGAATTGCTACCTAATAACAAGCACTAACGTGTATTAAACAAAACTGATCATAAATGGGCATGGTCATCTCAAAAACATTAGAATTTTAAAATAATACAAGTTTTACAGACAACAACAGAGCAGCAGTAAGTTTAATATAAGAACACTTTCAGTTTACTCTAATATTCGGATTGAGGGTAAAAATATTAAACCTTTATTCCTAGGAGAATACAGGAATACGTACTAGTTAAAAAAAAAAAAAAAAGACCTGTTTCCCAATGGGTGAGAAAATGAGGTAACAGAAAAGAATGCTGGTGCAAATATATCAAGCCTCAAAACCTTTCATTAGATAAGCTCTAAACCAAAAGCAGTTTGAGACAACCAAGTTCTGTTATTAGTGTCTTGTCTTTTTAGTGTTCTTTGGTTGTACTGGGATTGAACTTGGGGCTTCATAAATACCAGCCAATGAGCTGCTGCAACAGCCCCAGACAATTCTGGGGTGTAATAAGTTTGGCTGTCAAAGGTTTTATATGTCAACACATTCTATATGCCAAATGAAAACAATTGCATTTTGTGGTATGATGCAGTTAAAAAATAAATTCATGTCAAACAATCAAACAGGCACAAAAAAACTGCTTATGCCAAAATGGACTGACTCCTTACTTGGGCCCACAAACTACTAAAAAAAAGATAAAAGCTGATATCTCTAGCTTTACTCTGAATCTGTTTCTTGTTGGCTCAGACTCCAATCTCATTCTGTCTAACTAACCTATCCTATCTCCTTCAAGGCTAAGTGACAGGAATGTTACTACACTATACCAGCACAAAACCATGCAGGACAGGCCACTCTGTCCTGCAATGAAAGCAATTATTGATGAGGAAAAAGTTGCATCCTGAAGAAACACCTCCTACAAACCGCCTTGTAAACTCAAGCACTAAGGAATTCTAAGCATCTTGTAGGACCAGAGCAAGGGTTATAATAGCTAAGTTCACATCTTGAAGAAGACTGCTTGCATGTATGTATGCCTGCATGACAGAAGAATGCACCAGATCTCATTATAGATGGTTTTAAGCTACCCATATGGTTGCTGGGAATTCAACTTTTAGAAGAACAGACACACAAAAAAATGTTAATGAGGATAAGGAAGGGTTGTAAGTTTAAGTCCAGCCTGGGTTAAACCTTTAAAAAGAAGGGCTGGAGAGATGGCTCAGAGGTTAAGAGCACTGGCTGCATTTCCAAAGATCCTGAGTTCAATTCTCAGCAATTATATATATGGAGTTTTGGTGCAAGCCTACAACTCTAATGTTTTGGAGGTAGGGTCAGAAAAAGTTTAAGGTCATCCTTGACCACATGGGAAATTAGAGGCCAGCCTAGGTTTCATGAGACCCTATTTAAAACAAACAATAATTTCATTTGCTTTCCCACAAACATACTATATAAAAAGTATTTTAAATACACTTCCACAGACAACAGTGAATTAAATTTTTAAATGCATGCTTCCCTTCCCTTATCTTTTTACAAAGATTATTTTCATTTTATGTATATGAGTGTTTTGCCTGCATGTATGCAAATGTACTGTGTGCATGCCTGGTTCTTGAGAAGGCCAGAAGAGAACATCAGATTCCCTGGAACCGGCATTACAGGTGGATGTTAGCCACTATGTGTGTGCTGAACCGAACCCAGGTTCTCTATAGAAGAGCAAATGCTCCTAACTGCTGAACCATCTTTCCAACCCCTGTGCAAGATTTCTTAATGAATTTATTTACCTTATTTATACCTTTCTCTATGTCTCAAAAATATTGAAATTATTACTGAGGATAAATTCTCCCCCAAATAGTTCACATATACAATGCAGACCCAACAAAATGCTTATAGGAAAAAAATGACAAATAACATCTATGGCCCACAAATGATAGAAAATATGAGATATTTGTCTTACAGAGGCTGATATAATTATCTCCAGTTGCATCCATTTTTATGCAAACAGTATTTCATTTTTCTTATAAATAAAAAAAATTCCGGTGTATAAATAAGACATTTTCTTTATCAATTCATCTCGTTGGATACTCAGGTTTGTTCCATAACTACTAAGAACAGTGCTGTAATAAACAAAGATATCCAAGTATTCTTAACTAGTTTAAATTCCCAGAAATATTCAAAGGTTTCCCTTCTGTATCATCCTCACCAGCAATGGTGACTTTCGATGACTCCTACAGAATCATGACAGTTTTTATTTACATTTCTGATGGTTAGTGATATTTAACATTTATTCATATATTTACTGGTCATTTATTCTTCATTCTTTGAAAACTAGGGTTTTGTGGGTTGTGTTTGTTTGTTTTAAATAGGGTCTCATGATGTGTAGGCTAACGTCCAACTTCCCATGTGGTCAAGGAAGACCTTAAACTTCTGAACTTCTGACCCTACTTCTAAAATATTAGAGTGATAGGTTTGCACTAAAACACACCGTTTATGCTGTGCTGGGAATGGAATCAGAGCTCTGTGCACGCTGGGCAAGCATCCTGCCAACTGAGCCACATCCCCAGGCCATTGGTTGATTTTTTTGATAATGAGAAAGTGTTACTTTTTATTTTTTAAACAAAAAATCCTGGATAAACTGGTTAACAATTTAAATGAGCCCAGAGGCTATTATCATAAGCAAATTGTAAAGTATCATACTGCATGGGTAAAAAACAAAAGCATCTCCTTAAAACTCTAGAAGCAAATAAGTATGACCACACTCATGTCATATAACACAAAAAAGTGTTAGCCAGGTCAGATGAAGAAATAAAACAAGATTAGCAAGACAGGAACAATTTAAATTACACCTGTTTATAGATGATATGATTCTATGTACAAACTAACCTAAAGACTTTTAAAGATTATTAGAATTGGTAAGTGGTCAGTTAAGGCTGTAGAATGTGGCAATTTGCTATCATGAAAATATGTCCTATATTCTAAGAGACTAGAATTTATGCTGAACCTCACAGACAGTTAATAATATATCTTAAGGTCACTTAAGATTTAAGATTGCTATCCTACTTTATATTCCACCTTTTTGTTTAACCTTTAAGAGAACAACTTAACAACCTACCTTATTTGCAGTGGCTTTCCTATTTAACAACTTAAGTTAATGCATATAGCTACAATTTTAAGCTTTATACTCTTTCATGCCGCTGACCCAGAGTAATGCACCTGCCTACACAGATGTATACATACATACATACATATATATATATATATATATATATATATATATACATACACATATATGATAGTCATTTGTTAAAGGCAATAGGTTGATAAGCAACTTTATAAAACAATTATCCACCAAAAATGTTAGAAACAGTATATGGATATTTTTTTGAAAGCATTCGTTTGTTTGCTATATGGGCCCACTGTAATTAGTAACATTTCATTCCTTATTAAAAAAAAAAACATTTTAAAGAGTTCTATAACGTATCCCTCATGTCTTCCCCATGTGATGTTTTTCTATGCTGTTCAATTAATATAGAGCAAAATCCTTTTATTAGGGACATACACACTTATTCACTCTTAAAAGACAGCATCATTCAGGCAGGCAGATTCAGACTCATACAATAGATAGACAAGAAACAATGAAAGACACAGGGAAAGAGAAGTAAAGAATTGGTATCTGGGCTCAGTCTTGGTAAAATTACTTCAAGGGGAAGTGTTTTAATGTCTTTTCTTTAATGAGACTAATGCATTTTGGTACTCTAAGGCTGTTACTAATGTGTTCAACCCAATACAGTATAATGCAAAAGTATTAACATAAAGAGCAGTGCCATTTTAAAACAGTAGTAACAAAACCTGTTAAGAAAAGAAATAGTTAGGGACTGGGGAGATGGCTCAGTGGGTGTACTCGCTGTGCAAGCATGAGGACTTGAGGTCAAATCCCCAGTGTCCATGTAAAAAGTTGGGCATGTCCACAAATGCTTGTAACTCCAGCAGTAGTGTACAGAAATAGGTAGATTCTAGGAGTTCATTTACTAGGCTACCTGAAATGGTAAGTTCTAGGTTCGATCAGGTACACAGGTATACAGACATTCATGTGCTACACATCATACAACTAACTCTGTCTCTCTCTTCCTCTCTCTCCCTTTCTCTCTCTCTCCCAACCCCTCAGGGGTTTGGGAGGGGTATAATGACAGCAATCTCATATAATTAAACTACAGTCACAATAAACTACAAAAAAAAAATTCACAATGAAAATTACAAAACATTGATAAAAGGAACTGATGACACCAGAAGAAGGAAAGATGATTCTTCTTCATGTGCTGTAACAATAATGTCAAATGTTCAAACTATCCAAAGTGATTTGCATAGTACAGATATCTCTTTGAAATAACAATGAAATAAAAACAGAAAAATAAAAGACCACTTCCCACAAGAAAAGATATTGAAAGGTTAGTTAATAACAAAGGTGAGGTATAACTGATTTCAAGTTATACGCAGAGCAACGGTAAGGATTAGCAATGTATGTAGGTAAAAGATCCCAGGAATAAATCCATGCAATTAAGAAGCAACTGACTCTTCACAAAGAAACTAAAAACATCACCAGAGAATGAACAACTTCATTAATACATGATTCTGGTATAAATAGGAATCTCTACGCAAAGGACTAAAATTGGACTGTTATCTCTAACCCTGTACAAAAGAAAAATAAATAAATAAACTCAAAATTAAAGAAAGACATAAATTTAAGACCTACTAGAAAAATAAGCTCAGGAGAAACACTAGTATAGACAGTGGCATTAGTATAGGCAATGTTTCTGGAGATAATGTATAGGAAAAAAAAAAAGACAAATGGGATCGTATAAAACTAAAAAGCTTTTGCATAGCAAACGAACCAATCAGTAAGAGTGACAACACAAGCCAGGTAGTAAGGGTGCATGCCTTTATTCCAAGCACTAGGGAGGCAGAGGTAAAAAGATCTCTGGGATCTCTGCTCTATAGAGCTAGTTCCAGGGCAGCCAGAGCTACATAGAGAAGAAACCTTGTCTTGAAAAACAAACAACAAACAAAAGTAACAAAACCACCTACAAACTGAGAGAAAATATTTTCCTATGATTTATTTAACCAATGATTAGTATCCAGAATATATAGGGACTTCATAATTCTTAGCAAAAATTCATGTAATCCACTTAAGAAGTAGGCAAATTACCTATCTAAACACAAACTACTCAAAAGGAAAAATACAAAGGGAAAACAAATATATGGACAAAGGGGTGAAAAGGTAGGCCAGTTTCAAGGTGCTTGCTTAGCAAGTACAAGATCCTGGGTTCAATCCTCAGTAGCACACAAACTAGTAGTAATCCAAGCACTTGAGAAGTAGAAACTGTTGGCTGTGTTTGATTTTTCAATTACTTCACATGCAATTATCACTGGTCAATAAAATGTCAACAATTGAATCCTTCTTAATAAAATACAAAGTAGTTAAATATACTGACTCAACTCCTCTAATCTTGTTCCTGCAGAAGTAGTCTTAAACAACACACAAATAAGAATAAGCTCTGCTAAATTTTATTATAACCAACAATAATCTGCCAATAACGACAAATAGGAAGTAAGCATGGAAATGTGCACCAACCTTCCAGTAGTCAGACTGTAAACTGTAGTACCTCTGGTATGCAGATAATGCTAAAAGAGGAAAAATAATTATGAGTCACAATTATGTTTCACTTTAAAGTCAATGAACATTTTAAGAAACACACTTGGTAACTAAGAAGCTGCCTTTGATGATGAGCACTGATTTCTCACTTGGACCCACAAGATAACCAATGCAGGATAAAAAGCTTGACTGATACCTTTGCCTTTGTCTATCTCCCTTACTTGAGGTCATGTACATTTATACTAATTCTGTTAATCATCAGGACAAAAAAAAAAAAAAATCCCTCTGTTCCTAACTTTGAAAGTAATAAACTCTACCTAAATGTAGGCAGCACAATGGTCTCTGGACATAAGACTCTCCTCCTCAGTGACAATGCACTTTATTCCTAAGGTCCCTTTGGGCACTGTCTACTCCCATCCCTTGAGAAAAATAAACTACATATTCTATATTATACTGAATGTCTTCTCTGAATTCTTCTGAAAAAGATCCCAAGGACTAGGGAGTCAAGGGGAGTCCACATAGAAGTCTGATAAGAGCAGAACCTTTCTTGAAGAAAATACCAGCAAATATGTTCCTCTAGAAGTACAATGCATAATAAAAAGAGGATATAATTCACTGAAAACCAGAAGATATAAATGAAACACCCAAGAAAATGTGAAATCCAAGGATAGTAAGTATAAACAGAATCCAGGAATTGAGGCCTATCCTTAGATTCTGCTGTCCTTTGTAACTCCTTTCTCAATCTGAGAACTGAAGACTTACATAAACCTTGACCCCAGATTCTCATATAGGGCCATATTTTTCCTAATTGTGTACAATCTGATGAACTTCTTTGTCTCACCTCTACAGGCTACAAAATGGATAGAAAGCAGCACTCATACACAGAGACAAATATTAAGTACTCTGTTCTGATCAACTTTTTAAAATCATCTATCTGCTCCTTATATTCCAAGAGTACCTGGCTGTTAGTCTTGCCCAGTGTACTATGGGTACTAGGCTTGTCAGGATTAACAAATACCCTACCTTACTCTCTTCCTCCAAAAGGGCTCTTGTGGGGGCTGAAGATGGCTCTGAACAGATATTCTTCCAAAGGTCCTAGCTTCAATTCCAAACATGGGTCTATAACTACATTTCAAAGGGATCCACCACTGCCTTCTGGCCTCATGCATGTGGTACATAGACATACACGCAGGCAAATTCCTGTATACCTAAAGAAAGGGCACTCTAACTCCTAAGTAACTGAAGCTAGACCATGACCCAGAATCTCTAGTTTTACGTCTGCTAAGAACCAACTACTATATTGTGAACAAACGGTACTTTCTATATATAAATGTATTTGTGTTTCTTCTCAGGTAGTTTGTGTATAGGGCCCCATTCTATAACTCAGACAAGCCTCAAACTCCCAATCCTCTTTCCTCAGACTCTGTGTGATGAGATTTGCCTTTTAGCTCAATTTTTCCAAACTTAACAATATACTTTGAAAAATAATTTTATTAGTGGCTCTAAAAACTGAAACAAGAAAACCAGGGACACACTGAAATTTCAGACATAGGGCACACCCATAGGGAAAAATTGAAGGATAATATTTGAAGAAAACATAGACTGTACCCAGTATTGTACCACCTTTTAACCTACGTAGCAACTACATGTCATTTCTAATATTCAATAAACTGCATATATATATCCTCTTATGTCCATGAGGCTAAGTAAAATTTAAATCCATAATGGAAATTAACATTTTTGAAACTTTCTATATAGTGCTTCCAAATTATAAATGACACATAGAAAAAAACTCAAGTTCTTAAACTTAGTACTGAGATGAAGGTGCACAGCACAAAGCCTGGGTTTAATTCTTAGAACAATTAGGGGAAAGTGAATCAAAACATATTATCAAATACCTTAACAAGTAACTTTCATGTGAATATTAGTCTTTCCTTTATCAAAAATAAATTACACCAACAAGCATATCGCTAAAAATTAAACTATGAATTATGTTTTCCAGTGTTACAGAAACGGATTTAAGGTTATCCCATTTCCTAGTTCTACATATATCGGTGTGTAGCTAGTCAATTAACTATTAAGAGGAAAGTAAATTAAATTATCAAACTAATTAGAACAGAAAACATTTCTACAGTGAATGGTATAACTGACATTTCAGATATCTGTTTATAGTATATCCCCAAACTTTCATCACTGATTTAACAGTGTTGCTACTAGCAATCTTGGTAATAATATTAGTCTAGAAATAGGCCCATGTGGGGGAACTGTAGAGAGCTGCGTAATGCCACGCCTTAAAGATGGAGCTGGTTTCTGCCTTCCACCTTCCCGATGGTGAGTGCTCTCTGTCACAAACAACTCCATATTTGGCTAAGGCTGAGGATCTGGCTTGCTTCCATGTATGTGGACCTATCTGCATTGCCCATGAGGCACGCTGGGGTTGGCTACCCAGAGGCTATTTAAGCTGTGGGCTGGCTTTCCCCAGGGTCAGAAGATTGTTCAAGGTTCCTGAATAAACTGCATTGAGAAGAAAAAAAAAAAAAAAAAAAAAAAAAGAAATAGGCCCATGAACTTTGGCCCAACCACCACAGGCTTATAGCTGAAAATCATGGGAAAGGTTTTCTTCCTACTGCTGAATATGATCAAGGAAATATATGTCATAAAATCCCAACACAAGAGGAGCTATTTCCCAGGCACATAGAAGATAACAGAAGAACCAAATGGAAAGTAGTTAGATCTCTCTTAACTTGAAACTGTGACACAACTCATCTATTAACTTTCTAATTGTGTGAATATCTAGCTATGTGAGTATTTTCACTATACAAGGTAGAATAAAGTCTTTGACATGTGTCCAAAATTATCGTATTCAACAGACATTTGAGTCTATGACAATTTTGTACTGTTAGGATACAAAACACAAAGACTGCTATTTTAATGATGCCACTTAAGACAAACCTGGGGTGAATGTTTTCCATAACCTAATAATACCCTTCTCTTGACTATGTATAATTCACTTTTAGAATTAAGAATTATTGAAGAAATCATAATAACATCCAAATTAAAAGACACTGAGTTTCAAGAAGCACATTGTTGTGGATATAAAGATGTTTTTGTTTTGGTCCCAGGTGTGGGATGTGTGATTGATTCAAGATAGCTGTTCACAGCAACATACTATTTGGCTTATGTCATCTCTGAGAGGAACTCTTTGAGAGCTGAAGATAGTTTAGATCTGAGGACTTTGGAGAGAGAATAAATGCCACAGCCCAGAGAGTATGGAGGCCCCGAGAAAGAAGAACGCTGTCCCTGCTTCCCCTTGCTGCTCCTGGTTGCTATTGTGAAACAAAAAGTTAAGAGATCTCCTGAAATGAGGATTGGACTGGTTCCAAGGAACCCGAAGACCCTAACTAGCAGGAAGCAGCTAAGAGAACTAACTGCACCTCCTCTCCCACTAACCCCTTCTCTCTCCTATCTGGTGTTGGGGTGTTGGAAAGGATTAGGATAGAACAGAGAAACAGGTAAAAGAAATATAAACAGGAGTTTTTAAAAAGTACAAAAACAGTACACTGTTATTACTGGTTGGAAGAAACATGGCATCTAAAAACAATGTTGTTAAATTAATACATAAATATGAAACCTCAAATTCAAAGTCACAGAGCTGATACTCTAAATTGAACGGAGAGTTAAAAATTTCTACCCTCTATCTTTCTATTCAACTACACACTTTCTCAGTAATTACACTCTTCCTCCATTACGTTTAGCATCTTATTTTAAGATCCTAGTAAATTTTTTCTGTTTCTTAATCCACATAAATCAATGAGATCCTCATCTATTAAAAATAAGTTCTTAGTTCACTGTCACTAGGTAAAATAGGGAATATAGAAATCCTTTCATTTTAATATCCTTATGTTCCAAATCTGTTTCAGAATGACTGTAACAAATACATCAAAATTTTTGCTAGCCAAATTTACTATCAATTATTAGAAAATAGACTGTTTGTTCTTCCACTAGAAATATCTCACAATAGAATATTGTCATTTAATCAAAGAAGTAAGCTCAGGCAAAGCTTACTTTAGACCTACAAAGTACTAAATCTTGCTATACAACCTGTTTTAGCCATTTCTAATTGTCTATGAACTAAAACATTCCAAACCTACTCTGACACAATATTTCACATAAAGGGTGAGAGGGTAGAGGGAGTAAGGAGGGAAAGAGGTGAATTGTTTGAATGAAGAAGTAAAAGAGAAAACTCTATCATTGGTTAAAATTTTTCAAAGACTTGGAAAAACTTCCACTTCAACATGAAAAGTGAATTAGTTTACAGTTTAATGTTCTCATACTAACATCAGGAATGATTACTGTACTCTAATTGAATTGTAGTTTTCTGAAATTGCCTTCCAAGTCTCTTAACTTATAATTTCAGCCTTTATAATAATTGTTCAAGGCTGTACTTCTCCCTCAATACAATATTAGTTTTATTCTCCAGATTCCATTGGTGGTAATCCTAAAATCAATTCCTTACTAAATAAAGGCTACACTCCCTTCCATGGAATCTAATGAATATCAATAGGCCTCAACTTTGTTACAATCCATTACTGTTTTTAGGATAAATTCCTAGAAAGAAAATTACCAAATCAAATGACAGAATTACTTTTTAAAACATTTTGTAAATATTACGAACCAAAAAGATTAAGATGTTGTACAAAGCTATTTTTCATTCAACATAAAATTTATGTGAAATTACATATATATGTATATACAAACATACATATATACACACGCACACACACACACTTTTAATCAACAGTACAATAACCATAGCATACCATTTACTGATCAAAACAATTTTTAGGAGTTCATGGAAAACAGGAAGTAGGTGGTCAGAATGATAACTACAGTGAAACCATAGTTCAAAATGTTCATAAAATAGGTTCTACGGCTTACTGTGATAAGTAGTAGTGAGTTCGTTTTTTATTGTTGTTACTATTGTTAAGTGTATATGTGCCTAAGTGCATGTATATGTACCACAAAGGTCAAAAAAAAAAAAAAAAAAAAAAGGTTAGATTCCCTGAAACAGGCTGCTGTTAGCTGCCATGTGCCATAAGAACAGAAGTCAGGTCCTCAGCAATAGCAGCCAGTTCTCTTAACCACTGAGCCATCTCTCCAGTCCTAGCTTATATTTTAAGACAAATTTATTTATAATGAGAAAGCAGCCCTCAAACCCCCAAGAAGAATTCAAAAAATGCATTAATCATTAGAAACTATAGAAGCTACTAGCTTGAAATATAATGATATACCCATTTTCTTCCTCTTCCTATTAAAATATAAGCTACCATCTACTAGCAACAGCCAACTAATCTACTTTATACAATGGTAGGTGGGTATTTACAGTACATTTTTTACAGTGCCTTAAATATTTAGATACCTTACTCTTCTCCCATCTCACTTATTACTCCCACCAGCTACTTTGTCAACAGTCTGTAGATACATGTTCACATCCCACCTTCCAAAACAGAAAATTTTCAAATGCGCCTTGATTCTTTGTTATCGTCACAGACCAACTTTTTGTTTGTTTACTTATTTGTACTGCAAGACCAAATCTCAACTCTGCAGCCCAGTCTGGTCAGGGAGTCACTACACTAGCCTCAAACTAACATCAATCCTCCTGCATCTGCCTGCCAAGTGGTGTAACTATAAGCATGAGTGCATGCATACACACAGAAGCTCCTCAGAAGCCAAAGGTATTCGATCCTCCGGGAACCAGAGCTAGAATTACAGGTGATTGTGAGTCATCTAATATGGGTGCTAGGACACAAACTTTCATCCCCTGAAAAGCAATATATGTTCTTAAATGTGGAGCTATCTATCTCTCCAGTTCCTAACTGAACATTTTATGAATCTAAAATGTAGCTAAAATCATTGAAGAATCCAGTTTAAAAAGTTAAGGGCTAGCAAAATGACTCAGCAGGTAAAGAAGCATACTTGCTGACAGGTTTAACAGCCTAAGATCAACTCCAGGACTCACATGGTAGATGGAAAAAACTACAAGTTGTACTTTGACCTCCATACCCATGCCATAGCATGTCCATACACATATGTATTTTCAAAACACACAAATAAATGAACTAATTAATTAATTGGGACACTTAAAGTAAGAAATAAGGGCTGGAGAAATGGCTCAGCTGTTAAGAGCACTGACTCCTCTTCCATAGGTCTCAGGTTCAATTCCCAGGACCCACATAGCAGCTCACAACTGTATGTACCTCCTGTTTCAGGGGATCCAACACCCTCAAATGACATATATGCAGTTAAAACACTGATGTACATGAAATAAAAAAAGAAAATTTATTGAAAAATAAAAGTTAAAAGATACATGGTTTAGTGATAACTAAAGTATCTACATGACACAGAACCCTGAGGGAATTTCATGTCTAGGCCCCTCTTCATGTGTTGTCAAACTAATGTGTTTTGAAGGTGTAGCAAAACAAACAAGCAAACAACAACAACAACAACAAAAAACAGATTTCATAAAATTCTATATACTTTTAGTGTAAAAGTTCCCTTTAAATAAGTTACCAGCAAAAAGTGATGCTAAAACGCCAGTGAAATAACTCACTTGTCCATAAACCTGACAACCTGAACTCAGTTCCTGATACCCTCAAGAACAAAACAAAGAGAACTGACTCCAAATGTTTTTCTCACTTACACACCACATGCATGTACCCACAAACATTAATAAGTCCAATAAATAAATATAATGGAACATTTTAAGTGCTCTTATTGATGTCTGTCATCCTGTTGAGCAAAAGCTATTTTACTCAATACTATCCCAGGATCACGTAACAATCCTAAATCACTGAGCAATCATCTATTACTTTTCTGCCTGTTATATACTAGAAGGCAAAAACCTGGGGATGTTTATATTATCTGCAACTATAAATAATGGAGCAATTTTGAATGAGGATTAATCATCTTACCCAGGGTCCACCTTCTTGCTTAGCTTCTTTAGGTGTACAGATTTTAGTATGTTTCTCCTATATTATATGTCTAATATCCACTTATAAGCGAGGATATACCATGTGTGTCTTTCTGATTCTGAGATACCTCACTCAGGATGATCTTTTCTACTTCCCACCATTTGCCTGCAAATTTCATGATTTCCTTGTTTTTAATAGCTGAATAGTATTCCAGTGTGTAAATGTACCACAATTTCTGTATCCATTCCTCAGTTGAGGGACATCTGGGTTGTTTCCAGATTCTGGCTATTACAAATAAAGCTGCTGTATGTCCTAGAATAGCTTTTCTTCTTAGTCTACCCCTTGCTGTGGCCTTGAAATTGCTAAGCAAGCACTACCACTGAACTAAATTTTAACCATTAAGATACAGCACTTAAAAGGGCAGGGCTTTTCATGGAGCAAAACAAAAATACAATGCAGTGTAAGTTTTGTAGGTATAGAGGGGTATCAGTTTTACTGAGCTTATTTTATTGATGACTGACCTGAAGCCACATGACATTTCGCCATTTCTATCTACTGTTTGGTTCATGAGCTTATAGCTTCTTATAAGTAAAAATGGCAGTGCCCTTCAAATGGTGTAATTATAATTACTTAAATCAACAAAATCAAGAAGAAAACAAATTACCTTTTGGATAGTCTTCCAATAATAGGTTGAAGTGACCTAATTGACAAAAGAAATCAGATTCCACTTTTCCTTCAGCTTTTAAGATCAGAGATTCATAGCAGCGGACAGCCTAGAAATAAAACACAAATGTTTAAGACATAGCTAAAAATCTTAAAAGTGCATTTTCTTCCTAAAATAATGTATACATCCTCCACTAAATCAATACCCAGGAAATCAATATTTTTCTTATATATTAATACAATCAGGGCATCATTATTTAAAAGAAATAGCTTCTGAAAGTACTTACCAAAAGTCCCACTGATTAGGGCATAAATGTCTTTCCCATCTCCAAATTTCAACAATATTTAACAATTCATATAAAGGAGCATTTGGCCAATTCTGCTCATAAATTACAAATCTAAACTATTACTGTAATCTGTTGATACAAACAAGACTATTCTCAAATCAAATATCATCCATCTTTCCTATAAGCATGGAGAACTTAATTGAATTATGTGAGAATTCATACACTCTCTACAGTAAGAACAGCTACCATTTATACTCAATAGTTCCCTTCTTGCCAAAATCTATACCGGACTTAAAATACCTTTTGTATTTTAATTCTAATTCTTAAAAACAAACAAACAAACAAACAAAACAAACAAACAAACAAAAAAAACTAATTCTAACTCTACCTTAAACTTCCAAAATATTTATATACTCTCAGATTTCCTTTTTCAGAGAACAAAACAAAACAAAAGCTATTAATTCCTTTGAATTTTAAGACAGGGTTTCTTTGTATAGCCTTGTTTGTCATAGACTTGCTCTGTAAACCAGTCAGGCCTTGAACTCACAGCCCATACCTCCCTGAGTGCTGGGATCAAAAATTTATTTAATCACTTTACAGCCTGATCCCAGCCCCTTCCCTCTTCTCCTCCCAGGCCTGCCCTCACACCTCCCCTCCTCAGCTCCCCTCTCCTTCTCAGAGAATGAAAGGCCCCTAAGAGGCCCCAACCCATCCTGGCACCTCATGTCACTGCAGGACTAAGCACATCCTCTCCAACTGAGACCAGGCAAGGCACCCAGCTAGGGGTTAAAGATCCAAATGCAGGCAGAGTCAGAGATAGTCCCATTATGTTAGAGAGCACACATGATGACCATGCTGCATATCTGCTACATATGCATAAGGGGTCCAGGTCTGGCCGGCCCATGCATGCGGGGAACCACAGCAACAATAGGCTGAGCTCAGGAAATTCTTTGGAAGAGTGGAAAGAAGAACTGAGGGAATCAGAGGGGTCAAAGACACCACAAGAAGACCAACAGAGTAAACTAACCTAGGGCCATGGGGGCTCATGGAGACCGAACCAGCAAACAAACAAAAACAGGTGAATTTTAAATTTAACTACCCACATACTTAAACTGGATTGGGATTTTCTTAATTTCCCCCCAACATATCCACTTTGAGTTTGCTATATCAATGCTGGTAGTGAAACATGATGGTGACAGAGAAAAAAACAAATGAGACTGAAAATGAGAGAAAAAAGCAGAAAAGGATTTCCAAGCAGTTTATGTTACCATTTTCATACAGAAACTACATTTATTTGACTTTTGTAATTCTGATATTAGATCCAGCCCTAATGCTAGCATAATTTTTAAAGAATGATAAAAAAATATAGTTTACAATATTCATATAGAAAAACAGTACTGTTTATAATATTTTCAAATCAATGGGCTTGGACTGGCAAAAGAGTTAATAGGAGGGAAAATGCTTACTTTACAATCTGTCTTCTATATTCACAAATAACCCATCTCCCATTCCCCTATGGAAGGAGATAATCAACCAGTATTTTTATTTCTGATCACTGTCATGCACACATGTACACAACCATTCCTTCTCCTTTACCCATTCCATATGCTGGATAATGATGATGGAGGACACAAATTATTTTTTAAAGGTTAGTAACAATAGGAAGACATAAAATTAAATTGTTTAAATTTAGAAGAAAGGTCACTTACATGTCTACCCAGCAAAAATATTTCCTGCTGAAAGAATAATTTTGAAACTAGGTATATTACTATGTTCCTTTTATCTCAGCTACTTAAAAAGATGAGGAGGACTTCAAGTCCAGGGGTTCAGAATCAGTCTAGGCAGCATACTAATGTTCCCATTTTAAAAGAAGGGGTATATTTATATTCATATTTTTATATTTTATTTGAGCTTCATATACTATATGCACTGTACTGAATTTATATCATTTCCCCCTCCATTTCCCTAGTACTCCTGAAAGTCACTGTCTATTACTATTTACACACACACAATTTATAAAAGGGCTGAGTTCATTTAGTACTACTCATATGCATGTGTGCTTAGGGTTGACCACTTCAGAATGGATCAGTTACCAAGGGCTTGTTCTTAAAATAGATCAACCCTCCTTTTCTCAGTAGTTGTTAATTGCCTGTAGCTCTTCATCTAGGGGTGAGATTCATCTAGGGCCTTGTGAGATTCCCTACTCATGTTGGCATGTCAATTGTTTTCTTTTTATCAGGTCTTATTTAGGTTACCATTTTGTTGAGATTCCATAGGTATAGCTTCCCTGTCAGAAGACACTATTTTGTAGCAGATACCCACCCAGGTCTTCTGGCCCTCACAAGTTTTCTGCCTCCTCTCTTCCTTGATATTTAATGATATTTAATGGATATTTAATGGAATCATATTGTAGATATATCTCTGCTGCAAAAGGAAGCCTCTTTGATAATGTGTGAATACTAAACTCATCTATGGGTATAAGTATTTAGAATTCAGTTAGAAATTATTACTAGCTTAGGGAAATGGCAGTAGCAGGTTCTCCTCTAGGGTCTTTGGTCTCACCAGCAGAAAGGTAGGTGAGCAAGATTTACAGTACTGGGCATGATTTTCTTCCTAATGAGTAGACTGTAATTCCAATTAAGACAGCTGTTGGAGGGCTTTGCAGCCAGTCCTGAAGATACCTGATAAAACAGGATCAGATGAATGGGGAGGAGGTCCCCCCTATCAGTGGACTTGGAAAGGGGCACGGTGGAGATGAGGGAGGGAGGGAGGGACTGGGAGGGAATGAGGGATCGGGACAAGGCTGGGATACAGAGTTAATAAAATGTAACTGACAGAAAAAAAAAAAAGACAGCTGTTGGTTCCCTGTAGGTTCTAAGTGACACTATTGCACCTTTCCGAATATCTGGTCATTATTATGGTTTGTAGACTTTACAAGTAGGTTGTACTATCGATTACTTTTCTCCTTTGACATATTACACAGCATCTTCCAGTACTGAGAGCTAGTTCTCAGGAATATTTCCAATTCCATTTTAATACAATTCCTCCAGGTCCTATGCCTGAAGCGCATGGTGTCTTCAGCCATATCTGGAAGGCAATCAATAGCCAAAGCAATAACCTACATCATTTGGGGGTTTCTTGGACTACCCTGAACAACAATGCAAAGGGGGGTATCCTATGCCTGGCACTGTGCTTTTGCTCAATAGTCTATGGCTTTGGGAGAACAGAGATACGTTACCCCAAGTGCTCTAAGTTCATTTAATACAAATACAGACACACACATACATACACAAAGGTACACAGTATTTATAACTTTGCAGGTACACAAGTAAAATCTTTCCTATACAGACTATGCCTATATATAAGTTGTGAATAAATGACTAGACTGTAAAACAAATGTTAATAATACAAACTCTAGAAATTATACATGTATGTCTCTAGCTGGCCCATATAGAAGCACTAATTTGTTTACTTCTCTATACTTTCCTGTCTATGGTTCCAGTACTCCAAAGGAAGCAGGAGGAGCACAAGTTTAAATTAATTCTCAACTACGTAAGAGTTTGAAACCAGCCCTAACTACATGAGATCTGCCTTAAAAAACAGGCTGGGGAAACTTGCTTATTCCAGCACTAATTTTTTAAATTTTATTATTTTATTTTCTATGTATATGTATGTACGTGCCTGTGGCCCATAGAGGCCAGAGGGCATTGAATCCCCTGTAACTGGAGTTATAACCGGATGAGGTTTGAGTGCTGGAAATTAAACCCAGGTCTTCTAGAAGAGCAGCAAGTGTTCTTCTTCTTTTTTTTTTTTTTAAGATTTATTTATTTATTATGTATACAGTGTTCTGTCTGCATGTATGCCTGCAGAACAGAAGAGGACATCTGATCTCATTCATTATAGATAGCTATGATCCACCATGTGGTTGCTGGGAATTGAACTTACAACCTTTGGAAGAGCAGACAATGCTCTTAACCTCTGAGCCATCTCTCCAGCCCCCAGCAAGTGTTCTTAATCACTGAGTCATCTTTTTTTTTCTTTTTTTCTTTTTTGATATATTTTTTTAAAATGACACCTAGATATAATTCATACACTGGTTCACTAGAACACCAACCTACAGCCAAGAGAGTCCTGTCACCATTGCTTTAACCTAAAACTTAAATGATGGCTAAATTTAGTTTTTCTCCCTATCTAGAAGGCATCTGAAAGGGACCTAATACTTATTTTAGTCACTCCAACAGCTACCAAAGTGCCTAAAAGGAGATCTCAGGATCATCACTTCAGAGACCAGCCTTGGCAGCCAACAGCAAAACAAGGAGGAAGAAAAACACATGAATGCTCCTATCAGTACATCAGGAGATTCTAATGGACTTTAATTTAGAAATTTAAAAATATTCTCAGTTTTGGCTTTTCGGGGTAACCTGTATAGTACTTGCAATGACGGTGATAACTCTTCATAGCAATAAAACTTTAACTAAGACAGATGCAATAATTAATTCCTTATTAGAAGCCTCAGAGGCTCTTTGAGAGGTGGTGCACACCTTAATTCCAGAGTCTCTGAGTTCAAGGTCAGCTTGGTCTACAAAGGTAATTCTAGGACAGCCAGGGCTACCCAAAGAAACATAGTCTTGGAAAAAAACAAAAAACAAAACAAACCATAGCTAGCTAAACACAAAAGGCTGTGAAGACAACAGGTAATGAGTTGAGGAAAGGCACACTACTCCTGCATTAGGATAAAAACTTACTGAATTTCCTACTTGGTGTTCTTGCTAGCCCAGCTTAGATCCTGATACACCCTTCTACAAAATGAAATTGCTTTACCATGCTTTGTGTATGTGTGTTCTTTGTGGGAAAACAATAATATTCCTTTACAAAAATAACTAGCTTAATTCCGTACTGTTTTAAGATACAAAATGGTAAGCTGCACTCCTTCAAAGTATATCTTGAATTAAAATGAATGACCCACTTTCAGAAGATAACTCGGGATTTAATGAATGAATAAAATATCAGAGAAAAGTGTTGCAGATAATATAAATATTGATCTATTAATGTTTATTACTAAAACCTATAATTATCACGGCAGTATCATCTAACGTGCTTTCAATAAATCAATAAATCAATAAAGACACAGACATCTGATGGATTTTAGAACAGCCTTATTTTACCTGGGGCTGAGCAGATATTAACACCAAAGCTACCTATTTACCTCCCAGGTCCCATCCCATGACCAGTGCTTTAATAATTTCTATCTGGGGTACTTCCCATCCATAATTTCATAAATACTTGCTTAGTCTTCTCATCTGGGTTGTTTTTCTCTATCCACCCCTATCTGGCTGCATGCTTCTCTCCACGCTAACCCATCTCGGCTCTCCTTCCTACCTTCTACCTGTCTTTCCCCATGATCCTTCTGTCCCCCAAAGCCCAAAAACCTTAGTTCTACCTCTCATTTCTGCCCTTCGCAGGTGTAGCACTTTTTTTCAGCCAATCAGGAATGATTTCTTAGGCAAGGTTACAAATGTCATTTTTGGGTACCTGAGTGTCTGCTCGTAAAAGACAGCAAGCAAACCCAGAGGAGCAAAATAATAGCAGCAGACCAACCCCATACAGAACAGGGACTTTCAATTGAGAAAATTCTGTCCCCCTCCCACAATGGCCTATGGGACATTTTCTTTATTGATGACTGATATGTCTAGGTCACAGAGGGTGATGCCACCCCTGGGCAGGTAGTCCTGGGTGGTATAAGAAAGCAGGCTGAGCAGGCCATGAGGAGCAAGGCAGTAAGCAGCACTACCTGTGGCCTCAGGATCAGTTCCTGCCTCCAGGTTCCAGCCTTAAGTTCCTGGTCTCACTTCCTGGATGATGGACTATAAACTGCAAAATGAAATAAATCCTTTCCTCCTCAGTGTTTTGTCACAATAGGAGCCCTAAGAAATTTAGTAAAGCCCTGCGTTTAGGTTGAGAATTCCACTGCCTATTTCACTTGTGAAAAGGTACCTTTAATCTGCTGTAAGCTTATAAATGAAATTTCAAACTTATAAAAACAGAAATTTGAACACAGTACTGGCAAAATGGCTCTGTGGGTAAAAACACTGCCACTAAGTCTGACAGCTTAAGTTTGATCTCCAGGACACACATATTTAAAGGAAAAAAAAAAAGACTCCCATAAATTACTCTCTTAGCTCCATAGTGTTGCCGTGCATGACACATGTGCATGCATGTGTATACACACACAAGCTTTTAAAATGAAAAGGGAAATCAAAATAGAAACTAATACTGTTAAAAGACTAAATTAAAGCACAACATTTGAAAGAAAAAATGATATATTAAACTTTATAAAAACTACATTTTTTTCTACTCTTCAGAAACCATTAAAAGGAAAGCATTGCAATCTGAAGAAAAGAAATTTTGAAAACATGAACCTGGCACAATGCTTATACACAGACCATAAAAAGACCTCTCAAAACAATGCAAAACCCCAGTTTTGGGGGGAAGCAAAGAAAGGCAGATCTCTATGTGTTCGATGCCTACCAGGTCTATATAGACAGGGCTACAAAGTGAGACACTGTCTCAAAAGGTTTTATTTTTTAACAAACTAAACCAAATATGTTAACTGTTACTAATCAAAGATGGGTAGGTAAATTAAAAGCACTTACAATTAGAGAAATGCAAACTTAAAACAGCATGAAGAAGGCATACTATTATTTACATTCTAAAGTGTTTAAAATTAAGAAGAGTAACCATTCCAAACACTGACAGGAATATGAAAGTATTGGAACACTCATACACTGCTAGTAGAAATGCACCCACTATGAAAGTAGTTTGGACAGTCTACTATATGTAACCTCATCATTGTACTCATAGGTATTTGCTTAAAGAAAAGGAAAGCAAATATATGCCCATATAAAGACTTTCAAAGTATATTCGTAGAAGTTTTAAATATCAAGAAACAAGAAACCCACAAGTTAATAAAAAAATAAATGGGTATGCAAATTGTGATATGCTCATATGTTCAATAATTTCTCAGCAATATAGGTGAATATACATTAATACACAGGACACAGGTGAACCAAAAAAATTATTATGAAAGAAACAATGACAAGAATATACACTACATGATTCCATCAAACCAGAACTTTAGAAGATGCAAACTAATCTAATCTTATACAAAGCTAATTTAGTGACTACTTAAAGAGAGCAAAGGAATGCACGCACACTTAAAAAGCTCCCAATGATAGCCAGACAGTGGTTGCATATGCCTTTAATCCCAGCACTTGAGACAGGCAGATCTCTATGAGTTTGAGGCCAGCCTTGTCTACAGAGTGAGTTCCAGGACAGTCAAGGCTACAAAGAGAAACCCTGTCTCAGAAAGCAGAAAAGAAAAGAGAGAAAGAAAGAAAAAAAGAGCCACAATCAAGAAACTATAGCCACAGTCAACAGAAAAATCAAAATATATTCCAATGAAATATAAGGTTGAGAAGGGAGAGAAAAGTATAAACACGTTAAAGAAAGACCATGAATATGTTGAGAACCAAATGAAAATTACAAGGTGGAATACACTGGATAGTAGTAGTAGTTAGTAGTAGTAGATGATTAAGCATTAACAAAGTCAGTGAACTTTTAAGACACACAAGAATACAAAATGAGATCCAGCAAGGAAAAATATCTTCTAAACAAAACAGAAGGGGGTAATGGGGGAAGAAGGGCCTAAAGAGATTACTCAGTGAGTAAGAGCACAAGAATGACAACCCTCCAGCTAGGCCATGGGATTGAAGCCTGGGATTGAAGAGCAGAGACAAACAAGTAGATCCTGAGAAATTGCTGGCCAGCCAGGCAGCATGTATACCAGAACTGGCAAGCTTCTGGTTCAGTAAGACTTTGCATACTTCATAGAGAAATATTGGATGGAAGACACCTGAAGTCCAACTCTGTATGCCCTCCCCACGTGAGCAGGTACACATACTTTTACACTCACAAAGGAGACTGTGCTGGTCTCAACTGTCAACTTCATATCTATGATAACCAATGATAGGCCTCTGAGCATGCCTAGGGAACTTAGGTTAACCAAGGTGGGAAGACCTGCCCCATGTGAGTAGCACCATTCCCTGAGATGAGATCCTAGACTGTATAAAAAGGAAAAAGTGAACTTAAGCACAAGCATCCATTGCTTTCTTTTTCCTGCTTAGATGCAAAGTAACCAAATGGTTCCATCTCCTGCTGTTTTCACTTCCCCACTATGCCAGGTCTTATTTGCTCCATCAGCAAGCAAATATAACCCCTTCCTTTCTTAAGTTGCTTTTGTCTGCATATTTTATCCCTGCAACAGAAAAGTGGAAAAAATTAGCAAAAGAAAGTAAATAAGTAAAAAGGACAAAAAGAAGTAAAAAAAAAAAAAAAAGAAAAGTAGCAAATAACCTTAAACTCCTGATTCCCAGCCCCAAGTTGGAATTATAAGATAAACACTACTACATCTGGTTCATATGAGAGCTAGGAATCAAACCTTGTACATACTAGGAAAGTACACTAACAATTAAGGTATACATACATACATACATACATCCCTAGCTCTCAGTAATCACTTGATACACCCCAATTAGAAAGCAGATAGTTTCTAATTTCAGAGCAAGGTAACATACACTAACTTTTCCCTCTTCTATCCTATATACATATATATTAAAGAAATTATTCTAAAGCCAAAAATAAAAGGATGCTGAAAGCTATTAAGGAGAATTACTGTCTAAAGAATCCAAGACTCTAGGGAAGACAACACTTCCTTGACTTTTCTTTTTATATATCACTGATCACATACTATGAACAGGTACTAAAAAGAGCTTCACCTCAGAACCAAACAGGAATAGAAAGAAGGGGAAAAACCTACAAGGAGATGGGCCAACACATCTTTAGGAGCATTTAAAAAGCTCGAAGCCACTCAAGTTGCCTAGATCAGCAATCATCACAGTAATGTATTATTTGGTCTAGAGCAACAGCAAAGCCCAGAACCTATTCAACTTCTGTTCTACCAGAATTCTAATAGGTTGCCTGGTCTATCTGTGACAGCAAGTTCATATATAGAATCTATAAATAAATATATAAATAAACAAGACATTTTATAGAAGACACACATGTGAAGCACATGAAAATGCTAATTTCATTCCCTATTGGAGAAATGCTTATTAAAGTCACAATCAATTATCACAGAATACTTATTGGAATGAATACAACAGCATATATGTACATAACCCTAGCCTCGGGGAGGTAAATGAAGGGAAGGTCAGGAATTCAAGACCACCATTAGCTACATAGCAAGTTCTAGACAAACCCAGTTCATGTGACACCAGTTCCAAAACAAACAAACAAACAAACAAACAAAAAGGAATGCATAAAGTAGGTTAAAATACTGGCAATGATTCATTTATTGCTAGTAAAAATATAAACTAGCATAAGCACTCTGGAAAATAATTTGGTAATCCCTTCAAAAACAGACCTGGGCATGCTGGAGCATGCTTTTAACCCCAGCACTCAGGGAGGCGCAGGCAGGCCAAGAGCTGTAACTTTGAAGCCAGTCTGGTCTACAAAGGGAGTCCAGGACAGCCAAGGCTACACAGAGAAACCATACCTCAACTCCCCTCCACCCCTGACAAAAAAAAAAAACAAAACAAAACAAAAAAACAAAACAAAAAAAAAAACAACTTTAAAACAGACTTAAACAGGCAATCCCACAATCACATTTTTATATATTTATCCTAGGGAAAATATTCAAAACATAAAGTTAATGTAAATGTTCAATGTAGTTTCCTTGTAATAACCAAAAATTAAAAGTAAACTGTTAGGTTTCAAGTCCAGGACAAACAGCTGAGGTGCCTATTTAACACATCAAAGCAGACACTGGCCCCAGGTTCTCCCCACAAGGGCCCTCCAAGCTGACATACCAAGGCCCCTACCCTGAACTCTCTAGCCCTGGGGAGGTGGGGGGGGGGGAAGGACACAGGACAGGTGCTACCCTATATAATTCAACCATTTTGGCTACCCCTCCTGGCTGCTGCACCTGTTTCCCCTCTCCTCAGGGTCATGACTACTCTGGACTCTCCTAGACATCCCTGCCTCTGGCTGTCTCCCTTTTATCTAAAATAATATTTCTCTACCACTACTGGGACCAATCCTGTCCTTTTCTTTATTTTTTTTTTCCATTTAGTAACCAAAACACTTCTTTGAATGGGCAATTTACACAAGCTCTGATTTTCTCATAACCATGAGGAAAAATAAACAAACTATTAAAAAAAAAAAAGACAATGTAGATGAGCTAAAAAATGTTCTATGACCCATTAGGTTAATGGTCTGCAGATACTAAGCTTTGGAAGAGGGGAGAATTGAAATAGTTAAAATATAGAGAAGTAGTTAAAATATAGTTAAGATTTGAGAGTGTCTATCTACATTTCTTGTTCTAGATCTTGGCAATTGCACTAAGTAGTTAAATGAACCAGTCACTATCATTGAAGATTAGAAACATAAATGGCTCACAGTATCTCACTATGTATTTCTCTGCAACTTCCTATGGGTTTGGTAGCTCACACTTGTAATGCCAGCAACAAGAAGGCTGAGGTAGAAAGGTTACCTTGAGATAGAGACCAGCCTGGGGTACAGAGATCATATCTCAAATTTGTCTGAAGGTTTTTGTTTGTTTGCTTGTTTTTGTTTTTTACATGGGTGGGGTGATTTAAAGCAGTGTTTATCAATTTGAATAAAAATAAAATAAAATCCAACATAGGCTAGCTACCTAAAAGTAAATTTCTTTAAACATAAAGACACAAACAGGTTAAAGCAAAAAAAAAAAAAAAAAAAGAAAGAAAGAAAAGAAAAAAAGATCTGCCATGACACCATTAGTCAAAAGAAAACAAAAGCTGTATTAAAATCAAGGTAGTTAGTTAAGCAACCAACTAATCCTCCCTTCTTCCAAAACCTAATCCCCAAGAAACCTAGGTGGGTGAAGCTAGAGGAAGTTCGCAAAAACATATGAACAGAGGAAGGGGAGGGTGGTAATTTTATGATTTAAAAAATGGACTAATTCATCAAACAGCTGTAGCAAATCTAAGGATTAATCAACATGTTTAAAGAGTTTTAAAATGCATTAAAAAAGGTAAAAAAAGCAATTACAAAAATTTCAGCAGCCCTCTTTTGAATGACTGATATGATAACCTACAATAAGTAGCTTAGTGAAGACTTCAGAAATACAATGAACTTGAACTCATAGATATGCCTTCACAGTGCATTATTTTCAAGTTTAACAGAAAACACCCATTTGACCATAATCATCTAGATCATAAGGCAACGTGCAACATTTTTTAAAGGATTCAACATACATTAAAAAAAACAAACAAACTCATCTTCCAGTAATTTTGGAGAAATCTCCAAATATCTGGATATTGGTCACCTAACATACTTGAGAGGAAAAAAATAAAACTGATGGATCAAATTTTTATTTGTATTTGTAATTTTTATTTTTTTTATAGCAGGTATGTTGAGGCATGCTTGTAAACTGAGGCAGGAAGGCTAAAAGTTCAAGTTCAGCCTGGGAGAAGAGAGGAAGGATGGGGAAGAACAAAAAATATTGAAGAAACCAAACAGAAGGATGTATACAAAACAGCTATCCAGTATTAAAAACTAAAGTCATCAAGCTCAAGAAAAGTGTAAGAAATCACAACCAAATGGAATAACCAGGGTTACCAGGCAAAGTTGCTCATGCCTGTAACCCCAGCACTCAGGGAGGCAGAGGCAGAGGCAGGCGGATCTCTGTGAGTTCAGGGACAGCCTGGTCCACAAAAGTGATTCAAGGATAGCCAAGGCTACACAGAAAGACCCTGTCTCAGAAAAACAAAAACAAACAAAAAAGAAAAGAATACCCAGGGTTTGTTAAGCTTTGTTAATACCACTGACCATCCAAACACAAGAGAAAACACACCAGATACAAATTACAGAAATATTACAAAGAAAATATTAAATTCTATTTATTTTCTAAAATGATAACACTTACGCAACTTTGATACGCTATTTGTATGCAGCCTCAAAGCTGATAAGCAGCGAAGTGTGATAGGGCCAGGGAAGATATGGGGAGATAACATATATATACATATATACATATGTATACATATATACATATATATGTATGTATATATATGGGGATATGTACATATATATAAATAAAATCAATCAGAAATACCACTTACTCTTTTCTGCCTATTTCTGAAGGTGACAATTTTAATACTCACTCCTTCAGAGATTCTTCCCTGAATCCCCTACAAAATCCTACCTGAGACATACACATGGTATAATAAATAGTAGTTCCATTTATTAGAACTACTATTACAACACTTAATAACCGCTAAATACAGTGCATTTTTAGAAGCATTCTTTACAGGATTTAATCCAAATCTAACAGTGACTATTATCCTATTTTACAAATGAAGAAAGGAAGGTGTTAAAACAAAGGTGTTAAACGACTTATTTAAAAGACAAAGAGAGGGCATAGGAATTTAGAGCATTTGCAGAGGACAGCTTCAGTTCCAAAGACCCACAAGGCAGCTCTCACCACAATCTCCAACTACAGTTCCAAATTCACCTCCAGGTGGTTAAAATGCTACAGGATTATTTAAGGGGCAAATAGAGCAACAATCAGAAGTATGTAAAAAACAATCCGGAAAGAAAAGTATTTACAAATAAACCAAAAGCTAGGGACCTTGAAATGGTCACACAAGTAAAGGGAAAACTGGCAGAAACAAAAGTTAATCCGTGCCTCAAAACAAAACTAGTACATAAAAAGGAAAAAAATATTTTCACCACACTTACATAGCCATAATCTAAGTGCTGATTTAATACAGAAGCACATTACAGATAAAGAGTAATAGGCAGGCTGAGTAGGGGAAGAGGCTATCTTCTGTTGCACACAAATGTCTGAAAAGGGAGAAACAAAATACCAGCATTAACAATATGAGATACAAACTGGGCAGTGGTGACACAGGCCTTTAATTCCATCATTTAAGAGACAAAGGCAGGCAGGCCTTTGAGTTCAGAGGCTACACGGAGAAACCCTGTATCTTAAAAAAAAAAAAAAGTATGAGATACAGTGATCAATCTGAAGGACTGGAAAGTGAGTTTGATCAGGGAGCCAGGGTTTGTCCTTTTGTGGGTTCATAGTCTGCTGGATAAAAGGTTATCAAAGTGGTCTAAAATGGAAGCTTAAGAATATAATCAAGTTTCAAATTCTGTAAAAAAATCACAGTACAGGACCAAAGAAAAGTAGGGTGAGGGGAGTGAATAATAAGGGGAAGTTAAGACCTGAGTTCTAAGAATGCAAGTGCATGGATATGGACTTCACTGGTTTCTGGCTGCCATGGTGTCTGATAAAAAAAAATAAAGTTTTGTTTTTCTTTTCTTCAGAATTGTTATGTGGTGAGTTTCTATTCTGTTGTTATTCCTTTAAAGATTCTCTTTTGACAGTTTTACTGTAATGTAAACTAATGGGCAGCTCTTTTGAGTTTAATCTACCCAGACTTCACTGACCCTTTTATTTTAATACCTTATTTTTCATTATGTTAGAAAGTTTTCAGACAGTTAATTTTTTAAATGTTCTTCAAAGTTACAATCCATTTTTTAAAAAATTAGATTACTTATTTGTGCCTGTATCTGAATGTAACTCTCAAAATTCGTTTGTTAAAATTTAATACCCTATTGATCAAATCCTTCCCCTCAGAGCTCAGGGAACCCTGCAGAAGAGGCAGAAAGAGTGTGGGAATGGAGGACACCAAGGAAATAAGGCCCTCTAAATCAACATGAGCAAAGTTCATATGAGCTCAGAGCTCATAGGCACCAGGTCCTCTGCACATATATTACAGCTTTCAGTTTAGTAATTTTATGGAACTCTTGAGTAAACAAGTGGGTCGCTGTTTTGTTTTTTTGTTATGTTTTGTTTTTTGAGACAGGGTTTCTCTGTGTTACCTTGACTGTCCTGGACTCGCTTTGCAGACCAGGCTGTCCTAGAACTTAGAGATCCACTGATCTACCTGCCTCTGCCTCCCTGAGTACTGGGATTACATGCTTGCACCACCACGCCAAGCTGGGTCTCTGAATCTTTTGCCTTCTGTTGGAGCTCTTTTCCTTCTGTTGATTTGCCTTGTTCAGCTTTGATGTGATGGTTTTATCTTAACTTTATTTTGTTACAGTTATTGCTATCTCTTATAAACCTGTTCTTTTCTAATGAGACAGAAAGGGAGTGGATCCAGATGAGAGAGGAGGTAGGGAAGAGAGGGAGGGGAAACTGTAATCAGGATATATGAGAAAAGATTCTTTCAATAAAAGGGTAAAGATGTTTGCTTTTCAAGAAAAAAAAATATTAATCTCCAATGTGATAGAAGCAAAAGTTGTAGCCTTTAGGAGGTGATAAAGACATGAGAGCTAAAGTATCACCAACAGGATTAATGACCTTATAAAAGAGGCAAGAGATCTATTAATTCACCTTTCCACCTTCTGTCACAAAAAGATGAAACAGGAAAGCAGAGAGCAAGTCCTGACCAGATACTGCAGTCACTGCTCCTTCGTGCTGATCTTCCCAGGCAAGAATTGTGAGAAATAAAATTCTGTAATCTATAGAATGCCCATTCTGTGGTATATTTTTGTTTTGTTACAGCAGCACAAATGGACACACACCAGGTAAAATTGAAAGGCATGATGAAACTATATGTTAAACCTTCTCACATCTAGAGAGAGGCTCAGCAGAAGGCCAGGTTTGGATCCCAAGTAACTCACTGTTAGGAAATATAAAGATGATATGGTGGCAGGCATATGGTTGGCCCGTGCCAAGGTGTACCCCTTGAGAAATTATGTGCAACGCAACCGATCTGGTGTAAAAGAGGTTTATTGTGGAAAAGAGGAAGGGAGCCATGAGTGTGAGTGTGGGCCATGAGGGCAGAGAGAGAAGAGGTAGGGAAGGAGAGAAAGAGGGCGCCCAGGACAGAGAGGGAGAAAGAGAAAAGGAGAAGCTGAACAGAGACAGAGAGAGAGAGAGACAGACAGACAGATAGACAGACAAAAAGAGCACACATGCTGTTGTGGTAGGGCCTTTATATCCTGCACGCCTGGTGAACCTGGCAGCAGTGTCATGTGATGACATAAAGCAATTGCTAGAACCCTGAAGGCAGGCCAGCTAAATTGCCTGTATACTAACATTCCTCCTCTTTCTTTAATGAAGAATCAAGGAAGGGGTGGTTGGTGGGTCGGGAATGGGGGTGTGGTTCTTTGGACTGCTTTCTACTAATCTTTGAGGACCCTAAGAAAATTGAGATGCTGGAGAAGCCCTGGAAGGGCTGGCTGTTTCACTGCTGTCCAGAACATCTATGGCCTGGCTGAAGCAGTCTGTGAGGCTGAGCTGAAGCACCTGTAGGTATGCATTTGAAACTCCTAGGACTCATTCTCACCTTACTACCTCTTCCTTCCTAGTTCATCAGTTTTTAATCAAACAAAAAAAGTAGGAATGTTAGTGTACAGGTAGGTGATTCAGCTGGCCTGCCTTCAGGAATCGAGTATGTCATTACCTGCCACCACCGACAGGTATATGTGGGGGGGGGTGAGGAGGGGCAATAAAAGAAGTGCCCTCTATGCTGGCCACTCTCTCTTGCTCTCTCTGTCTCTCTATATATATCTTGGGTGCTCCCTTTTTCACCATCCCTACACCTCTCTCTCTGCCCTCATGGCTCACTACCCTTCCTTCCCCTTCAATAATCCATCTTCATACCAGATCTCTTGCGTGGTTCTTAATCATCTTTATATATCCTAACAACCACTTTCTGTAATTCCAGTTCTAACAGATCTGATGCCCTCCTTCTGGCTTCCACAGGCACACATGCACACCAAGCATACAGTCACACACACATATATACACACACACACACACACACACACACACACATATATGTATGAACATAAAAATAAACCTTTTACAAACATATATTTTCCTATGTAAGACACTCTATACAGAAGTAATTATATACCTATGTTAATGTGAATACAACTAAACATATAACTTATAGGACAATGACAGAACAAAGGGAGAAAATAAAGCTTTTTATCTAAGTAAAGTTCTCATACACTAAAGAAATTAAGTTGTCATTAATCAGAAGTGTTAGGTTGTTAACTGTAACTACCACAGCAGCCACTCAAAAACATAAATATGGGTGGGGGGGGTAAAAGAGTTACTCAGTAAAAGTTCCTCTGCTGTGCAAGCAAAAGAACCTGAGTTTGATTCCTCATGTTGTTGTTTGTTTTAAGGGTACAGTAACTCATGTTTGAGATTCCAGCGTTGGGGAAGTGAAAACAGAAGGATCCTGATGGCTCACTGGACAGCCCTGCCTTCCAAGATTCCAAGAACAGATTGTCTCTTAAAAAAAATAATAATAATAATCAGAAACTGGACACTTCTGAGGAATATCTGAGGTTGACCTCCAGTCTTCATGTACACATTCATACTGAGAGAACAAAAGATTAAAAATCAGCAGTTATTATTAAAGTTTAAGGCCTGAACTAGGTAGGTGGAGAAGTCCAGTAATGCCCTGAGGGGAAGAACCGGCCTTACTGCATTCTTTCCCCACCCACTAGAGATACAGTTGCTAGGAAACTGGCCCATTCCCCCTAGGGAGGGACACCAGATCATTAATAGTTTGGGAACTTTCCTATAGCCAATTAATTCAAAAATGCAGCATTTTGAACAATAGATGCTTGCCAGGCAAGAATTGTTCCTGCCTTGGGCGTGCTGGGAGGGTCCAGAACCTTTAAAACACCCAACTAACCTGAGCTTGAGGCACTGGGCTCTCATGGCTTCGGTGGTGGGGGTGTGAGCCCAAGATGCAGCTTGTAATGATTTATAATAAAAAGATCCTCATGTGGTTTGCAACTCGGCTCCTGGTGGTGGTCTTTTGGGGTATCGTGATTTGGGCACAACAATACATATGTATACACTTGCATCTGCATTCACACAAATATACACACATATACAAAAAGAAATATCAATAAAATGTACAATGGAAAATAAAATACAGTACAACAAGGTCAAGTGCAGACCAGCCAGGGATATAGGAGTCAATCCAACCATCACTACATGGCTATACATAAACAATGCACTGCCCAGAAAAATAATATACACCTAGAGTATATTATTTTTTATTTTTATTACATTAAAAGCAAATAAAATCATTTTGAAACACAAATTAGGAAAAAAAAGAATTTCATAAAGACAAAATTATCAATAAAGTAACAAACACATTAACAACAGAGTTTAAAATAGAAGCAAAAGATGAAGTGGAAAAAAATGAATCAACTGGGACTAGAGCAATAGCGCAGTAGTTGATTCCTACATCCATATGGTGGCTAACAGCCATCTGTAACTTCAGTTCCAGAGGACCTGAAGTCCTCTTCTGGCCTTTGAGGGCACCAGGCACACACAGACGATGCGAACATACATGTAGACGAACTACCCATACACATAAAATAAAATATGAAAATGTCATGCAATGAACAATTCAACAATGCTAAGTGGACACATCAAAACACTTTTCAGTTATCAGTAGAATATATTGACAGCAGACTACATGGAAACCAAAGATTCCAAACACAGAAACCTAGAAACTTAAAAGAACATTAAAAAAAAAAAAAAAAAAAAAAGATATGCATTGTACTCAACTGCAAATGAAAAATTCTCCCAAATGGTCCATGTGTTAAATGAAATAAGTCTCTAAAAACCTAAAAAGTAAGAGTACACTCTTGTGTACAGCTTTCTGCCCCCTGTATTTAAATAATCTGTCCTTTCTGTTGCATGGTTAAAAAGTAAAATAAAATTCTATATTAAAAGCATCTACTTTATCTCTGATCAAAGTAAAATAAAAGTATCAGTTACTTGAAAAAATGAAAATCACAATTACATGAAAATTAAGCGATATACAACAAAATGCACATGGAGTTTAAAAATGCAGCATTAAGCTATCCATAAAGCTATGACACAACAAGCTACAAAGCAATAAGCCACTCAATAGAATGGCTTAGCTTATTTTAAGTGAAAACTTCTATTGTTAAGTACATTAAAGACCTTTATTCCAGGAAACTTTTGTGGTTTAAAAGAGAATGGCCCCCATAAGCTTGTGTTTGAATACTTGGTAACCAGTTGGTGGATCTGTTTAGGAAGGAATAAGAGGTGGCCTTGGAGAAGGTATGTCACAAAGGTGGGCTTTGAGGTTTCAAAACACATTGCAAGTTAGGTCTCTGCCTCCTTCCTGTTGATGTGATGTGAGCTCTCCTCTAGCTGTTCCAGTTGCCTGCTTCCATGTCTTCACTCTGCCATCATGAACTCTAACCCTCTGGGACTGAATCCCAATTAAATGTTTTATTTTATTAGTTTCCTTGGTCATGGTGTTACAGCAATAGATAAGTAACACAACATTTCTCTAAACACACACACTACATATAAATATATATAGCAAGAGAGAGACATGCACACATATACATATATATATACTTATATATACTTGTATATACTTGTATACACTTGTATATACTTGTATACATGTATATATGTGTGTATATGTATATATGTTTATATATGTATATGCATATACATACACACACACTGTACAAGCTCAAAAAAAAAAAAGGAAAAACACAAAATTTTAAAAGCTGGAGGGACTGGTAAGATGGTTCAGTGGTTAAGTGTACTTACTGTCTGTTCTTTTAGAGGAATCTTGGTTCAATTCCCATAGCCCATGTGGGGCTTACAATTGTCTATTACCCAGTTCCTCTTCTGGTCTTCTTGAGTACCAGGCACACACACAGTGAACAGTATACATTAGAACAAAACATCCATACACATAAACTAAAAAAATTTTAAACTATTTTTTTTTAATTCAGAGCTATTTCTCAACCCCTTTCAAGCTGAATTATGTTGTTACATGTGCTCTGCTCAAATTAGCATTTTCTCTGCCCAATTCCCCAAGTCATGTAAAAGGTCTAGTTTCCTTGCCTACTCTGAAAGTCATTAGTAAATCTACATGTACTATCTTTACCCCTTCCTAAAAACTTCTCTATCACTTTGTTTATTGATTTTAGTATGGTAAAATGAGAAGAACATTACATTGTTTGGGAATATTTTGGCATTGCATACCAAAAGAATAAGTAACTGCTGTTTAACAGCAGACCAGAACAGTAACATTCTATTATATAACCCAGTTACTTTTCACTGATTTTTCCTTGACTGCAAATACATACTTCCTTTAAAGAATACAGAAAGTATTTGATGTTCAAAACTAAGCAGTAATTATATAAATCTTATCCCTAAAATAATACAACTATGGGTCATGTCTTGATATAATAACGTAAGTTTATAATGAGAACCATATGTTAAAATCACTGATGAAACTTTTATCAAAAATTATGATTCTTCAGCCAAGCATAGTGGGGCATGCCTTTAATCTCAGCAATTGGGAGGCAGCCTGGTATACACAGCTAGTTCCAGGACAGCCAAGACTGTTATACAGAGAAAACTTGTCTTAAAAAAAAAAAAAAAAAAAAAGCAGTGGTGCATGCCTTTAATCCCAGCCAGCCTGGTCACTATCTCCAAGCCTACCAGGACTACCTGTCTCAAAAAGAGTAAGAGGAAGAAGAGAAAGGAGGAGGAAAAAGAGGAGGGAAGAAAGAAGAAGGGAAAGAAAAGGAGAAGATGAAGGGAGGAGGAGGCAGAAGGAAGAAAAGATCTTTTTGTGTCACAAATAAAAATAGGGATCACCATACATATCAAACAACCATTGAAAGGACAACAAAGAAATAGGAATAACTCTATAACTATATAATACACCCAACAATTTAGAAAAAGTTAAACCAACTTCCCCCAAAATACAAGCTACCAAAATTCAGCAAAGACGGCAATCAGAAGAGTCTGATAACCATTAAAGGTGAATTTCTAGTAAGAGCTTCAAAAGGGGAACTTTACATAGTTTCATTGAAAAATTAAAACTCACTTCACATGTTTTCATTCAGAAAGAAGGGAAAACATTGCCCAACTCATTTCCTGGAGGCCAGTAGTAGCCTGATATCAAATCCAAAAAAAAATGTTATACCAAAGTGTTACCTATAAACCAGCACCTCTTAGAGTAATGAAATACAGAAATTATCAAAAAAATTCATCTACCTCATGATCTCAGACACAAAACTCAACAAAATATCAGCAAATGTAACTCAACAAGGTACAAAATGAAGCAAACATGAAGAGCTGAGTTTTATCCTGGGTATGTAAAGCTGGCTCAGCATTCATCACATAAATAAGACTTTAAAAAAAATTAGCAAAAAAAAAAAAAAAAAAATCACATCAACTGACACACCTTAAAACAAAAAAGGTGTTTGACAAAATCCAACTTTCATGAGAAAAAGTTCTAAACAGTTAAAAAGCAGGTTAAGGGAGAGTGGACACAGGAACTTTTGACTAGATAAATTGCTAGCATGAGCTGATTTTTTAAAAGACCGGCTCAACAGGTAAAGGTGCTTGTCACCAAGACTGACAACTGGAGTTGTATCTCCAGTATCCACCTAATAGAAAGGAGAGAAACAATTCCCATAAGCTATCCCCTGACCTGCGCACACAGGCACACAGAATAAATGTAATTTTAGAGAGTTTTTTTTAGCTCTATCACATTTTTTTACACTATATAACTGTATTTCAACCTTTATCTTTAGGAAGTCTCTTACAAAACTTACTGTAAGTCTTGCGGTACTTACTGGAAATGTTAACCACTGCAATGAGGCAACAGTGATAAAAGGAATAAAGGCTAGAAAGAAAAAAAACAACTTTAAAGGTAAAGATTGATTAAAAAGAAAATCCTGCCATAAACCTCTGTCCTCCACAAACGCCTGCATGAGTAGGCACACACAAGCATACAACACAAAAGAAATGATTTATTTTTAAAAACTTTAGACTAACCACCGGTTTTACAGTTGGTATAAATATAAATTGTGATCTTCAATTAAGATATACAATCATTTATATTTGTTCAAATAAATGAAACACTTAGATATAAATTTAACAAATATTCATGAATTAAGTCAAAGAAAACATAAATAAAACTCAAATTCAGAGAACGGAAGACAGCATAGCAATTCCTATGATGTGTACAGTTAATTCAATTCATATCAAACTTTTTCTATAACTTTTATTTCATTTAGAGTGTGTGTGTATGTATGCGCATGTGTGCATATATGCCTTGGGTCACATGTATGAAGATCCTAAGTCAACTTTCAAGAGTTGTTTCTTTCCTTCAACCAAGTGGCTCTTGGGGATCTAACTTAGGTTAGATAGTTTGGAAGCAAGCGTCTGTACTCATTAAGCCATCTCATAGACCCTTCAGCTTATTTTTAAATGAACATAGAACATTTACTTATTTTTGACGAGGACTCAGAGCAGGTAAAATAATATGACGAAGAAGAATTAGTTCTAAGAATTACAATACTTGATATTAAAGCTTAGATATAGCTATTTTAATCATACTAATGAAAAAACAGACCCATGGACAAATGAAACAGAATTCAGCAGAAATACAAAATACAGAAGAAATGACTCTATAATTATATCTAATTTTTGATAGGGATCCAAAAGCAATTATTTGGAAAAGTATATCACCTTTTTAACAAATAAGGGGAGATTAACTAACAATATTAAAACAACAAAAAACTTCATATCGCACCTTAATTCCAACAGAAACACATATTTTTAAAAGTACTACGTTTTACAAACTTTTAGAGCTGAGGCTCAATGAATAGATGGACAAGTACAAGCAGCTAAATTCCAATCTGCAATATCCACATAAAGGACACTATCTGCAATACCTACATAAAAGATGCTGGTACACACCTGCAACCCCCAATGCTGAAGGGTGGGGGTTAGACTAGGGAAGACCTCTGAACGCTTGCTTGCCAGACTAACAGCAGCATTAAAAAGCACTCTAGAAACAGTGAAAAATCCGTTCTCAAGAAGATAAGTACAAAGTAATAGAGGACACTGCTTACCTTCTAGTCTCTGCATGTGTACACACAAGTACATAAACCCACACAAAGAAATGCTAAAATACACATACATCAAATAAACACAAGTAAAACTTTGAAAAGTAAAAAGCATTTTTTTTTTAAGTCTTCAGAGCTGGGTGTGGTGGTGCACGACCGTAATCCCAGCACTTGGGGATCTCTGTGAGTTCCAGGCCAGCCTGGTCTACAAAGCAAGTACAGGACAGTCAAGGCTATATAGAGAAATCCTATTTCGGAGGGGTGAGGGGGAGTCTTCAGGATCTATACAAAATATTTTCAAATATCCATGAAATACAGCCAGTAAGATAGCTTAGCAGGTAAAGGGACTTTACAGGAAACCAAAGGACAGACCTGAGTTCTAGCCTAAGAACCCACAAGGTGAAAGGATAAAACCAATCCTCCAAAAATGCCATACACATACACACACTGCATGTGCAAGCACACACATATACATAAAAGCAAATGATGAGTAATTTTTGAAAAATTGAATATGCCAGTTACATCACTTGGGGCACCAATGTGGCCCCCAAAAGCCATGGACCAACTGACCAACAAAACACCAGTACCAGGCACTCCTTTAGAGCTGTTGCTCAGGGGAGTCCAAGTGACACTCCTATTCTCACCCCACCCGACCCCACCCCCCAAAATAATAGGCCAATGCTTTTGGTTGCCTCCCTGAATTTGCAGGTAAGACCCTACTGCTGAAGACTTCATACAGAATCAAGCTGGAGCTGACCTGGAAGGCTGAGGACTAACTCTCACAGTACTGGAAAGTGCTATGCAAGCTTCCAAGGGAAGGAGGAAAGCAACCAATTCTACACAGCTGTGACATCTACAATCCACAACATAGCAAGATATCCTTAACAGTATAAGAGTGGCACTTGTATCTTGGTCATAACCAACATCTGTCTAATTGGACATAAGGCCTGCTCAACAGGAAGGAAATCATGTCCAATACTAGAAACTTATCTTTGAGGCTGTGGACTCTAAAAGAGAACCTACTGCTGCCATTTTCTCAAACCAGTATTATCTCTAACTACATTCTAAATACATAACCTTATACTCACAGATAAGTGTAGCACTCACCATCATCAAAGATGGATCTTTTTGTAGCAGAGACTATCACAAAATACTTCAACTGATCAAAGTGAAGAGAACAACTGACTGAGGGTGCCTAGCTCCAATAGATACATCCACACGCAAACCCTCCTACACCTAAAGCTCAGAATACAAAGGAAGAAGGGACAGAAAGATTAATTTTAATAGCCAATGGACCAGGATATCTGTTGCAAGATAGCATCTTCTGTATTTAACAAGGAAGCTTCACCCACGAAATATCAACAATATGGCTGCCTAAGACCAGAACAATGACAACAGCAGGTGATATGGCAACCTGGATAGGGAAATTTTGAAAGGCCCTACCCCTAAGATGAAAAGCAACACACAATAGCTTCCTGAATGCATAAACATATAAGCAACACTAGATGAGCCCAGCGGGTTTTATTTATAAATTTACATAATATAGATATATAATAATTAAAGATAAGAGGTCGTAAAGTTGAAGGGGGTCATGAGAAAAGTTGAGAAGGAGAGGCAGGGAAATGGTGTCATTATAATACTATTGTATTAAATCCTAGAGATAGATAGTAGATAGAACATGCTAAAAAGGAAAAATGATGAATGAGTTCAGTGACTATTACAAAGCCACCTAAAATGGAAAATAATGGCACCTTCTGTCTCTATTACCCCAACAAAGGACTAACTTCAGAAATATTCCAACTTGAGATGTAATAATATACAATGAAGCATTTAACATGTTTTTGAACTAGAGAAAGCTTATGTTCTATAGAAGTTTGCAGTCATCTTTAGTTTAAAAAAAAAAGCAGTAATATTCACAGTGCTGTTCCGTTTTTAAATGTCTCTAGTTTAAAAAACAGCCAGTCCCTGAGACGCTACAGCATGATGATCCTGAGTTCAAGTTCAGCCTGTGCTCCATAGCAAACTTTGTTCAAAAGAAAGATAAGAAAGGCCAAAAATATGGCTCAGCAGTTAAAAGCACTTGTTGCTCTTGCAGAGACCCCTGGTTATAGTAACAACCATCTATAACTCTAGGTGCAGAGGATCCAACATCCTCTTTTTGCCTTCCAGGACACTGTACTCTATGGTGTGCAGAAACACATGCAGGCAAAACACCCATATACACAAAATAAAAACAAATCTATTTTTTAAAGTAAGAACCTGGAAAAATGGCTCAGTAGTTAAAAGAGTTATCATATGGCTCTTGTAGAGGAACCAGGTTCAGTTTCTAACATCCACATCAGGCAATTCACAACTACCTAAACTCCAGCTGTAGAGAGACTATTTTGTGTATTGTATGGATACATTACCTGTCAATTAAAAAAGCCTATGGCCTATAGAGAATGTTGAATTCTGCTGGAAGAAGTATTCTAATATTTCTACGCACCCTCTAGCTCTAAGATGGTGGACTCCCTTTACTCAGTGGGGTTCTCTATCTGATCTGGGTACCCTCAGAAAAATCACAGGCCTGACCCTTTACTGATAGGCAAGCTCCTGGGGATTCCTGGAGATACCCACTTTATGCTAAGATGCCTTGGAGTCTAGACTTTCCAAAAGACCTTTGATTTTACCTGGAGTTCTTCCCCCACCCATAGATAAGAACTGCTTTTTTGGTACATGTAGATTAAGTATCCTTGGTATCCTGAACCCCAGCGAATCCAACACTTTCACTCTTGGAACCCCTTCTTCTGCCCAAGATTTATACTGCCCTTGATTTCACAAGAAATAAACACAAATGCTTTTTCACTTCAAGACCATCTGAATTAATTTATTCTGGGGAGGAATTGCTGCTGGACACCCAAACTTAGCCCTCAATCAAGCAGCTGCCTGCTGGCAGCCTGGAGCTTCTAGACCACTAGAGGCTTGACTGCTGGTCAGCTAGCCACATGCTGCAGAGGGCTTCCTCTGTTCACCCTGTTGACGTTTGTCTCACCTGACCTGCCTTCTGGTTGGTTCTGGGCTTAACCAAGAACTGTTAACACTTTGGTGTCACCATAGGCTTTGGAACACCCTAGTTTCCACTGCCACCATCAATCTCATTCTAACTGAGCTAGCTAACTCCAGAGAAAACTCTTTCCACACCATAGCCTAGGGAACGAGCCTCACCCTAAGGGACTCTAGCCCTTCCTGAGATCAGAGACCTTTGATCTCATCCTGTCCTGAAACCTAGGCTTCTGGGGGAAGGAGAGCTTTTCAGAGGACTGTCAGAGGACATCTGCATCCCAAGGACCATCCTAGGCTGCCACCAGAAAGAGAACAACAAAAGAAAGGGTAGAATATAAGATGGAACATCCAGTAGGCAGAAAGAATCCTGGCATGGAGCCAGGAATGGAAGATTAGCCAGGGAATGACATGAGGACAAAGGCATGGTACCTGAGCAGAGGTAACCAGCCACATGGCAGAATGTAGATTAGTATAAATGGGTTAGTTTTAAGTTATGAGCTAGTAAGATAAGATGTAATGGAAGTTTTGGGTTCTTTGTATGTTATAAAAATATGCTTTTGTTTTAATCCCAAGTGTGGGATTTCAGTTGGGCTATAGTTTATCCACACCTGTTAATTGTCACTTGTGGGGTGTGATCTTTGCCAGCTGGTAATGGCCTTCCCTGTGCCACAGGGAGAGGAGCATGATCTAGGACTTTGAGAGTATAAATATGAAGCTGAAAAAAAAGACCGTTTAAGTGTTCGATGGAGTTCAGCGTGGGCGTGTGGTGTGTAGCAGTTTGGAGAGACCAGTGACTGTGGGAGTTTGTAGCAGAAAGATGGAGAGAAATGCTTCAGGGCACAGAGGTGTGGAGGAGCCTACTAGCTGCATCTGTGGTTGACAGAGATTGGTACAGAGCCCTAATAGAACCCCTTGACCATAACTAGCCAGGAAAAGTAAAGGGGTCTGGGCCCCTTCTCCCCACTAATCTTATCTCTTCTACTTAAGGTTGGGGGATGGGGGGAAGGGAGGTAGAGGCCAAACACCCCAAATCAAATAGAGTTTTAAACAAGAGTACCGCCAGTGGCTTTCAGCTGCAAGAAGAGCCTAACTATACGACCTAGGTATTTGAAAATATATGTTGCGTCTCATGAGTGATTATTCCGGGAGCTTGGGGCCATGAGGAGGAAAAATACAGCACCCTACTCCATCTACCTCTAGGGAATTGAATCTGACACCCTCTTGTTGTGTTTAGGGGGACTGTACTCATGTGCACAAACCTATACACATAATTAGAAATAAAAACAAGGGACTAGAGACAGCTCACTTGACCTTGAAAAACACTTGTTGCTCTTGCAAAGTACCCGGGTTCAGTTCCCAACACCCACATGGCTCCATCTGTCAACTCCAGTTCCAAGGGATCCAATGTCTCTTCTTACCTCCACAGGCACACACATGGTGTACATATATACACTCATACACATAAAATAAAATAAAATAAAAACTTAAAAAATAAACTCAAAGTGAGAAGGGCTGGCAAGTTGGCTCAGTGTTTAAGAGTATTTGCTACTCTTCTAGAGGTCTCTTTCAGAATCTCATAAGCCAGCAGATGATCTGATGTAAGGACCCATAGAAACGTATATATTACTACAAAATAAAAGATCATCCTTTGAAGCTAAAATCTGATTTTTAGATTATTTCCTAAACAAAAGTAAAAGGCAACTTGTTATTATCTAAATTGAAAATTAGTAGCTCCAAGAAAGAATTCCCATCCTTTTAAGAACCATGTATCTGTTAAATTGACCTTTATCACAAATGTTCAGAGTACCTGACATTTTGCTTCTACTACTGATTTCACCAGCTATCCTTATGCTAATCTCACCCCACTTAAGGAGCTTTCAAGTTTAACATAGTGATATCCATTTTACCTTCGTATTTCCTACATTGACAACTTGAACTTGGTGTACAATCAAATATTACTATCATATATAACTTGCAATTATATGTTAAGTTTCAGTATGAATAGATGACTATCAATTATGCATTCATTTAAAAAACTCCATTAATTAGTCTACAAATAACTACATGTACGCCCGAAATAGCGCAACCATCACTTCAATTTCTGGACAATACAGTGGGTTGTTTTCTAATTCACATTTTAAAAATATTTATAATGCGGTGTTATCAGTCATTAACATCAATTTCAAAGAACTCAAAGAATCACCAATGAGTTTCAAAGCAAACAATGAGCAATAATACCTTTCAAATACGCAGAAATATTGGTAACATGTACACAAAACTAAATGTTACAAGATCTAAGTCAGATGATTAACTCTTCAGCCTGCCAACAAACAAACCTCATTGTGTGACCTATAGTTTTTCTATTTAAGACAAAAAAAAAATTACCTTTAAAGCAGTTTTCAACAACCTAAACCATGTAAAGGAGAGAATCTGGTTTTTTGTAACAGTTGCCTTGTGTTTTGTAACAGTTGCCTTTTTTTGTAACAGTTGCCTTGTTTTTTGAAACAATTGCCTTGCTTTTTGTAACAAAGTCTAGATAGAGCCCCAGCACAAAGGCTCACCCTTAAATCCCAGTACTAAAAAGCCTGAAACAAAAAGATTACCTAATGGCCACCTGGGGCTAGAGTAAGACCCCGTCACAAACAAACAAGTGTATACATATGTATTTCTGCAGTTGTATTCTGTGACAGGCATGAGAACACATTCTGTAATCTCTTATAAGTTCTGTTGCAGTGAACACACCAAATTTTTTAACAAATAATGTAGTAATTGCATAGAGCTTTGTCCAAGCAATTGTGGCTATAATTACTTATTAAAAATTTATCAAAATAAAAACTTAATTTTAAGCACAAAGCATATTTGTTTATTTTGTGGTGGGTGGGTGGGTGTGTATATAAGAGAGGAGGCTGGGAGGGAAGTAGGGAGGTGGGGGAAGGGAGGGGGGTGGAGGAGAGAGAGAAAGAAAGGGACATAAGGGAATCAGTTCTCTCCTGCCTCCTTGTAGTTCAAAGGTATCAAACTTACATCCTCAAGCTTGGCAACAAGTGCCTTTTCCTGATGAAGGCAAGTTATCTTGCCAGTCCTCATGATACTACTTCTATAGCTACTTTTTCTTTCCAACAAAACCACTAAAGTTCTTTAGCAGTGGAAATGAATATCCCCTTTAAATCCTTACAAACAAAAAGTACACATTTGTTTTTACACATAACCAGTAACCCAAATTTATAACATTAAAAAAAGCTACCTCTCAAAAGGACCTAATAATTTCCTCATATATGCAATACCAAGTTTAGGTCAATAAACACTTCAGTGGGTCTTAAACTACTTTCATTACACACACAACCTAAATGTAAAAATGCCAAATATTTTCATATCACCTTAAAAATACATTCTTAATTTTCAAATGATGAAAAATTTATAATTCTTAAGTATTTTATAAAATCTTTCTATTAAAACAACTATCAAAAAAGAATACTTAAGACAAACCAGAATACGTAAGACAAAGTTAACAGTAAGATTGCTTAAAATAATCAACTATAGCGCCTAGGAGGATATGGCTCAGCCAGTATTACTGCCAAACCGGACGAGCTGGGTTCAATCCCTGTGACATAGGGGAATGGAGTATTCTTTCCACTGGTGTTTGCTAGTGTGCCAGCTCTTGCCTGCCTGCGTGCTCAAGCTAGCAGCTAGCGCTAGCGTGAGCGCATGCGCTCTTGCTATTGCGCGTGGCGCGTGTGCACTCTCTCGCTCGCGCTCTTGCTCTCCCCCCCCACCAGCTCACTCTCTCTCTCTTCGTTCGCTGCTTTCTTTCTCTCTCTCTTACTCTCTTCCGCCCCGTTCCCTTGGCTTGCTTGTTCACTCACTTGAGCTGAAGTGGGGGGCGCTAGAGCACAGGAGAGAGCTCTCTCTCTCTCCCTAATACCCCCACCCCCCCACACACATACTAAACGGGACAACAATAAAATATATCTTTCACTTTAAAGATTTGTTTTTAATTGTGTGTGTCTATGTGCACATATGTGCACTTATGATGCAGATACTCAAGAGGCCAGAAAATGAGCCCCAGAGTTCCAAGGTTGTTCTATGGCCCCCAATATTGGTGCTTGGAAACTCGATCCTCTGCAACAGCAGTACTGGCTCATAAATGCTGAGCCATCTCCCCAGTTCCACACCTATGTCTTTCAATGATACATCACCCTCACACACAGATAGGATACCAAAGACTGATGAGGCAACTTTCCCCAGGCCTCGACCATATTACTACTTTAATGATAGTACATATTACTATCAATTACCATATTATATTAATTACCATATTAATACTCTTTACTTTCCTTCTAGCTACATACACCTAACCCAAAACCTTATCTAATTAAAAAGTATATTCCAAAAAGTTTTCAAATGTGTAAAAAGTATTCATCATAGTTCATTTCTACTACAGGGTTTCATTTAATTATTTCCCAGTAACTCCAACGTAATTAGGAAAACTAAAGAATCCAGTTTCAATTCCAAGCACCCACATGGCCTGTAATTCCAGTTCTAAGGGATCAGTCAGATCAGAAGCTCTCTTCTTGCCTCCTCAGTCACCACCCAAGTGACACACAAACATACATACAGGATAAAATACGCATTGACATAAAATAAGTAGTAGTAATAATAATAATAACAATAATAATCATTAAGTTACCAAAAAATTAAGGGTTAGCATTAAAGAGAAAACTGTTAAAAATCATGCCGTATTAAAAGACTTCTAAATCAAGCTCTAGTTCCTTACAGTCTTATTTAAGTAGTACAAAAACACTATATTATTTTTCTTTTCTTTCTTCTCCCCCTCCCCCCCCCCCATTTTCCAATACAGGGTTTCTCTACAACAGAGCCTTGGCTGTCCTGGACTCACTTTGTAGCCCAGGCCGTCCTGGAACTCACAGAGATCCTACTGTCTCTGCCTCTGCTAGGATTAAATCTCAAAGGTGTGCACCACCGTACCCAGATGTAACACTACCTTTTCACACTGTATACCAAAGGATAATCCTGCAAACAAAACTTTCAGTGATTATTACATAATGGAATCTTACAAAAGTCTGCAGAGTCCAGAAGAAATCACCTGAAATACAGCAGCTTCGTACATGGACAAGGAATAAGTTTGGGTATAAATAAAAAAATACCTATGTAACAGTTTATTTTTCCAAACCTTTTCGGAGTTCTGTTTATCAATGTGCACTTTAAAACTATAAGGATAGAATAGAACACAAGAGGGAACATTTTCTCAAGACAAGTAGAAATGACTAAATTTCTGCAAGAAAGATAAAATCTGTTTGGCAAACTTTATTTTTCTGGACAAAATTCATAGCTAAAAAAAGGAATTCTGGGAATTATTCAATTCTATTATGTGCTCTGTTGAACTACATGAACACGCCCCACCACACCACAAAGAAAAGCTAATACTTTTTAAAAAAGGGTTACATAATAAATAAATCTGAAACCAATATAACTCAACATTCCACTCCCCAAACCTCACATCTAAAAGTACTGATTCTCAGGACAGTTAGAGAATGGATAAAACTAAATAATTCAATACTTCTTTCCTAGTGGACGCTACTTCACTCACTCTACTCAGAATCCAATTCAAATAGAATATGTAAGGTTATATTTTGTCAAGCATAAATTTCTATTACACATTTTACTGAAATGATCAGGCTAATAAGGACACAACCAAGACCCATGTAGGTGTTCAAACTACATAATATAGGATGTTTTAGCATTAAAGCTTTTGAGTCCTGATCTAAGTAGCTAGAACTTAAGGAGCCAGAACCAATTATGATTTTTTTAGTTTTCAATATACTACTCAGCTTACCAAACTACCTTACATGTATGAAGTCATAATTCTCCCCCAAAATAAAGCTTCACCAATTTTTCATGTTTAAGATGTGACTGTATTCAAATACTAGAAAAATGAATAATGCACATTTAGAAAATGCTCAATGTTTAAAAGGTGAACACAGGCCAGGCACAGTGGCACACACCTGTAATCCCAGCACTGGGGAAGCAGATACAGGCAGATCTCTGTGAATTCAAGGGCAGCCTGGTCTACGCCAAGGACACAGAGAAACCCTATCTCAAAAAAACAAAAAACAAAAACAAAACAAAACAAAACAAAAAAACAAAGTGAAAATAGTTCATATTAACCATAGGTTTCACTATTACAATATAATATCTAATGTTAAGAACCACCCACTGTGATTCTGATTACAAGCATTCTAAGAAATTATGAACTAGCACTTTACACAAGCACATGAAACAGATTCCACTAATTCACTATAACCAAAACAATAGATTTTGCCAAACTTTTCCAAATGAATTATCCCTGCAAGCAACTTTACTAACCTAATGTAGACTAGCAATGTTCACTCCAAAATAAAATGGCCCTTAAATTTAAACACTGTACTGAACTTTGGAATGACAATTTCACAGTGATCTAGTTCTTTGTACATAAAATACTTAAAACGGGGTGGAGAAAAACCTTAAAACAGGGAGCGACAACTATTGATGTTTATATCATTCCAGAACTAGTCACTGAACATTTTTCCAGTGATAATTTTAAAGAAGCAAATTAATAGCCACATCAAAGTTCAAATTTTCTCAGTTTTCAAAGAAAATGGACTTAATGAAAAAGACTGTATGCTTTGCTTTCTAGCCATTGTCTGCAATCACTTCTTATATTTCAATACTTCTAGGTAAAAACATAAGTGTGATCACAGATAAAGAGCAATTAATGCCGCTAAACCAAAATACTGTCAAAACATAAGGATTAAAATAATCAGTTTTTTAAAATGCTGTTAGGCTTTAGTCATCATTCTTAAACTTCTCAATTGCAACAATAGTGCTAAGCGTCAAATCAAACCTAGAGATTTCAGCCAAAGAAGAAAATGTCTAATGAATCCAACACACTCCAAGTTTTAGAGTACCAATTAACAAGAAAGCCTCCTAATAACATTTCGGTCACACTTTGGTCAGGAAATATAGACTCAATCAGACAGAATGAGACTCCATCTAGCCTTTGTTCAATAGCTTACGATGGGTAACTAAACGTGCTACAGGTTGATAAGCATTTACCAGGCTAATGCATGCTGTTTCCAAGCTAGAGAAGGGAGCAAAAATTCTACATGCAAATAATCTGTGATAATTTTTATAACCCCCGAGCTACACGCTCCAAAGGAGAAGCCTATTCTTCTTCGACACTATTTATTTCCATGTTTACCTCTCCTCCCTCCCTTCTTCTCCAACCCCCCCCCCCCGTTCACTTTCTCCTCCCACCCTGTCCCGCCATCTTGGGCCGACAGAAGCAGCCATTACTTAACTAAATGACAGCACCAACAACTTTCCACACGAATAAACACAGACTACACCCCGAATCTTCCCCAACTGCCCCTAACAAACAGGAAATGTGGCTCCAGAAAACGCACTCATATCTTAACTGCCATAGATCTATGGCAGAAAGAGCAAAAAAGTAAACAAGTCACCTAAGTTCAGGTAAAGCACATACTAATTGAGATGCATGTCAACAACGCAATGCAAACTCTTCACCGACCTAAACTAGTTAAAACTTCCCCCTTCAAAGAGGAGGGACAAGAAGCCATCCCCAAATGTTTGGTTAACAGAAGACATAGGGAACAGCCTGGCTCCAAAAAAAAAAGAGAAAAAAAAAAAAAAGAAAAGAAAAAAAAAAAAAAAGAGCCTGAAAACCAGGGGAGATAACAAGGCGGGATTTAAGGAAATCTGAACCCGTTTACGACCTCATAGCCACCTCGGTCCCCCGGGGCGGTAAAAAAAAAAAGAAAAAAAAAAAAAAAAAAAAGAAAAGAAAAAAAAAGAAAAAAAAAAAAACGGAGGCAATTTGGACGCCCCATATGAGCTTGGCCCCAAATGCGCTGCTGCCTCTGTCCTCTGGCTCCAGGTGAAGTGCTCTCGCAAAAGAGCAAGCAAGGTACCAAGGAGTTGGGGAAAGAGCGCAGTGGCAAGAAATAGTTTTCTGGAAGCCCCTCGGCCATCGTTCGAGGCCACAAAGAGTGGTGACCCCGGCCGCGGGAACCGGGGAGAGCGCGCCCCTGGCCCGGGAGACCGCGTCCGTGCTCCGGCCCGCGCGGCTGCCTTACCTTGCCCAGGAGGGCCTTCATCCTGGCGCCATCTTCATGAAACCTCACGAACCCGAAGAGGCGGCTGAGGAGAAAGGCACACGCGGTTCGTTAGTGCCCCGGCACCGCCAACCGACCCGTCCCCGCCGGAGCCCGAGGCCCCGGCGTCAGCGGCGCCTAGAGCGCCAAGCCGAGGTGGCCGCCCCACCGCCGCCACGGGCGAGCCGCGCAGCAGCGGCCTCCGCGGAGAGCGGCGCCTGCCCGTCCCGGGCCGTCCCGGCCGGTGCCCGCGCCCCGTACCTGTCCAGTCCGCCGAGCGCCTCCCTCTCCTCGGCTGTCAGTCTGGGGGACGCCTCCTCGCTCTCGCCGCTCGCTTTTCCTGCCGCCATTTTCTTTTCCTCATCACCGAAAGCGGCGGCGGCGGCGGCGGCGGCAGCGGGAGCGGCGGCGGGAGCGAGCGACACTCCGCAGGATTTCATGGAAACGCAGCGAATTCACAACTTCAACGCCGACACCCCCTGCCCCTGCCCGGGCCGGGGACCGCAACGACTTCCTCAATCTCCGTACGGGACCGGCACCGCAACTTTATCTCTGCCTCCTCTTCCTCCGCCGCCTCCGCCGCCGCCGCAAAAGGCGGCGGCGAAAAATCCCAACGCGGTAGAAGTAAAGGCAGGGACTGTGGAGTCACAGGGTCGGTAGCAGCGACAGCTCGGCGGTACGGTCACATCACGGGGGAGGAAAGGGGGCAGCCACAGGCCGGGACGGCAGGAATGGCCGGAGCGCGCGAGGACCGGGAGCTCTGGGGGGAATTCGTAGGAGACACAAACTTCCCCAGCACCAGCACAAAGTTGTTGTAATTGTGTCACACAGCGAACCCCACGCCGCTGCCGTGACCCCCCCTCCCTGCCCGGCCGGCGCAGCCAATCAGAGCAGCCCACTCGCCTCACGTGACTTTTGTTGACTCGCGTCAGCCGTGGCTCCACTTAACTTGCTAGCTGCTTTAGCCCCGCCTACCGAGGCCGTTACAGACCCGGGAGCGGGATGCTAGCCAGTTCTGTTCCGTGGTTGGCTGATGGGCGCGTCTGTCCTGAGTAGGGTTGTCACCGAGTAGGAGCAGCCAGTTTGGTTGTGCTTACTTAAATACACCGGCAGAGAATGGAGGGTCCGGGCCATGTAGCTTCGGGAGCCTTGGCGTGCTCGGGAGGGGGAGGGGAGCTCTGGGGCAGGGCAAGGTCTGGCACCGCCCGCAACAGCCCGAGCGAGTATGCATTGGACAGGAGCTAGCCGCCGGGCAGTCCCGGGACATGCCAAAACTGCTCTCGGTGGTTCGGCACGCACTCCGGGAATATCGATCCCCATGGGGACCAGCCAAGTCGCGGGGAGGCAACACTCGGTCCTACCCCTCGAAAGTAGGCGCATACTTTGGCCCTCATAGAAGTAATGGCCACCACGGGGCGCTAGAGGAGCAGCAGCCATCCCCGTAGCCCGCAGCCCGGGCGCCGCCCTAGACTAGGCCGCAGCGGTAGTCCGAAGCCCCACACCTTTGCAGAAGGTGAAGGGGAAAAAAATGTCCCCTGACCCCCGCCCCACACCGCAGGCCGGAAGAAATGAAGAGTCGCCTGCGGGAGTCTGGCGCTGGCCGCCAACCGCCAAAGATCCGTCTGTTGGCAGCACTTTCTAGCCAAATACTGCTTGGATTTACCCTATGCCCTAGCAGTAATTCGTTATACTGTAAGGAAAAAAAAAAAAAAAACTAAATTTGTCGAGGGGGATCTCCAGAATGTTGGGTTATGTTGCCTCCATGGAGGAGTAGGCAAACTGCATGTGGACTGCCCTTAGAGGTACAGGATCCACAACACAACTTGCTGCCCAGAAAAGCCTTTTCCTGCTTCCACTACGTACAGAAACCCTTAGCAGTAATATTTGCTTGTACCGTCCCTCAGGTGCAAGTAAAAGTATGGTGTTTGATCCATAATATCATCAGGAGAAAAACCAAGCCTTCCATCGACTATTTCAGACAGGCAGATTTAATATGTATCTCACATAGCAGTGCACACCTCCAGTCTTCTTCGGGGTGAGGAAATATTAATGACTATAAAAAGAAAAGAATGCCTTTATAAGCTGAGTTTTATATTTTTTAAATATTAAGTTTACACCTGTAATCAATAACACATTTAAGTTTAGTAAATTTGCAAACAGACAGCTTTAAATTGCTTCCTAGAGACTAGTAACTAGATGAACAAACTAGTTTTATATGGGTTATATTTCGTGTTTAATTAGACTTTTAGAAAACATGTACTTCCATTCTATTGTATTCCATTTTACTTGAATGAGTAAGTACAGCTAAATTCTATTTCTAAATTAACACAATTTGTAAAATGTCACAAATAGTGACCTTGAAAACCTGGGAGGTTTTTTGCCCGACTACCACACTGATACTCATTTGCACAAACAGAAATCAAATCTGCCAGTATTTGGCCATGAACCCAAAATTAGTGGTTCCTGATTCAGTCCCTTTCCAAGAATGATACCAAGCAACCCACTACCCACGGATCAATGCCTTCCTGTCATCCAGTACTAAGGTTAGAGTTTTAGAGGTACAGTGATAGGGCAAGGTTGAAATCTAGCTAGCACAACTGCCTTCTGATTCTTTGTAAAAGCTGTGTGACCTCTAAACCAAAGCTCTTGTTATTGATTTGGGAAATTCTTGTTTGTTGGGGCACAGGTTTTATAAGACAGGGCCTTGCTCTGTAGCCCAGGTTGGCTGGCTTCTTCATTCTTCTGCCTCAGATTCCTCAGTTCTGTGATAATAAATATGCACCACCATGCCTGGCCAATCTAGTGCTTTATTACAACTACAAGGATTTATCTTCCATCAAGCATGAGGCAGTTTCCATATAGTAATATCAGTCTTACATGTCATATGTAATGTTTTGGCCTTTATATAGTTTATCATCTGTCAGATGTATGTAAAATAAATATGGAGCCTTTCTCATTCACTGTTGTGAAAATTGATGCAATTTTATTTTAACTTTATAGCATACAAAAATGGGAAATTTTTATGATAATTATTACTATGGCCAGGCAGTGTTGGCACTCTCTTAATCCTAGCACTTCAGAAGCAGAGGCAGTCAGATCTACAGAGGCGAGCCTGATCTACAGAGCCTTGGACTTAGAGATCCACCTGCCTCTGCCTCCTGAATGCTGGGAGTAAGGGCCTGAGCTCCCACACTGGCCACAGTATATAATCTTTAAAATATGTCATTAAGTGTTTACAGTTTGGTAAAATTTGTTTTTTTATGCTTATTTGTGTATATGGCGATATGTGTGCCATAATAAGCCTGTGGAGATCAGAAGACAACTTACACTTGGGAGGCAGAGGCAGACAGATCTCTGTGAGTTCTAGGCCAGCCTGGTCTATAAAGTGAGTCCAGGACAGCCAAGGCTACACAGAGTGTTGTGCCTAGATCATGAGACCCCAAAAGACCCCCAGAAGTCAAGTCTGTTGCAATACACATGAAGGTTTACTTAATACAAGCTCTAGCCCAGGTCTCAAGCTCCCTGTGGAAACAGAGAGGAATGTAGTAGGGCAGTCTAGGGGAACAAGGTTTTTAAAGGGCAAAACTGCAAGGGGAGGGGATGCTCCAAGCCTTGGCATTAGACAATTGGGTAAGGAAAATTGACTTTGAAATGATTGGTTTACTTTAGGCACCAAGTCTATAAATGGTTCTGGACTGGCCATCTGGGTGGGTTGCCAGGAAACAGTTTCTCTTAAGTGGTTCTAGCCAGGCCATCTGGGCTGGTTTCCTTGCAACTGTATCTCTAGTGGGCAGAAAAGGAATGCAGTAAGGCTGGTTCCTCCCTACAAGTGTCTGGCTGGCCTTCATTCAGGTTTGTGCTTTAAACTTTAATTCAATAACCCCCCCCAAAAAAAAAAACCAACCTAATTTTTAACTCTTTGTTCTTTCAAAAGAAACCCTACCTCAAAATTTTTTTAAATAATAAAAAATAAAAATAAAAAAACCTCAGGGTGTGATTAGCATACTCAGGCCTTGAGCTCACTCTCCTGCATCAAATAAACAAACGAAATTTAAACTTTTGATTTTTTGAGATCTTTTCTTACTTTCAAATATGGGGTCTATGTTTTTCTTACTACACTACACTATGAATCACTTCCTCCTATCCTTCAACTTAACAGGAAAAGGAAGTTTCCACAAATAAATAAGTAAAAGATACAAATTGTTTTCAAGCAAGTGACACACCTTTTTATTAGGAGTAGTTTAGGTACGTTTACTCACTATATCTTGGTATCAGTGTCTAAATAATTACTACACAGTCAATCACTGATGGAAGAATGCTTTACACAAAGCCCTATCAAGATAGATCATCTTTTGTAGTGGACAATAATCCCATATGGCCATGAGGTCCCTCAAAGTACCAACACATTCCCCTTGTGCTACAGTAAAGGATATTATCCCTACCCTACAGGGAACAATTACTGAATTGGGAATGGCCCAGGTGTCCCATAATTCATATGCTTATGCAAAATAAGGACTCATACATCTAATCTGAAACAGAAAAATAATCCCACACAAATTGACAATACAGCACAGACTATGAAAGATTTTTATTTTTTTTTTTAAATACAGAGTCTCAATATGTACCCAAGCTAGCTTCACACTCTGTGTCCTCCTGCCTGAGCATCCCTAGATCTGGGACTATAGGTTTGTGTTAACCATGCCAAGAAGATTATCTGTTAGAAAAGAAATGTTCCAGATCCAAGCCACATACCCTTATGTGGCTGCAGGGTCAAGTAAGAGACAGGTAGTAACAGGGTGCACCCATAGTATCAAATGGTAGTCTTTATAATGTAACCATTTTTTTCTACATCAGTGTATGAACTCAATGGCAAAATGGAGGGAAAGAAATGTAGAGATTAAAAAAAAATGCTAGTGAATGAGCAATAAAACTTCCAAAATTAGCATGATCCTTTTCTTGAAGCTACTATGACTTTGAGAATTGTATAAGTAAATGTTATACTTTAATACTGAACATTATGGAGTTTATTCAAATTCCTGTGGGATCTCATAAAAGAAACATCTTTGTTAACCTATATAAAGAAAGGCACCTCGTGAATAGAAATTAGATTGGTAGGAGTTGAGCTATGAGGGAGAGGGTGCCATCCAAACAGATACAGTATCCATAAAAGTACAGAAGCCTAAGAATATGGAAATTCTGATTAATTTTAAAAAGGTGAGAATGAAGCCTGTGGTTCAGCAGTTAAGAGCACTTGCTATTCTTCCACAGGACCTGAGTTCAATTTCCCAGCATCCTCATGGTGCTTAAAACCATCTAAATTTCCAGTTGCAGGAAATCCACTGCATTTTTTGGGTCTCTGCACCTGCACATATGTTTATGCATAGGCAAAACACCCATCCGTAATAATATAGTACTACTTTTTAAAAGTAGTTTTTAAAAAAGAAGTTGAGAATGGCTGTGGCCAAGAGGAGGAACATTGAATGTAAATGAAATTGGGAGATGAAGCAATACTGTCAGTCTAAAGTCACACCAAAATTTATATAAAACCGCTAAAAGAACTTGGGCTAAGAAATAATAACCATAACCATAGAGTTATTGGTGATGCTAGTGCTGTTTCTTTAAACTGGAGATTTTCTGGACTGGCTTTGTAGTTCAGTAGTAGAGCACTTAACATACTCAAGGTCCTAGATTTAGTCCCTACTGTTAGGCAGGAGATTGGCTCTGGGAGGGATTGAACAATAGGCCCTGAGAGACAATAGACAAAGAACAATGGCTGAGCTAAAAAGAATATAAAATAAAGCAAGTCAACATTAGCAGACTATAAGCACTCATCATGTTACCAGTTGATAGGAAAGCAACAATGGGTACAATTAGAAAGTTTAGTACAGTATTTCATCACACCAAATGTCTTTATTCTCTGAGTGGCTCATTCCTTAACCAAATAAGGGGAAAGTGTATGTTTAAGTAGTGTTTGATTACACCAGCCTAAAAAATGTGTCCAGAAAAAGAAACTTATGAATAATAAGCTTTCATCAATGATTAGTTGACTGCAACAATACATGCAAGTAGGCAACGTTGAAGAGGAGTGGTGGTACACACCTGTAATGGCCAAAGGGATACCATAAACAAACATGGAGAATAGAGCTGGCACCCTAACTAGAAGCTTTATTATTATTATTATTATTATTATGTATATAGTGTTCTGCCTGCATGTACACCTGCATGCCAGAAGAGGGCAACAGATCTCATTAGAGATACTTGTGAGCCACCATATGTGGTTGCTGGGAATTGAACTCAGGACCCTGGAAGAGCAGACAGTGCTCTCTCCAACACCCTAACTAGAAGCTTTAACTCTATTGGCCAATATTCATGGTGTGGAAGGTACTCTGTATGCTACTAGAGGAGAAAAGTAATCATCAATATCACTGAGCCACAAACCCTGCAACCTATAACAGACCTGCCTTCAGTGTATCCTTGTGCAATAATGGCATAATTTTTGTTATTGTTGTTGTTGTGTTTTGAGTCAGGGTTTCTCTGTGTCACCTTGGCTATTCTGGACTCACTTTGTAGACCTTGAACTCACAGAAATTCATCTGTTTCTGCCTCCCTTGGTGCTGGAACTATAGGCATGGGCTACCAAGCCTGGCTTGCTTCTACTTTCTTAAACTAGGAATTTAGATTATTTTGTAGAAAAGTGGAAACAATCTGGGTGGGGCTGGAAGAGGGAAAGCAACATGCCAAAATATGTTCTATGATAAAAATTTAAACAAACAAAGAGAATGTGTTGTCTAAAAATGCCCATTTAGATTTTAAGGATGGAACTCTACCCTTTACTTGATTTTAAGTATGTATGGAATGTTATGATAGGACATAGGTGAGATATAGTAATAGTGGAATGACAAAAATATACATGTAAGATAAACTCAGTATTTTAATAAAGTGAAAAAAAGTCAAGGTAGTTAATTTTGAGTGTTTTATCTTGCCCTTCATTAACAAATTAATAAATTAATGAATATTACCAATACTACCCAAATGTAGAAAAGTCAGTACATGTTTGAAGGATGTAAAAAATTCACTTTTTGAGTAATCCACATGAAAGAACTATAGGTGAAAATAGTTTTAAAGAAGCTAAGAAACACTTTTAGCCACAGCAGCCATTTTCCAGTAACTCAAATGACAGACACAAAAAGCAGAGGTACTCTGTTGGGGAATGGTCCTGTACACTGTGTATTTAGATTCTGATTTCTGTGCCCCAAGATCTGGTTGAAAGTCTGAATGCAGGCAGTCATTTCTATGAAGAATCTCCTATCTCAATGTTGTATAAAAATTATTCCCCAATTATCTCTGATTGGTTAAGAAAGAGCTGAAGAGCCAATTACTGGGCAGAGAGGACAGGGAGGCTGTGTTTCTATTCCCAGTTTGTGTGTGTGTGTGTGTGTGGGGGGGGTTCTCAGTTCAAGAGAGGATGAAGTCACCAGTAGGAGGACCAGGAGGAGTTTGCCATGAGGACAGAGTTATAGAAGACCAAAGCCAGACTAGCAAAATTGGGTTAGAATAAATTTATATTGTTATGCCCAGTTTGTGAGACCCCCAAAGACCACCAGGAATCGACTCTGTTACAAAACACATGAGAATAATTTTATTACAAGCTCAAGCCCAGGTCACAGCAACATCCCTGGTTGAAGAGGAGGAGTATAGCCCTGCAGTCTAGGGGAACAAGGTTTTTAAAGCGCAAAACTGCACACAGCGGATTACATGCCTTGGTGTTATATGATTGGATAAGGAAAATTGACTTTTGAAATGATTGGTTTACTTTAGGCACCAAGACCATAAACGGTTGTTGCCAGGCCATCTGGGCCAGTTTCCTAGCAACTGTATCTCTAGTGAGCAGGAAAAGAATGTGGTAAAGTTAGTTCCTCCCTGCAGATGCCAGGACATGTCTCCACCTGGCTAGCCTTTGTTCAGGCTTTTGCTCCATGCCTCAAACCAATACCCAAAAAACCAATTTTCAATTCTTCAGTTGCTCATTCCCCCATCCCCATGATCATTTGAAGGCCTAATCTTTGTTTTTCCAGATATAAGCCCTGGTGTCCAACAGATTTACCTTTCTACAATTGGATCTGAGTACCATTAGCTGTATTGCTCCCAAGCATACCTTCATGAAAGCCAACAAGCAATTTAAAATACAAGGCACAAAGGTAAAGATCAAAATGAGTAGGGGACCCTTCGGGGTGGATATAAGGGTAGTAAGCCAAAGAGAACTATTAAACCAGGATTTAAACCATCCTCTGGAATTCTCTTTTTCCAGCATCTCTCCAGGCATTTTGTTCAGTTGCTGCTCCAGATAAGCAAGTCCCTAAGATAATAGCTAATGTCAGGGAGCCCCTGTTGACCTAGCATTTCAGCCCATTAGGTTGGATTATGGACAGAGATCTCTTCTTCTGAAGTTGCTTCAGTGCTGACCATGGGGCCATCAGCATCAAGGGGATATGAAGACTGAAATGCCAGCCAAAGGCTAGGCAATGGGGCCGTCCCCAGAAGTATCTGGTTAGTTGATCCACTTGAAGAGGCAATCATGTCAGCTTCCATAAAGTCCAGATTTCAGCTTACAGTCAACAAGGTGAAATTCTGCTGAGACAAATCCAGACTAGAGACAGAAGCTAAATTTTTTCTAGTAATTAGGGAAAGTGAAGAATCCCAAGACCAAGGGAAAAACTCATCTGTAATCTGTTTGAGCTATGCCAGATCTCAATTTCTGACATTCTGATTTCTGGAAACTCATATTAGCATTGTATTGAGATCCATAATTTAGAAAAAACAGTTAATGGTTGTCTACAAGACAGCAGAAGTAGACTCATGCCATTAAGACCTAGGAAAAGCTGTGGCTTTTTGGTCAGATATACACATTAGACAAATGTTTTTAGCAAGATGAGAAACACCTTTAAGTGTATCCCCAGAAGACAACCAAAAGGAAATTAAATCTCAAGCTTGTGAATGTTTAATAAGCAGTCAGTGCTCCATCAACTTATCAGAACTATAACGATCAATGCCATAACACTGAACTTCTGAAATCTTATAACAACATAAGCACAACAATAGCAGAGAAGAGGGAGAAATCTGAAATGTCTCCCATTTTTAATACACCGTAAATTATTTTCTTATATCATTACAACTTATATTCCTATAGCTTTTAAAACACCTATTTAGACCCTCCAATCTTTCTTGCATTTATCAATCTTTCTTGCATTTATCAATTTTGAAGCATTTTCCTAGACGTGTAAACAATACATTTTAGATTTTTTTTTTCAATGCAGTTTATTCAGAAACCTTGAACAATCCTCGGACCCTGGGGAAAGCCAGCCCACAGCTTAAATAGCTTTTGGGTAGTCAACCCAGGCGTGCCATGTGGGCAATGCAGATAGGTCCATATACATGGAAGCAAGCCAGATCCTTAGCCTTAGCCAAATGTGGAATTGTTCGTGACAGAGAGCACTCACCATCGGGAAGGTGGAAGGCAGAAACCAGCTCCATCTTTAAGGCATAGCATTCCACAGCTCTCTATAGTTCCCCCTTTTTGTTTTAGATGCATCAGGCAAGAGTAGAGGTCTGATCTCTGATATTAGAAATAAATTGGGACTTTGTACCGATGTTCATGTAGGTGTCATCCACCCAAAGAGCATCAGACCCGTCTGATACCTTTTTCTCAGAGGCGGGACCTGGGGCATCAACCCGCATGCAATCAGACATGCTCTTCTCTGGGTCCAAAGCAGCTGACCCTGAGTGCAGTGCTTAGCCTCACATCCTGAGCGTAACATTTTAGCTTTATATGGTATCCAACCATGCTTGGGGAGAATGTCCTGCTTCAATGGCTGTAAAGGCCTGAATGATCATGGCTGCATCACACTGTTGTGAGACTCTAATCTTGCATATATACCACAGGCAAACCAAGGAGACCAACACCAGAAGGCCTGCTAACGCTCCCATGCCCGCCCATTCCTTCAGATGATTCATGGCTGCAGCAATCCATGATGATAATCCTGTGGCTAGTCCTGCATCCACTCTGGTAGAATTTACCGTGACAATGGCCACTCTCAGCTGCTCCATCGTAGTATCGAATTTTCCAGTCCAATTACCTAAAATATAGCTCGACAATTGTTTAGACAGATTTGCAGCACAGGAAAAATTCTCATGTTATATGCTAGTGACTCAAAGTCCAGCATATTTTCATTGACAGCCAAGTTGAGCGATTTGCCATAGGGTATCAATTACATTTTAGATTCTTATGACTTAAACTTTCATACCCTCTGACCTTACATGAACTTTACATCTTTCTATCCAGTTATTCACTGTAAGACAGAGGCAATTTAACATGAAGCCTGTGAGCAAGGCAAATCTCTTTGCCCTTTTAAATAAGAGATCTAGTATCGAGTAGTTCTTACTAGCTAATGAATTGACCAATGAATTAACAGTGGATCTAATTGTCTGCCCTTTAGCTGCAAAGCTAATGTTAGCTTAGCTTAGCCATCAATGTGATCAGAGGCCTGAGAAGGATAAATATAAGCCAAATAAATGTACCAATCCATGTACCAATCCAATCAAATGACAGAGATGACTAGTTAGTCCATCACCTAGGCAGTTGTCTCTGGCTCCTGTGGTCTCATGGCATCATGAGCAGAGGCAGTCCAGCCATCAGGCACAGAAAATGAGAGACTGTTTCTGTGGAAAAACAGGGAGAAATCAACCTCACCTCACATTCAGCAACATGAATCAGTGACTCTCCAGGTATCCACAGCTTTGTCCACAGTTTAGGAGACAGGTGAGGAAATCAACAAAACGGTTCAAGATCTGAAGATAGAATTGGAAAAATTAAAGAAAACGCAAATGGAGGAACTTGTGGAGAGAAAGACCTTAGAGAAGAAAACAGGAACTACAGAGGTAAGTATTACCAGTAGACTACAAGAGATAGAAGAAAAAAATCTCAGGTATGGAAGATACAATGGAAGAAATTGATGTATCTGTCAAAGAAAATGTTAAATCTAAAAAATTCCTGACACAGACTGTCCAAGAACTTCAAGACAGCATGAAAAGACAAAACCTAAGAATAATAGGAATAGAGGAAAAAGAAGATTTCTTCCTCCAAGGCCCAGAAAATATTTTCAACAAAATCATTGAAGAAAATTTCCCCAAATTAAAGGAGAGGCCAATAAGCACACAAGAAACCTACAGAACACCCAATGAATTAGACCAGAAAAGAAAATCCTCCCTCCACATAATAATCAAAACAGTGAGTATACAGAACAAAGGAAAAATACTAAAAGCTGCAAGGGAAATAGGGCAAGTAACATATAATGGCAAATACCTGACTTCTCAACAGAGACTATGAAAGCCAGACGGGCCTGGACAGATATCATGCAGGCCCTAAGAGAACACAGATGTCAGCCCAGGCTACTATACCCTGCAAAACTCTCAGTCCTCATAGACGGAGAAAACAAGATATTCAATGACAAAAACACATTTCAACAATACCTACACATAAATCCAGTGTTACAGAAGGAAAAATACAACCCAAGAAAACTAGCTACTTTCAAGCTGGCTGGCCGCAGAAACTGCCTGTGCCTGGAGCACAGCTGAGTGATGGCGGCTCAGTCTCTGCCAGCTGTCTGGTGCGCAGAAACTGCCTGTGTCTGCCTTTGCGGCCTTTGGGAGCCTGGGTGCCTCCCTAAGCTCGGTAATTTTCCGGGGACCTCTTCAGGCTGGGGGTGTCGGCTGAGTGCTCTGAGATCAGACCAGCCGTTTCCCTCCCTGTGTGTTTGCACTGGACAGTGAAACTCATTCGCCGGTGCCCTGGTGCCCACAGTTCTATCTCAGGTGGTGAATCAGGCGCGCAGGGCTCTGTGCTGGAGCCTGGGTCCCCGGCTCTGGCTCCGGGCTGGCTCCTGGGGTGCCCGGGGAACCTGAGTCTTTTCCAGGGGATGTCTGGGTGACCTAAGGCCGGTCCCAATTGTTTCCTGTACCCTGGGGTTATCTCTCGACTGAAAATTCCAGTCTCTGATAGTGTGGTGCGCACGGTTCAGTCTAGGACCGTGACCAGAGACACTGGCTTGTGGCTCTGGGCTGGGGCTGGGGCTGGCGGCCGGCAGCCAAGCGTCTGGCGGAACCGGGATCTCTTCCACGGTTTAGCCGGGTGAGTTAAAAGCTGATTGAATCCCCCACCGTGGGGTATCCTCTCACCTGGGAAACACAATGAGTGTGTTTTATGGCCTCGAGTTCTGATTACTGTCACTGTGCTGATCCTGCAGCTGCTGCTCAGAATGAGAGTCCTCCCGGCGCCACCATCTTGCCAAAAACAAAATGTTTTCAATAAAAAAAAACTGAAAAAGGATCTCACTGATTTCATTTTGTTTTTGTTTTGTTTTGTTTTTTGGTTTTTAGACAGGGTTTCTTTGTTTAAAAGCCCTGGCTGTGCTTGAACTCTCTTTGTAGACCAGCTAGCCTCAAACTCACAAAGATCTGCCTGCTTCTGCCTCCCAAGTTCTGAGATTAAAAATTAGGACATTTTTATGACCCCTAAATAAAACATACATGTGAGCTGCCTTTCAAATATAAAGATGCCAGAAATACACAATTTTACTTGAAGGATTATAAAAGATAATACTGTTTTGGAAATGTTTTTTCAAAATTTATTGCCAGTGTGTGTGTGTTTGTGTGTGTGTGTGTGTTGGTCTGTCTATATGTCTGTAGGCTAAAAGAAAACTATGTGGAGTTTATTCTCCCCTTCCATATTTTTGTAAATTCTGGGGCCAATCCTCAGGTCACCAGGCTTATACAGAGAGTACCTTTACCTGCTGAGCCATCTTACTAGTTCAGAAAATAACTCCTTGATAACCAGGCAAGAGAAAAAAAAAACACTCAAAAATGAAGATGAGGCCAGGGAGATGGCTTTGTCAGTTAAGTGTTTGCCTTGCAAGCATGAAAACCTCAATTAAAAAAAAAAAAGAAAAAAAAATGCTGGGTATCTTCATATCTGCTTGTAATTTCAGCACTGAGGAGGTAGAGACAAGCAGATCCCTGGAGCTTGCTGGCCTGCCAGTCTAGCCATTGGTGAGCCCAAGGCCAATAAAAGATCCTGTCTCAAAGAGGAAGATGGGATTCCTAAGAATGACATGAGGTTATTCTCCAGCCACCATACACATGTACACAGACATGTATGTGCACCCCCCCCCACACGTTTTTAAACAAAAACCCAAATGTTCAATTTTGCCAATAAAGACTCAGGAGCCAGCTGCTGGAGTGAAAGCCTACTAGCTCAGAGATGCAGAGAAAACACACAGTTAACCTTCTTACTCAGCCAACATCCCAGAAGGAAAAAAAAAAAAAAAAAACCTTCTCCACACTGTCTTTAAAACCCTTCAAAGTGAATGTCTTTCCCTTCTACTTCTTCTTTGTCTATCTGTCCTCCAGACTTCCTCTTATCCTCAATAGTTTTTCCCTCCCTGTCAGCTGGTTGCTAGCTCCATCTTTTGACCTATGGTTGACTTTATTTGTTTACAGAAAGCTCTTGGATTAGAATCGTGTACTAGGGCTGAACCACACCACAACTAGAAACATGTATTTCCAGTACACAATCTCAGGTTCACTATGTGATCAAATATCCTGCAGCACCCACATGAACAAGTGATCGAGCAAACACATGCATGCATGCACGCACACACACACACACACAAAACAAGAATGAAGATGTGATGAAGTGAAGCATTGTCAAATTGTGATATTTAACCTCCACTGTCAACTTGATTAGATTGAGAACAACCCAGTAAACATTGCCTGGTCAGGTCTGTGAGGGTCTTTTCAGAGATGTTTAACTTAGAAAGAAAGACACTTTCTAGCTATGAGTGGTGTATATACTAAAGAAGAAAGCAAGCTTAACGGCAGAAGAGAAAAATCAAACAAAATAAAAATCAATCTGAGTACTTACTCAAATAACAGATTTACTATACAAATTTAGAAAGTAGAAAAGAACATTAAGCACAAAATAAAATTACCCTCTTTCTCTGAGTAGCTGTTTCCAACTGAAAGAATGAGATGCTTTTAAAAGTGAAAATCTGAAAACAAAGGAAATAGTAAAGAAAAATTAATAAGCTACATAACTAATAATAGATATCCTTTATTAAAAGACTTAGCTGAGTTAAAGAAATTTAAATATAACACAGTTATAAGAGGCATAGCAATAAAGTTACATAATACATTAGAAACTAAAAAACAAAAAGATAATGGAAAAATGCAGAGCCAAAAAAGGGGATACAGAGTTAATAAAATGTAACTGATAAGAAAAAAAATTATAAAAAAGGGGGTAATAAGTTGGTAATTTTAAATGATCAAGTAAAAAGCACTAACCATACAGGAAGTCCATTTTATGTTGATAATGGATAAAAATAAAATACTTATTGTCTTGAAGTCAATGTCAAATTCACATACCATCAAAATATATGAAGACCACAGGTCAGGTGGCTCAGCTGAGAAAGGTGTTTGCCTGAGTTTGATCTCCAGGACCCACATGGTAGAAGAGAAGCAACACCCAAAAGTTGTCTCCTGACTTCCTAGAATGCGCACTATGGCACATTCTTCACACCCATCTTCACTAAACAAATAAAGACAAAAATTTTAAAGTATATGAAGAAATATATTAGATAATGTCATCATTCATCAAATGCATTAGTAAGCAGCATTACTAAAACAAAATACCTGAGGTAAGATACAATGAATAAAAGATGACTTATTCAGCTCACAGTTTAGGGTACATAACTCCAGGATTGGAGAGTTGTATTTGCTTGTGCCTTTGGTGAGGGTGGCACACCATGGGAAGGACAGAAAATCAAGGGTGGAGGAAGTAAACCACTTACATCACAAGCAAAGAAGTAGAAGAGAACAAGGCCTAAGTCTCATAGTACCATTCAAAGGTATACTTAAAGTAACCTATGGAATTCTGAAAATGACCATAGCACCCCTCAATATCACCACTCTGGAGACAGACCAAACTTGAGGCTATTGCATGGATCACTGGTGCATAGCCCATAGTACTCAGAAAGCAAAACCAAAGCATATAAACATATAGATGTGTGTGTGTGTGTGTGTGCCTGTGTGTCCAGCTATAGCCTGTTCAGCTCTTTATTAACCAATCAGAGGTAATGGAAAACAACTTTTTACACAATGTTGAGACAGAAAATGCTTCAATAATGACAATACCAACACAACTAGATCTCTGGGTACAGAAATCAGCACTTGAACACATCGTGCACAAAACATCCGCTAACAGTACAATCTCATAGTACCCATCGAATACAGAGAGGGGAAAGATAATAGATGAAAGTAGATATGTAGATTGCTTAAACACGTAGAATTCACAGAGTAATATAAATAAATGAATGCACAGGGGATTGATGGGGTGTTGGAAGTTGGTCTCATGTTTAATTACTGGCCCCCAAGATGTTGTCCTGCTCAAAAGAGCACATTTTCACGTAAACCTATCCTTGTTGTGTAAACCTGTCTAAGTCATTATATCTGATTGATTGATTAAACAGCCTATACCTGGGCAGGGCAGAATGGGGTAGGCGTGGCTAAGGTTCCAGAGTTTGAAGGACAGAGAATCAAGGGAGATAGAGGAGGAAGGAAGATGCCATGATGGGTTAGTGTGGAGAAAACAAAACAAAACAAAACAAAACAAAACAAAACAAAACAAAACAAAACAAAACATGTGGGGCCAGGAGGAAAGATTCCAATAATGGCATGAAAAGGCCCAGACGAAGAACACAAGCAAATACCAAGGGATTATGGATGGAAGGTAGTCCAGATAGGAAGGATTAAGGTGGATGGCATTGAATGGGGGCTAGGAGATGGATGGTGAGAATATTGAGACACTGTAGGTGAAATATTTGCCATGCCCAAGGTAAATAAGGCAATTATGAAATTTAATTGGTGTTTGTGTCCTATTATTTGTGATAACGGGATAGATTATACCACTGTGATAATCATAGGGCAAATAAATAACATTATATAGACCAACACTTTCTTTTTATTTACTACAACAATGTGGCATGCTGGCTGCAAGTTTAGTTTGAAAAAATGGCCAGGAGGAGTCATTCAGGGAAAGAGAACATGCCTGTCTTAAAGGAATAACCTAGATAGTGATAGGGGAGACTACTTGACACTTTCATTTGGCATCCATGCAATATAGGTGCACAGAGAGAGAGAGAAAGAAAGGGAGGGAGGGAGGGAGGGAGGGAAAGAGGAATGGAAGAAGGGAGGTAAAGAGAGAGAGAGTGATGTTAAGTTGAAATGATCACAGAGGCTTTCTTGACAGATCCCATGTGCACTTTATTCCTTTACCATAGATACTCTTGAGAAGAGATGCTCAATCCATGTTTAGATTCTAATACTTTTATGATCTCTGTGGTAGAAAACCTTATCAAAAACACCTCATGGGTGGCACCCGCCTGTAATCCCAGCACTCAGGGAGGCAGAGGCAGGTGAATCTCTGGGAGTTCAAGGTCAGTCTGCTCTACAAAGAAGTGGTAGGATTACAGGTTGCAAACCTCATGTTGAGAATAAATAAATCTTAAAATAAGTAAGTAAATAAATATACTTCTCGAATACAACTGTGTGACTGAGGCTTTAATTCATCTGTTCTAATTCAACCTTGATTAATATATTAACAGTAATTTAATCAAAATGCTAATTAAAAATCTTCAATCTTGTCATAACTATTAAAATTATTCATTATGACAAAAAGAATTTAACAAATCTAAAAGCCAAACAGAGTCTCTCTTTCTCTCTTTCTCTCTCTGTCTCAAACATGCATAATTAGGAGGAATGTACTTTCTCTTCTAGACATTATAGGCTATAAAACTATACAAATTTTAAGGAATGTAATGTAGATAATGGAAAAGATAAAAGCAGATACAAATACGTATAATGCTACTGTGAACTCTAAAAGTGTTTTAAAAGATTAAGTAACTCCAACTGTAGCATATACCAAAATTAGTTTAGGATATATTTAAGAGTTAACTGTTCCCCAGTATAGTAAAGAAAATCACTAATGGATTATAATACCTTGCAATCCTTCTGCCTTAAGCTACTCAATGTTGAAACTGAAGGTATGTGCTACCATACTCTTACTTCCTAATTACGTTTCTTTGTTTGTTTGAGACAGGGTTTCATTGTATAGCCCTGGCTATCCTGGAACTTGTGTAGGTCAGGGTGACCTTGAACTCACCTGAAATTCAAGTGCTGGATTTGTTAGGGGTTGAGGAATAGCCGCATACTGACCACTCGGACACCAGACTCAGATTGATGGAAGTTTATTAAACTGGTCAGTTTTTGTTCATAGACTGTTCAGGTAACAAAGTAATAATCATTGGAAGGCAGAGCCTTCTGATATGCTAAAGGCAATAGCAGTTATTAACAGAGGAGCCAGATTTATGTTAAGTACTAAAGTAGGTCTCAACAGAGAGCCTATAGAGTTTAAGCACATTACAACAGGATTAAAGTTTTGCACCAATACAATTGACCCCTACTTCTTAAATGTAAAGAGTGGTTACCACTTTAACGAAGTAATCTGTCTTAATATCACTGCTAGTGGAACAGAATATTTAGGTTTACAGATATAGTGCAGCAAGATACCAATTCTAAAGTGTTGTAGCACTGGGAATGATGGCACACACCTTACTCGAGTCAACAACAGCCAATGCTACACGGAGAAACCCTGTCTTAAAAAATCAAAACAACAACAAAAACAAAAAACAAAACAAAAAAAGTGTTATAGTAACAACTCTTAACATAAATCTAATCAAAACTCTAGACTTAGTTTCTTAAAAAAAAGGGGGGATAGAGAAATTACTTAAACATAGTATGAGGAAATCAGTGGGCAAATCACAAGACTGTTTTGATGACTCATTAGGAAGGTAGTGCTAGAATGGAAAAAAAAAGAAAAAGAAAAGGAATAGAGGTACCTCACAAGTGTGAGATTCTAGATGAAGAGAAATCTAGTTTTGATGGGCTGGAAGGTAGCTTAGTTGGTAACATGCTTGCTATGTAGCTGTGAAGACCTGAGTTTAGATTCTCAGTTGTAAGCACAGAGCTCAGGAGGCAGAGAGAGGTGGATACCAAGAGCTCATTAGCTAGCCAAAGAAGCTGAACTGATGAGGTTCAGGTTTGTTTGTATGTTTGTTTGTTTGAGAGCCTCTAACCAAAAAAACAAAAACTAAAACAAAAATTGGAGAGTAACTGTGTAAGACAACACCAGATATCAATTTCTAGTTTTCACATACATGAGTACGTACATGTGAACATATCTAAAACTCTCTCTCTCTCTCTCTCTCTCTCTCTCTCTCTCTCACACACACACACACACACACACACAAGCAAACACATATTTTTAAATGAAGTCATGCCATGTGGAGTGATAATGTTCCCTCCAAGAGTCATAGACTTTAACAAAAAAACCAACCAACCAAAACCAAACAAACAAAAAACAGTATCAGGTATGAGAAGCTTCTTTTAGAGTTGTTAGTTAGAAGAGTCCAAGAGACCTCCCAAATAGGCTGTTGCTGTTGCCCTTAGATTTCTCCCAGAACCTGAAGTTGGGTCCCTATTGCTGAAGACATCATGTACTTTGGACACAGGACTCAGAGAGTTGGAGCTGGAATTCACCCAAAAGCTTCTTCCCTAATGACTGGATTCCATGGTACTAGAAGGAGAAAAGCAATTAATAGTCCTGCCCAGCTGTGATGCCTATGAACTACAACAAGAGCCAGCATGGCAAGATATCTCAAAAGTTGCAAGAGTAGCACTTATCTCTTGAAGATAACCAGCAGCTCTCTAATTGACTCTAAGGCAGCCTCAACAGAAGGCAATCATGCCTGGTACTGGCAATTCTTCTTGCCTGTGAGGCCAAGAACCCTAGAGGAGAACCTACTACAGTCACTTCCCTAAATTAGTATAATTCCTTACTAAATTCTAAATACTTATCCTTATACCCACTGTGATAGCTATCCTTGGTTGTCAACTTGATTACATCTGAAATTAACTAGAATCCCAAAATAGAGGGGCACACCTGTGAGGATTTTTGTTTGACCTAAAGTAGGAAGATCCACTTCTAATCTGGATCTTTGAGGCAGATATTTTGAGGTGTGTGGGGAAACCATCTCTAATTTGGGCCATGCCTTCTATTGGAAGACTGTATGTGGATATGGAAGAAGGAAGTTTGCTCTCTTTGTCTGCTTGCTTGTGACTCAATAGCATGCCCATGCCCATGCCTTCACTGGCATTAGAGCCTACTTCTTTGGGGTTCCAGTGTGTATTGAAGACAATCTGAGGCATCCAATCTTGTGGATTGAACAACCACTGGATTCTTGGACCTTCAGTTCATAGACAGCCATTGTTGTATTAGCTGGACCACAGGCTGTAAGTTATTCTAATAAATCAATTATATATATTGTAAAAGCCAGAGAACCAAGAAGTCTTCAAGAGTGTGGCTTCTAGATATGACAGGAAACCTACACCCACAGAATCAATGATATGGATGCCTAAACAGGACCACAACAATGACAATACTAGTTTTCATGCCAATGTAGATGGGAAAAAGCTCAGGAGTTCCCAAACCTAGATAAAGACGTACAGGCAATTAATGGCTGCTGAGAGTGAGAGAATTTATCTTCCCCAGGGATGAGCCTCCTCATTCTTTATCCAATACCAATTGGTCAACCCTAAAGACCTATTCAGACAAGTGTAGGAAAAAAGTTATTGTGTAATTCAAGTGCTGATTTCTATAACCCCATATCTGGTTGCAATACTTGTTCTGAGAATCTCCTGTCTGTCTCAATGTTGTATAAACACTGCTTCCTAATTGTCCCCTGGTATGCCAATAAAGCAGCTTACAGCTAATTGATAAGCAGGGGAGAGAATAGGGCTGGACTTACTGCCAGCCAGAGAAGAAGGAGCTAGAGGAGGAAATAGGAGATTCAGCCATGGGCAGATGTCCAGGAGGGACCAGGAGACAGAACTCAGAAAGGAAAGCTCAATATGCAAGTATCTCTGGGATGTATGCTGGGAGGAAGCCAAGTTAGCTTAGAGGGTTAAGAATAGAGTAGTTAAAACTGCTCAGTTCTTGTGCTCTGAATCTTATTAAACAAATATAAAAGTCTCAGTTATTCGTGTGATAGCTGGGTTAAGAGAAAAACTGAGAAACACAGTTTTGTAAAAATAACTTTAACAGACAAGTAACACTAGAAAAGACAAAACAGGCAATGTGTATTAAAGAAAATGAGATCATGAAATGGGGAGAATATGGGAGGGTTTAGAGGGAGGAGAGAGGAGTGAAATGATGTAATCATATTTTAATTAAAAATAAAATAAATTGGGGATTCAAGATGGTAGTAGCAGCCGGCACCCTTGGGGTGGGGTAGGCGCTTGAGCCTACATAGTGAGCAATACCACCATAAAAACTAAAAATCAAACAAAACAACAACAACAAAACACAGGTATTATGGGAAGATGCTTTCTAAAAAGTGGTTTCATGGAGTTGGGGAAAAAAAAGATGGCAAAATGGAGGTGAGTGGCATGCAGCAAAGAAAAGAACTAGAGACTCGGCTGTAGGGACAAGTATAAGAGCACAGGCTGCTGCTGCTCTGCTGCTTGTGCTGCTGCTGGTCCTGATTGTGTCAGTGACACTGCTGGGGTAGCCCAGATACTGGCAAGGCTGCTGGGATGGTCAGGGACTAGTGTACAGCAGTCTAGAGCTTGTGCAGATTCTGTCCCTGGACAGGATGTCCAACCATAGGATCACCGTGACCCTGAGTAACAAGATACTTGAGATGAAGAATGGTTCATTTTGTGTATTAAGGCGTCTAGAAAGACTTCCATGGTACATGCTGCTACTGAAGGCCATATTGATGTCTGAGGCGTGTGCTTGTTATGAAACATAATGCGGCGAGGAGGTATACTTAGTGGCCCAAGTCAAGGCGTATCTCTGTGAAATTACACCATGTAAAATAGTGTAAAATAGGTTTACTGGGGGAGAGAGGAGTGAGGACCTGGGGAAGGAGTAGAGGCAATGAGAGAGCCATGAGGGCAGAGAGAGTGGCAGAGAGTGGGCACATGAAGAAAATAGAGAGAGGGGGGTACTGAGGACAGAGAGTGAGAGTTGGGGTGGTAGGCAGGCCCTTTTATCTGGTTGCACACACCCGGAGTACCTGGCAGTGGGTCAGTCATGAGGTAAGCAGCTCCTAGGTCCCTAAGGGCAGGCAAGTGGAAATAATTGCCTGTTGCTAACATTTCTCCCTCTCTGTTTAATTAAGTTTTTAAAATTATTTATACAGTATTCTTCCTGCATGTGTGCCTGTAGGGCAGAAGAGGGCACCAGATCTCATCATATGATTATACAATGGTTGTGAGCCTCCATGTGGGTGCTGGGAATTGAACTCAGGACCTCTAAGAAGAGCAGCCAGTGGGTGCTGGGAACCAAACTTTTATATTTTTGGTTGTGAGCCTAGCCTTTAACAGCTGAGCCATTTCTCCAGCCCTCTGTTTAATTAAAAAGGAGGAACTAGTAATGGGGAGGGGGGATGATGAGGAAGGAATGGGGACATTGTGTTCTTTAGAATAATTCCTGCTCTCTAGAGTCGTCAACATCTTTGGAGAACCTTAGGGTGCTGATTAACAGGAGTCCTTAGCTGGGGTCCATTTGAACCATAAGAGGTGGATCAAGTCTTTTCCCTGAAGAGTTTTTTGTTTGTTTGTTTGTTTGTTTGTTCATTTAAAAATGTATTGAGCAGCTTAAGGATACAAAGATATTAAAAGAAAACAGTCAAACAGATGAGGCATTTGCACAAGTAGTAGAAAGCAGTAAAGTTCTCTGTATCACAGGAGTGAAAGAAAAATGCTATAGGAAAATGAGATTGCTTCCAGTGTGCAAGGGGGAATGGACGGCCAATTAGAAAAGGGGACTGAGACTGAAATAGAAGAGTTCAATCTGGATTGTTGATGATACTCAGTATAGACTACATTTGTTTCTCTCCTTTTCCTCTTTCCCCATCTTTGGGCTTAATTTACCAGTAGTGCCCAGGAATGTTCAATGCACTTTTTCTATACTTGTTTGCATTTTTGCCTTAATGTCTTCTACAGAACTAGGTCCTTTTGGTGCTTTAGGAGTTTTTTCCTTTTTTTTTTGAAGGACTCTTGATCCTTTGATCTTGGTGTTGATGGTTTTCCATTTTTATTTGATTTTTGTGGTTTTTTTTTTTGCTGTATATCTCATACAGAGTTCTTCACTGGAACTTTTTTTTCAGCATCCTCCTCATCAAAATCATCATCATCTTCATCCTCCTCCTCCTCCTCATCAAGTTCTACTTTTTTTTCTGTGGAATCTTGTTACCACCTCCAGGGGCAGATCACTTTCCAGACATACTTAAGAGTTTTACAACTTCCTCATCTTCAGCTTCTGATTCTGCATCCTCCTCTACAGCTACTAGGTGTTGTGCACTAATGTGCACAAGTCCTGATCCACACTTCAACCTTGAGACCACAGGTGGCGTAATTTCAAACCCCCCCCCAAGGGAAACTGTTGGTTGTACAGACATTTTCAAAATTGCCACTGTTACTTTAATTGGACTGCCTTCATAGTTCATTGTTTCTGCCTCTATGATGTGTAATTCATATTTTGCCCCTGTCCTGTTCTTAATGATAGATGGTGTTAATTTTCATCATTATCCACTTTAAATTGATAATCCACTTTAAAGTGAGGGCTCATGTCCATGTCCATCGAGTCTTCCATGGGGTGTGAGAGAAGTTGGTCAGAAAAAAACACGTACTGCTCCCCGGAATAAACATGCAGGATGGAATCATGCCAAGCCTGAAGAACATTTTTTTTTAAGTTTACAAAAAGAGATAAAGTTTTATACATGTTTTATACCACTGTTTTTAATTTTTACTGAAACTTACATTGTAAAGAGGGCAACAGATTTGCACATTTGTGTCATAGTAGAAGCTTGGGAAACAATTTTAGATTGAAAGCATGACCACTCTTTAAAGTGAGCTCTGGGAAGACAGAGACCTTCTGTAGAGCAGAAGAGACCAAAGCTTGCTTTACCTTGATTTTCAGTATGACTTCGCACTGTGACAGAAAGGCTTCTCCCTTCTATCCAGAAGATTGGATGTATATAAATTTAGTACAATGAGAAATACTTTTAAGTCTATGCTTAGAAGACAAGCAAAGGAAATTTAAAATCTTGAGCTTGTGGTTATGATAATAATGGATCATATGTTGGAAGGCTTTAACAGAGTTAGACTAGTAGCTTATCAACTCCATTCACTAATGTTAGAACTCTGAACTTTTGAAATTTTTTTTTTAAGATAGGGTTTCTCTATGTAGCCTTGGCTGTCCCGGACTCTCTCTTTAAACCAGGCTCGTCTCAAACTCACAGAGATCCTCCTGCCTCTGCCTCCCTGAGTACTGGGATCACAGGTATGTGCCACCATGCATGGCAAACTTTTGAAGTCTTAATACAACAGTAACATAGCAGGGGGGAGAAAACTGAAACATTTTTTAAAATTCTTTTTATATACCTCAAATCACTTTCTTATCACCATTTAAACTTTCACATTCTCTAACCCTCATAATTTGCATTTTCCAGCTTTAAAACACCTTATTAGATCCTAAAATACTTTCTTAGAAACTCACTACTTAAGCTTCTGCATTCCCCTCAGATGTTACATAAACTCTAAATTTTTTTCCTACTCAATTATTCACCAAGATCACAGGTGGTTGATTACTGGGAATAGTCACTATAAAAGCAAGTTCCTTTAGATAAAGGAATGGTAAAAAGTTTCTTTGAAACCTGTTTTCTGAGTCCGGCAACAAGGCAGACTGTTTCTAAACCCAGTGGGAGCAACTCTAGGAGAGTGAGGCTTGAGGCCTGATTTTAGGAAGACATCTGAAACCTTGGTTTCTGCTGTTAAACTGATAAATATTTCACTAGTCTAGTCTTCGAACCCCTCAGAGGCCAGAGAAGGATAAATTTCACCTCAGTAAGCAGGAAGTGTAGACTATGCAGCTTCCAAGTCTATAAAAAACGACAGAGGCTTACCAACTACCTGAACAGTCACCCAAGTTTCCACTGTGGTTGGTGGTGCATCCTTTTTTGGCTGCCAGTCCCAGAAGATCTGATAGACTTTTCTGTGAAGCAGGAACCTGGAGGGACTGTTCTACTTGTCTAGGCAAAGTAAGGCAGTCAGCTTCCCAGTGCCTGTCCACAGTTTGGACAGGATGAGGTCATCAGTCAAAGAAAAGGGTAGTCTACTGCCCAGTGGCCATCTTTTCCACATTTGAAGCAAGCTTTAGGTAGAGTTTATTCTATGCCCATCATCTTCTTTGTAGGAGATTAGAGGTGCAGTCAGGAGCTGGCATCATGAAATGATTTTTCAATGAAATATTAAATGCCATAGATCTCTGAAGTGTTTGATGACCACATGTCTCTCTAAAGTGTATCTAAATAGATAAATTTTGCTTGTTTCTAGTTACTTACTTTCTGTTTATCTTTGAAAACAAGCACAGGAGACTAAATCTTAATCTTATAATTAATTACATTCGTTCTTAGCATGACTACGAATATATTTCTGAACACATTAAAGAATTTTATCATTTATAAGGTGACTGACTATTAACTTGCATTTCTTAATTATCATTAACAGATTACAATAATTTAGTGGCTTTCATAAGACTACAACTTTGTGTTTAGCTTTTAAAATTATAATTTTGTAGATAGAACTAGAAAAGATCATCCTGACTGAGGTAACCCAGACCCAGAATGACACACATGGTATGTACTCACTTACAAGTGGATATTAGCCATATAGTACAGGATAATCATACTACAATTACCAGACCTAAAGAAGCTTAAGTAATAAGGAGGACCCAGGGGAGGATTGAATTTCACTCAGAAGTGGAAATAGAATAGACAGCAGAAGAGGTTGAAGAGAGGGAACATGATTGGAGAATGAGCATGTGTGAAAGGAAGTTTTATTCTCCTGTTTCAGTTGTCTTGAAAGGTTACAGCTTCTGTCAGCTAACCAAGGCCTAGTCCTGGATGCTTCTAGCCTCTGTACAATCTAACCTAGGCCTAAAATGTTTTCAGGACTACACCTCAGTTAGTTTATGGAGGCTGTATACCTCTGAGACGAATGAAACAGGCAAATAAAAGTTCCTTTTACATATTGAATTCAATGTAGTTGGTAAGAAAACCCAGTGAGACTGAAGAAGGAAAAGCCCACAAATATTACAGAAGCAGAGGACATCTGAAAGAATCATCTCAGAGGAAAGGAGACATCTAACAGAAAGCCACAGAAGAGAAATTCACCTGGGATCATCTCCAGAGGAAGATTCAGTTGTTCCAGTTCACAGTAAACCACCCAAAGGAGAATTTTAATTATCTAGACAGACTTTTCTCACATTAAAAATTGGAAACGCCATTTCAGATCCCTTGAAAACAAGGATAAGAATTGAGAGGATAGAAACACATTGAAGTACTCATCGCATTCATGACCACCAAAGTAAACCCCTCTCTACTGTCAATTGTAACCTTTTTTTTTCTTAAAAAATGGTTGAAAAAAATAGCTGTACAAAAAGAAAAATTACGTATGACAATACAAAGGATTGAGAGACAAGAGACAAAAGAACTAAGAGAACAGAAAATGCTTAGTTGTAAACTTATGGTACCTAATGAAATTGAGTATCAAAGTAGACAGCCCACTAATGGGTAAGAAGCCTGGTTCGCTGGAGTGGAGCCCAGCTTCGCTCCATGGAGCTGGACATGGGATGAGAGTGCCTAAATGTCAAATTTATGTGCAGATTCATAAAGATCTAACTGTACCTTTATAAACAGAAAGAAAGAATAAGATTAGCTGAAAGATACTGGATTGTAAGCTGGGCTTGGTGGCATGTGCCTTTAATTCCAGCACTCAGGGAGACAGAGACAGGTTGAATGCTATGAGTTCTAGGCCAGCCTGATGCACAAAGCAAGTACAGGACAGCCAAACACTGTCTCGAAAAAACAAAAACAAAAACCCTACTTGGAATAAAAAGCATAACTCAAGGAAGAGACCAAGAAGGGCATGAAAACAGCTTAACAAACCAACTGAAGAGGGGCAGATAGTTCATCAGACTGGCAGACTGGAAAACCTTGATGCTGAAATGAACTGTTGTGGAAGGATGGATGATCAAGACTGCAATTATGGAGGATCATCACATCAATGGCTGAGTGGATCTTCATAAGGACATTTGAACTGTTAAGTTTGTGGGATTGGTAATTGTTTTTTTTTTTTTTTAGGCTGTTGTTCTTTATTAAAATTCAATTCAACTCTGAAGCCTTAAATGGCTCTGATGGTAATTACCCAGAATCAAGTCCTAAAATAGTTCAATTTTTAGAAACTAAGATGACAATTGTTTTTTTTTTTTTTTTTTTTTTTTTCAATGCAGTTTATTCAGGAACCTTGAACAATCATCTGACCCTGGGGAAAGCCAGCCCACAGCTTAAATAGCCTCTGGGTAGCCAACCCCAGCGTGCCACGTGGGCAATGCAGATAGGTCCACATACACGGAAGCAAGCCAGATCCTCAGCCTTAGCCAAATGTGGAGTTGTTTGTGACAGAGAGCACTGACCATCGAGAAGGTGGAAGGCAGAAACCAGCTCCCTCTTTAAGGCGCGGCATTACGCAGCTCTCTACAGTTCCCCCTTTTTGTTTTAGACGCATCAGGCAAGAGTAGAGGTCTGATCTCTGATATTAGAAATAAATTGGGACTTTGTACTGATGTTCATTTAGGTGTCATCCACCCAAAGAGCATCAGACCAGTCCAATACCTTTTTCTCAGAGGCAGGACCTGGGGCATCAACCCGCATGCAATCAGACTTGCTCTTCTCTGGGTCCAAAGCGGCTGACCCTGAGTGCAGTGCTTAGCCTCGCATCCTGAGCATAACATTTTAGCTTTTTATGGTAGCCAACCATGCTTGGGGAGACTGTCCTGCTTCAATGGCTGTAAAGGCCTGAATGATCATGGCTGCATTATGCTGTTGTGAGACTCTAATCTTGCATATACACCACAGGCAAACCAAGGAGACCAACACCAGAAGGCCTGTTAATGCTCCCATGCCCGCCCATTCCTTCAGATGATTCATGGCTGCAGCAATCCATGATGATAATCCTGTGGCTAGTCCTGCGTCCACTCTGGTAAAATTTACTGTGATAATGGCCACTCTCAGCTGCTCCATCGTAGTATCGAATTCTCCAGTCCAATTACCTAAAATATAGCTAGACAATTGTTTAGACAGATTTGCAGCATGGGAAAAATTCTCATGTTGTATGCTAGTGACACAAAATCCAGCATACTTTCATTGATAGCCAGGTTGAACGATTTGCCATAGGGTATCAATTTGCTCCTGCACGAGGTCAATCCTCTGAGTGGACTGCCTACAGATTGGGAAAGAATCTTCACCAACCCTTTATCTGACAGAGGGCTCATATCCAGTATATATAAAGAACTAAAGAAGCTGAAAAGCAGCAAACGAAGTAATCCACTTAAAAAATGGGGAACAGAGCTAAACAGAGAATTCTCGACAGAGAAATATCGAATGGCAGAGAAGCACTTAAAGAAATGCTCAACCTCATTAGCCATTAGAGAAAGGCAAATCAAAACAACCCTCAGATTTCACCTTACACCCATCAGAATGGCCAAGATCAAAAACTCAAGTGACAACACATGCTGGAGTGGTTGTGGAGAAAGGGGAACCCTTCTCCACTGCTGGTGGGAATGTAAACTTGTACAACCACTCTGGAAATCAATCTGGTGCTTTCTCAGACAACTAGGAATAGTGCTTCCTCAAGATCCAGCCATACCACTCCTGGGCATATATCCAAAAGAGGCTCAAGTACACAAAAAGGACATTTGCTCAACCATCTTTGTAGCAGCTTTATTTGTAATAGCCAGAAGCTGGAAACAACCCAGATGCCCCTCAACTGAAGAATGGATGCAGAAACTGTGGTACATCTATACAATGGAATATTACTCAGCAATGAAAAATAAGGAAATCATGAAATTTGCAGGTAAATGGTGGGACCTGGAAAGGATCATCCTGAGTGAGTTGTCCCAGAAGCAAAAAGACACACACGGTATATACTCACTCATATAGACATACAACATAGGACAAACCCACTAAAATCTGTGCATCTAAAGAAACTAAGCAAGAGAGAGGATCCTACCTAAAATGGTCAATCCCCATCCGGAAAGGCAAAGAGGATGGACATCAGAAAAAGAAGAAAACAGGAAACAACCTAGGAACCTACCACAGAGGGCCTCTGAAAGCCTCTGCCCTACAGACTATCAAAGCAGATGCTGAGCCTGATGGGCAACTGTTGGGTAGAGTGAATGGAATTTTATGTAAGAACTGGGAAATAGTAAGAGGCTGGAGAGGACAGGGCCTCCACAAAGAGAGCAACAGAACAAGAAAATTTGAACACAGGGAACTTCCCAGAGACTCATACTCCAACCAAAAACTATTCATGGAGATAACCTAGAACCTCTGCACAGATGTAGCCCATGGCAGCTCAGTCTCCAAGTGGGTTACATAGTAATGTGAAGAGGGACTGCCTCTGACATAATCTGACTGGCCTGCTCTTTGATCACCTCCCCTTGAGGGGGGAGCAGCCTTACCAGGCCATAGTAGAGGACGATGCAGCTACTTTTGATATGAACTGATGGACTAAGATCAGAAAGGAGAAGAGAGCCTCCCCTATCAGTGGACTTGGGGAGTGGCATCCATGCAGAAAGGAGAGGGAGGGTGGGACTGGGAGGGGAGGAGGGAGGGGAGGAGGGAGGGGCTTATGGGCGATGCAGAATGAATAAAGTGTAATTGATGAAAATTTAAAAAAAAAGAAAAAAAAAGAAAAGATAATTTAAGAACCTTAAATGACTTTCAAAAGTGGAGGAAAACATGGAGTTAGTCAATTTACATGGAGCACGTCTCGCCCCTGGGGGCAATGGTCTCCTGAACCTACTCAGACCTCGGACACCACCACTGCTAGTTCTAGAACTGATGCAGGATGTTCCAACGAGGGGGTTAAGGCTTCTCATAATATTTCCTATAAGTCCACACCTGTTTGTTTATAACCCCCATTTTTATTCATTGTTAGCCAGATAGAGCCAAGTAATTGTGGTAATGATACTTGCTTTTTTACTCAATGCTGGAATGCTAGTGAATTTAGGTATGCCCTGGTTACTCGCATGCCTCACTGGGTGCCTGTGCCTGTTGATGCCCCTCACGCTATGACTCTTCAGACAGAAAAGGGATCTTGGAACTACAGCCGCCATTGTTACTGCCATCTCATTGGTGGCTGTTGGAGCTACCACCGAGGCATTAGCCATGAGTCATACTATGCAGACTGCTCAGACCCTAAATAATCTTTTAGCCAATGTAGCTCATAAGGGACAATTTCAATCCTATATTGTTGTCTGGTTACCTATCAGTTTATGGGTCAAGCCTATTATGGAACAAATGGGAGTTTTACTTTTTAGTCCTGATGCTAGAGTTATAATGCAGTTGTTGAATCAAGGTTATACTCCTACTCAGGGATTAGGAATTAAGTGACAAGGTCATAAAGAACCAATTTTCCCTGAATCACACCCTAATTGAGCAGGGTTAGGATATTTTTGACAGAGGTCATTGATCAACCAGCACCCCATGGAGGCAAGATTACTTAGAGGAGTGACCTGCTCATATGGGTAGATCAATGGCCTCTAACTGCTGAAAAATTTGCAGCAGAACAGTGAGTGCAAGAACAATTAGAAAGCGGTCATATTGAACCTTCAAATTCACTTGCAATTTTTCTATATTTGTCATCAGGCAGAAATCCAGAAAATGGAGGTTATTATACGATCTCAGAAAAGTTAATGAAACCATGAAATTGATGAGAGCTTTACAACTAGGGTTGCCTTTACCTTCTGCAATACCCATAGACACTTTTAAGATTATTTTAGATCTTAAAGATTGTTTTTATAGCATTCCCCTACATCCAGAGGTCTTTAAAAGATTTGCACTTAGTGTTTCTTCTCCTAATTTCAAAGAACCTTTGAAGCATTTTCATTGGAAAGTCCTTCCTCAAGGCATGGCCAATAACCCAGCACTCTGCCAAAAATTTGTTGCTATAGCCATAAATTCAGTAAGACTTTTATATCCTCAAATGTATATTAAACCCTATATGGATGATGGCATATTATTAGCTGACCAAAATGAATCTACTCTATTGAGTACCTATGCACTATGCAAAATTCCCTTAAAGAAAGAGGTTTAATAATTGTCCCTGAGAAAGTTCAAAGGAAATATCTCTATCAATATTTAAGACATCAATTATATCCTAAAAATATTTTACCTCAGAAAATACAAATGAGAAAAGATGAGCTTAAAACTTTAAATGATTTTCAAAAATTATTCGGAGACATAAACTGGCTAAGACCCTATTTAAAATAGTTCACAGTAGAATTGAATCCTTTGTTTGATATTTTAAAAGGAGATTCTCATCCCACATCTAAATGGCAACTTACTGATGATGCCCGATTAGCCTTTCAAAAAGTAGAAACAGCTATAGAAAATCAAAGAATAGACTACATAGATTACCAACAACCATGGGGAGTTTGTATATTAGCAACTTCCCATACACCAACCACTGTTGTTTGGCAAGCAGGGCCTTTAATATGGTTGTATCTACCTGTTTCCCCTGCTAACGTAATTACTCTGTATTATGAAGCTGTAGCAAGCCTAATACAGCATTCCCACCATGAAGCTCATAAATATTTTGGAAAGGACCCCAATTATATTATTATTCCTTTTACTAAGCAACAAGCTGATGGGTTATATCAAAATACTGATATGTGGCCTATTACCTTTGCTAACTTTATAGGAAGGACTGATAATCATTTTCCAAAGATAAATTATTACGATTTGCAAGTATGCATGAATTCTTATTCCCCATAAATTTAAGTAAAGAGCCTATATTTGAACCAGTTTCTCTATTTACTGATTGATCATCTAACGGCAAAGCAGTTTTTATTATTCAAGGTGAAGAAACCATGTTGCAATTTGAACCTAAATCTGCTCAAGTCATAGAACTGCATGTGGTAGCAGCAGTATTTCTTACTTTATAAAATAAAGCTTTTAACCCACATACAGATAGTCATTATATTGCACAAGCTTTAATTAAGTTTGAGACTGTCCCTTATTTAGATACATGCAATCATCAAGTGCTTCCACTATTTCAGCAGATACAATTATCTATGTGAAATAGAACATGTAAATATTATATTGGACATACAGGAGCTCATTTTAATCTTCCTGGACTATTGGCACAAGAAAATTATAGAGCTGATACCTTAACACAAATGTTTATAGCAAATGTTAAAGCTGCTCAAAAATCACATGCCTTACATCATCAAAACAGTAATAGTCTCAGACAACAATTTGGTATTACTAGAGAAGCAGTTTGACAAATTATAAAACAATGTTCTCATTGCCCTCACCATTTTGTTGCCCCCCATTATGGCATTAATCTTAGGGGACTGACCCCTAATCAGATGTGTTAAATGGTTGCTACTCATATCTCTGAATTTGGCAAACTTAATATGTTCATGTTACCATTGACACTTATTCAGGATATATCCTGCTACACCTCGCAGTGGAGAGGCTACTAAGCATGTAATATCACATTGCCTTACATGCTTTTCCATTACTGGAATACCAAAAAACTATGAAAACAGATAATGGGACTGGCTACTTCAGTAAACCTTTTCAAAAGTTTTCTTAGTACTTTAAAATTAATCATAAAACTGGTATACCTTATAACCCACAAGGACAAGGAACTGTGGAAAGAACTCATCAAACCTTAAAAAATCAACTAATTAAAATAAAAGGGGGAGTTATATCTCCTCACTCCACATAATTATTTTTCACATGCTCTTTTTATCTTAATTTTTTTGAATTTGTATGCAAAAGGAAAATCTGCTGCTGAGTGATTTTGGCATCCTCAAACGAGTAATACATTTGTTCTCGTAAGATCCTTTAACTGGACAATGGAATGGGCCCGACTCTGTATTAATATGGGGACGAGGACATGTTTGTATTTTTTCACAGAAAGAAGGTGGTGTGCAATGGTTGCAGAATGCCTGGTCTGCCATTTTGTGGCTTAAAGCGATACAAGCAATATGGAGCCTGATAGTAATGATGATTCTAATGTACCAGTCTGAAGGAATGATGTATTGGGCCTATGTTCCTGATCCACCCATAATACATCCAACTTGTTGGCAAGGAAAAGGGATTATAGTGACAGTAAACAATGCCAGACTGTTAGACTTACCAGCTACTGCTTTTCTCAAGCATAGAAAAAAAAAATAAAAGAGAACTTTAATTACACTGGTTTGGGACATGGTCTTCCTATTCGTTTTTCCAAGAAAGCTTCCTCTCTAGGATGTATAACCATTTATTCAGGAACCCTGGCCTGGAATGCTAAAGATAACTGTGTCAGCGCCGTACATATTTGGAAATCATTGGGAGGCTGTACTACTGGACAGCTGCTGTTGGCCTTTCTCAAGAAAGTCAGACTTCTCATTTTGTTAATTATTTAGCTAAAAATGTTACTGTAGCTTTAGGGACTCAAGAAGATATAGACAGAAAATTAGAGCAAAAATTAGATGCATCGAATGATGTAGTACAATTTTTAGGAGATAAAATTCAAGAACTTATGATTAGGTCATGATTAGAATGTCATGTTAATTTAAATGGATTTGTATTACCTCAAAAGATTCTAATGAAAGTCAATATGATTGGGAGAAAGTTAGAAATCACTTGTTGGGAGTTTGGCATAATGCTAATGTATCTTTAGACTTGTTAGCTTTACATAATGAAATTGCTAACTTGCAAGAAGCCAAGCCTTTGAATTATGAAACAGTAAAATTGCAGAATATATTTTGAACAGTTTGAAGAATTTTTTACCTTCTTGGGATCACTCACTCAAGGTATTATTGGCTTAGGTGTCATAGCTGCTTTGTTATTATGATTATACAGCATTTTGCCATGCATACTTTGATGTGGTATGAATATGTTTTTATATCTTGCTACACAAATCCATGGCTTTCATTTGAAGACTTTGTCCTCCCCAGTGTAATCTCAGGCTGGTAGTCAATGACAAGAGTTTATGCAGACATCTAAGACAGGAAAGTGTCATTTGGAAAACACTCACCTTCCAAGGTTATCTTGCCAAACTAACCTAAGACAGGCACAGTCCTTTTATAAAATAAAAAAGGGCAAGATGTCAGGAGCCATGGTGTAGCTGTCTTAGAATGCTGCTGCTAATTCAGCTACACCTTTGACCAAGTTAAACTTGTTTTTTCTACCATCAGGATGTTTTTGCAAAGAAACTGTCTGTTCAGAATGAATGCTTCATGAACTTATGACATAATGTCATAAGGAAGTCAGCAGAGCAAAATAAGGAACTTAGAGCTATTTTTTACTCTTTGTCTTCATACATGGCATAATGTGCTTGTGTAAGCTGTTCTTCAGTATATAAGGAACTTGGAGAAAAATAAAGTTGGCTTCAATTCTCATGAAGTCCTGAGTGTGCTTATTTCATTCTTACCTTCTTTTAATCCTCACTCCCCTAATTGTGATCTCCGTTGACTGACTGAGTGGGCTTGGTCAGGGCCAGGAAGCTTCTTTTGCAGTGGTGTTGATGACTGAAGATTCATAAGTAAGAATAACAGATACTGAAGGCTTCCTTGACACCCCACTACCACCAAAATAGTCTAGACAGGAAGCTATTGAAGAGAGTTCTTTAAAAGTGTGATAAAGATGCTCAAGTGTAGCTCTTCACAGTTGATGGTTTCTGGAAGAGGTGGGGTGGGGAAGGACTTGGTTTTCATTAAGGGGATGGTCACTGGCAGTTTGAACCTGCTCCAAAGAGTATATGGACAACACAAATTGGACTTGGCAATTTTGGGGGCAGAGGCAGGCAAGGGTAGAGGAGCAGACCTGGGAGGAACAAGAAGCCAATGTTATTGGGTTGCATTGTATAAAATTTCCAAAAATTAATAAAAATATTTTGTTGGGGAAAAATAAAATAAAATTTAAAAAAGACACATAGATTTATCTACATACAAATTGAAATTTTACAATCACAAATAAGCATTTTAAACAAATTACACTTGAAAAATATTTGAAACATATTTGAAAAAATAGCATGTCCTTATTTTTCTATATTTCAGTTATTACAACTCAGAAGAAAAGTTCTTACACTAAGAGAAAAATGCCTAAATGACTAGATGATTCCCCAAGTAGGAACCAAGATGAGAAGATATGGAATACCTGCTACTAATCATTGCTTAGATGATGTTCCTCAGCCTTCATCAAACTCATTTGAGATGTTTGCTAAAAGTGCACTTGCTATAGCTAAAGAACCTATAGTTATTTCTTTATGTGAGTGCATGGTTCCCAGGACAGAGTACAAGTTGGAAGAATTAATTGGTACTTTCCTTTTACCATGATATTAAAGTCAGGTCATCAGGGTTGGCAGTAAGCACCTTTACCCACTTGGCCTTCTCATAGTCATAGTCTTACTCTGATTTAAAGTTTATATACAATATTAACTGCTCTGATGGTTTGGCAATCACACTCTTCAAAAATAAACTCATGACTCAAAATTTTCCTGTTTTCTTCTTCTTCTTCTTCTTCTTCTTCTTCTTCTTCTTCTTCTTCTTCTTCTTCTTCTTCTTCTTCTTCTTCTTCTTCTTCTTCTTCTTCTTCCTTTTTTGAAAAAACAAAACCAAAGCCAGTAAAAGTAGGCATGGTGATGCTGGCCTGTAACTCCAGCACTGAAGAGATGGAGATAGGGAGATCAGAAGTTGAAGGTAATCCTTAGCTACATATTAAGACCCACTTTCAGTTTTGTTTTCTCCCTTTTCAATCCATTTACTTTTGTTTCAGGAGAAATCTGGGAAAATAGATCTAGTTAATTTCACTTCTCATTCCTGGACTGTGTGCTGCCTTTGGCACATTCCTTAACCACATTAAAAACAATGTGAATACTAACTATGTTGAAGTGTTCTTGTAAAGATTAGAGTTCCTGTTTGTAAAGTTTCCAATACTATGATTGGACATGGGATACTTTCCTAATGAATGGTGGTTATTTGTGTGTGTGTGTGTGTGTGTGTGTGTTTAACTCACATATTCTAATTCTATAATTCCTTTTTACCATCTTCCCCTTCCTCCACCTTGTATAGTGCTTCCTGTATAGTTATATACCTACAAGCAAATATGTAGAAGTCACAATGCCTAAGAGATGTAGTTTTCAGAACTCTTCCCTAACTCTGGGCTAGAGGTCAAACTAAGGGCCTTCGCAACACTAGATAAATACTCTAACACTGAGTTACATCCCCAGTCCAAAGGGTTCATATCACAGCATCAATTAGCCCTCTAATCTGATTGGCTTTCATTTGTTTGTTTGTTTTTTGTTTTTTTTTGAGACAGTTTTCTGTGTAGCTCTGGCAGGCTTGGAACGTACTCTGTAGGCCAGCTTGGCTTCAAATTCAGAGATGCACCTGCCTCTTCCTCCCAAGTGCTGGGATCAAAGCTGTGTACCACCACCATGCCAAGATTAGCATATTTTTTAAAAATTTGTATTTATTTTTATTAATTACAGTTTTTTCACTTTGTATCCCAGCTGTAGTCCCTGGCATCATCCCCTCCCTCAACTCCTCCCCTGCCCCTTCCCAAGTCAACTGATAGGGGAGGTCCTCCTCCCCTTTCCACTGACCCTAGCCTATCAGGTCTCATCAGGCCTTGATGCATTGTCTTCTTCTGCCGAGTGGTAAGGCTTAATCCCTCCACCCCCAGGAGGAGGTGATCAAAGAGCCAGCCACTGAGTTCATGCCAGAAACAGTCCCTGTTCCCATTACTAGGGAACACACTTGGAGACTGAGCTGCCATTGGCTACATCTGTGTAGCAGTTCTAGGTTATCTCAATGCCTGGTCCTTGGTTGGAATATAAATCTCAGAAAAGATCCCTGTGCCCAGATTTTTTGGTTCTATTGCTCTCCTTGTGGAGCTCGTGTCCTCTGCAGGTCTTTCTTTCTTTTATTTTTTAAAAATTTTATGTTAATTATAGTTATTTACTTTGTATCCCAACTGTAGTTCCCTCTCTCATTCCCTCCCAATCCCTCCATCCCCCCTTATCTCCTCCCTGCCACTCTCTAAGTCCACTGATAGGGGAGATCCTTCTCCCCTTCCATCTGACCATAGTTTATCAGGTCTCATCAGGACTGGCTGCAATGTCCTCCTCTGTGTCCTAGCAAGACTCCTTCTCCCTTGATTGGGGAGTGGGGGGAAGTCAAAGAGCCAGCCACTGAGTTCAAGTTAGAGACAGGCCCTATTCCTCTTATAAGGGAACCCACTTGGATACTGAGCTGCCATGGGCTACATACGAGCAGGTATTCGAAGTTATATCCATGCATGGTCCTGAGACAGTTTCCCCTTCAGGTCTCTATCTCCTGTTCTTTCATAAGATTCACTGCACTCTGCCCAGATTTTGGCTATAAGTCTCAGCATTTGCTTTGATACTCTGCTGGGTAGTCTTTCAGAGGCCCTCTTTGGATAGGCTCCTGTCTTGTTCCTTGTTTTCACCTTCTTCTAGTGTCTATCCCATTTGCATTCCTGAATGAGGATTGAGCATCTTATCCAGGGTCCTCCTTCTTTTTTAGCTTCTTTGGGTGTATACATTTTAATGTGAATATCCTGTATTAGAATATCCTGTATATATGTCTAATATCTACTTATAAGTGAGTATGTACCACATGTGTCTTTCTGCTTCTGGGTGACCTCAGTCAGGATGATCTTCTCTAGTTCCCACCATTTGCATGCAAATTTCATGATTTCCTTGTTTTTAATTGCTGAGTAGTATTACCTTGTAAAAATGTACCACAATTTCTGTATCCATTCCTCCATGAGGGACATCTGGGTTTTTTCCAGCTTCTGGCTATTACAAATAAAGCTGCTATGAACATGTCTGAGCAAATGGCCTTGTTGTATACTTGAGCATCTTTTGGATATATGCCTAAGAGTGGTATAGCTGTATATCTTCAGGAAGCACTATTCCTAATTGTCTGAGAAAATGCCAGATTGATTTCCAAAGTGGTTGTAAAAGTTTACATTACCACAAGCAGTGGAGGAAGGTTCTTCTTTCTCCACATCCTCTGTAGCATGTGTTGTCACTTGAGTTTTCTATCTTAGCCATTCTGATGGGTATAAGGTGAAATCTCAGGGTTGTTTTGATTTGCATTTCCCTGATGACTAAGGATGTTGAGCATTTCTTAAAGTGTTTCTCTGCCATTCTATATTCCTCTACAGAGAATTCTCTTTTTAACTTTGTACCCCATTTTTTAATTGGATTACTTGATTTGTAGCTGTTTAACTTCTTAAGTTCTTTTTATATTCTGGACGTTAGCCCTCTATCAGATATAGGGTTGGTGAAGATCCTTTCCCAGTCTGTAGCCTGTCGTTTTATTCTGATGACAGTGTCCTTTGCTTTACAGAAGCTTTTAAGTTTCATGAGGTCCCATTTATTGATTATTGATCTTAGAGCCTGTGCTCTTGGTGTTCTGTTCATGAAGTTGTCTCCTGTGCCAATGAGTTCAAGGCTCTTCCCCACTTTTTCTTCTAACAGGTTTAATGTGTCCACTTTTATATTGAGGTCTTTGATCCACTTGGGTATTAGTTTTGTGTGGTGTGATAAGTATGGATCTATTTGCAGTTTTCTACATGTAGACATCCAGTTAGACCAGCATCATTTGTTGAAGATGCTATCTTTTTTCCATTGTATGATTTTGGCATTTTTGTCAAAAATCAGGTGTCCAGAAGTGTGTGGGTTTATTTCTGGGTCTTTTATTCAATTCCATTGATCCACTATTCTGTTTCTATGCAAGTATAATGCAGTTTTTATTACTATTGCTCTGTCTTACAGCTTGAGTTGTTGTACAAGATGGTTTTAGCAATTCTGTTTTTTTCCCCATATGTAAATGAAAATTGTTCTTTCAAGTTCTGTGTAGGATTGAGTTTTTGATGGAAATTGCATTGAGTCTGTAGATTGCTTTTGACAGGATGGACATTTTCACAATGTTACTCCTACCAATCCATAAGCATGGGCGATTTTTTTTTTAATTTTTCTCATATCTTCTTCAATTTCTTTCTTCAGAGACTTGAATTTTTTTTATCAAACAGGTCTTTTACTTTTTTGATTAGAGTCACACCAAGGTACTTTATGTTATTAGTTGCTATTGTGAAGGGTTTTGTTCCCCTAATTACTTTCTCAGCTCTTTCTCTTTTGTATACAGGAGGGCTACTGATTTTTTTTTTTTTGAGTTAATTTTGTATATCACCACTTTGTTGAAGGTGTTTATCAGCTGAAGGAATTCTCTGGTTGAATTTTTAGGGTCATTTATATATACTATCATAACATCTGCAAATAGTGATACTTTGACTTCTTCCTTTCCAAACTGAATCCTCTTGATCTCCGTTAGTTGTTTTATTGCTCTTGTTAGGGGTTCAAGTACTATGTTGAAGAGATATGGAGAGAGTGGACAGCTTTGCCTTGTCATTGATTTCAGTGGGATTGATTTAAGTTTCTCTCCATTTAGCTTGATGTTGGCTATAGCCTTTACTATGTTCAGTTATGTGCCTTATATCTGTGATCCCTCCAAGACTTTCAAAATGAATGGGTGTTGGATTTTGTCAAATGCTTTTCGGCATTTAAGAAGATCATGTGGTTTTTCTCCTTCAGTTTGTTTATATGGTAGATTACATTGATGAATTTCCATATATTGTACCATCCCTGCATGCCTTGGATGAAACTTACTTGGTCATGGTGGATGATATCTTTTATGTGTTCTGGGATTCCGTTTGCAAATATTTTATTGAGTATTTTTGAATCAATGTTCATAAGAGAGATATTTCTGAAGTTCTCTTATTTTTTTGTTGGGCATTTGTGTGGTTTAGGTATCAAGGTGACTGTGGCTTTATAGAATGAGTTTGGGTATGGTCCTTCTGTTTCTATTTTGTGGAAAAGTTTGAAGACAATTTGAGTTAGCTCTTCTTTGATGTTCCGGTAGAATTAAGGGCTGAAACCATCTGGTCCTGGGCTTTTTTTCGGAAGGGAGATTTTGATGACAGCTTCTATTTTCTTGGGAGATATGGGACTATCTAATCAATTTACCTGATCATGATTTAATTTTGGTAAGTGGAATCTATGAAGAAAATTGTCCGTTTCATGAAGATTTTTAAATTTTTTAAGATATAAGCTTTTGTAGTTACATCTAATGATTATTTGGACTTCCTCAGTGTCTGTTATGTCTCCCTTTTTGTTTCTGATTTTTCTGATTTGTATAGTTTCTCTCTGCCTTTTAGTTAGTTTGGCTAAGGGTTTGTCTATCTTGTTGATTTTCTCAAAGAACCAGCTCTTGGTTTATGTATTCTTTGAATTGTGTTCTTTGATTTTAATTCATTGACTTCAGCTCTGAGTTGGATTATTTCCAATAGTTTACTCCTCTTGGGTGTGTCTGTTTTTTTTCCCCCTAGGGTTTTTTGGTATGCATTAAGTTGCTCATATGAGATGCCTCAAACTTCTTTCTGGAGGCACTTAGCGCTATGAACTTTCCTCTATGCACTGCTTTCATTCTGTCCCATAATTTTGGGTAAGTTGTACCTTCATTTTCACTGAATTTTAGGAAGTCTCTAATTTCTTTGTTCATTCCTTCCTTGACCAAGCTCTCGTTGAGTAGCGAGTTGTTTACTTTCCATGTGTATGTAGGCTTTTTGTTATTTCTGCTGTTGTTGAGGTCTAGTTTTAGGCCACGGTGGTCTGATAGGATTCAAGGGATTATTTTGACCTTCTTGTATCTGTTGAGGCTTGCTTTGTGCCTGACTATATGGTCAATTTTTGAGAAGGTTCCATGAGGTGCTGAAAAGAAAGTATATTCTTTTGAGTTTGGGTGAAAAGTTCTGTAGACATCTATTAGGTTCATTTGAGATAGGACCTCTGTAAGTATCCTTATTTCCCTATTTAGCTTCTGTCTAGATGATCTATCCCTTGGTGAGACTGGAGTGTTGATGTCTCCCACTATTAAGGTTTTTGTATCAATGTGTGATTTAAGCTTTAATAATGTTTCATTTACAAATGCTGGTGCTCTTATATTTGTATGTTCAGGATTGTGATGTTCTCCTGGTAGATTTTTCCTATGATGCGAATGAAATGTTCCTCCTTTTTTTTTTTTTCTTTTTGATCATCTTTGGTTGAAAGTCAATTTTCTTAGATATTAGGATAGGTACCCCAGCTTGTTTTCTGGTCTGTTTGCTTGAAAAACATTTTTCCAGCTTTTTACTCTGAGGTAGTGTTTATCTTTGTTGCAGAAGAGTGTTTCTTGCATGAAGCAAAATATTTGATCCTGTTTCCACAAACATTCTGTTAATCTGTGTCTTTTTATTGGATAGTTGAGTCCATTGATGTTGTAGACAATAATGACCAATGAATGTTAGTTCCTTTTTTTGTGGAGTTAGTGGTGAAGTGTTTTTGTATGACTGTTTTCTTTTAATTTTTTTGTGACGTTAATATATCATATATATACGTTAATATATCATATATCTTGGGCGTAGTTGATTTCATTGGATTGGAGTTTTCCTTCTAGTATCTTCTGTAGCGCTGGGTTGCTGTGTAGATATTGTTTAAATTTAGTTTTGTCATGCAATATTTTGTTTTCTCCACCTATGTTGATTGTAACCTTTGCTGGGTATAGTAGTCTAGGTTGGCCTCTGTGGTCTCTTAGAGTCTGCATGACATCTTCCCAGGTTCTTCTGGCTTTCATAGTTTCTGTTGAGAAGTCTGGTGTGTTTCTGATAGGTCTACCTTTATATGTTACTTGGCCTTTTCCCCTGGCTGCTTTAAATAGTTTTTCTTTGTTTTGTAGATTTAGTATTTTGACTATTATATGATGTGAGGATTTTCTTTTCTGGTCTAGTGTTCTGTAGGCCTTTTGTACATTTATGGACATCTTCTTTAAGTTGGGAAAATTTTCCTCTAAGATTTTCTTGAAAATATTTTCTGGACCTTGTAGCCTGGAGTCTTTGTCTATTCTTATTATTCTTAGATTCCGTTTTTTCATGGTGTCCTTGATTTCTTGGATGTTATGTTTTTGGAACTTTTCTGATTTTTCCTTTTCTTTGAGAGATGTATCAATTTCTGCAATTGTGTCTTCAACGCCTGAGATTGTCTCTTCCATCTCTTGTATTCTGTTGGCCATGCTAACCTTTGTGGTGATCTTTTCTCTAAGTTCTCCAGCTCCAGGCTTTTCTTTGTCTTTGTTTTCTTTATTGAATATAATTATGTTTTCATGTCCTGCACCATTTCCTTTATCTGTTAGAATGTGGATTCCTGTCTTTCCATCATGGCTTCTTTTTTGTTGTTGTTGTTGTTCATTTCCTCTTTATGTACCACTACTTCTTCCTTTACTTGTGCCTCTAATTTTTTGGTTGTATTTGCCTGTAGTTCTTTGAGAGCTTTGTTCTTCTCCTCTCTGTATATCTCTACTTTTGCCTCTACATGTGTTTCTATTTGTTTGGCTGTATTTGCCTGTATTATTTTTTTTTCGAGAGCTTTGTTTGTTTCCTCTTTAAGTGTCTCTAATAACTGGATAAGCATAGATTTGAGATAATTTTCTGTGTTTCTAATTATTTAGCATATCCATCGATATAGGAGGTTTCTGGTGAAGCCATGATATCCTGATTTTTGTTGGATGTGTTCTTAAGTGGACTTCTATCTACCTGCTTATTTTTGTTCTTTGTTCCTGGAGTCTGTACTTCAGACTGAGTTCCTCTGTCTTTGGTGTCTGGATTATTCCTCAGGAAGATAAGAGAAGTCCACTTTTTCAAGAATGGGTGTTGATATTTCAGCTGTAGCTAATGGAGTAAGGTTGCAGGTCCATTGTATAAGCACGGCGTGTGTATGGAAGTGTGACATGAAGGACAGGGTGCTTTAGTGTGTAGATGCCTGAAAGGGTGGAGCATAAGCACAGGAGTAGGTGCTGGCACTGTTTGTCAGAGCAATTCATGTGCACAGGTGCCTTGAATATCTTAATGACCTACAGGCCTGTCCTATTGTCCTCCTGGTATTCAGATCTCTGGGCTCCAAGAATTGTTTGCCTGGATTCCATTTGTAGGCCCACAGATCAGGGGCTTTAATGTTGAGAAAGCTATTCCAAGGATCCCTATCTTGCCATCATTGGGGGTGTGGGTGGGAAGGATCGAATATCTGGCTGCTAGCATAGAGGGACCTTGGATTTGGGGCTCTGCATGCACTCACTTGAATGAAGGTTCACTCACTTCCTCAAAGGCCTACCTAATCAGAAAGCACAGGAGTATTCTCTATTCTCTATTCTCAGGTTTGGGCTTCAAGGGGCAAATGGGAGTGTAGGAGATCGTGTCTGCTCAGTGGTGTGCACTGTTTGTCTGCTGGGCAGGGAGACCCATATTTGGGGTAGCGTCCTCTACTGTCTCATTGACCAAGCATGGAGGTTCATGCTTGGGAGAGCCACCTCTGCTGTCTCAGTTACCAAGCATAGAGGCTCCTGCTTGGCCTAGCTTCTGACCCACCACAGCTGAAGACCTGGGAGGCCCGCCTCTCCCATCTCAGTCACCTATCTCGGTCACTGACTGCAGAGTCTCATGCTTGGGGCAACCACTACCACCTCTGCCAGGCAGGGAGGCACAGGCTTGGGGCAAGGGGAAGTGCAGGGGAGTTAACTATTCACCAGTTTCAGTCCCTGGAGACATCCATCAGTGACCTGGATACAAACTGTCCCAGCTCACGGGTTGTCCCCTCTCACCCAGGAAGCCTCAATGTCAATGTTCTGGCTTCAGTTGCCCCTCCACTCAACAATTTTGGAGTTTCACATCCTGTGCCCCACAGATACAGTGCGCTCTGTTTGCCACCATCTTGAATTCTTTTCCTTGATTGGCATCTTAATAAGAAAAGAAAAACTTGAACACAGATAACATACAGAAGTAAGATCAATATGGAAACATAAGAAAGATTGCCATGTGACTAAGCAGAAATTGGAGTGATGAATTAAGCAAAGGAGTGTCCAAGATTACCAGTTGCAAGGAACAGTCAAGGAAAAACTCTCCCATACAGCTTTCACAGAAGATAATGGCATTGCCAACATCCTGATTTAGGACTTTTTGCCTTTAGAACGGAGATAAAATTAATTACTGTTGGTTTAAGGCACGCTTTTTGGTACTTTGTTACAGCATTTCCTAGGAATATAGTATAAAGCCTCATGTCTTTATATAGAATATTTTGATATAGAATCCTGATATCCTTATATCCTTATGAAGAACTGTGATGCATCCATACTATGGTACACAAAATGAGTGAATCTTTCAGACATTATGCTGAATGAAAGAATTCACTCTTCAGAGAACACATGTATGTGGCTTCATTTATGTGACATTTAGTTCAAAGCAAGTCTACAGGGAAGGAAAACAGATCATCATTTTTGCCAGAGGTTAGGCTCTGCTGACTATGGGGAAGAATGATGGAAAGATTTTTGAGGTATGGAATTGCTTGGTAGCTTGTATACAAGCATAGTTTTATCTAGATCTATGCAAGGGTCACAATTCCTACACAGCATGTCACTGAAGAGTTCATTTCAAGGGATATTAAAGATTACAAAAATAAGCACACACACTTATACCCAAATCATTTTTTTCAGCAATACATGTAAAGAAATTTCTCATCTTGGTTTCTGCCAGAAATGTTATTGGATTTAGATTCTGCCACGTTGGCCTTATGTTCTGCGGACTTATTTTTGTTTTTTATCCATGAAAAGAAACATTATGTCTAAAACTGTTTTTTTTTTTTTTTTTTTTTTGTTTGTTTGTTTGATTCACCATCCTACCACATGATGGTAGAGATCAGGGTGAGGGCTATTCTGGATAAAAAAGGCTTTTGAATTTCATTGGTCTTTGGACCCACAGGTATGTTCAACCTGAACAGTCCTGATCTGTCTCTGTCTCTCTGTATTTGTCTGTCTAAAATCCCCTGAAGTACAATGCCTGGACCTGAGTCAGAGCCTCAGCTAACTAGAATGGTAAAAGAATTTTGGATTATAGGGCCTACTTGTAGGGATCATTCTTTCATCCTTTTGGCAAGTTTTCCCCTATCCAGCAGCTAGCAAGACCAGTAGGCTGTCTCTAATCATCTGTGATTCTAAACTAGGCCTGGGTGATTAGGGGAGATGCATTCAATACAATGAGAACTCTAAAAAGGATCAATACACTAAGACCCTTAAATTGGTTTTCTCTGGTTGGGTCTGACAAGAAGTTGAACAAGTTTTTACACACCTGGTGATTTTTTTAAAAAAATTATTTCTATTAGTTACAGTTTATTCACTTTGTATCCTCACTGTACCTCCCTCTCTCCTCCCTTCTCAATCCCACCCTTCCTCCTTCTTCCTTACCTGTGGCTCTCCCCAAGTCCACTGATAGGGGAGGTCCTCCTTCCCTTCCCTTTGATCCTAGTCTATCAGATTTCACCAGGAGTGGCTGCATTTTGTCTTCCTTTGTGGCCTGGTAAGGCTCTTCCCCCTTCAGGGGAAGGTGATCAAAGAGCAGGCCAATAAGGTCCTGTCAGAGACAGTCCCTGTCCCCATTACTATTGAACCCACTTGGACACTGAACTGCCGTGGGCTACCTCTGTGCAGGGGTTCCAGGCCATCTCCATGAGTGGTCCTTGGCTGCAATAACAGTCTCAGAAAAAAAAACTGTGCCCAGACTTTTTGGATCTGTTGCTCTCCTTGTGGAGCTCCTGTCCTCTCCAGGTCTTACTATCTCCCACTTCTTTCATAAGATTCCCTGCACTCTGCCCAAAGTTTGGTTGAGTCCCAGCATCTGCTTTGATACCCTGCAGGGTAGAGCCTTACAGAGGCCCTCTGGTAAGCTGCTGTCCTGTTCCTTGTTTTCTCCCTCCTCCAATGTCCATCCTCTTTGCCCTTCTGAATGGGGACTGAGCATCTTAGCCAGAGTCCTTGTTTAGCTTCCTTAGGTGTACAGATTTTAGCATGTTTATCCTATATTACATGTCTAATATCCACTTATGAGTGAGTATATACCCTGTGTGTCTTTTCTGCTTCTGGGATACCTCACTCAGGATGATCTTTTCCAGTTCCCACATTTTACCTGCAAATGTCATTATTTTCTTGTTTATCGATGAGTAATATTCCATAGTGTATATGTACTCCAATTTCTGTATCCATTCCTCCATTGAGTGGCATCTGGGCTGTTTCCAGCTTCTGGCTATTACAAATAAAGCTGGTACAAACATGGGTGAACAGATGTCCTTGTATACTTGAGCATCTTTTGGAAATATGCTTAGGAGTGGTATAGCTGTATCTTGAAGAAGCACTATTCCTAATTGTCTGAGAAAGCACCAGATTGATTTCCAAAGTGGTTGTAAAAGTTTACATTCCCATCAGCAGTGGAGGAGGGTTCCCCATTCTCCACATCCTTTCTAGCATGTGTTGTCACTTGAGTTATTCATCTTAGCCATTCAGATGGGTGTAAGGTAAAATCATAGGGTCATATTGATTTGCATCTCCCTGATGACTAAGGACATTGAACATTTTTTAAGTGTTTCTCTGCCATTCCATATTCCTCTATTGAGAATTCTGTTTAGTTCTGTACACATTTTTTAATTGGATTACTTGATTTGTTGCTATTTAACTTCATGAGTTCTTTTATATTCTGGATATTAGCTCTCTGTCAGATATAGGGTTGGGGAAGATCCTTTCCCAATCTGTAGGCATTTCTTTTGTTTTGAAGACAGTGTCCTTTGCTTTACAGAAGCTTTGCAGTTTCATGAGGTCCCATTTATTTATTTTATTTATTATTATTATTATTATAATAAATTATTATTAATTACACTTTATTCATTTTGTATCCCCCATAAGCCCCTCCCTTCTCCCCTCCCAACCCCACCCTTCCTCCTTTTTCTGCATGCATGCTCCTCCCTAAGTCCACTGATAGGGGAGGTCCTCCTCTCCTTCCTTCTGATCTTAGTCTATCAGATCACATCAGGAATGGCTGCATTGTCTTCTTCTGTGGCCTGGTAAGGCTGCTCCCCCCTTAGGAGGAGGTGATCAAAGAGCAGGCCAATCAGTTTATGTCAGAGGCAGTCCCTCTTCCCATCACTATGTAACCCACTTGGACACTAAACTGCCATGGGCTACATCTGTGCAGGGGTTCTAGGTTATCTCCATGAATAGTCCTTGGTTGGAGTATGAGTCTCTGGGAAGTGCCCTGTGTTCAAATTTTCTTGTTCTGTTGCTCTCCTTGTGGAGTTCCTGTCCTCTCCAGCTCTTACTATTTCCCACTTCTTACATAAAATTCCATTCACTCTGCCCGTCATTTGGCCATCAGACTCAGCATCTGCTTTGATAGTCTCCAGGGCAGAGGCTTTCAGAGGACCTCTGTGGCAGGTTCCTAGGTTGTTGCCTGTTTTCTTCTTCTGGCTTTCAGAGGCCCTCTGTAGCAGGTTCCTAGGTGGCTTCCTGTTTTCTTCTTCTTCTGATGTCCATCCTCTTTCCCTTTCAGGATGGGGATTGACCGTTTTAGTTAGGGTCCTCTCTTTTGCTTAGTTTGTTTAGATGTACCGATTTTAGTGGGTTTATCCTATGTTGTATGTTTATATGAGTGAGTATATACCATGTGTGTCTTTTTGCTTCTGGGACAACTCACTCAGGATGATCCTTTCCAGGTCCCACCATTTACCTGCAGATTTCATGATTTCCTTATTTTTTCATTGCTGAGTAATACTCCATTGTATAGATGTACCACAATTTCTGCATCCATTCTTCAGTTGAGGAGCATCTGGGCTGTTTCCAGCTTCTGGCTATTACAAATAAAGCTGCTACAAACATAGTTGAGCAAATGTCCTTTTTGTGTACTTGACCCTCTTTTGGATATATGCGTAGGAGCGGTATGGCTGGATCTTGAGGAAGCGCTATTCCTAGTTGTCTGAGAAAGTGCCAGATTGATTTCCAGAGTGGTTGTACAAGTATACATTCCCACCAGCAGTGGAGAAGGGTTCCCCTTTCTCCACAACCTCTCTAGCATGTGTTGTCACTTGAGTTTTTGATCTTGGCCATTCTGATGGGTGTAAGGTGAAATCTCAGGGTTGTTTTGATTTACATTTCCCTAATGGCTAATGAGGTTGTGAATTTCTTAAATTGTTCACTGCCATTCGATATTCCTCTACAGAGAGTTTTCTGTTTAGCTCTGTTCCCCATTTTTTAAGTGGATTACTTGGTTTGTTGCTTTTCAGCTTCTTTAGTTCTTTATATATACTGGATATTAGTCCTCTGTCACATAAAGGGTTAGTGAAGATTCTTTCCCAATCTGTAGGCAGTCGTTTTGTTTTGATGACAGTGTCCTTTGCCTTAGAGAAGCTTTTCAGTTTCAGGAGGTCCCATTTATTGATGCTCTTAGAGGCTGTGCTGTTGGTGTTGTGTTCAGGAACTTCTCTCCTTTACCAATGAGTTCTAGGGTATTCCCCACTTTTTTTTTCTAGCCGATTTTAATGTGTCTGGTTTTATGTTGAGGTCTTTGATCCACTTGGACTTCAGTTTTGTGCAGGGTGATAAATATGGATCTATGTCCATTTTTCTACATGTAGACATCCAGTTAGACCAGCACCATTTGTTGAAGATGCTATCTTTTTTCCATTGTATGGTTTTGGCATCTTTGTCAAAAATCAGGTGTCCATAAGTGAGTGGGTTTATTTCTGGGTGTTCTGCTCGGTTCTATTGATCCTCCATTCTGTTTCTATGCCAGTACCATGCAGTTTTTACAACTGTTACTCTATAGTACAGCCTGAGATCAGGGATGGAGATACCTCCAGAAGATCTTTTATGGTAGAGGATTGTTTTAGCAATTCTGGGTTTCTTGTTATTCCATGCGAAGTTGAGAATTTTTCTTTCCAGGTCTGTAAAGAATTGTTTTGGCAATTTGATGGGAATTTCATTGAATCTGTAGATTGCTTTTGGTAAGATGGCCATTTTTACTATGTTAATCCTGCCAAGCCATGAGCATGGGGGATCTTTCCATCTTCTTATATATCTTCTAATTCTTTCTTCAGAGACTTGAAATATTTTTCATACAAGTCTTTGACTTGTTTGGTTAGGGTTACACCAAGGTACTTTATGTCATTTGTGGCTATTGTGAAGGGTGTTGTTTCCCTAATTTCTTTCTCAGCCCTTTTGTCTTTTGTATACAGGAGGGCTACTGATTTTTTTGAGTTAATTTTGTATCCGGCCACTTTGCTGAAGGTATTATCAGCTGTAGGAGTTCCCTGGTAGAGTTTTTGGGGTCACTCACGCATACTATCATATTGTCTGCAAATAGTGATAATTTGACTTCTTCCTTTCCAATCTGTATCCCCTTGATCTCCTTCAGCTGTCTTATTGCTCTAGCAAGGACTTCCAGCACTATGTTGAAGAGATATGGAGAGCGTGGGCAGCCTTGTCTGGTCCCTGATTTCAGTGGGATTGCTTTAAGTTTCTCTCCGTTTAGTTTGATGTTGGCTATAGGCTTGCTGTATATCGCCTTTACTATGTTTAGATATGTGCCTTGTATCCCTGATCTCTCCAAGACTTTAAACATGAATGCATGTTGGATTTTGTCAAATGCTTTTTCAGCATCTAGGGAGATTATCATGTGGTTTTTTTCTTTCAGTTTGTTAATATGGTGGATCACATTGATGGATTTCCGTATATTGAACCACCCCTGCATACCTGGGATGAAGCCTACTTGGTCATGGTGGATAATATCTTTTTTTTTTTTTTTTTTTTTTTTGTATTTTTTTTTTATTTTTTTTTATCAGTTACATTTTATTAACTCTGTATCCCAGCCGTGTCCCAATCCCTCATTCCCTCCCAGTCCCTCCCTCCCTCCCTCCCTCATCTCCACCGTGCCCCTTTCCAAGTCCACTGATGGGGGGACCTCCTCCCCATTCATCTGATCCTGTTTTATCAGGTATCTTCAGGACTGGCTGCAAAGCCCTCCTCTGTGGCCTAACAGGACTGCTCCTCCCTTCGGGGGTGGGGAGACCAAAGAGCCAGTCATCGAGTTCCTGTTAGAAATAGTCCCTGTTCCCCTCACTTTGGGAAACCAATTGGTTACTGAGCTACCACAGGCTACATCTGAGTGGAGGTTCTAGGTTATATCCATACATGGTCCTTGGTTGAATGTCAGTCTCAGAAAAGACCCTGTGCCCAGATATATTTGGTCCTTGTGGAGCTCCTATCCTTTCCCCATCACACTAACTCCCCTTCTTTCTTATGATTCCCTGTACTCTGCCAAAGGTTTGGTCATGAGTCTTTGCTTTGAAAACACTGCTAGTTAGAGTCTTTCAGATGCGCTCAGTAGACTCCTGTCATACATTCAATGCATATCCCATCTGTCTTTCTAAACGAGGATTGATCATCTTACCCCATGTCCGCTCAATTGATTATCTTTTTTAGGTGTATAGATTTCATTATGTTTATCATATCTTATAGGTCTATATAAGTGAGTATATCCCATGTTTGTCTTTCTCCTTCTGGGATATTTCACTCAGAATGATCTTTTCTAGATCCCACCATTTGCCTGCAAATTTCATGATTTCCTCCTTTTTGATTGCTGAGTAGTATTCCATTGTATAAAAATACCACAATTTCTGTACCCATTCCACCGTTGATGGACATCTGGGTTGTTTCCAGGTTCTGGCTATTACAAATAGAGCTGCTATAAACATGGTTGAGCAAGTGTCCTTTTTGTGTACTTGAACAAACTTTGGGTATATACCTAGCAGTGGTATAGCTGGGTCTGGAGGAAGCACTATTCCTATTTGTCTTAGAAAGCGCCAGATAGCTTTCCAGAGTGGTTGTACCAGTTTACATTCCCACCAGCAGTGGAGCAGGGTTCCCCTTTCTCCACAACCTCTCCAGCATGTGTTATCGCTTGAGTTTTTCATCTTGGCCATTCTGATGGGTGTAAGGTGATATCTCAGGGTCGTTTTGATTTGCATTTCCCTGATGGCTAATGAGGATGAGCATTTCTTTAAGTGTTTTTCTGCCATTTGATATTCCTCTGTCGAGAATTCTCTGTTTAGCTCTGTTCCCCATTTTTTAATTGGATTACTTGGATTGCTGCTTTTCAGCTTCTTTAGTTCTTTGTATATACTGGATATTAGTCCTCTGTCAGATAAAGGGTTAGTGAAGATTCTTTCCCAATCTGTAGGCAGTCGTTTTGTTTTGATGACGGTATCCTTTGCTTTACAGAAACTTTTCAGTTTCATGAGGTCCCATTTATTGATTGTTGCTCTTAGAGCCTGTGCTGTTGGTGTTCTGTTCAGGAAGTTGTCTCCTGTGCCAATGAGTTCTAGGCTGTTCCCCACTTTTTTTTCCAATTGATTTAGGGTATCTGGTTTTATGTTGAGGTCCTTGATCCACTTTGACTTTAGTTTTGTGCAGGGTGATAAATATGGATCTATTTTCATTTTTCTGCATGTAGACATCCAGTTGGTCCAGCACCATTTGTTGAAGATGCTGTCTTTTTTCCATTGAATGGAATTGGCTTCTTTGTCGAATATCGAGTATTCATAGGTGTGTGGATTTATTTCTGGGTCTTCTATGCGGTTCCATTGATCCTCCTTTCTGTTTCTATGCCAGTACCATGCAGTTTTTATTACTGTTGCCCTGTAGTACAGCTTGAGGTCAGGAATGGAGATACCTCCAGATGATCTGTTGTTGTACAGGATTGTTTTGGAGATTCTGGGTTTTTTGTTTCTCCATATGAAGCTGAGAATCTTTTTTTCAAGGTCTGTAAAGAATTGAGTTGGTATTTTGATGGGAATTGCATTGAATCTGTAGATTGCTTTTGGCAGTATGGCCATTTTCACAATGTTAATCCTACCAATCCATGAGCACGGGAGATCTTTCCATCTTCTGATATCTTCTTCGATTTCTTTCTTCAGAGACTTGAAGTTTTTCTCAAACAGGTCTTTCACTTGCTTGGTTAGGGTCACACCAAGGTACTTTATGTTATTAGTGGCTATTGTGAAGGGTGTTGTTTCCCTAATTTCTTTCTCAGCCTTTTTGTCTTTGGTATATAGGAGGGCTTCTGATTTTTTTGAGTTGATTTTGTATCCTGCCACTTTGCTGAAGGTGTTTATCAGCTGAAGGAGTTCTCTGGTTGAATTTTTGGGGTCGCTCATGTATACTATCATATCATCTGCAAATAGTGACACTTTGACCTCTTCCTTTCCGATTTGTATCCCCTTGATCTCCTTTAGTTTTCTTATTGCTCTGGCTAGGACTTCAAGTACTATGTTGAAGAGATATGGGGACAATGGACAGCCTTGTCTTGTCCCTGATTTCAGTGGGATTGATTTAAGTTTCTCTCCATTGAGTTTGATGTTAGCTATAGGCTTGCTATATATTGCCTTTACTATGTTTAGGTATGTGCCTTGTATCCCTGATCTCTCCAAGACTTTAAACATGAATGGGTGTTGGACTTTGTCAAATGCTTTTTCGGCATCTAAGGAGATGATCATGTGGTTTTTCTCCTTCAGTTTGTTTATGTAGTGGATTACATTGATGGATTTCCGTATGTTGAACCACCCTTGCATGCCTGGGATGAAGCCTACTTGGTCATGGTGGATGATATCTTTGATGTGTTCTTGGATTCGGTTTGCAAGTATTTTATTGAGTATTTTTGCGTCAATGTTCATAAGAGAGATAGGCCTAAAGTTCTCTTTTTTTGTTGGGTCTTTGTGTGGTTTAGGTATTAAGGTGACTGTGGCTTCATAGAATGAGTTTGGTAGTGTTCCTTCTGTTTCTATTTTGTGGAATAGCTTGAGGAGAATTGGAGTTAGCACTTCTTTGAAGGTCTTGTAGAATTCTGCGCTGAAGCCATCTGGTCCAGGGCTTTTTTTGGAGGGGAGACTGTTAATGACTGCTTCGATTTCCTTGGGAGATATAGGGCTATTCAGTCTTTCTACCTGATCTTGACTTAGTTTTGGTAGATGGAATCTTTCAAGAAAATTATCCATTTCATTTAGATTCTCAAATTTTGTGGCATATAGGCTTTTGTAGTATGACCTAATAATTGTTTGGATTTCCTCAATGTCTGTGGTTATGTCCCCATTTTCATTTCTGATTTTGCTGATCTGGATAGTTTCTCTCTGCTTTTTAGTTAGTTTGGCTAAGGGTTTGTCTATCTTGTTGATTTTCTCAAAGAACCAGCTTTTTGTTTCATTGATTCTTTGGATAGTTTTATTTGTTTCTAGTTGATTGATTTCAGCCCTTAGTTTGATTATTTCCAGCCGTCTGCTCCTTTTGGGTGTATCTGCTTCTTTTTGTTCTAGGGTTTTCAGTTGGGCCATTAAGTTGTTTGTATGTGATGTTACGAATTTCTTCTTGCAGGCACTTAGTGCTATAAATTTTCCTCTGAGCACTGCTTTCAGTGTGTCCCATAAATTTGGGTATGTTGTGCCTTCCTTTTCATTGAATTCTAGGAAGTCTTTAATTTCTTTCTTTATTTCTTCCTTAACCCAGCTGTCATTGAGTAGTAAGTTGTTTAGTTTCCATGTGCGTGTCGGCTTTTTGTTGTTTCTGTTGTTGTTGAGGTCGAGCTTTAGTCCATGGTGGTCAGATAGTATACAAGGGATTATTTCAATCCTTTTGTATCTGTTGAGGCTTGCTTTGTGGCCCACTATATGGTCTATTTTGGAAAAGGTTCCATGCGGTGCTGAAAAGAAGGTGTACTCTTTTGAGTTTGGGTGAAATGATCTGTAGACGTCTATTAGGTCCATTTGATTTAGGGATTCTGTGAGTGCTTTTATTTCCCTATTTGGTGTCTGTCTAGTTGATCTGTCCCTTGGTGAGAGTGGAGTGTTGAAGTCTCCCACTATTAAGGTATTAGGATCAATGTATGATTTAAGCTTTAATAATGTTTCCTTTACGAATGTCGGTGCTCTTGTATTTGGGGCATAGATATTCAAGATTGTGATGTCCTCTTGGTGGGTATTTCCTTTGATGAGAATATAGTGGCCCTCCTTATCTTTTTTGATTAACTTGGGTTGAAAGTCTATTTTATTAGATATTAGGATGGCTACTCCAGCTTGTTTTCTGGAACCGTTTGCTTGAAAAACAGTTTTCCAGCCCTTTACTCTGAGGTAGTGTTTGTCTTTGTTGCATAGGTGTGTTTCTTGGATGCAACAGAATGTTGGATCCTGTTTCCTTAACCATTCTGTTAGCCTGTGTCTTTTTATTGGTGAGTTGAGTCCATTGATATTGATAGATAATAGTGACCAATGCATGTTAGTTCCTTTTGTAATGGAGTCGATGATCTAACCCTGATTCATTGCTTGTTTTCTTTTCATTTTTGTTGGGACATTATCTGTATGCCCTGTTTTCTTGGGTGAATTTGTTTTCATTGGATTGGAGTTTTCCTTCTAGTATCTTCTGTAGGGATGGTTTGCTGTGTAGATATTGTATAAATTTAGTTTTGTCATGGAATATTTTGTTTTCTCCATCTATGTTGATTGAAAGCTTTGCAGGGTATAGTAGTCTGGGTTGACATTTGTGATCTCTTAGAGTCTCCATGATACTTGCCCAGGCCCTTCTGGCTTTAGTCCATGGTGGTCAGATAGTATACAAGGGATTATTTCAATCCTTTTGTATCTGTTGAGGCTTTCTGATGAGAAGTTTGGCTAAGGGTTTGTCTATCTTGTTGATTTTCTCAAAGAACCAGCTTTTTGTTTCATTGATTCTTTGGATAGTTTTATTTGTTTCTAGTTGATTGATTTCAGCCCTTAGTTTGATTATTTCCAGCCGTCTGCTCCTTTTGGGTGTATCTGCTTCTTTTTGTTCTAGGGTTTTCAGTTGGGCCATTAAGTTGACATTGTTAACTAATGTTAACCTTAGTTTCTGATGAGAAGTCCGGCGTGATTCTGATAGGTCTACCTTCATATGTTACTTGGCCTTTTTCCCTTGCTGCTTTTAATATCTTTTCTTTGTTCTGTAGATTTAGTGTTTTGACTATGATGTGACGTGATGTGTTTCTTTTCTGGTCTAGTCTATTTGGAGTTCTGTAGGCCTCTTGTATATTTATGGACATCTCTTTCTTTAAGTTGGGAAAATTTTCTTCTATGATTTTCTTGAAAATATTTTCTGGACCTTGGAGTCTGGAGTCTTCTTTTTCGTGAATTCCTATTATTCTTAGATTTTGTCTTTTCATAGCATCCTTGATTTCTTGGATATTTTGTGATTGGAACTTTTCTGATTTTACTTTTTCTTTGAGAGAAGTATCCATTTCTGCAAGTGTGTCTTCAGCTCCAGAGATTCTCTCTTCCATCTCTTGTATTCTGTTGGTGATGCTTACTTTTGTGGTTCCTGATCTTTTCTCCAAGTTCTCCAGCTCAAGGGTTTTCTCATTTTGTGTTTTCTTTATTGATTCTAATTCTGTTTTCATGCCTTGCACCATTTCTTTCATGTGTTTGAATTTGGATTCCTGTCTCTCTACGATGGCCTCTATTTCTTTTTTCATTTCCTTCTTATATGCCACTAATTTTTCCTCTACTTGTGTATCTATTTGTTTGGCTATGTTTGCCTGTGTTTCTTTAAGGATATTGTCTATTTCTTCTTTCTTTGCCTCCAATTGACTGGCCATCTCTTTGAAAGACTTGTTCATTTCCTCCTTATGAGCCTCAAATAATTGGGCAAGCATGGCTTTAAAATCATTTTCCTGTGCTTCTGCTGAATTGGTGTATCCATCGATTTTGGGGTTTGCTGGTGAAGTCATGATGTCCTGATTTATGTTGGAAGTGTTCTTTCGCCTACCTCTGGCCATTGGCTTATCTGAAACCTTCCCTGTTTGTTTTTGGATTCTGCAGATCAGACTGGTGCTGTCTCTCTCTGGTGTCTGGAGAGTTCTTCAGGAAGCTGAGCACTCTCAGCGTGTGCTGAGGACTAGCTGTACCTGTGGGAGGAAAGTACGCAGGCGCAAACGGGGCAAATGCAAGCGTGTGTGTGTGTGCGCGCGCGTGTGTGTGTCTGTGTGTGTAAGTGTGCGTGTATGAGTTTCTCGAGGGACAGAGTGATGGCTAATGTTGAACCCTTGAGTGTGTGGGAGGGGCTCTGTACTGTATATGTCGCAGGCACTAATGATGATCGCAGCGCAATTTCTGGTATTAACTGTCTTAGCTCCTCAATCAGGCCCACAGGGCAGGAACTTCAATGTCCCTAGTGCCCCTCTGTTTCCCAAAGTGGGTATGTGGGTGGGAGGGGGGCTCGATGCCTGGCTTCTGATTTAGAAGGACCCAGGATCTGGGGAACTGCAGATTCTCAAGGGTGCACTCACTTACAGGCAGGTCTCTTGGCCGAGATCGTGGTATCCGGGGCTCTCTGCTCTCTGGTTTGGCCCTGCTTCTTTGATGTGTTCCGCCAGTTCTGTGCTGCTGTCACTGCCAGGTTCTGAGGTCTTGCTGCAGCTGGAGATTTCAGGGTGGTCACTTCAGCAGGGATGGGGTAATCAGGCTCTCTGTTCTCTGGTTTGGCCCTGGTTAGTCTTAAACTGGAGGGCTGTGGTGCCCCGCCAGTTCAGTACTGCTCCGCTGCCACGTCCTGCTGTAACTGGAGACTGGCTTGCTAGTCCCAATGCTTTCTGGGAAGTCCTGGGATCTCTTCGTTGTGCTCTCCAAGCTTGGGAGGCCCAGTGCCTGGTGTGTCCAGGTTGTATGACGTTTCTGCCTGGTTTCGGTGAGTATATAGCGTATTCTCTGTCACTGTGGGATTGGGCGGGTCGTACCGTCAGTGATGGCGATCCTGCGGAGCTAGTATGGTGTCTACCAGATTCGCGCCCTGGGAGGATGGTGCAGCCGCTGCGCGAATCTGGGACTCCGGGGTACGTACTGCTGGCTTTTGTCTGCCGCTAAAGTGGTTGGGGCTCCGTCTCAGCGGTTGTATACCCCAGGCAGTTAGGTCTGCGCTGAGAAAGATGAGTCCGCTGTGCCGCTGTGCCGAGGAGGAAGGAGGTCTGGGGGAAGGGAGTGCAGCAAGAACAAAGGATCTTTTCTCTCCCTCCCCAAGCAAGTCTCCGGGTGACCGGAGGCCAAAGTTTTCACCTCCTGCGATGTTCTCTGGTGTTCAGAAAGCCTCGCTGTGGTTTTCCTGGGTTGGGGGTCCTTCCATTCTCCAACTCAGAAGATCAGGTATCCCACTGCTCAGAAACTGTGTGTGCTAGTCGCCATCTTGGCTCCGCCCCCCTGGATAATATCTTTGATGTGTTCTTGGATTCGGTTTGCGACTATTTTGTTAAGTATTTTTGCATCTATGTTCATAAAGGAGATTGGCCTGAAATTCTCTTTCTTTCTTGAGTCTTTGTGAGGTTTAGGTACCAAGGTGACTGTGGCTTCATAGAATGAGTTTGGTAATGTTCCTTCTGTTTCTATTTTGTGGAATAGTTTGAAGAGAATTGGTGTTAGCTCTTCTTTGAAGGTCTGGTAGAATTCTGCGCTGAAGCCATCTGGTCCTGGGCGTTTTTTGGATGGGAGACTTTTGATGACTGCTTCTATTTCTTTGGGGGATATAGGACTATTTAGTTGATTTACCTGGTCTTGATCCAGCTTTGGTAAGTCAAATCGATGAAGAAAATTGTCCATTTCATTTAGATTTTCAAATTTTGTGGCATATAGACTTTTGAAGTAAGTCCTAATGATTGGATTTCCTCAATGTCTGTAGTTATGTCCCCCTTTTCATTTCTGATTTTGTTGATTTGGGTGGTGTCTCTCTGCCTTTTAGTTAGCTTGGCTAAGGGTTTGTCGATTTTGTTGATTTTCTCAAAGAACCAGCCCTTGGTTTCATTGATTCTTTGAATTGTTTTATTTGTTTCCAATTGATTTATTTCAGCCCTGAGTTTGATTATTTTCAGCCGTCTGCTCCTTCTTGGTGTGTCTGCTTCTTCTTTTTCTAGGGTTTTAAGTGAGCCATTAAATTGCTTGAATGTGCTGTCTCAAATTTCTTCTTGAAGGCACTTAGTGCTATGAACTTTCCTCTTAGCACTGCTTTCATTGTGTCCCACAAGTTTGGGTATGTTGTGTCTTCATTTTCATTGAGTTCTAGGAAGATTTTAATTTCTTTCTTTATTTCTTCCCTGACCCAGCTTTCATTTAGTAACAAGTTGTTCAGTTTCCATGTTTGTGTAGGGTTTTTGCTATTTCTGTTATTGTTGAGTGTGTTTTATGGCCTCGAGTTCTGATTGCTGGTCACTGTGCTGATCCTGTTGTGCTGATGGTCAGAATGAGAGTCCTCCCGCCATCTTGCCCTGCCTTGGCTGAGGTCTCATTTATTGATTGTTGCTCTTAGAGCCTGTGTTGTTGGTGTTTTGTTCAGGAAGTTGTCTCCTGTGCCAGCAAGTTCAAGGCTCTTCCCTACTTATTCTTCTAATGGGTTTAGTGTGTCTGGTTTTATATTGAGGTCTTTGATCCACTTGGGTATTAGTTTTGTGCAGGGTGATAAGTATGCATCTATTTGCATTTTTCTACATGTAGATATTCAGTCAGACCAGCACCATTTGTTGAACGTGCTATCTTTTTTCCATCGTATGGTTTTGAGAACTTTGTGAAAAATCAGGTGTCCATAAGTGTGTAGATTCATTTCTACGTCTTCTATCTGATTACATTGATCCACCATTCTTTTTCTATGCTAGTATCATACAGTTTTTATTACTGTTGCTCTATAGTACAGCTTGAGATCAGGGATGGAGATACCTCCAGAAGATCTTTTATTGTAGAGGATTATTTTAGCAATCTGGGTTTCTTGTTATTCCATATGAAGTTGAGAATTTTCTTTCAGGATCTGTAAAGAATTGTGTTGGTAATTTGATGGGAATTGCCTTGAATCTGTAGATTGTGATTGGTAGGATTGCCAAACATTTTTACTATGTTAATCCTGCCAAGCCATGAGAATGGGAGATCTTCCATCTTCTGATATCTTCTTCTATTTTCTTCTTCAGAGACTTGAAATTTTTTTCATACAAGTCTTTGACTTGTTTGGTTAGAGCTACACCAAGGTAGTTTATGTCCTTTGTGACTATTGTGAAGGGTGTTGTTTTCCTCATTTCTTTCTCAGCCCTTTTGTTTTTTGTATACAGGAGGACTACTGATTTTTTTGAATTAATTTTGTATCCAGCCACTTGGCTGAAGGTCTTTGTGAGCTTTAGGAGTTCCCTGGTAAAATGTTGGGGGTCATTCATGTATTCTATCATATCATCTGCAAATAGTGATACTTTGACTTCTTCCTTTCCAATTTGTATCACCTTGATCTTCCTTCACTTTCTTATTGCTCTAGGAAGGACTTCAAGTAGTATGTTAAAGAGGTATGGAGAGAGTGGGCAGCCTTGCCTTGTCCCTGGTTCCAGTGGGATTGTTTTAAGTTTCTCCCCATTTAGCTTGATGTTGGGTATAGGCTTGTTGTATACTGCTTTTACTATGTTAAGGTATGTGCCTTGTATCCCTGATCTCTCCAATACTTTAAACATGAATGGATGTTGGATTTTATCAAATGCTTTTTCAGCATGAAAGGTTATCATGAGCTCTTTTTCTCTCAGTTTGTTTATATGGTGGATCATATTGATGGATTTCCGTATATTGAACCACCCCTGCATACCTGGGATGAAGCTTACTTGGTCATATTGGATCATATTTTTGATGTGTTCTTGTATTTGGGTATGCAAGAATTTTGTTGGGTATTTTTGTATCAATGTTCATAAGGGAGATTGGCTTGAAATTCTCTTTCTTTGTTGGGTCTTTGTACGGTTTAGGTACCAAAGTGACTGTAGCTTCACTGAATGAGTTTGGTAATGTTCCTTTTGTTTCTATTTTGTGGGATAGTTTGAAGAGAATTGGAGTTAGCTCTTCTGTGAAGGTCTGATAGAATTCTGTGCTGAAATCATCTGGCCCTGGGCCTTTTTTGGATGGGAGACTTTTGATGACAACTTCTATTACCTTATGAGATATAAGTATATTTAATTGATTTACCTGGTCGTGATTCAGCTTTGGTAAGTGGAATCAATCAAGAACATTGTCCATTTCGTTTAGATTTTCATATTTTGTGGTATATAGAGTTTTGAAGTAAGTCCTAACAATTGTTTGGATTTCCTCAGTGTCTGTTGTTATGTGCCTCTTTTCATTTCTGATTTTGTTAATTTGGATAGTGTCTCTCTGCCTTTTAGTTTGTTTGGCTAAGGGTTTGTCTATCTTATTGATTTTCTCAAAGAACCAGCTCTTGGTTTCATTGATTCTTTGAATTGTTTAATTTGTTTCTAATTTATTGATTTCAGTCCTGATTTTGATTATTTCCAGTCATTTGCTCCTCTTGGGTATACCGTTTTTTTTTTTTGTTTTTTTTTTTTTTGTAGGGCTTTTGGGTGAGCCAATAAGTTGCTTGAATGAGATGTTTCGAATTTCTTCTGGAAGGCACTTAGTGCTATGAACTTTTCTTTTATCCTTGCTTTCCTCATGTCCCATAAATTTGGGTATGTTTTGCCTTCATTTCTATTGAATTCTAGGAAGACTTTAATTTCTTTCTTTAATTTCTGACCCAGCTGTCATTGAGTTGTGAGTTGTTCAGTTTCCATGTGTGTGTAGGCTTTTTGCTATTTCCATTGTTGTTGAGGTCTAACTTTAGTCCATGGTGATCAGATAGGATACAAGGGATTATTTCAGTCTTCTTGAATCTGTTAAGACTTGCTTTGTGACCAACTATATGTTCTATTTAGGAGAAGTTCCATGAGGTGCTGAGAAGAAGGTAAAATCTTTTGTGTTTGGGTGAAAAGTTCTGTAGATATCTAGCCTTGTGGACTGAGAAACTATTGGGTTCTTAAACCTTTGTTTGGTTCATAGGTAGCCATTGTTGGATTAGCTGGACCATAGCCTATAAATTATTCTAATGCTCCAACCCCACCCCATCCCATCCTTTCTCTTTCCTCTAGAGAAACCTGATTAATACAGGTTTTGGTAGCAGAAGTGGTTCTAGAGCACTAGAAGTATAAGGAATGAATCTTTTAAATATCTAGAATAGGCGTTCCAACTTGCCAATACCTATAGTCACAAGCATCTCCAGTTATTGAAGCTTCTCCTGGGAGCTTGATGAGTACTAAAAGTATTAGTATTTAGGCAGCCTACTTCCAGGTTGCCTAGTAACCTATGATGTCATCACCTGTCAACCACTAGGTAGCCATACCTGGCAGGTGTGGCTACTTTGCTCTTTAAAAGGTTCAACCTGCCACTTTGTCTCTCTCTTGTCCTCTCCTCTCTTGCCCTCTTGCTCTTGTGCCCTCTTCCTTTTCTCTGTTGGATCTCCCCTCCCTTCCCTCTTATCATTTCTCACTTTCTCCTTCACTTTCTCTCTCTCTTCATCTCCATCCAGTAAACCTCTTTCATATAAAATCTGCTGTGTGCATCATCATTTTATTTGGTCCAATTATTGGTGTTTTTGGCTGGGAAGGGCTCTCCTGGTAGCACCTGGTCTGGTCATGCCAGGACCCCTTTAATCAGACCATAATGCCTGCAACAGATTTTTTTTTTCTGGACTACCTTTCCCTAACCACCATTAAGCCATATATGCCTTAAAACTTTCGCTTTCTGTCAACTTCCCTACCCTTACCGTGTACACCTGTCTATCTACTCAAGACTGCATCCTGCTAGGTGCTCCAACCACCGAGCACCAGGGACACAGCAGACACAGCTGCACCCAAATCAGCTTGGGGAAACTAAAATTCTCATATCAGATGCTGAAACTGCTACTGCAGATACAGACACAGCCTGCTTCTAAACTATTGCTATTAGGAAAGCAATTGCTGGAGACTCCAAGATGGCGGCTAGCAGAGCGCACCGTTTTGGATAGGCAGAAGACATGAATCTCCGTAATTGGTGAGTGGAGAGTCAATCAAAGCTAGAATTTGGACTGTGGGGCTTTCTAAAGGAGAGGGGCCACCACAGAAGTGTGGAGTGCTAGTAGATTTAGATCGGGCGCGGACTTCTCCGGGAAGGAAATAGGGCGCTTCCCTTGTCCGGGCCTCCCATGGGGAAACCCGCACACAGCACCAGGCAGCTGAGCACAAAACTCACATCCAGGAGATCAAGGCAGCAGAGACAGTGCTCGGGGCCCCTTACAGCAGCGGTCTGCTGTAACCAACCGTTGAACACCCGTCCCCTCCTTGTACACACGTCCCATCCAGGGCCCTCCGGTCCGAGGATCGTCCCCTCCCCCATCCCACTGCCATGATCCTGCGGCTTAGACCGCAGCAGGAAGTGCAGCGGAGCTCAAGCCCCAAGAGGCCAGAGCGCAATAACCCCAGAAACCACCTCACAGGAGGAGTGCAGGCCCAATCACAGAGCTCCAACTACTTAGCCCTAACCACAGAGACACAGATCCATAATACAATTCTTCCTGGATACCAAAGCCGCAAAGCTCAGTGCCTGGGACCCAAGACAGGCGGAGGCAGGGCTCCAGACCCCGCAGCCACAGCGGAGAGCAGTAACGGCCTGCTGAACGCCACCACTCAGAGGAGAACACACCCGACCTAGAGCCCTCTCACGGAGCTCTTGACCCATGGAACACACTCCCCACTACCACCACCACCCGGCTCTGCAGGAGTGCACGCACCGCCGAAACTCCACCCTGCCAGAGCGTACACCCAATACAGTGCTAGCCACAGAGACTCAGACCCACAGTACAACCCTTCCCAGATCCCAAGCCTGCAAGTGGCAGCACAGACTACACAGGGCGGCCCAGCCAGTGACTGTATGGGCCATCCAACCCCTCAGTGGCAGAAAACCAGCTGAATAGACACCAAAGACCAGCAGACCTGTAAAATCAATACGCGCACGCATTCTTCAACAGCACTTGCGATCCCTTAATGCCTGCAACAACTTCAGTGCCTGCAAAGCACCCCTCTCACACACTGAAGGCCTCTTCATTCACCAACACCCTGTCCCTTAAGACACACCCACAAGCACATGCTCAAACACACGCTACCCCGCATTTGCCCTTCTGCTCCTGTGAACTTTCCTTCTACAGGTATAGCTGAATAACCAACCCACACACTGAAACCACTAGACCTCACTAGACCATCATTCTCCTGCAGAATTCTCCAGATACCAGAGAAAAACCAGTCTGACCTACAGAATCCAGGAACAGACAGTGAACACGACAGATAACCAAATGGCCAGAGGTCGGCGAAAGAACACAACCAACACAAATCAAGATATCATGGCTTCACCGGCAACCTTCAAAATTATTGGACACTCTAACTCAGCAGAAACAGAAAAAGAAAATGATTTTAAAGCTATGATTATCCAGTTATTTGAGGCACATAAAGAGGAAACCAAAAAATCTCTCAGAGAAATAGTCATAGAGATTCAAACAGTTAAAGAGGATACAAAAAAATCCCTTAACGATTTGGCCTCCCAAATAGAAACAAAGACAAACGAGGTGAACGAAGAAGCTCTTAAAGAAACGCATGCAAATATAGCCAAACAATTGGAGGCAGAAGCAGAGGCACTAAGAGAGGAAACAAACAAAAAAATAGAGTCCATCTTGGAAACACAGGAATCTACACTCAAACAGATGAAGGAAATGTTGCAAGACATGAAAACAGAATTAGAATCAATAAAGAAAACACAAACTGAAAAAACCCTGAAACTGAAGAACTTAGAGAAAAGAGAAGGAATCTCAAAGGTAAGCATCACTAATAGAATTCAAGAGATGGAAGAGGGAATCTCGGGTGCTGAAGATACACTCACAGAAATTGATACTTCTCTCAAAGCAAAAATAAAATCAGAAAAATCCCAAACACAAACCATCCACGAAATCAAGGATGCCATGAAAAGGCAAAATATAAAAATAATAGGAATTGAAGAAGAAGAGGAGTCCAGGTTACAAGGTCCAGAAAATATTTTCAAGAAAATGATAGAAGAAAATTTTCCCAACCTAAAGAAAGAGATGTCCACAAACATTCAAGAGGCCTACAAAACACCAAATAGACTAGACCAGAAACTAAACCAGAAATAGAGAAGAAACTCCTCATGCCACATCATAGTCAAAACACTTAATCTACAGAACAAAGAAAAGATACTAAAAGCAGCAAGGGAAAAAGGCCAAGTAACATATAAAGGCAAACCTATCAGAATCACACCGGACTTCTCATCAGAAACTATGAAAGCCAGAAGATCCTGGGGAGAGATCATGCGGGCCCTAAGGGACCACAGGTGCCAACCTAGACTACTTTACCCAGCAAAGCTTTCAATCAACATAGATGGAGAAAATAAAATATTCCACGACAAAACTAAATTTAAGCAATATTTGAACAGCAACCCAGCCCTACAGAAGATACTAGAAGAAAAATTCCAATCCAATGAAAACAAATATACCCAAGAAAACATAGGTTAAAGATAATTTCCAACAAAAGTCAAAAGCAAACAAGCAATGATTCACAGTAACATCGCCAACTCCACAATAATAGGAAATAACATTCAATGGTCATTATATCTATCAACATCAATGGACTCAACTCTCCAAGAAAAAGACACAGACTAACAGAATGGGTCCGGAAACAGGAACCAACATTCTGCTGCATCCAAGAAACACACCTAAGCAACAAAGATAAACATTACCTCAGTGTAAAAGGCTGGAAAACAGTTTTTCAAGCAAATGGACCCAAAAAACAAGCAGGAGTGGCTATCCTAATATCTAATAAAATAGATTTTCAACCAAAACTAATCAAAAAAGACATAGAGGGGCACTACATTTTCATCAAAGGAAAAATTCACCAAGAAGACATCACAATTCTAAACATCTATGCCCCAAATACAAGAGCACCTGTCCCGACCCGCGGGACCTAGTTATTTGTGGGGGCGAAGGGGGTCGTACCTGTAGGAGATGAGGGAGAGAGAGAAACGAGCACAAGTAGACAAATGCCTTTCAAGTGCTGACTTTATTGTGCAGCAGTTTTATTTTTATAGGGCAGTTCTGGCAGGGAGGGGGGTTTCGAGGAGGAGGAAATAACAGTGGAAAATCACCAAGACTATTGTAAGAAATCACTTGATTCATGTGATTGTTACAGTGGAGGCTCACAAGGTTATACAGTCACTAAAAACAACATCTATGGTTTCGGACATCTGTTGTTTGTCCGGCAGGGCTATTAACCGAAAGGTATGATTCACAGACCTCTGTTGTTTGTCCGGCAGGATATTACAAATCAGAGTCTGGGGGCTTTGCCGGCTCCCGACATCTCCTCCCTTTTTATCTTTTTAGAAGCAAGGGGACTTTTAAGACTCTCAATGAACATGTAAAGAATAATTTTGATCAGCCAATTTTTGTAGCCTACCTGGGTAACCCACATAAACAAGCCATGGAGGTTGCGTTCTCCAGAGAGACTTAAGGACATCATTACCTTTGTTGATAGGTCTATGCCATTTTTGGTGCAATGGGACAAAGCCCTCAGAGTGCAAAGGCCATAGACGAGTTGAATCAACAGAAAGGAGAGGCAAGAGTCCTTATAAAAACAGGGGCACAAACGGGGTCTGAGCCTGTTGGAAGGGCGGTGCTGGACCCTTACCTGTCATTGGATCGGCCTCCTCTAGGCGAGGTCGTCCTGTCTTAGGCGGGGCGAGACTTACCCACTCATTCCGTCTCTGACTTACCAGACCACTCACTTTGTGGAAATGTAACGCATTAATCCTCCCCAAAGACTTGTAAGGAAGAGAATTATGAGGGTGTACCCTAATGACTAGAAGGCAGCGGTTAAATCTGTCTTAGTTAACTAATGAAGAAATTTTATTTTTGGTCAGCCAATTGTGAGAGTCGTAAAAGTCCAAATTTAGCTACGAGGATGGCCCCAAAATTTCCATCTCAGGGCAGGGGAGAGCAGGGAGGAAAAATCTAGGGGGCGGGAGGCTGGGGCATCAGGTGGAAGCTCTATGGCAAATTCTTCTTTCCCAGCCAGGCGATGGTAATGGACTTGGATGGGCTTGATTGCAGAATCCACCTGTCTTTTAATAAAACTTGAGAGACGATTAAAGGCCCAATGGCCAAAGGAGAGGAGCAGAAACAGACCCATAAGGGGGCCCAAAAGACTGGGAAGAAGAGTGGAAAGCCAAGGAGAGGTGGCAAACCAATTTTGGTACCAAGACTCCTGTTGTTCTCGAGCCTTTTTACGCTCTTCCAGGTTCTTTTTGACCTTATCTAAGCTGTTTTGTACCAATCCAGTCTTGTCAGAATAAAAACAGCATTCGTCTTTAAAGGTGGCACAAAGGCCTCCCTCTTTTAAAAAAACTAAGTCAAGGCCTCGCCGGTTTTGAAGAACTACTTCGGAAAGGGAAGCCACAGAGTCTTTAAGATTTTGTACTCCTTCTCGGAGCTCACTCAAATCTTTATCAATGGTTGCTTGGAGCTGAGAAAAATGTTGTTGAGAAGTGACCATGGAAGCAATACCAGTTCCAGCCCCCACGGCACTTAAGCCCAAAAGCACAGTAAGAGTAATAGCCGTTATAGGTTCTCCTTTTTGAATAGGAATACCACCATCATAAAAGGACAGAAAGCTGTCGGAATCATGAATAAAAAACCGGGGAAGAATAACAACAATAATACAGTAGTCTCTTTTTTCTAAAAAATCCTTATTAGTAATAAAGGAAGTAAGTCCAGTAGGACAAGCAAAATAAGTATTATTGGGAGCCTTAGTAAATAAAAATGTTTGATTAATAATAGATGTCTTGTTGCAGATCATCTGTAATGGTCGTGGGGGAATCATATTGGGTCCCAGGAGGCAATGGCCAAAACCCGAGACTGAGCTAAGAGTAAGGCCTCCCTCAGGGGAAGCATGCCAAAGCAGGGACTTAGAGTCATTGGTGGGGATAGAATCACCCATTATTGCTATGCCTTCATAAAACGGAGGAGTGGGAGAAAAGCAGATCCAACATTTCTCATAGGCAGGGTTACTGGTGTTACGAATTGCCTCTAAAGAAGCATTAACCAAAGAAATGATGAGATCTGCGGAACTCATATATCCCTCTGGGAGAGTAGGCTGAAAAAGAGTTGCTCCAGAAGGGGGCAACAGGGTAGAACTAGGGGTAGTAAAACTGGAAACAGCAGGGAGCTTAGGTTTTGCTGGTTGGAGGACGGGATTAGGTCCAACAGCAACAGGAGTTTTATGGGGAATGGTTTTAAGTAACTTAATTTTGAAGGTGAGCCCAATATGTGCTTTATAGGACCTAAGTCCCCATTCAAACCCCCGACCAGTCCAAGTTTGTTGCTTGGCCTGGGAAGTAAATTGAATTAGCAGGGGGTTACACCATCCTTTAGTAATAGGATTATTATTTTCACATGATAAGGGCAATGTCTGAGGATTGAGTTCGGAATAGGTGGAGGGAACACAGCCCAATGAAGGGCAAGCATAGGTAAGAGTCCTTTCTGGAGGGGTGTATTTTTGTTTAACAGTAATATAATCCCAACTGGAAGTGGGCTTCCAGTAGGTATCTCCGGTAGTCTCACAGCCCCACGAAGCACAAAAATAATCATTTGCCCATCCGCATTTATAGTTGAGAGATCGGTCCCTATGGGCCCCTGGACAGAAATAAATACCATGCTGGTTTTGAAGAATTCTTCTATCAAGAGCATTTGCACAGCCAGGATTGGGAGGAAAATGCGGAGACTCAGGTGCTATACCTCCGGGCCGAGGCCAAAGAATCTCGGCAACACCCCAATCAGGGTGTGCACCAAGGGCAAGGGCACAAAGGTCCACTTCTAAATCGGACCAATGAGGCTGAGTTCCGACCAAAGAACTAGAATTAACAATATCTCCGGCCTGATTTTCAATAACCCAGGTATAATTATAAATCTGATAAGGGGAGGGGGCACTTACCGCCAGCCGGACTACAAGCAGGAGCGAAAGAATGGCAAGGCCGAACATCCTTCTGTAATTAAACACAGTTAGATTTTTCCTCAGGGGTTTCCCTGGGGGGATTAATTAACTTTATTAATCTTTCAGGGAGCCATCTGGCATTTTGTTGCTTGGAGTCCAATATGCATGCATGTCCTTTTCCCCAAATTAATACGGGGTCCGGACCAGACCACTTGTAAGTCAATGGGCCTTTCCACATTGCTTGAGCATAGGTATCCGATGTGGAAGGGTGCCAGAATCTGTCAGCTGCAGTCTTGCCATTGTTATCAAGAGTAAGGAAATTTAAGACAAATAAAGCATGATTTAAAAGGGTTTTGTAGTTTCCTGTTGGTGGGTATAAAATTCCTCCAGAATGTTGTAATTTTTGAAGCATATTTTTAAGGGTTTGATGTGCTCTTTCTACAATGCCTTGGCCCTGTGGGTTGTAAGGGATCCCTGTGATATGTTTAATTTTTAATTGAGCACAAAATTGTTTAAAGTTATTACTGGTATATCCAGGCCCATTGTCTGTATTTATGATTTTAGGTAAGGGCATGCAGGCAGAACATGCAAGAATATGGCTTATAACATGTTTAGTAGCTTCTCCCGATTGGAGAGAGGCAAAAATGAATCCACTGAAGGTATCTATAGACACATGAATGTATTTTAATTTTCCGAAAGCGGAATAATGTGTAACATCCATCTGCCAGAGCTCTCCCGGTGTCAGACCTCGAGGGTTGACTCCTAGGTGAGGCTCGGGCAAAAATATTAAGCAATTTTGGCATTGGCGGACTATTTGTCTAGCCTGCTCCCTTGTAATAGAAAACATCTGACGAAGCGTTTGGGCATTGAGATGGCGTAAGCGATGAGTCCCGACAAGCACCCACATTCATAAATGAAACATCATTAAAGCTTAAACCACACATTGATGGCAATACCCTAATAGTGGGTGATTTCAACACCCCACTCTCACCAAGGGACAAATCAACTAGACAGAAACCAAATAGGAAAATAAAAGCACTTACAGAGTCCCTAAATCAAATGGACCTAATAGACGTCTACAGATCTTTCCACCCAAACTCAAAAGAGTATACCTTCTTTTCAGCACCTCATGGAACCTTCTCCAAAATAGACCATATAGTTGGTCACAAAGCAAGCCTCAACAGATATAAAAAGATTGAGATAATCCCTTGTATTCTATCGGACCACCATGGACTAAAGCTGGATATCAACAACAATGGAAACAACAAAAAGCCGACACGCACATGCAAACTGAACAACTTGTTACTCAATGACAGCTGGGTTAAGGAAGAAATAAAGAAAGAAATTAAAGACTTCTTAGAATTCAATGAAAATGAAGGTACAACATACCCAAATTTATGGGACACATTGAAAGCGGTGCTCAGAGGAAAATTTATAGCACTAAGTGCTTTCAAGAAGAAATCTATAACATCACATACAAGTAACTTAATGGCCCAACTGAAAACCCTAGAAAAAAAAGAAGCAGATACACCCAAGAGGAGCAGAAGGCTGGAAATAATCAAACTCAGGGCTGAAATCAATCAATTAGAAACAAATAAAACTATTCAAAGAATCAATGAAACAAAAAGCTGGTTCTTTGAGAAAATCAACAAGATAGACAAACCCTTAGCCAAGCTAACTAAAAAGCAGAGAGAATCTATCCAAATCAGCAAAATCAGAAATGAAAAGGGGGACATAACTACAGACACTGAAGAAATCCAAACAATCATTAGGTCATACTACAAAAGCCTATATGCCACAAAATTTGAAAATTTAAACGAAATGGACAATTTTCTTGATAGATTCCATCTACCAACATTAAGTCAAGATCAGATAGAAAGACTGAATAGCGCTATATCCCCCAAGGAAATTGAAGCAGTCATTAACAGCCTCCCCTCCAAAAAAAAGCCCTGGGCCAGATGGTTTCAGCGCAGAATTCTACCAGACCTTCAAAGAAGTGCTAATACCAATTCTCCTCAAACTATTCCACAAAATAGAAACAGAAGGAACATTACCAAACTCATTCTATGAAGCGACAGTTACCTTGATACCCAAACCACACAAAGACCCAACAAAAAAAAGAGAACTTCAGACCTTTATCTCTTATGAATATTGATGCAAAAATACTCAATAAAATACTTGCAAACCGAATCCAAGAACACATCAAAGATATCATCCACCATGACCAAGTAGGCTTCATCCCAGGCATGCAAGGGTGGTTCAACATACGGAAATCCATCAATGTAATCAACCACATAAACAAACTGAAGGAGAAAAACCACATGATCATCTCCTTGGATGCTGAAAAAGCATTTGACAAAGTCCAACACCCATTCATGTTTAAAGTATTGGAGAGATCAGGGATACAAGGCACATACTTAAACATAGTAAAGGAAATATACAGCAAGCCTACAGCCAACATCAAACTCAATGGAGAGAAACTTAAAGCAATCCCACTGAAATCAGGGACAAGACAAGGCTGCCCACTCTCTCCATATCTCTTCAACATAGTACTTGAAGTCTTAGCCAGAGCAATAAGACAACTAAAGGAGATCAAGGGGATACAAATCGGAAAGGAAGAGGTCAAAGTGTCACTATTTGCAGATGATATGATAGTATACATGAGTGACCCCAAAAATTCAACCAGAGAACTCCTTCAGCTGATAAACACTTTCAGCAAAGTGGCTGGATACAAAATCAACTCAAAAAAATCAGAAGCCCTCCTGTATACCAAAGACAAAAGGGCTGAGAAAGAAATTAGGGAAACAACACCCTTCACAATAGCCAATAATAACATCAAGTACCTTGGGGTGACACTAACCAAGCAAGTGAAAGACCTGTTTGAGAAAAACTTCAAGTCTCTGAAGAAAGAAATTGAAGAAGATCTCAGAAGATGGAAAGATCTCCCATGCTCATGGATTGGTAGGATTAACATTGTGAAAATGGCCATCCTGCCAAAAGCAATCTACAGATTCAATGCAATTCCCATCAAAATACCAACTCAATTCTTTTCAGACCTTGCAAAAAAGATTCTCAGCTTCATATGGAGAAACAAAAAACCTAGAATCTCCAAAACAACCCTATACAACAACAGATCAACTGGAGGTATCTCCATTCCCGATCTCAAGCTGTACTACAGAGCAATAGTAATAAAAACTGCATGGTATTGGCATAGAAACAGAAAGGAGGATCAATGGAACCGCATAGAAGACCCAGAAATAAATCCACACACCTATGAATACTCGATATTCGACAAAGAAGCCAATTCCATTCAATGGAAAAAAAGACAGCATCTTCAACAAATGGTGCTGGACCAACTGGATGTCTACACCTAAAGAAGATAATCAAGAAAGCAGACATGGGGTATGATGATCTATCCTCATTTAGAAAGACAAATGGGATATGCATTGAACGTATGACAGGAGTCTACCGCAGAAAGCATCTGAAAGACTCTACCTAGCAGTGCTCCAAAATAGATACTAAGATTCACAACCAAACCTTCGGCAGAATGCAGGGAATCATATGAAAGAAGGGGAGTTTGATGTGGAAAGGATAGGAGCTCCACAAGGACCAAACGTATCTGGGCACAGGGTCTTTTCCGAGATGGACACTCAACCAAAGTCCATGAGAGGATAAAACCTAGAACCTCTGCTCGGATGTGACCCGTGATAGCTCAGTAATCAATTGGTTTCCCATAGTAAGGGGACTATTTCTAACAGGAACTCAATGACTGGCTCTTTGACCTCCCCACCTCCCAAGGGAGGAGCAGTACTGTTAGGCCACAGAGGAGGACTTTGCAGCCAGTCTTGAAAATACCTGACAAAAGGGAGTCATATGAAAGGGGAGGAGGTCCTCCCCTATTAGTGGACTTGGAAAGGGGCAGGGAGGAGATGAGGGAGGGAGGGTGGGATTGGGGAGGGAATGAGGGATACAGCTGGGATACAAAATTAAAAAAATGTAACTAATGAGAAAAATAAAATTATGGGAAAAAAAAAGGAAAGCAATTGCTGGAGACCTTGCCCACACACAGAGATGGCTTTAAATTGCACCGCTGACTCAGGCCCCATGGGCAAGATTTAAAATTTCCCACAGAACCCCTGCCATGAGATGCTGGTTTGCAGAGGAGGGTTTTCAGTTGCACAGTCTTCCAATCAGCTGTTCCATGTGCACGTAGAGAGTTTTGAACTGGGATGGACCAGACTTCCCACCAGCAAGCGCCTGTTCTTGCTGTGTTGCCACAGTTGCACACTGCAAATAGCGAGTCACCATGTTCATTTTTAAATAGAGAATCCATGCCATGCACTCACCCCTCCCCCACTCCTGCAAAACTCCAAGCATGCATACTAAGCACTGGCTCTCAATATTTCTGACCTCTAGGGCACTACTTCCAATCTTTCGAAAACTTTTTTTTTTTTTTTTACTGATTTCTATACACACTGTTCTTAATATATATTGATACTTCTCTCAAAGAAAAAGTAAAATTGGAAAAGTTCTAAAAACAAAACATCCAAAAATCAAAGATGCCATGAAGAGACGAAATCTAAGAATAATAGGAATAGATTAAAAAGAACATTCCAGGCCACAAGGTCGAGAAAATATTTTCAAGAAAATCATAGAATAAAATTTTCTCAACTTAAAGAAAGAGATGTCCGTAAACATACAAGAGGCCTACAGAACAACAAATACACTAGACTAGAAAAGGAACTCCTCCAATTACATCATATCAAAACACTAAATCTACAGAACAACAACAACAATATATATATATATATATATATATATATATATATATACATTAAAAGCAGCAAGAGAAAAAGACGAAGTAACATATAAAGGTAGACCTATCAGACTCACACCAGAAACTCTGAAAGCCAGAAGGGCCTGGGCAGATGTCATGCAAACTTTAAGAGACAACAGATGCCAATCCAGATACTATACACAAAGCTTTCAATCAACATAGATGGAGAAAACAAAAAATTCCATGACAAAGCTAAAATTAAACAATATCTACACAGAAACCCAACCCTTCAGAATATACTAGAAGGGAAACTCCAATCTATCAAAATCAACCACACCCAAGAAAACACAGGATATTTTAATTTCTCAACAAAAAAATATAATAAAACAAGCAATGAAATACAAGAACAACACCAGCTCCACTACAAAAGGAACTAATATTCATTGGTCACTATTATCTATCAATATCAGTGGACTCAACTCTCCAATAAAAATACACAGACTTGACAGAATGGTTGCAGAAACAGGATCCAATATTCTGCTTCAGTCAAGAAACACACTCTGAAGCAAAGATTAACTACCTCAGAGTAAAGGGCTGGAAAAATGTTTTTCAAGCAAATGAAGCCAGAAAACAAGTTGGGGTACCTATCCTAATATTTAAGAAAATAGACTTTCAATCAAAATTAATAAAAAAATGAGGAGGGGCACTTCATTCTCATCAAAGAAAAAATCAACCAGGAGGACATCACAATGCTGAACATCTATGCCCCAAATACAAGAGCACCTACATTTGTAAATGAAAATTTATTAAAGCTGAAACCACATATTGATCCCAACACCTTCATAGTAGGAGATTTCAACACTCAATTCTCACCAAGGGACAGATCATCTAGACAGATGCTAAATGGGAAAATAAAGGTACTTACAGAGGTCCTAAATCAAGTGGACCTAATAAATGTCTGCAGAACTTTTCACCCAAGTTCAAAAGAGTATACCTTCTTTTCAGCACCTCATGGAACCTTTTCCAAAATAGACCATATAGTTGGTCATAAAACAAGCCTCAACAGATACAAGAAGATTGAAATAATCACTTGTATCTTATCTGACCACCATGGAGTAAAGCTGGACCTCCGCAACAACAGAAATGACAAAAAGCCTACATACACATGGAAACTAAACAGCCCTCTACTCAATGACAGCTTGGTCAGGGAAGAAATGAAAAAAGAAATTAGAGACTTCCTAAAATTCAATGAAAATGAAGACATAACTTACCCAAACTTATGGGACAAAATGAAAGCAGTACTAAGAGGAAAATTCACACCACTAAGTGCCTTCAAGAAGAAATTTGAAACACCTCATAAAAGCAACTTAAAGGCTCACCTAAAAGCCCTAGAAAAAAAAAGAAGCAGAAATACCCAAGTGGAGCAGAGATAATTAAACTCAGGGCTGAAATCAATAAATTAGAAACAAATAAAACAATTCAAAGAATCAATGAAACCAAGAAAAGAGCTGGTTCTTTGAGGAAATCAACAAGATAGACAAACCTGTAGCCAAACTAACTAAAAGGTAGGGAGAAACTATTCAAATCAGTAAAATCTGAAATGAAAAGGAGGACAGAACAACAGACACTGAGGAAATCCAAACAATTATTAGGTCTTACTAAAAAGGTCTATCCACCACAAAATTTGAAAATCTACATGAAATGGACAATTTTCTTCATAGATTCCATTCTCCAATATCAAATCAAGATCAGTTAAATAGATTTAATAATCCTATATCTCCTAAGAAAATAGAGGCAGACTCATTAAAAGTCTTTCTTCAAAAAAAAAAAAAAAAAAAAAAAAACCAAAAAAAAAAAAAACAAAAAACAAAAACAAAACCAACCAACAAAAAAACCTGGTAAGATTGTTTCAGCTCAGAATTCTACTAGACCTTCAAAGAAGTGCTAACTCCAATTCTCTTCAAACTATTCCACAAATTGATACAGAAGGATCTTTACCAAACTCATTTTGTGAATCCCTAGTCACCTCGATACCTAAACCACACAAAAACCCAACAAAAAAAGGGAACTTCAGACCTATCTCTCTTATGAATATTGATGCAAAAATGCTCAATAAAATATTCGCAAACCAAATCCAAGAACACAAAATATATCATTCACCGTGACCAAATAGGCTTCATCCCAGGCAAATAAACCAACTGAAGGAGAAAAACCACAGGATCATCTCCTTAGATGCAGAAAAAGCATTTGACAAAATTCAACACCCATCCATTTTGAAAGTCTTGGAGAGATCAGGCATAATAGGCACATACTTAAACATAGTAAAGACAATATACAGAAATCCTACAGCCAACATCAAACTCAATGGAGAGAAACTTGTCCACTGAAATCAGGGACAAGGCAAGGCTGCCCACTCTCTCCATATCTCTTCAACATAGTACTTCAACTCCTATCTAAAGCAATAAGACAACTAAAGGAGATTAAGGGGATACAAATTGGAAGAGGAGACGTCAAAGTATCACTATTTGCACATGATATGATAGTATACATGAGTGACCCCCAAAATTCAACCAGAGAACTCCTTCAGCTGATAAACACCTTCAGCAAAGGGGCTGGATTCAAAATTAATTAAAAAAAAAATCAGTAGCCCTCTTGTATACAAAGATAAAAGGACCGAAAAAAATATGGAAACAACACCCTTCACAATAGCCTCTAAAAATATAAAGTACTTTGGTGTGACTCTAACCAAGCAAGTGAAAGATCTTTTTGAAAAAAACTTCAAGTCTCTGAAGAAAGAAATTGAAGAAGATATCAGAAGAAGGAAAGATCTCCCATGCTCATGGATCAGAAAGATTAACGTAGTGAAAATGGCCATTTTTTGCCAAAAACAATCTACAGATTCAATGCAATCCCCATCAAAATACTAACACAATTCTTTACAGACCTTGAAAGAAAAATCCTCAACTTCATGTGGAAAAACGAAAAAAACCCAGAATTACCAAAATGATCCTGTATTAGAACAGATCATCTGGAGGTATCTCCATCCCTGATCTCAAACCATACTACAGAGCAACAAACTGCATGTTACTGGCATAGAAACAGAATGGTGGATCAATGGAATCGAATAGAAACCCAGAAAAAATCTATACATACTTGATTTTTGACAGAGAAGTCAAAACCATATAATGGAAAGAAGACAGCATCTTCAACAAATGGTCCTGGGCTAACTGGATGTCTACATGCAGAAAAATGCAAATAGATCCATACTCATCACTCTGCACAAAAATAAAGTCCAAGTGGATCAAAGACCTCCACATAAAACCAGACATACTAAATCGCTTATAAGAAAAACAGGGAAGAGCCTAGAACTCATTGGCAGAGGAGACACCTTCCTGAACAGAACACTAACAGCACAGGCTCTAAGATCAACAATCAATAAATGAGACCTCATGAAACTGAAAAGCTTTTGTAAAGCAAAGGATACTGTCTGTTATCAGAATAAAATGACAGTCTACAGACTGGGAAAGAATCTTCACCAACCCTCTGACAGAGGACTAATATCCAGAATATATAGAGAACTGAAGAAGCTAAAAAGCAACAAATCAAGTAATCCAATTAAAAAAATGGGGAATAGAGCTAAACAGAGAATTCTCTGTAGAGGAATATAGAATGGCAGAGAACCACTTAAAGAAATGCTCAATGTCCTTAGCCATTAGGGAGATGCAAATCAAAACAACCCTGAGATTTCACCTTATACCCATCAGAATAGCTAAGATCAAAAGCTCACATGACAACACATGTTGGAGAGTATGTGCAGAAAGGGCAACCCTCCTCCATTACTGGTTAGGATGTAAACTTTTACATCCACTTTGGAAATCAATCTGGCACTTTCTCAATTAGGAATAGCGCTACCTGAAGATGCAGCTATACCACTCCTAGGCATATATCCAAAAGATGCTCAAGTATACAACAAGGACATTTGTTCAACCATGTTCTTAGAAGCTTTATGCGTAATAGCCAGAACCTGGAAACAACCTAGATGTCCCTCAGTGGAGGAATGGATACAGAAATTTTGGTATATTTACACAATGGAATACTACTCAGTAATTAAAAACAAGGAAATCATGAAATTTGCAGGCAAATGGTGGGATCTAGAAAAGATCATTCTGAGTGAGGTATCCTAGAAACAGAAAGGCACATATGGTATATACTCACTTATCTCTGGATACTAGAGCTGAAGTATCAGATAAACATACTAAAATCTGTACTCCTAAAGAAGCTGAGCAAGAAGGAGATCCCTTAGTAAGATGATCAACCCTCACTCAGAAAGACAAACATGGTGGACTGCAGAAGAAGGAGAAAACAGGAAACAGGACCAGAGTCTATCACAGAGGGCCTCTGAAAGACTCTACCCAGCAGTGTATCAAAGAAGATGCTGAGACTCTTTACCAAAATTTGGGCAGAGTGCAGGTTAACTTATGAAAGAAGGGGGAGATATTGGGACCTGGAAATGTCAGGAGCTCCACAAGGAGATCAATAGAACCAAAAAATCTGGGTACAGGGATCTTTTCTGAGTACCAACCAAGGACCATTCATGGAGATAACCTAGAACCCCCCTACTCAGATGTAGCCCATGACAGCTCAGTCTCTAAGTGGGTATCCTAGTCAGGGTAATAAGGACTGTCTCTTGACATGAGCTCAGTGGCTGGCTCTTTGATAACCTCCCCCTGAGGTGGGAGCAGCCTTGCCAGGTCACAGAGGAGGACAATGGAGCCAGTCATGAGGAGACCTGATAATCTAGGGTCAGATGGAAGAGGAGGAGGACCTTTCCTATCAGTGGAATTGTAGAGGGCCATGGAAAGAGATGATGGAGGGAGGGTCAATTTGGGAGGGAGTGATGGAGGGGGCTACAGCTGGGATACAAAGTGAATAAATTGTAACTAATATAAAAAAATAAAAATTTAATTTCCAAAATTTCTTTATTCTATTCTACTACATTGTTGTTTTTAAAACTCAGGGCTTACTATGTACAAGTTTTTACCAATACTCTAAATTAAGAGCTATTAATTTTAGAGGCTGTTATTTATGTTATAACTTGATCATTGTGTTATATCTTCACTATCAAAATGTTAAAATACACTTGGTCTTGTTTTTTAAAAATGGTAATAATATAATCTGTAGTATAGCCTTAGACTTTTATAAGTTATAATCTTTTTATACTAAATCATATAAAAAACTGCTATGCTCTCACTTTAATGGAGTGTATATATGACTTTTTTAGGCTCCAACTTAACAGGGACAAAACCTAAAGTCCTAATATTTGATGATTAATAAATGTAAGTTAACAGACAGTCATTTCATAGATGATCAAGTCCTCTAACATGTCCAAAAATATATTTATAGTCCTTCAGATGCAAACCGAGTTTCATTGCCATCTTTAATAAATAGCTGAGGATGGTCCTTGAGTCAACATACAGGAGGTGGTAAAAAATAAGAGAAGAGCCTTCCTGACAGGCTCATCTATAACAAAAACTATGCTCCAGATCTTGTCTGTTGCTCTGAGGCTGTTGGCATTCTGGTACAAAAAGCAAGAGGTCTGCATTGCCCCATCCTGTCGTGGTATAGCCAAAAGTCCTTTCTGCCTGGTGACTATTTTAAATGCAGCCAAAGGGGATGCTGGTCCCTCAGCTGCCTCAACAAGCCATGGCTGCCTGCTGGCAGAATGGCTTCTGGAAGTCAAAATGCTCCCATGTAGGATTGTCTTCTACTCAGCCTTGGAGGCTCAACCAGCACAAGAGTCATAGATACTTCCTTGGCCTGGCAGAGGACAAATGGCTCCTTGATTCAGTGACCTCCACCAACCTTGCTCAGCCCAGGGTAACACTGCAGGTCTATTTTGGCCTCACACTTGGGCCCCACATATTGCCTACTTCTGTCTTGGGATACTTCAGTTGCCTTCTCAGTTCTCTTTATATGCAGGAGACTAGGCTTAGGCTTGAGTCCTAGAGTTGCTATTGTAAGGCCTAGAAACAATATGCCTTGCTGCCAGACTCAAAAAATAGGCTTGTATGTAACTTCTTAGCATCCTTTTAGCTAAAGGACAATAAATGTTCACAGCGGTCTCACCTATGACTCATGATAAATAACTAGATACAAAGGCCTAAGAAAAATGTTGTTTGAGGATCTAAGAAAGTGTTTTAAGGTTGGTAACACAAGTTATAAATATTTGAGGGTCTATGAAAGTGTCTTAATGTTGGTAAAGGCAGTTATAATGTTTAAGGTTCTAAGAAAGTGTTTTAAGGTTGGTAAAGGCAAGTTATAGATGTTTAAGGGTCTAAGAGTGTTTTATGGTGGGTAAAGGCAAGTTATATAGGTTGCAAGGTCTAAGGTGATTTAAGTTATTCTAAATATGTATAAATGCTTAATATTTCCTCCTATATTCTTTTAAAAGGATAACTGTACACTAGCGAAAAGGAAACAGAGTTTCTAGGGTAGGGGAAAAGGAAACAGTCAGAGTTTCTAGGGTAGGTTCTGAATTGGAATCCCGGAGATCCCAAGAAACATTGTGCCCTTTCAGTTAAAGTAGAGGCTTATGGAGGTCAGGTAATTAATGGATTTTTGGCTGAATCCTCATTCACAGTAGGTCCAGTGGGTCACAGAACTAATCATGTGGTTATTTCTTTAGTCTCAGAATGTATAACTGGGATAGATATACTGAGAAGTTGGAAGAATTCTCACATTGGTTTCTTGACCCATGGAGTGAGGACTATTATGATTGGAAAGGCTAAATGAAAGCCTTGAGAGTTACCTCTGCCAAGGAAAATAGTGAATCAAAACAGTATAGCATCCCAGGAGGATTTGCAGAAATTAGTGCCACCATCAAGGACTTGAAAGATGCAGGGTGGTGGTTCACACCTCATTTCCCTTTAACTTTTCTGGTCAGTGCAGAAGACAGATGGAGCATGAAGAATGACAGTTGACTATTGAAAACTCGACCAAGTAGTGACTCCAGTTGCAGCTGCTGTACTAGATATGGTGTCCTTACTTGAGCAGATTAACACATTTCCTCATATATCACGTGCAGCTATTGATCTAGCAAATGCCTTTTTCTCAGTACCTATCCATAAGGACTATGAAAAGCAATATACTTTCAGTTGACAAGGCCAGCAGTATATATTTAGAGTTTTACCTCAAGTATATATTAATTCTCTAGGCCTATGCCATAACTTAATTTGAAGGGATCTTTATCCTCTGTCTCTTCCACAAGATATCACATTAGTCCACTGTACTGATGACTTTACGTTATTTGAACCAAGTGAGCAGGAGGTAGCACTAACTTTGAACTCATTAGTAACACATATGCATATCAAAGGATGGTGTAATTCTGACCTGGCTAAGTATGTAATGTATTTATGATTATATATGGGATAGTTATATTTTAGGTGCTATTATGACCTGGTTATTGTTTTCATGGGAAAATTAGGAGATATTATTGTGTGTCAAGTTGACAAAGGGTGGACTTGTGATTGCTGTTCTTGGTTGACAATTTGACTACATCTGGAATTAACAAAAACTCAAAAACAGAGGGCACATCTGTGAGGGGTTTCTGATTAATTTGAAGTGGAAAGATCTACTTCTAATTCAGATCTTTGATGTAGTAAGACACAGCCTTAATTCAGATCTTTAATTCAGAGCTAACCCAGACTACACCTTCTGCTGAAGGCTTATGAAGAAGGAATCAAAAAAATAAAAATAAAAAACAAAAAGAATAAAAAATAAATTAAAAAAATGAACAATGAATCTTTTGTTGTTTGTTTGCTTGTACTCCCCTTGCTAGCAAGTCCATTCTTTCACAGGCATTAAATTCTAGTTCTTTGGGATTTCAGTCTGTACTGAAAACCAGATGAGACTTTCAGTCTCATGGACTGAGGAACTACTGGATTCTTGCACCTTCCATTTATAACCAGATATTGTTGGATTAGTTGGTTCATACCCTGGAATTTATTCTAATAAATCATATATATATATATTCATATATTCATTCATTCTATAAGGTACATTACTTTAGAGAACACTGAATAATGCATATGTTAACCTAAAAAGTTAAAGAAATAAAGTGGATGAAAATGGTTTAGGTTTCTCTAATTAGTATTCCCCTTTCAATGCCCCTTTCAATTTGACCTAAATCATGCTTTTCACACCTCATTCAGCAGATTTTTATTAAGACTCTATTGTGTTGCTAAAGTTCCTAGGTTTAATACCCAGTATCAACAAATAAATAAATAGATTAATAAATTAAATTTTAAAATTATCTGAGCATGATGGCTCGCATCTATAACCCAAGCATATGAAAAGCTGAGGCAGTAGGAATACCAAAAGTCTCATGTCAGACAGTGCTACAGAGTGAGACCTTACCTTTAACAAAAAGAAACAATCTATTGTATTTTGTATTTTTGTTCTTAAACAATTATCATGTCTACCCCCCATTTTTTTTTTAGTAAATACAAAATGTGTATTTCTGCTTCCTAAATCCTATTTATACAAAAGCTTTACAATTGTTTAATTAACTTTAAAAGGGAATAAAAAACTGGGTGTGATGGCACACACCTTCACTCCTAGAACTGGGGAAGTTCAAGAGCCACGGCTGAAAAGATAGCTCCATTTGTAAAGTGCTGACAATTGTTAATTTGATACCTAGAACCTACACTGAAAAGTTAGGTGTAGTGGTGCATGCTTGTAATCTCAGTGTTGGGAAAATGGTGGATCCCTGGAGCTCGCTGGCTGAGTGAGCCTAATTGGTTAACTTCACAACAATGAGAGACCTACTCTCAAAATACAAAGTAAGGTCTACCACTTTAATGTCAGTACTTGGGAGGTATGAGGCATGCATATCTGAGTTAAAGACCAGCATGGCCTATATATCAAACTCCAGGCTACATAGTGAGACCCTGTCTCAAAAATAAAAAAGATAAGGTAAGATAAAATAAAATAAAATAAAATAAAATAAAATAAACAAAGGTGGTATTCCTGAAAACAACAGCAAAAGCTGATCTCTGGTTTTCATGTGTATATGCACACATTCATGCCAACTCACATGTACATGTACATACACAAATGAAGTTCAAGGACATCCTTGTCTATGTAATGTGTTCACAGTAAACCTGGATTACATGAGACATAGTCTAAATAAATAAATAAATAAATAAGTAGAATAAAAACTATTTTTTAAAAAATAGAGGGTAAACTGAACATAAGCACCCAGTGTGTAGCCCAAGTCCTAAACTTTGTGCAGTCTTAACTCTGTCTTCCAGATGCTAAGATTAAATGAATGAGCCACCCCATAGGACTTTACATATAGTCTTAGCATTGTGTAAATCTAGTATGACATGGGCTCTGACTTGAAAGTGAGAGAGACAGATAATCTTTCAAGCATTCAGAAGAGTAGGTGATTCTTTGTTTTACATGAATGTTTGCCAGAAAAGAGTGTAGAGAATTATCATGGAAGGCGTCATGAAAAACTTGCCCTTGAACAAAGCTCTTTGTTTGTTTTTATTATTTACTGTTGGTTCTATCCAAGTTTTTCTTTTTTTAATCAGTAAATATACAAAAGAACTTTAAGAGCCGGACGTTGTGGTAACCTCCCATAATCCCAGTGCTCAGGGAGGCAGAGGCAGGCAGATCCTTGTGAGTTCGAGGCTAGTCTGGTCTTCAGAAAGAGTCCAGGAAAACTAAGACTACATAGAGAAACCCTGTCTTGAAAAAAACAAAAGAAAATCACCAAAACAAAAACAAAACAAAACAACAAAACTAAACAACAAACCAACCAAACAAACAAAACACCTTCAAGAATAGAGTAAGAAAAGATACCAAGGATATAGCTTTGTGATCATATCACGTGCTTAGCATGTTCAAGACACTTATTTCAGTCTCCAGTACTGGAAAAGAAAACTTTAAAAGAACAATAAATACCTTTTATCTATTAACCTCACTCCATTCTCTATATATTTCAAAAGATACAAATACATACTTGTTTATCTGGTTTTGTTTCTGAACCAGTGAGTATTTATTGCAGTAACATTTTAGTCCTTCCTCATGTATCTCCTAAAAATAAGGACATTTTCTCACACAGTCATAGTATAGGGACCATATTCAGGAAATTAACATTACTAAATGTATGTATAGCCTAACATATTCCATATTTAGATTGTGGTAAATTTCCCAATAATGGTATTGATATATGCTTTTTCTCTTATAATACAGGATACAGGGTTGAGTCAAGGACTGTACACAGAATCTGTTTATCAGAATTTTTAAAAACATATCTTTCTTTGGAGCAATTACCAAGCCTTCTAAAAGTAGAAGTTGTTTTTTTTTTTTTTTTTAATATTCTAGGCACTGACATTTTGGATGAGAATAGGCCAATTTTGCAGAATGTTTTTCTATTTTTTTTCATTGTGCTATTTGATATTGAAAGAACACCTTAAAATTTAAAGCTAAGCAGGGCAAGTAAAGGGGACAGAGACTTCATATTTTGAAGAACAAGGATTCACTTATGTATTTAGACATATAATTCATGGTTATGCCATCAAACAGAGTAAGAAAAGATACATGGTAATGTAGCAACATGAATGCATCTCAGTTTTAAAGGTTCCGAGAGTAACATATGTAGATGTATGTTAACATCTGATATATAAGGGGGGTGGGCAACAAGATGGCTCAGCATATAAAGGAACTTGTCATCAAGCCTAAGGACCTTAGTTTGACCTTCTGGATCCCACAAGGTAGAGGTAAAGAACTGAATCCCACAAGATTCCCCTATCCTGGGGCACACTGGCATGCCCCCAACACAAAATGTAAGAAGCCCCAAGAGCTGTCAATAAATTATTTGCCTTGCAAACAAAGGACCTAAATCCCATTACCAAAAACCATGCTTGGACAAAAGAGAGAGAGAGAGAGAGAGAGAGAGAGAGAGAGAGAGAGAGCCAACTGTAATGGTATACACTTATAGTCCCAGCCTTGTGAAGATCCCTGGGGCATGCTTTCAGCCAAGCTTAGTTCCAGGCCAGTGAGAGGTAGACAGAGCCACATGAGGCTGTGCTCTGGGTTCCATAAACATGCACATCTGCATTCAATACACACCACCCCCACCCACAATTTAATATTCTGTACCTAGCACCCCTTGGGAAAAGAAACAGTGTCTGTTGACCAGTGGGAAGAATGAAACACTCTTTCAGAATATTTTTCAATTTGAATTTGTTTGATTGTTCACTGAAGATCAGATTTTAGTGAAATGTTTTTGTGAATACCTGAATGTGTGATTCTCAGTATATTGCATCAGGGTGCATATGGTATATATTTGTTTCATCAATGAGTGTATTTCTGACTGCTTGGTTAGGGAAGTGTTATGGTTTGAATATGGTTTGAGTGCATCTTCCAGGCTTCCTGGTTGACATTTTGTTTCCATTGTGAAGTCTTAAAAGGATGGGAACTCTCATTTAATTGGGGTCATGTTACAGTTTCAAAGGTTTAGTCTATTATCATGACAGAGAGCATGGTGGCATGCTGAAGTAGTTGAGAGCCACATCCTGATCTGTAGAAAGAGACAGAGAAAGAGAGAGAGAGAGAGAGAGAGAGAGAGAGAGAGAGAGAGAGAGAGAGAGAGACTGGGCCTGGGGTAGACTTTTGAAACCTCAAAACCCACATCCAATGACACACTTCTTCCACACCTCCTACATCTTCTAATCCTTTGAAATAGCACCACTCCCTGGTGACTAAACATTCAAATATATGAGCCTATGGGGACCATTCTTATTCAAACCACCAGAGAAACTTAATCTACATTGTCTGACATGAGGCTTAGCCAGGTGATTGGATTAGATAAGGTTATTAGAATACAGCTCCTATGAGTGAATCCTGGCTACTGCTTGGACATCTAGAACCATGAGCTCAAATTAGCCTGTCTTTATCTTGGTCTTTATCTCTGTCTGTCTATCTGTCTGTCTGTTTCTTTATGTGTATGTGTGTGTATGTGTTATTTTTATAAAAGTGTGTTTGTTTCTCTCTTAACCTGGCTATCACACAAATAATTTAGACTCTTTTATATTTGTTTAATAATAAGCTTCACAACACAATAACTGAGCATTTATTATTCTATTGTTAACCCTAAAAGCTAATCTGTTTTTCTCCCACTGTACATCCTAGAGATACTTTCACATTGCAGCTTTTCTGCTCCAACTCCTTCTCATGACTATCTCTTGGACCTCTCCCAGTGGCTGAATCCCCTACTTTTTCTTTTCATTCCTACTCCCCTAGCTAGTTATTGGCTTTAAACTGCTTTATTAGCATATCAGGGATAATTGGGGAGCAGTGTTATACAACATTGAGATGGGAGTTTCTTAGAACAAGGATTGCAAACAGACATGGGGGTACGAAAAAAAATCAGCATTTGAAATTTGAAGTACACAATAACCTAATGCATATATATATATATATATACATATATATATATATATATATATATGTCAGCTCCTCATTCTGTGGTATTTTGTTGACATCAGTACAAGATAGGCTAATTCAGTTAGATGACATCAGTTAAGTCTCTTTCCACTTTGTAATTAGTATGGGAAAGATTTGGGTGCTATGTACTTTATAGGATTATCTTCTGAATAAGATTTAGTTTTTTAAAAAATAGCATTGTGGTATATTTTTAAAGTTCAATTATATGTGTGTTTGTGGGCATGTGCACATGTGCAAGTGCCCTTGTAGGGTGATGGGTCTCCCTGTAGCTGGAATTATCACCTGTTGTGAGTCAATTGATGTGGGTTCTGGGAACTGAACTTGGCTCTTCTATAAAAGCAGCAAGTGTCCATAACTGCTGGCCAACTCTCCAGTCAGGACTTTGAATGATGGCCAGTTTTCTAGTGGATAAGGAGGAGGAAAACATTTTAGATAGAAAGAGGAAAGTACATGAAAAGCTACAAATGTATCAAGAGGCATAGCATGTGTGTCTCTTAAATGCCAGTGTGGAGCCTATGGAGATTTTAGGGCATTGCAGGCATACCTTTGAGGAAGACAATGGTTCTTAACCTGGTTTTATTCCCCCTTCTCTCTTTTTGCTTCCTGGCCACTATAGGTTCCCTGCCATGATCTGTTTCCTCACTGCACACCCAAAACAATGGGATCCATTTGTCATGAACTAAAACCTCTGAAACCATGAACTAAAATAAACTTTTTTCTACATTGATTATCTCAGGTAGCTTTAATTATTTTTCACATTTTTATTTTATTTTTGTTTGTGTGTTTTGTGTCACAGTGTGCTTGTGGAGTTCAGAGGCACATTGTAAGAGTTGGTTCTCTCTTTTTATCAAGTGGGTCCTGGGGATTGCACTTAGACTGTCAGGCTTGGTGGCAGACACCTTTACCCACTGAGCAATCTTGCCTGTGGTATTTTGTAGACCAAGATGGCCTCAAAATTTATCCTCCAGAATGATGGGATTTTAAGTATGCACCACGATGACCAGTTGATGAAGTGCTAAGGACTGAACCTTGGGTTTCACGTGTACAAGCTAACTACTCTACCTGCTGAGCTACAGCCTCAGCCTTATTAGAGATATTTCCTACAGTAACGAAAAGATGACGAACAGAGGATAGCAGAGGCTAACTTAGAACTGCTAGCATGTATAAACATGAGTCATGATTAGTGGAAGGTAGAATGGCTAGGCCTCTCAGAAGGTGACACCTTGGAAATTTATTTTAAAAGATTCATCTGCATTTATTTTATGTGTATGGGTGTTTTTTTCTTACATATATGTCTGTGTCTCATGTGCATGCAGTGCTCCTGAAGGTTAGAAGAGGTCTTCATATCTCCTGGAACTAGTTACTGAAAGTTGTGACAGCTATGTAGGTTCTGGGAACTGAATCAAGATCCTCTGCAAGAGAAGCGAGTGCTCTTAACCACTGTGCCATCTCTGTAATCCAGTGTTGGAGTATTTTGTACTGTGAAATGTCATCATCAGAATGGACTTCTAAGAACCTCACCTATTGCTGTGTGGATGGGTTTGTGAAAGAAGGGGGCAAGGTGGAAAGAATTGTCACACTAGGGGGAGAACTTTTTCAACAGCTTAGGTAAGTGAGCAATGATGCATCTATTACAGACTTTTTCTCTGACGTGGAAGCTGCCCATATGTTTCAGTCCAAATGTATTTCATTTCAGATATATACATTGACTATGTTACATAAAAGGGTGTAATACCAGACTTTAGGCTTGGGAGCACTGGATGTCCTAAAGGGAAGATAGTTAGGGTAAAAGGCTCAAGACTCAGGACCACATGCTGAATTGAAGTATAATGGAAGTGAGAAAACTTAAAGGAGAATGGGATCAGAGTGCAGGAGAGCTATCAAGCTTGAAGAATTGCGTGCTAGGTTGTGTGATGGACAATTAAGATGAGAGTTTCCTGGCAGAAAGTCCTATGGCAAAGTTGGCAGTCAGCCTCCCAGGTTGTTGTGTGAAAATTTAATTCAAGCAAGAGGTTGAATCAGTTGTATTATCAATAAAGAGCCAGATAGCCAGGAAACCTGCTCCTCTAAGGCTTGTTTCTGGACTCAGCCTGGTCCTTGATTTATGGATAGTGAGGGAAGACAGATGGTTATGAATGTGGAAATCTTTAAATAACATCTCCTGGAACTAGTTACTGACAGTTTCGGCAGCCATGTAGGTTCTGGGAACTGAACCCACTGGTCTTGATAACATGAGAAAATAATTATGGCTTTTTTCTTTGATGGAAAAAAAAGCAGTTCATAAAAAACCAGGGTGGGTTGGTAAGGTGGCTCAGCCAGTAAAGACACCTACCACTAACCAAGCCTAAATCTGAGTACAACCCCTGGAACCCATATGCTGAAAAGGAGAGGAAATAACTTCCTCAAATTGTCTTCTAACTTTCATATGCACCTACATAAGTACACATGGGTATGAGCATGTGCATGTGCATGCACATACATACACACACAAACACACATGCACACAGTAAATAAATAGAATAATAATGCATTTTAAATGGAAATATACTTAATTGATGCACCCTATACTGTTTGGTTCTGAAAACCTGGCTGCGGTAATGAAGGAATGAATAAATGATAGACAATGAAAAAAATGGTAGGTAGACATACAGATAAGCTGGAATAGGGTGAGATCTGCTTACTCTGATGGAGGGTACCTATTATGCAACAATCTGAAACTCAGGGAGTTTATTACATCCAGCATTAGGATGAGGTGTTACCTAGTCTCAGTAGGAGGTCTCTGTGGGGAAGCAGTCTCAGATTTCATCATCTTGGAGGAAGAAACTGCAATTGCAAGTTTTTGCATGCTCTGGAGAGTTGTTGATGAACACTCATACTTGGACCAGGGGAAGCTTTTTGCAATTTCTCTGAGCCTCACCTGGCAAGGTGTTGTTACACCCATGGATCTGAGGCATTGAGGTCATTGACATGGCTATGCCGATGTCAACAATATACCTTCACTAAGAGCTTCCTCAGCTCCCCATACTTATTTTTTTTTTTTTAAAAAGTAGATGTATCCTTGCTAGAGCAATAAGACAGTTGAAGGAGATCAAGGGGATACAAATTGGAAAGGAAGAAGTCAAATTATCACTATTTGCAGATGATATGATAGTATACGTGAGTGACCCCAAAAACTCTACCAGGGAACTCCTACAGCTGATAAACACCTTCAGCAAAGTGGCCGGATACAAAATTAACTCAAAAAAATCAGTAGCCCTCCTGTATACAAAAGACAAAAGGGCTGAGAAAGAAATTAGGGAAACAACACCCTTCACAATAGCCACAAATGACATAAGGTACCTCAGAGTAACCCTAACCAAGGAAGTCAAAGACTTGTATGAAAAAAATTTCAAATCTCTGACGAAAGAACTAGAAGAAGATATGAGAAGATGGAAAGATCTCCCATGCTCATGGCTTGGTAGGATTAACATAGTAAAAATGGCCATCTTATCAAAAGCAATCTACAGATTCAATGCAATGCCCATCAAATTACCAACACAATTCTTTACAGACCTGGAAAGAAAAATTCTCAACTTCATATGGAATAACAAGAAACCCAGAATTGCGAAAACAATCCTCTACCATAAAAGATCTTCTGGAGGTATCTCCATCCCTGATCTTAAGTTGTACTATAGAGCAACAGTTTTAAAAACTGCATGGTACTGGCATCGAAACAGAATGGTGGATCAATGGAACTGAACAGAGGACCCAGAAATAAACTCACACACTTATGGACACCTGATATTTGACAAAGACGCCAAAACCATACAATGGAAAAAAGATAGCATCTTCAACAAATGGTGCTGGTCCAACTGGATGTCTACATGTAGAAAAATGAAAATAGATCCATACTTATCACCCTGCACAAAACTGAAGTCCAAGTGGATCAAAGACCTCAACATAAAACCAGACATATTAAATCGGCTTGAAATAAAAGTGGGGAATACCCTAGAACTCATTGGTACAGGGGAAAACTTCCTGAACAGAACTCCAACAGCACAGGCTCTAAGAGCAACAATCAATAAATGGGACCTCATGAAACTGAAAAGCTTCTGCAAAGCAAAGGACACCATCATCAAAACAAAGCGACCGCCTATAGATTGGGAAAGAATCTTCACCAACCCTTTATGTGACAGAGGACTCATATCAAGTATATATAAAGAACTAAAGAAGCTGAAAAGCAGCAAACCAAGTAATCCACTTAAAAAATGGGGAACAGAGCTAAACAGAGAATTCTCTGTAGAGGAATACCGAATGGCAGAGAAGCACTTAAAGAAATGCTCAACCTCACTAGCCATTAGGGAAATGCAAATCAAAAGAACCCTGAGATTTCACCTTACACCCATGAGAATGGCCAAGATCAAAAACTCAAGTGACAACACATGCTGGAGAGGTTGTGGAGAAAGAGGAACCCTTCTCCACTGCTGGTGGGAATGTAAACTAGTACAACCACTCTGGAAATCAATCTAGTGCTTTCTCAGACAACTAGGAATAGTGCTTCCCCAAGATCCAGCCATACCACTCCTAGGCATATATCCAAAAGAGGCTCAAGCACACAAAAAGGAAATTCGCTCAACCATGTTTGTAGCAGCTTTATTTGTAATAGCCAGAAGCTGGAAACAACCCAGATGCCCCTCAACTGAAGAATGGATGCAGAAAATGTGGTACATCTACACAATGGAATATTACTCAGCAATGAAAAATAAGGAAATCATGAAAATTGCAGGTAAATGGTGGGATCTGGAAAGGATCATCCTGAGTGAGTTGTCCCAGAAGCAAAAGACACACATGGTATATACTCACTCATATAGACATACACCATAGGACAAACCCACTAAAACCTGTGCATCTAAAGAAACTAAGCAAGAGAGAGGACCCTAACTAAAATGTCCAATCCCCATCCGGAAAGGCAAAGAGGATGGACATCAGAAGAAGAAGAAAACAGGAAACAACCTAGGAACCTACCACAGAGGGCCTCTGAAAGCTTCTGCCCTACAGACTATCAAAGCAGATGCCAAGCCTGATGGGCAACTGTTGGGCAGAGTGAATGGAATTTTATGTAAGAACTGGGAAATAGTAAGAGCTGGAGAGGACAGGGTCTCCACAAGGAGAGCAACAGAACAAGAAAATTTGAACACAGGGAACTTCCCAGAGACTCATACTCCAACCAAGGACTATTCATAGAGATAACCCAGAACCCCTGCACAGATGTAGCCCATGGCAGTTCAGAGTCCAATTGGGTTACATAGTAATGTGAAGAGGGGCTGCCTCTGACATGAACTGACTGGCCTGCTCTTTAGTCACCTTCTCCTGAGAGGGAGCAGCCTTACCAGGCCATAGTAGAGGACAATGCAGCCACTTTTGATGTGAACTAATGGACTAAGATCAGAAAGCAGAGGAGAACCTCCCCTATCAGTGGACTTGGGGAGTGGCATGCATGCAGAGGGAGGAGGGAGGGTGGGATTGGGAGCGGAGGGAGGGGCTTATGGGGGGATGCAGAATGAATAAAGTGTAATTGATGAAAATTTAAAAAAAAAGGGAAAAAATAATTTAAGAACCTTAAATGACTTTCAAAAGTAGAGGAAAACATGGAGTTAGTCAATTTACATGGAGCACGTCTCGCCCCTGGGGGCAATGGTCTCCTGAACCTACTCAGACCTCGGACACCACCACTGCTAGTTCTAGAACTGAAGCAGGATGTTCCAACAAGGGGGTTAATGCTTCTCATAATATTTCCTATAAGCCCACACCTGTTTGTTTATATCCCCCATTTTTATTCATTACTAGCCAGATAGAGCCAAGTAATTGTGGTAATGATACTTGCTTTTTTGCCCAAAGCTGTAATGCTAGTAAATTTACTAGCTGGTTACTCGCATGCCTCGCTGGGTGCCTGTGCCCGTTGATGCCCTCACACTATGACTCTCTTCAGACAGAAAAGGGATCTTTGAATTACACCTGCCATTGTTACTGCCATCTCATTGTCGGCTGTTGGAGCTACCACCATGGCATTAGCCATGAGTCATACTGGGCAGACTGCTCAGACGCTGAATAACCTTTTAGCCAATGTAGCTCATGCCTTAGATGTACAAAAAGGAATTAATGCTCAACTAAAAGGAGGCTTGATGGTGTTCAATCAGAGGATTGACCTCCTGCAGGAGCAAATTGATACCCTATGGCAAATCACTCAACTTGGCTGTCAATGAAAATATGCTGGACTTTGAGTCACTAGCATACAACATGAGAATTTTCCCTGTGCTGCAAATCTGTCTAAACAATTGTCGAGCTATATTTTAGGTAATTGGACTGTAGAATTCGATACTACGATGGAGCAGCTGAGAGTGGCCATTGTCACGGTAAATTCTACCAGAGTGGACGCAGGACTAGCCACAGGATTATCAACATGGAATGCTGCAGCCATGAATCATCTGAAGGAATGGGCGGGCATGGGAGCGTTAGCAGGCCTTCTGGTGTTGGTCACCTTGGTTTGCCTGTGGTATATATGCAAGATTAGAGTCTCACAACAACGTAATGCAGCCATGACCATTCAGGCCTTTATAGCCTTTGAAGCAGGACAGTCTCCCCAAGCATGGTTGGCTACCATAAAAAGCCAAAATGTTATGCTCAGGATGCGAGGCTAAGCACTGCACTCAGGGTCAGCCGCTTTGGACCCAGAGAAGAGCATGTCTGATTGCATGCCGGTTGATGCCCCAGGTCCTGCCTCTGAGAAAAAGGTATAGGACTGGTCTGATGCTCTTTGGGTGGATGACACCTAAATGAACATCAGTACAAAGTCCCAATTTATTTCTAATATCAGAGATCAGACCTCTACTCTTGCCTGATGCGTCCAAAACAAAAAGGGGGAACTGTAGAGAGCTGCTTAATGCTGCGCCTTAAAGATGGAGCTGGTTTCCGCCTTCCACCTTCCCGATGGTGAGTGCTCTCTGTCACAAACAACTCCACATTTGGCTAAGGCTGAGGATCTGGCTTGCTTCCATGTATGTGGACCTATCTGCATTGCCCACGTGGCATGCTGAGGTTGGCTACCCAGAGGCTATTTAAAGTGGGCTGGCTTTACCCAGGGTCAGATGAGTGTTCAAGTTTCCTGAATAAACTGCATTGAAAAAAAAAAAAGTAGATGTATTTTAATAAATATAACAGATATGTCCTTTATAGTCAGGTCCAAAACATGTTTATTAAATATTTAAATATGTCATTATAAATCCTATTTATTAAATATTAGCTACCTAAAATAATGTTGGGTACATAGTAAGAATTCAGTAATGTTTACTTCGTTTTTTTTTTGTTTGTTTTTTCTTTCTGTTTCTGCCACGTAGAAACATCTGCCACACAGCCTAGGTTGACCTTCAATTTGCTATGTAGCTGGGGATGACCTTGAGCTACTGCTACTGATCCTAATCCTTGACAATGCTGGATCATAGGCGAATGTCACCATGTCTGGTTTTATATTATGTTAAAGATAAAACCCATGGCTTCAGGGATAGTTTGCAAGCACTTCAGAAACTGAGGTGCATCCCTAGACTTTTGAGTTTTCATCATAGATTTTATAATATACACAACTGACATTTTAAACCTTTTTGTTTTCTCTTTCCATCCCTGTCTCTTCCTTTTTTTTCTCTTCCTCTCTTCCTCCCTCTGCTACTTTTTCTTTCTCTTTGTTTTTCTTTTTCTTTTTTTTGAGACAGTGTTTCTTTGTTTATCCTTGGTTGTCCTCTAAATCACTCTGTAGATCAGGTTGGCCTCAAACTCAGAGATCCACCTACCTCTTCCTTCCAAATGTTAGGATTAAAGGCCTACACCACCATGTCTGGGTCTTTCTCATTCTTCAAAGAACCCATGGCCTTGGGAATTTCAGACAAATACTCTACCACTGATATTTGTTTTTAAAATTGCTTACTAAAAATTTGTGTATATAACATTATGCTTTGATATACATAAATGATAAACTCAGGCTAATTAATATACTTATTACCTCATATTTATAATTTTTGTGAAACTTAGACATTTGGTATTATATTTGAGTAATGGGGTTACAGAGAGTCTTTCTTTTATCATGTTTATATTTTTAATTTATATGAAGTAAATTGTGTCATTTTATAATTAAGGAAAGAATTAACATGTGCTTAAGCATTGTCAATATCTAACAGTGAAAAAGTGATAAATCTTTTAATGACAATAATTCTGATGAATGGATATTGTTTTTCATTGTCAGAGTTGGAAGGGAGGTAGGTCAAATCATATAGTGACAAAGATCGAAGGGCGATTAAAATTCATTGCTTGGTGGCAGGGTGGGGTAAAATGATACTACCAATTTAGAAATTAATTTGGCAGTATCCAGGAAAGCTAAAGGTGCATGTGTTCTGTCCACCAATACCTCTACCTCAGGTAGAAACACCTGTTCCCATAAACAAGAAGACATTTGAAAGAACAGTTATAAGCCAGGTGTGGTGGTGCATGCCTTTAATCCCGGCACTCAGTAGGCAGAGGCAGGAGGATCTCTGTGAGTTCAAGGCCAGACTGATCTACATAGCACAACCAGGACTACATTAAAAAAAAAAAAAAACTGTGTCATAAAACAAGAACAACAAACATTTAAAGCAGTGGTATTTATTATAGCAGAATATATAGAAATGATACAGATATACATGAGGAAGAATCTAAAAATTTGATAGCACAGCCATCTAATGAATACCATACAAATAGCTATGAAAATAAGTGAACTAAAGACACATGTATAAACCTTGGACAAGCCTCAAGAGTACAATGCTGCACAAGAGAAGACATATAAGGAGAATATATGCAAAATAAGTTTAAAAACAATCTGAACTGTGATATATGTTGTCTAAGTATGTATATGCATAAACATGTATATGCATAACTATGTGTATAGGCACGTATAGTCTTTCTCTTTATATATAACAAAAGTTAAGAGTTTCATGTATCTGAGAAACAGCAAAACAAGGATATGCTCTTCCAGAAAAAGGAAAGGCTCTGAGAGTGTTTTTTGGTGCATTTCAATATTCTTTATATTTTATTTTGTTAAAAAAAAAGATGTAAGTAGAGCATAGTGGTGCAAGCCTTTAATCTCAGTACTTGGGAAGCAGAGGCAGGTGGATCTTTGTGAGTTAGTTCAAGGCTAGCCTGGTCTACATATGTAGTCAGAGCTACATATTAAGACCCTGCCTTGAATAAAAAATGGATGTAAAGCAAATATGACAAAAAATTTTAAGGTCTGACAGGATAGATTGTGCTTTGAACTATAAATTTCCATGTTAGTAATTTACTTATTTAAAAAAACATTTTTAGATTTATTTTATGTGTATGAATACTTTTCTCACTTATGTGTCTTTGTACCATGTCCCTGCCTGGAACCAGAGGAAATCAGAGAAGTGTGTCAGATCCCCTGAAACTGGAGTTAAGAATGGTTGTTAGTTGCCATATGGATGCTGGGAACTGAACCCAGGTCCTCTGCTCTTAGCCACTGTCTCTCTAGTCTTGTAATTTACTTATTTATTCCAGAAAAATCCTCACAAATGTGTGCGCATTTATCTACCAATGTATTTGTTGTACATATTATTTATAAATTTAAAAAAATGGAGAAAACATCTTCTTCCCATAAGGGTTGTTTTAATAACATTACAGGACTTTAAAAGGAAAATACAATGTATTTCCAACAGTGGTAACCTAGAGGGGTATTTATCAATATGAGGAAACATTTATAGTTTTATTGAGAAAATACTATATATCGGTTTGACCTCAATTTATAAAATGAAAAAATATCCATTTATCCACATATGTAGATTCATAAATAGAAAAAGCAACTAAGGACATACTAAACGAATGTGTATAATAGTTATCTCAGAGTATTTTTATTATAAAAGCTTTTCATTTGGGAATTTTTCCACAATTTATATAGATATGTCATAGTTTTTCTTGCTTTCTTTTTTTTTTTTAATTGCAACAGGATTTTATGTAGCCCAGGCTGGCCTTGAATTCACTTTGTAGCTAAGGATAACCTTGAATTCCTGATCTTCTTGCCTTTACTTCCCAGATGGTTGAATTATAGACATGTGCCACCATGCTGGAGTACTTTTGATAAAACAATAACAATTATGTGGTGGTTTGAATAGAAATAGCCCCCATAGGAAGTGGCACCATTAGGAGTTGTGGCCTTGTTGGAATAGGCTTTGTTGGAGGAAGTATGTCACTGTAGGGGCAGGCTTTTCAGTCTCCTATGCTCAAACTATGCTCAGTGTGGCACACAGTTTCCTTCTGCTGGCTGTGGATTAAGATTTATATAAAAGAAACTTTTTTTTTCCTTCATCAGTTGTCTCAAAGGCTTACTGCCTCCTTCTGCTAAACTAGGCCTAGCCTCCGTACAATTTAACTTAGGCCTAGAATGTTTTCAGCCTCTGAACCTTACTGCTTTAATAAGCTCACCCTTTCTTGTTCTTACTAAGCTCTGGGCTGGCTGGCTCAACTCAGCTGTTTTGGCCCAAATTCCTCTGCCAGATGACTTATTCAATCCAGCTTTTCTCTCAGCTTCTGAATCGCTCTGTTTGGCCTCAAATTATCTCAAGAAATCTGCTCGAATCTGTCGGGTCTTTCTCATTCTCTGGCTCATTCGGTCTTTACCTGTAATCTTTCTCTGCAACCTGTCTCTCTCTCTTACTGTCCCAATAAAACTGCCTCTTCTCACTCTGCATTGCCCCTTAACTAGCTTCCCTTTCCTCTCTCTTCTCTTGAGAGTTGGGTGTATCCTATTCTGTCAAATCTTCTCTGATTTGTCACCTTTTTTGACACTCAATTAGACATTACTTTCAAACATGTGTGCTTCCTTTCACAAACTAAGTTTACATTCATTGCTTGCAATTAAAGGCATGTATCACTATGCTTGGTCTTAAGCTTTTCTGAAACTTGCTATATACCAGGCTGGCCTTGAACTCAGATCTGCTTGCCTCTGTTTCTTGGATTAAAGGCATGTTTGTATTCCAGCAGGATCACACAGACCTAGAAGATCTTTGGATGTGACCCCTTGGCAGCCAGATCACACAGATCTAGAAGGTCTTTGGATGAGATCTCTTCCCAGAACAGCTATGTTCTGAATTAAAATTCCTCTACAGATGTAGAACTTTCAACTCTTTTTCTAGCATCATGTCTGCATGCATGTCACCACATTTACTGCCATGACGATAAAGGACTAAACCTCTGAAACTAAATGTTTTCCTTTAGTGTTGCCATGGTCATGGTGTCTCTTCACGGCAATGAAACAGTAACTAAGACAAACAACAATGGTAACGGTGGTCTATGCCTTTGATACTTGGTTGGTAGAGGCAGGAAAATCTCTAAGTGTTTGAGGACAGCCTGAACTACATAGCAAATTTTATGTCAAATTAGGGCTTCCTAAGAGAGGATTCTGTCTCAGAAATAGAACAAAACAAAACCAGAAAGAACATGTCTGCCAGATTCTTAATTAATTACTTTTTTTTTTTTGCTTGTTTCTTTGTGTGTTTCACAGTTTTCATGTAGAGGTCAGAGAACTTTAGGAATCAGCTTTTTCTTTCCACCATGTGGGTCATCAGACTTATTCAGACTTGTCTTGTTAGCCTTTAATTTCTAAATTTTTTTTATTTTTTTTTATTTTTTATTTTTTATCAGTTATATTTTATTAACTCTGTATCCCAGCCGTGTCCCGATCCCTCATTCCCTCCCAGTCCCTCCCTCCCTCCCTCATCTCCACCGTGCCCCTTTCCAAGTCCACTGATAGGGGGGACCTCCTCCCCATTCATCTGATCCTGTTTTATCAGGTATCTTCAGGACTGGTTGCAAAGCCCTCCTCTGTGGCCTAACAGGACTGCTCCTCCCTTCGGGGGTAGGGAGGCCAAAGAGCCAGTCATTGAGTTTCTGTTAGAAATAGTCCCTGTTCCCCTCACTTTGGGAAACCAATTGGTTACTGAGCTACCACAGGCTACATCTGAGTGGAGGTTCTAGGTTATATCCATACATGGTCCTTGGTTGAATGTCAGTCTCAGAAAAGAGCCTGTGCCCAGATATATTTGGTCCTTGTGGAGCTCCTATCCTTTCCCCATCAGACTAACTCCCCTTCTTTCTTATGATTCCCTGTACTGTGCCAAAGGTTTGGTCATGAGTCTTTGCTTTGAAAACACTGCTAGTTAGAGTCTTTCAGATGCGCTCAGTAGACTCCTGTCATACGTTCAATGCACATCCCATCTGTCTTTCTAAATGAGGATTGATCATCTTACCCCATGTCCGCTCAATTGCTTATCTTTTTTAGGTGTATAGATTTCATTATGTTTATCATATCTTATAGGTCTATATAAGTGAGTATATCCCATGTTTGTCTTTCTCCTTCTGGGATATTTCACTCAGAATGATCTTTTCTAGATCCCACCACTTGCCTGCAAATTTCATGATTTCCTCCTTTTTGATTGCTGAGTAGTATTCCATTGTATAAAAATACCACAATTTCTGTGCCCATTCCACCGTTGATGGACATCTGGGTTGTTTCCAGGTTCTGGCTATTACAAATAGAGCTGCTATAAACATGGTTGAGCAAGTGTCCTTTTTGTGTACTTGAGCCTCTTTTGGATATATGCCCAGTAATGGTATGGCTGGATCTTGAGGAAGCGCTATTCCTAGCTGTCTGAGAAAGCTCCAGATTGATTTCCAGAGTGGTTGTACCAGTTTACATTCCCACCAGCAGTGGAGGAGGGTTCCCCTTTCTCCACAACCTCTCCAGCATGTGTTATCACTTGAGTTTTTCATCTTGGCCATTCTGATGGGTGTAAGGTGATATCTCAGGGTCGTTTTGATTTGCATTTCCCTGATGGCTAATGAGGATGAGCATTTCTTTAAGTGTTTTTCTGCCATTCGATATTCCTCTGTCGAGAATTCTCTGTTTAGCTCTGTTCCCCATTTTTTTAATTGGATTACTTTGATTGCTGCTTTTCAGCTTCTTTAGTTCTTTCTATATACTTAATATTAGTCCTCTGTCAGATAAAGGGTTGGTGAAGATTCTTTCCCAATCTGTAGGCAGTCGTTTTGTTTTGATGACAGTGTCCTTTGCTTTACAGAAGCTTTTCAGTTTCATGAGGTCCCATTTATTGATTGTTGCTCTTAGAGCCTGTGCTGTTGGTGTTCTGTTCAGGAAGTTGTCTCCTGTGCCTATGAACCACCCTTGCATGCCTGGGATGAAGCCTACTTGGTCATGGTGGATGATATCTTTGATGTGTTCTTGGATTCGGTTTGCAAGTATTTTATTGAGTATTTTTGCGTCAATGTTCATAAGAGAGATAGGCCTAAAGTTCTCTTTTTTTGTTGGGTCTTTGTGTGGTTTAGGTATTAAGGTGACTGTGGCTTCATAGAATGAGTTTGGTAGTGTTCCTTGTGTTTCTATTTTGTGGAATAGCTTGAGGAGAATTGGAGTTAGCACTTCTTTGAAGGTCTTGTAGATTTCTGCGCTGAATCCATCTGGTCCAGGGCTTTTTTTTGGGGGGGGAGACTGTTAATGACTGCTTCGATTTTCTTGGGAGATATAGGGCTATTCAGTCTTTCTACCTGATCTTGACTCAGTTTTGGTAGATGGAATCTTTCAAGAAAATTATCCATTTCATTTAGATTCTCAAATTTTGTGGCATATAGGCTTTTGTAGTATGACCTAATAATTGTTTGGATTTCCTCAATGTCTGTGGTTATGTCCCCATTTTCATTTCTGATTTTGCTGATCTGGATAGTTTCTCTCTGCTTTTTAGTTAGTTTGGCTAAGGGTTTGTCTATCTTGTTGATTTTCTCAAGGAACCAGCTTTTTGTTTCATTGATTCTTTGGATAGTTTTATTTGTTTCTAGTTGATTGATTTCAGCCCTTAGTTTGATTATTTCCAGCCGTCTGCTCCTCTTGGGTGTATCTGCTTCTTTTTTTTCTAGGGTTTTCAGTTGGGCCATTAAGTTGTTTGTATGTGATGTTACGAATTTCTTCTTGCAGGCACTTAGTGCTATAAATTTTCCTCTGAGCACTGCTTTCAATGTGTCCCATAAATTTGGGTATGTTGTGCCTTCCTTTTCATTGAATTCTAGGAAGTCTTTAATTTCTTTCTTTATTTCTTCCTTAACCCAGCTGTCATTGAGTAGTAAGTTGTTCAGTTTCCATGTGCGTGTCGGCTTTTTGTTGTTTCTGTTGTTGTTGAGGTCGAGCTTTAATCCATGGTGGTCAGATAGTATACAAGGGATTATTTCAATGCTTTTGTATCTGTTGAGGCTTGCTTTGTGGCCCACTATATGGTCTATTTTGGAAAAGGTTCCATACAGTGCTGAAAAGAAGGTGTACTCTTTTGAGTTTGGATGAAATGATCTGTAGACGTCTATTAGGTCCATTTGATTTAGGGATTCTGTGAGTGCTTTTATTTCCCTATTTGGTGTCTGTCTAGTTGATCTGTCCCTTGGTGAGAGTGGAGTGTTGAAGTCTCCCACTATTAAGGTATTAGGATCAATGTATGATTTAAGCTTTAATAATGTTTCCTTTACGAATGTCGGTGCTCTTGTATTTGGGGCATAGATATTCAAGATTGTGATGTCCTCTTGGTGGATTTTTCCTTTGATGAGAATATAGTGGCCCTCCTTATCTTTTTTGATTAACTTGGGTTGAAAGTCTATTTTATTAGATATTAGGATGGCTACTCCAGCTTGTTTTCTGGAACCATTTGCTTGAAAAACAGTTTCCCAGCCCTTTACTCTGAGGTAGTGTTTGTCTTTGTTGCATAGGTGTGTTTCTTGGATGCAACAGAATGTTGGGTGCTGTTCCTGTAACCGTTCTGTTAGCCTGTGTCTTTTTATTGGTGAGTTGAGTCCATTGATATTGATAGATAATAGTGACCAATGCATGTTAGTTCCTTTTGTAATGGAGTCGATGATCTAACCCTGTTTCATTGCTTGTTTTCTTTTCATTTTTGTTGGGACATTATCAGTATGCCCTGTTTTCTTGGGTGAATTTGTTTTCATTGGATTGAAGTTTTCCTTCTAGTATCTTCTGTAGGGATGGTTTACTGTGTAGATATTGTGTAAATTTAGTTTTGTCATGGAATATTTTGTTTTCTCCATCTATGTTGATTGAAAGCTTTGCAGGGTATAGTAGTCTGGGTTGACATTTGTGATCTCTTAGAGTCTCCATGATACTTGCCCAGGCCCTTCTGGCTTTCATAGTTTCTGATGAGAAGTCCGGTGTGATTCTGATAGGTCTACCTTCATATGTTACTTGGCCTTTTTCCCTTGCTGCTTTTAATATCTTTTCTTTGTTCTGTAGATTTAGTGTTTTGACTATGATGTGACGTGATGTGTTTCTTTTCTGGTCTAGTCTATTTGGAGTTCTGTAGGCCTCTTGTATATTTATGGACATTTCTTTGTTTAAGTTGAGAAAATTTTCTTCTATGATTTTCTTGAAAATATTTTCTGGACCTTGGAGTCTGGAGTCTTCTTTTTCGTGAATTCCTATTATTCTTAGATTTTTGTCTTTTCATAGCATCCTTGATTTCTTGGATATTTTGTGATTGGAACTTTTCTGATTTTACTTTTTCTTTGAGAGAAGTATCCATTTCTGCAAGTGTGTCTTCAGCTCCAGAGATTCTCTCTTCCATCTCTTGTATTCTGTTGGTGATGCTTACTTTTGTGGTTCCTGATCTTTTCTCCAAGTTCTCTAGCTCAAGGGTTTTCTCATTTTGTGTTTTCTTTATTGATTGTAATTCTGTTTTCATGCCTTGCACCATTTCTTTCATGTGTTTGAATTTGGATTCCTGTCTTTCTACAATGGCCTCTATTTCTTTTTTCATTTCCTTCTTATATGCCACTAATTTTTCCTCTACTTGTGTATCTATTTGTTTGGCTATGTTTGCCTGTGTTTCTTTAAGGATATTGTCTATTTCTTCTTTCTTTGCCTCCAATTGACTGGCCATCTCTTTGAAAGACTTGTTCATTTCCTCCTTATGAGCCTCAAATAATTGGGCAAGCATGGCTTTAAAATCATTTTCCTGTGCTTCTGCTGAATTGGAGTATGCATCGATTTTGGGGTTTGCTGGTGAAGTCATGATGTCCTGATTTATGTTGGAAGTGTTCTTTCGCCTACCCCTGGCCATTGGCTTATCTGAAACCTTCCCTGTTTGTTTTTTGGATTCTGCAGATCAGACTGGTGCTGTCTCTCTCTGGTGTCTGGAGAGTTCTTCAGGAAGCTGAGCACTCTCAGCGTGTGCTGAGTACTAGCTGTACCTTTGGGAGGAAAGTACGCAGGCGCAAACGGGGCAAATGCGCGCGTGTGTGCGCGCGTGTGTATGTGTGTCTGTGTGTGTAAGTGTGCGTGGATGAGTTTCTCGAGGGACAGAGTGATGGCTAATGTTGAACCCTTGAGTGTGTGGGAGGGGCTCTGTACTGTATATGTCGCAGGCGCTAATGATGATCGCAGTGCAATTTCTGGCATTAACTGTCTTAACTCCTCAATCAGGCCCACAGGGCAGGAACTTCAATGTCCCTAGTGCCCCTCTGTTTCCCAAAGTGGGTATGTGGGTGGGACGGGGGTTCGATGCCTGGCTTCTGATTTAGAAGGCCCCAGGATCTGGGGAACTGCAGATTCTCAAGGGTGCACTCACTTACAGGCAGGTCTCTTGGCAGAGATCTTGGTATCCGGGGCTCCCTGCTCTCTGGTTTGGCCCTGCTTCTTTGATGTGTTCTGCCAGTTCTGTGCTGCTGTCACTGCCAGGTTCTGAGGTTTTGCTGCAGCTGGAGATTTCAGGGTGGTCACTTCAGCAGGGATGGGGTAACCAGGCTCCTGTTCTCTGGTTTGGCCCCGGTTAGTCTTAAACTGGAGGGCTGTGGTGCCCCGCCAGTTCAGTGCTGCTCCGCTGCCACATCCCGCTGTAACTGGAGACTGGGTTGCTAGTCCCAATGCTTTCTGGGAAGTCCTGGGATCTCTTCTTTGTGTTCTCCAAGCTTGGGAGGCCCAGCGCCTGGTGTGTCCAGGTTGTATGACGTTTCTGCCTGGTTTTGGTGAGTATATAGCGTATTCTCTGTCACTGTGGGATTGAGCGGGCCGTACCGTCAGTGATGGCGATCCTGAGGAGCTAGTATGGTGTCTAGCAGATTCGCGCCCTGGGAGGATGGTGCAGCTGCTGCACGAATCTGGGACTCCGGGGCACTTACTGCTGGCTTTTGTCTGCCGCTAAAGTGCTTGGGGCTCCATCTCAGCGGCTGTATACCCCAGGCAGTTAGGTCTGCGCTGAGAAAGATGAGTCCGCTGTGCAGCTGTGCCGAGGAGGAAGGAGGTCTGGGGGAAGGGAGTGCAGCAAGAACAAAGGATCTTTTCTCTCCTTCCCCAAGCAAGTCTCCGGGTGACCAGGGGCCAAAGTTTTCACCTCCTGCGATGTTCCCTGGTGTTCAGAAAGCCTCGCTGTGGTTTTCCTGGGTTGGGGGTCCTTCCATTCTCCGACTCAGAAGATCAGGTATCCCACCACTCAGAAACTGTGTGTGCTAGTCGCCATCTTGGCTCCGCCCCTCTATAATTTCTAAATTTTTTAAAGATAATCTCACTGTGTAGCGCAGGCCAATATCAAGCTTGCTATCCTCTTGCCTCAGCCCCCTGAATTCTGGGATTACAGGCATGTACCACTGTGCCTTACTGTGATAGTCTTATAATTAGATAAAAATATGTTTTCCAAAAGGCACTGTTCTAGTTTGCCTTCTCTTGTTATGATAAACACCATCATTAGCTGAGGAGCTAATTGGTATTTGATAGCTCCTAGGAGAGGGAGAATTAGCTTTCTTTAATGATATGATCCCTGGTAGGTGGACCACCCTCCAGGAAAGGCCCCACTCCTAAGAGTATTTGGGTTGCAGCATGCTTTTAATCCCAGCACTCAGAGGAAGAGGTAGGTAGATATCTGTGAGTTTGGGACCAGCATGGTCTATAGAGAGAGTGAGTTCCAGGACAGCCAATGCTACACAGAGAAACTCTGCCTTGAAAAAACTAAAAAAAGAAAAAAAAAGTATTTGGGTAACACAAATTGTACCTAATGGGGGAAAACAAAAAGAAAAAAGAAAAAGAAAAAGAAAACTCATAGTCCAGTGGGTAGAGAGGTGAGGACACAGAGAGCGTGGATGTGGAAGGAGTTGGGAGAGGTGAGGATCATGAAAATACATTGTATGAAATTCTGAAAGATGTATTTAAAATATTATGGGCTGGAGAGATGGCTCATCAGTAACTGGATGCTATTCTCTCTACTCCGGGATTCCCAGAGGATCCTACACCCTCTTCTGACCTCTGTGAACAGTGTATAAACTTGATTCACAGACATACATTAAAAAAATCTATAAACATAAAATAATTAATTAAAAATATTATTTAAAAAGGCAAAAACCAACCAAAGAAACAAAATCCCATCATGACCAAAAGCAACGTGGGGAGTGTTAGTTAGAGTTTTTACTGCTGTGAAGGGACACCATGACCATGTCAAGTCTTATAAAGGAAAACATTTAATTGGGGTTCATTTATAGTTTCAGAGGTTTAGTCCATTGTTGTCATGGCAAAAAGCAAGGAGATTTGCAGGCAGACATAGTGCTGGAGAAGAAGTGGAGAGTCCTATATGGAGATTAGCAGGCAGTAGGAAGAGACAAACAGATATTGGGCCTGACTTGAGCATCTAAATCCTCAAAGCCCACCCCCAGTGACACACTTCCTCCAGCAAGGTCACACCTACTCCAACAAGGCTACCCCTCCTATTCTACTCCCTAAGCATTCAAATATATGAGCCATGGGGGCTAATCTTATTCAAAGCACCACAGGGAACAAATGGTTGATTTCATCTTCTACTTCCAGATCACAATCCATCACTGAGGGAAGTCAAGTCAAGAACTTAAGTCAAGAACATAAGGCAAGAACCTAATGACAGGAATCTGGAACAGAAATCATGGAGGAACTCAGCTTACTGGCTTGCTCCCTCAGGATCTCTCTGTGTCTTAGTTAGGGTTTCTATTGCTGTGATGAAATACCATAACCAAAAAGCAAGTTGGGGAAGAAAGTGTTTATTTGGCTTACACTTCTATATCACTGGTCATCATCAAAGGAAGTTAGGACTGGAACTCAAAAAGAACAGAAACCTAGAGGCAGGAACTGACGCAGAGGCCATGCAGAGGTTGGCACTTCTTACTGGCTTGCTCCTAAGGGCTTGTTAAGCCTGCTTTCTTATAGAATCCAGGACTACCAACCCAGAGATGGTACCACCCACAAAGGACTGGACACTCCCAATCAATGACTAATTAAGAAAATGCCTTACAGGCTTGCCTACAATCCTTTATTATGTAGGCATTTTCTCAATAGAGATTTTTCTCCTCTCAGATGACTTTGCTTGAGTCAAATTGACACAAAATTATCTGGCATACTGTGTTACCTTTCTTATAAAGCTCAGGCCCACCTGCCTTGGGATGGTGCCACCCACAGTGTCCTGGGCTCTCCTAAATCAATCATTAATCTGGTTAATTCTTCACAGACATAGCTACAGAAAAATCTAATTGAGGCAATTTATCAATTGAGGTTTCCTTTTCCCAGGTATGTCAAGGCTGTGACAAGTTGACAATAAAAACAAACCAGCACAGAGACTAATGAGATGGTTTGGCTAATAGAGAATATAAAGTAAGACACACAAAGAAAAGCTGTAGCTGCAAAGTCACAGATGACTTATAAAGACATATAATTGAAATGATTTTTAAACAACACATTAAAAAGAGAGGGGAAAGGAAGAATGTCATGGTAATCTGCCAATTTGGGACCCTGGCCAATTAATGCTACCATCCCCTGAAATTTTAAGTGCTCCAGGGAAATCAGATTCTGCAAGACAAATAAGTGAGTGAAGGGGAAGACCACCCTAACTCCAAGCATAACATTTGGAACAGTGTGATTGAGACATGCCTGCACCGTAGAAGACAGTATGGAGCTCTTGTTCTGCATCCTCTCCCTTCTGCCTAATGTTGAGGTGCTCACCTTTTACACACAACCAAACGGCTCAAGGAATAGTGTCCTTTTTCTCAGTTTCTGATGTGGCAGAGGTCAGCATGAAATTGATTTATCATTCTAAACCAGTTCTGCTAATTTCGTTCCTCTTGCTAATGACTGGTTAAGGAATAATCAATAATGTGCCAATGACAGGCTAGGAGAATTCTACAGGGGATTCTTGAGAAAAGTGTCCTGGCTCCAAAGAGACAACAATATTAGTACTCTCTTTTCTTCCTTTGTGCATACCATTAATGGATGTGATGGCCAGGTCTCAACAGCCATGAAGGAGGCAACCTAAGAGCCAAGCCTTGAAGATGGCATAATGAAAAAGTGGAAAGAATGTAGGTCCTTAATGGTGTGGTTAGAATTCCTCATTAATCAACCTCAGAAGTTGTGGATCTTTAAATTTTTTTATTATATGACACAACAAATTCACTGTTCAAGCATTTTAAAGCATGCCCTATCACTTCAGCATGCATCTGAGGTCATATAGACAATCCTGTGATGATGTCTAGCCATAAAACAAAGGCTTGTGAGAAAACGACTAGCTTCTATAAGTATCAGGGTCAGATCCTGCTTATAAGCTCAAACAAGAAGCTTGGGTGACATAAATTGTCTTGAAATTATAAAATGGTATAAAATATGATGTACTGTATTTTTTAAGAGCATGCTTATTTTACTTTTAAGTTTATTTTCTTTTAAAGTTAATTGTGTATATCTTTGTGTGGTATGTGAATGTGTATGACAGTGCCTGCAGAGTCCTGGGGCATCCTATCTTCAGGAGATGGTGTTACAGGAAGCTATGAGCTGCCTGTTTTGTGTCCAGTGTAAGGGTATTGAGTACTCTCAACTACTGAGCTGTCTCTCCGGCCCCCTTATTTTATTTTAATCTAATTATAATACAGAAGTTTATACAGTATAAGATGAGTCTTCTATAATTCACCAGCAGTCCATTCTTCTCCTCAGAAGTAACTTGTGATAATCTGATGAATTTCTTTTCAACTCTTTCACTTAGTATGTACAAAGGGGAGTGTGTACATACACCACACACATGCACATGTGCACACACACTTACATAAACACACATCTACCAAAATTAGGAGGAATGTTTAAGAGGGTCTAAGGTAAAAACACAGGCCACATAGCAATCTCTATTTTCATGGCAGGAGGCTATGGTACTCCAAGGAATCGTGACAGAATAGTCCTTTCAGAAGAACTAAGTTAATGTGTTGTTGAGCCTCTGGGAATGCTGGGTAAGAAAGCTATACATATGTATTAGAACAGTGTGTTCAGAGAAACACAAAAACTCCCCATCACAAGTCTCAAGAACATATTGACTCTTCCGTCTTTAGGCCGTGACTTCTGACAGCTTCCCTCCATACAGCATGATTTGGCATGAGTGTTGGAGCATGGTTCAGAATTTCCAAGAGAATGTATTGTAGTAGATCATAATTCTAGGGAGTAAATTAAGAAGTAAATTAAGAAGTACTATAATAAACACATTACACTCTGCATATTAGTCTGGGTTCATTCATTACTTTTATTTAAGAACATATTTTGGTGGACTTGGGGATAGAGTTCATTCAGTAAAGCGCTAACCTTGCAAACTTCATCCTAGAATTCACCTCTGTGTGTGGGTGGGAAGGAGTTGGTCATGGAGGCAAGCATTTGTAATCTGAGGTTCGGTGGCAGTGATAGGCAGATCTCTGGTGCTTACTGACTAGCCAGCCTTAGACTACTTAAAGAATTCCAATTCAGTCAGAGACCTTGTCTCGAAAAAAAAAATCATGGATACCACCTGTGATGGTTGGTTTGAATGGCAAAGGCAACATCACAAATTAGAAACACCTGAGAAGGGAGCCTTACATGAGGGATTCTCTTAATTGCCTTAATTATTGAGGGAAGTCCTACTCCAAATGAGGGTGGCACCTTCTGTTAGCAGCCAGGATATGAAGAGGCCAGTACAGAGGAATAATTATTTCCCTTTGTTTCTTTTCTTGCCATGGAGTTAATTCATACTGTTGTTGTAGCTGCTGATTTCTTTGCTGATATCAGAACCAGTGTTGCCAGGCCTCTATCCTTGACTGAGGACCAGCAGCTCTCCAGGCACCTTCCAAGTTCTATGCACTAGATAGCAACTGCTGAGGCACACTGGGTAGTTTTCATCCATTCAGGCTAGAGGCAGTTGTCTTTCTTTCTCTCTCTCTCTCTCTCTCTCTCTCTCTCTCTCTCTCTCTCTCTCTTTCTCTCTCTCTCGTATTTTTTAAGACAGGGTTTCTCTGTGTAGCCTTGGCTGTCCTAGACTCACACTCACTTTGTAGACCAGGCTGGCTTCGAATTCATAGAGATCCACCTGTCTCTGCCTCCCTGAGTACTGGGATTACAGGTGTGTGCCACCATGCCCAGCTGTTGTTACTCTTTCAATGTAAGCTAATTTAATAAATACTCTCTATATATTCATTATACATAATTTCTTCCTTTAGAGACCCCTGACCTGAGAAAATGCAGTTGAGAAGTTAACAGTTGACGTTAACATGTACACATTTCTCACCCCCATGTGAACACACATACCAAAAGAGCAATATATTTTTCAGTGGGTCCCAGGGCTCAAATTCAGGCTGTCAGGCTTGGAGGAGACTGCCTTTACACTCTGAACTAGCTTGCTAGTGTCTGTTTTTCAGTTTTAACATCCTTTCCCATATGTAAATTTGAGATGATTCTGTTGATTGGGACTGAAGAGATAGTTTGTTGATAGAGTACTTGTCTAGCATATGATTCTGTTGATTGGGACTGAAGAGATAGTTTGTTGATAGAGTACTTGTCTAGCATATCTATGACTGTGGTTCAATCCACAGCAACACACCATTTTCACCCCCACCCCCTGCCACAGATTATTTTTTTCAATAGTAATTCTTTTTTAAAATTCTTTTTTTTTTTTTTTTTTCAATGCAGTTTATTCAGGAACATTGAACAATCCTCGGACCCCGGGGAAAGCCAGCCCACAGCTTAAATAGCCTCTGGGTAGCCAACCCAGGCGTGCCACGGGGGCAATGCAGATAGGTCCACATACATGGAAGCAAGCCAGATCCTCGGCCTTAGCCAAATGTGGAGTTGTTCGTGACAGAGAGCACTCACCATCGGGAAGGTGGAAGGCGGAAACCAGCTCCATCTTTAAGGCATAGCATTCCGCAGCTCACTACAGTTCCCCCTTTTTGTTTTAGACGCATCAGGCAAGAGTAGAGGTCTGATCTCTGATATTAGAAATAAATTGGGACTTTGTACCGATGTTCATTTAGGTGTCATCCACCCAAAGAGCATCAGACCCGACCGATACCTTTTTCTCAGAGGCGGGACCTGGGGCATCAACCCGCATGCAATCAGACATGCTCTTCTCTGGGTCCAAAGCGGCTGACCCTGAGTGCAGTGCTTAGCCTCGCATCCTGAGCGTATCATTTTAGCTTTTTATGGTATCCAACCATGCTTGGGGAGAATGTCCTGCTTCAATGGCTGTAAAGGCCTGAATGATCATGGCTGCATCACACTGTTGTGAGACTCTAATCTTGCATATATACCACAGGCAAACCAAGGAGACCAACACCAGAAGGCCTGCTAACACTCCCATGCCCGCCCATTCCTTCAGATGATTCATGGCTGCAGCATTCCATGTTGATAATCCTGTGGCTAGTCCTGCGTCCACTCCGGTAGAATTTACTGTGACAATGGCCACTCTCAGCTGCTCCATCGTAGTATCGAATTCTCCAGTCCAATTACCTAAAATATAGCTCGACAATTGTTTAGACAGATTTGCAGCGCAGGAAAAATTCTCATGTTGTATGCTAGTGACACAAAGTCCAGCATACTTTCATTGACAGCCAGGTTGAGCGATTTGCCATAGGGTATCAATTTGCTCCTGCAAGAGGTCAATCCTCTGATTGAACACCATCAAGCTTCCTTTTAGTTGAGCATTAATTCCTTTATGTACAACTAAGGCATGAGCTACATTGGCTAAATGATTATTCAGGGTCTGAGCAGTCTGCCCAGTATGACTCATGGCTAATGCCCTGGTGGTAGCTCCAACAGCCGTCAATGAGATGGTAGTAACAATGGTGGCTGTAGTTCCAAGATCCCTTTTCTGTCTGAAGAGAGTCATAGCGTGGTTTTTTAAAATTCTTTATTAATTACACTTTATTCACTTTGTATAACTCCTGTGGTTCCCTCCCTCCTCCTGTCCCAATCCCTCCCTTCCCCCATCCTCTGCATGCATGCCCCTCCCCAAGTCCACTGATAGGGGAGATCTTCTTTTCCTCCTTTCTGATCCTAGTCAATTAGGTCTCATCAGGAGTGGCTGCAGTGTCTTCTTCTGTGGCCTGATAATGCTGCTTCCCCCTCAGGGGGAGGTAATTAGAGAGCAGACCAATCAGTTCATGTCAGAGACAGTCCCTGTTCCTATTACAATGGAACCCACTTGGATACTGAACTGCCATTGGCTACATCTGTGCAGGGGTCTTAGGTTATCTCCATGCATAGTCCTTGGTTGGAGTATCAGTCTCAGGAAAGACCCCTGTGCTCAGATTTTTTTGGTTCTGTTGCTCTCCTTGTAGAATTCCTGTCCTCTCAAGATCTTACTGTTTCCCACTTCTTTCCTAAGATTCCCTGCACTCTGCCCAAAGGTTGCCCATAAGTCTCAGCATCTACATTGATAGTCTGAAGGGCATAGCTTTTCCGAGGTCCTCTGTGTCAGGCTCCTGACTTGTTCCTTCTTTTCTCCTTCTTCTGATGTCCAGCCTCTTTGCATTTCTGGATAGGATAGGAAGTGAGCATTTTAGCAAGAGTCCTCCCTTTGGATTAGTTTCTTTAGGTGTACAGATTTTAGTAGGTTTATCCTATATTATGTCTATATGAGTGAGTATATACTGTGTGCATCTCTCTGCTTCTGGGATAGCTCACTCAGGATGATCTTTTCCAGATCCCACAATTTACCTGCAAATTTCATGATTTCATTGTTTTTTTATTGCTGAGCAATATTCCATTGTGTAGATATACCACAATTTGTGCATCCATTCCTCCACTGAGGGGCATCTGGGCTGTTTCCAGCTTCTGGCTATTACAAATAAGGCTGCTACAAACATGGTTGAGCAAATGTCCTTATTGTGTACTTGAGCCTCTTTTGAGTATATGCCTAGGAGTGGTATAGCTGGATCTTGAGGAATCGCTATTCCTAGTTGTCTGAAAAAGCGCCAGATTGCTTTCCAGAGTGGTCGTACAACTTTACCTTCCCACCAGCAGTGGAGGAGGGTTCCCCTTTCTCCACAACATCTCCAGCAGGTGCTGTCACTTGAGTTTTTGATCTCGGCCATTCTCATGGGTATAAAGTGAAATCTCAGGGTCGTTTTGATTTGCATCTCCCTGATGGCTAAGGATGTTGAGCATTTCTTTAAGTGTTTCTCTGCCATTCGATATTCCTCTATTGAGAATTCTCTGTTTAGCTCTGTACTCCCATTTTTAAATTGGATTACTTGATGTTTTGCTGTGTAACTTCTTTAGTTCTTTATATATACTGGATATTAGTACTCTGTCAGACATAGGGTTGGTGAAGATCCTTTCCCAAGCTGTAGGCTGTTTTGTTCTGGGGACAGTGTCCTTTGCTTTACAGAAGCTTTTCAGTTTCTTGAGGTCCCTTTTATTGATTGTTGCTCTTAAAGCCTGTGCTGTTGGTGTTCTGTTCAGGAAGTTGTCTCCTGTGCCAATAAGTTCAAGGGTATTCCCCACTTTTTCATCTAAGCGGTTTAATGTGTCTGGTTTTATGTTGAGGTCTTTGATCCACTTGGACTTCAGTTTTGTGCAGGGTGATAAGTATGGATCTCTTTGCATTTTTCTACATGTAGACTTCCAGTTAGACCAGCACCATTTGTTGAAGATGCTGTCTTTTTACGTTGAATGGATTTGGCATTTTTGTCAAAAATCAGGTGTCCATAGTGTGTGGATTTGTGTCAGGGTCTTCTGCATGATTCCATTGATCCACCAGTCTGTTTCTATGCCAGTACCATGCAGTTTTTGGTATTGTTGCTCTATAGTACACTTTGATATCAGGGATGGTGATACCTCCTAAAGATCTTTTACTGTAGAGAATTGTTTTAGCAATTCTTGGTTTCTTGTTGTTCCATATCAAGGTGAGAATTTTTCTTTCAAGGTCTGTAAAGAATTGCGTTGGTAATTTGATGGGAATTGCATTGAATCTGTAGATTGCTTTTAGTAAGGATGGCCATTTTTACTATATTAATCCTGCCAACCCATGAGCATGGGAGTTCTTTCCATCTTCTGATATCTTCTTCTAATTCTTTCTTCAGAGACTGGAAATTTTTTCATACAAGTCTTTGACTTGCTTGGTTAGCTTCACACTAAGGTACTTTCTGTCTTTTGTGGCTATTATGAAGGGTGTCGTTTCCCTAATTTCTTTCTTGGCCCCTTTGTCTTTTGTATACAGGAGGGCTACTGACTTTTTTGAGTTAATTTTATATCCAGCCACATTGCTGAATGTGTTAATTGGCTGTAAGGGTTCTTCGGTAGAATTTTTGGGGTCACTCATATATGCTATCATATCATCTGCAAATAGTGATACTTTGACTTCTTCCTTTTCAATTTGTATTCTCTTGATCTCCTTCAATTGTCTCATTGCTCTAACAAGTACTTCAAGAAAAATGTTGAAGAGATATGGAGAGAGTGGGCAGCCTTCCTTTGTCCCTGATTTCAGTGGGAATGAATTAAGTTTCTCTCCATTGAGTTTGATATTGGTTATAGGCTTGCTGTATATTGCCTTTACTATGTTCAGGTATGTGCCTTGTATCCCTGATCTCTCCAAGACTTTAAACATGAATGAATGTTGGATTTTGTCAAATGCTTTTTGAGCATCTAAGGAGATAATCTTGTGGTTTTTCTCCTTCTGTTTATTTATGTGGTGGATCACATTGATGGATTTCTGTATGTTGAACAACCCCTGCATGGCTGGGATGAAGCCTACTTGGTCATAGTGGATGATATCTTTGATGTGTTCTTGGATTCTGTTTGCAAATATTTTGTTGAGTATTTTTGCATGGATGTTCAAGAGGGAGATAAGTCTGAAGTTCTCTTTTTTTTTGGGGGGGTCTTTGTGAGGTTTAGGTATGAAGGTGACTGTGGCTTCATAGAATGAGTGTGGTAGTGTTCCTTCTGTTTCTATTTTGTGGAATAGTTTGAAGGGTATTGGTGTTAGATCTTCTTGAAGGTCTCATAGATTTCTGTGCTGAAACCATCTGGCCCTGGGCTTTTTTTGCATGGTAGACTTTTGATGATAGCTTCTATTTCCTTAGGGGATATAGGACTATTTAACTGGTTTACTTGGTCTTGATTCAGCTTTGGCATGGAGAATCCGTCCAGAAAATTTTCCATTTCATTTATATTTTCAAATTTCGTGGCATATGGACTTTGGAAGTAATACCTAATTATTGTTTGGATTTCTTCAGTGTCTGTGGTTATGTCCCCTTTTTCATTCCTGATTTTGTTGATTTGGATAGTTTCTCTCTGCCTTTTAGGTAGTTTGGCTAAGGGTTTGTCTATCTTGTTGATTTTCTCAAAGAACCAGCTCCTGGTTTCATTGATTCTTTGAATTGTTTTATTTGTTTCTAATTGATTGATTTCAGCCCTAAGTTTGATTAGTTCCAGCCATGTACTTCTCTTTGGTGTGTCTGCTTCCTTTTTTTTTTTAGCGCTTTTAAGTGAGCCATTAAGTTGCTTGAATGTGCTGTCTCAAATTTCTTCTTGAAGGCACTCAGTGCTATGAACTTTCCTCTTAGCACTGCTTTCATTGTGTCCCATAAGTTTGGGCATGTTGTCCCTTCATTTTCATTGAATTCTAGGAAACTTTAATTTCTTTATTTATTTCTTCTCTGACCCAGCTGTCATTTAGTAGCAAGTTGTTCAGTTTCCATGTGTGTATAGGCCTTTTGCTATATTTGTCATTGAGGTCCAGCTTTATTCCATGGTGATCATATAGCATACAAGGGATTATTTCAATCTTCTTGTATCTGTTGGGGCTTGTTTTTTGACCCACTATATGGTCTATTTTGGAGAAGGTTCCATAAGGTGCTGAGAAGAAGTTAAATTCTTTTGTGTTTGGATGAAAGGTTCTGTAGATGTCTGTGAGGTCCATTTGATTCATGACCTCTGTCAGAGTTATTGTTTCTTTAGTTTTGTGTTTTGTTGAGTGTGGGGTGTTGAAGTCTTCCACTATTAATGTTTGGGGGTCTATGTGTGGTTTAAGTTTTATTAAAGTTTCTTTTACAAATGTGGGTACCCTTGCATTTGGGGCATATAGATGTTCAGTATTGTGATATCTTCCTGGTGGATTTTTCCCTTGATGAGTATGAAGTATCGTTCTCTATCTCTTTTGATTAATTTTGGTTGAAAATCTATTTTTTTAGATAATAGAATGGCTATTCCTGCTTGCTTCTTGGGTCCATTTGCTTGGGAAACTGTCTTTCAGCCCTTTACTCTCAGGTAATGTCTATCTTTGTGATTTAGGTGTGTTTCTTGTATGCAACAGATTGTTGGGTCTTGTTTACACATCCATTCTGTTAGTTTGTGTCTTTTTATTGGAGAATTGAGTCCATTGATGTTGAGGGAAATTAATGACCAGTGGCTATTAGATCCTTTGATATTGATGTTGGCTATGGTAATGTGTTTGGCTACTTTTGGTTTTGCTGTAGTGAGGTTATTTATTTCCTGTGTTTTCTTGAAAGTAGTTAGTTTTCTTGGGTTGTATTTTTTCTTCTAGTATCTTCTGTAACCTTAAAGAAAACTCACTCTCTTCCTCTCAGCAGCTATCAACTGCCAATAGCTTCTTAGGAGGGGTAGGATTTTGTGTGCTCCCTCTGCTTCCATACTGAAATTTTGTGTGGTTTTAGTCTGTAAAGGTCTTGTGTATACTGTCTCAACTACTGTGGGTTCATGTGTGCAACTGCTCTTCAGTGTCCAGAAGAAACTGTTTCCTTGTAGTCACCCATTGCCTATGGTTGCCTCTTCCAAAATGATGACCAAAGTGTGAGATAGAGTCTTTTCATTTAGAGTCGAACATTGTACAGTCTCTTATTCTCTGAACCTTGACCAATTATGTGTCTTTGTGTTAATCACCATCTAATTAAAAAAGAAATTTCTCTGATTCAGTTTGACCAGTGCACAAATATATGCGTAGAAAGATGTCACTAGGAGTTGGTCATATATTATGTCCAGTTAGTGGATATTTTAAGTTCTTCCCTAGTTTCTCTAACTTATCTAGTCACAAGTTATTGGCCCAGCTAATGGTGCCAGGAATGGCTTTTAACTTGTGGAGTGGCTCTTAAATCTCCAATAAGTGATGGATTGTTCCATGACATTCATGCCACTACTGCATCAATGGCATGTTAGTTATTGATGTGGCCAGAATTCACAGCTGAGTAAGATTGGCATTTCATTTTTTTCCTCTAGTACTGTGCACAGCACTTTCCAACACAGTGGAAGATGGCCAGTAAGGATAAAGCTTCCAGGTGAGGTAGCAGCTTGCTTTCTCTATGTTCTATGACTCACGTGTGTAGTGTCATCAGCAATAAGGTTTTACCATTGTGGTCATTGAACAAGAATGGCTCTCATGGGCTCATATATTTGAATGTTTCATCATTAGAAGGATTAGGATGTATGTCTTTGTTGGAGTAGGTGTAACCTTATTGGAGGACATATGTCGCTGGGGACCAGCTTTGGGATTTCAGAAGCCCAAGCCAGGCCCAGTCTCCTTCACTTCCTGCTGCCTGTAGATCTGGATGTAGGACTTTCAGGAATTATGTTTGCCTGGCTACCACTATACACCGCACTATGATAATAATATTCTAAACCTCTGAAACTATAGCAATCCCAAATTCATTGCTTTCCTTTATAAGAGTTGCCATGAAATGATACGCTCAGGATGCGAGGCTAAGCACTGCACTCAGGGTCAGCCGCTTTGGACCCAGAGAAGAGCATGTCTGATTGCATGCGGGTTGATGCCCCAGGTCCCGCCTCTGAGAAAAAGGTATCGGTCGGGTCTGATGCTCTTTGGGTGGATGACACCTAAATGAACATCGGTACAAAGTCCCAATTTATTTCTAATATCAGAGATCAGACCTCTACTCTTGCCTGATGTGTCTAAAACAAAAAGGGGGAACTGTAGAGAGCTGCGGAATGCTATGCCTTAAAGATGGAGCTGGTTTCCGCCTTCCACCTTCCCGATGGTGAGTGCTCTCTGTCATGAACAATTCCACATTTGGCTAAGGCTGAGGATCTGGCTTGCTTCCATGTATGTGGACCTATCTGCATTGCCCCCGTGGCACGCCTGGGTTGGCTACCCAGAGGCTATTTAAGCTGTGGGCTGGCTTTCCCCGGGGTCCGAGGATTGTTCAATGTTCCTGAATAAACTGCATTGAAAAAAAAAAAAAAAAGAGTTGCCATGGTCATGGTATCTCTTTACACCAATAAAACTTTGACTAAGACAACTGTCAAATTCTGGAAGTTAACCAAGATCATTGGCATCTGTAATGTTTAAGGGTCCTTACTGGCCAATAGCTCCAACAGAGGTAACACATTTCTGGTACTGAGCTTTTTATTTGTACCCTGTGGTGTCTGCTATGAGATTGCCACATGTTATAAGGTAACTCCATTTAAACTTTTTATATATCTGCATGTATGTACTTCAGGAAGCTTTAACAGTAGTAGGTTTCCATATGACTTTTTCAAAAGGTCTTTAGTGTCATTTATGACTCCCCATATTCCTTCCTCTTCTCTGACTTTCCCATCTTCTCCACCCCAATTTTCTGTTGTTCTACTTTAACCTCTATACCACTGAATCCCATCTTTATTTCTTTGTAAACCTCCATACATTATGGACACTCCCTAATTTCCTGACCTGTACGGATATGTAAAAGGAAACACACACATCTGAGAATTCAATGAGAGAAAAATATGTGATGTTCATTTTTCTAGGGCTGTGTTTCTTCATTCAGAATGACTATTTTCAGCTTTATCCATTTACTTGTAAACTTGATGGTTATGTTTTTCTTAACAACAGAATAATATTCTATTGTGCAAACATATCATGTTTTCAATATCCATTTATCATTTAGTGGGCATCTAGGCTCTTGTGGCTATAACAGCAATGAACATGGATAAGCAGGTCTCTCTAAAGTAGCTTGCATTCCCATAAGCATGAGTAAGTATTTCCTTTTCCCCATACCTATTGTAATATCTGTTATTTGATCTTAGTCAATTAAGATTGGGGTAAGGTGAAATCTCAAAATCATTTTTATTTCTGTTTCCACCATGGCTAAGGATGTTTTTTTAAATATTTCCCAGCTATTTATATTTCATATTTTGTGAACTTTTTTCTTCATAGCACATTTTAAATTGATCTTGTATGTTTTCTTTATGTTTAGGTTTTTTGAGTACTTTGTATACTATATATTGTTAGTTATTAAAAGAAACATGAGGCTGGTCAACTGATTTTCTATGCCAGAGGTTTATTAAGTGGGTAAGGAGGGAGTGGGTGAACAGGACATGGTTGGGAGAGAGAAAGAGAAAGGGGGGCACCCCGAGAGAGAACGAGAGAGGGAGAGAGAGAGAAAGCAAGAGGAGAGTAAGAGAGAGACCATGTGTCCGGGTTTGCCCTTTAAGGGGCAAGGTAACCACGCCTTCCAGGTGTGGCCATCTGGCTGGGGATACATGATGACATCATAAGTTTCTGGGTAACCCAGGAGCAGATTGTGTTCCAAAATATTCCTACCTTTTTCTATAATTAAAAATGGGGAGTTTGGGCTGCTTTTTATAAGGTAATTTAAAGTATATAAATTTAGGCTCATTGGACGCAGCTCTTGGTTGTTATGCAAAGGGTTGAGAGAGAGAAGAATTATAGCAAAAAAATGGTTAGAATACAAGGTCAAGAGTAAGGGAAGCCTCTGCCCTGGAAAATTTAGGGTAGGGGGTTGTCAATAGAGAGAGTTGCCAGCTATGCAAGGCAGCAGGCAGGGACTGGGGAACACTGGGAGAACCTGGAGCCACCTGGCCCGGTCCTGAAGCACACCATTTCAGCCTTTTGTTAATGAAAAGTGAGTAATGGGCATAGATTCTCTTCTGGCTACTTCCTGCTGACAATGGGGGTGCTGTAGGGAGGTCAAAAGGCTGAAATGTTGGCCAATTCCAGGAATAATAGGCTGTTTTGATGCTTTCCAGGGTCTGCAAGAACATCCATGGCTGGGAGGGAAGGTGCAGGTCCAGCTTGTTGGAAGTCTGTGAGGTCAGAGTTGAACACCTGTAGCTGCTTTGGTGCTGTGGTGGCTATAGGAAACATCTGTGTCTGTCAGGACACTGAAACACATATATAGGCAAGAGATAAAGTTGAGTAAGTTATGGAGAAAATCCTTTAGGTATACATTGAAAACTTTTGGGAGAGCAAATAGAAATAGGTTTGGATCAATGAGACTTGAACATGGGAACCTCTGTCTACCTGGGGGGAACCTTTATTTACTCAATCACTGGCAATATTTAAAGAAGGCTTTGTTTTTGATCTGTCATTGAGGTGAGGTTTGGTTACAGAAGCGTGTAAATTTAGAGACCCTGGTGCCAGTTGGCACTAGGTGTAGAAACCTGAAATTCTCCAGAAGACATCCTATCTGGAGGCACAGGCATCTGGGCATCTCCCATTGGGGGCAAATAAGTCAGGGACCTTCCAGAGGTGTCCCAATGGCAAGGTGTGACTCGAGCGAGAGGGGTCCTACCTGGTCCAATATCTCATCAGCTTTTGGCCAGAGACCAGGGCACAGGTGCCGAGTGGGGCATGGCCGAGGTGTGGATGCCCAGCAGGGCACTGCCCAGGGTACAATGGTTCACTTAACGCTAGGTCTTCCCATGAGCGAGTATGTGAGGGAGGGGGAGAAGGAACTGTGTGTGAGTGGGGACGTACCGCCCAAGAGAGAGTGGGGCCCTAAAATTAAGGTCAGCATAGAGGGTCAACCCTAGACAGTTAAGGCTATGGCTTTGGGGGGGGGTGTCCCTCTGTCTCTAAAGACAGTACAAAGTTGCCAGAGCTCTGCAGTCAAGCTTCCCCTACCAAGAGAGGCGTTTATGCTGAGAAAATGGAGTGAACTCACCAATCTAGTAGCTGGTCAATAAGGAGAACTCACCAATCCAGCCAGTGTTGCATGCAGTAAATAGCAGTCTGGTAGCCAAAACCAGGGAAAGGGGAGGAGTCCCACCTTTTGAGATAAGCAGTAAGTACAGTACTTATCTGGAGTCCAATTGAACTGAGAGGTGGATTTATGTGGACTTTCTGCAGCTTACAAGAATTACTTTTAAGTTTTAAGAAGGAGATAAAACTTTAGACATGTTAGTATCACAATTGTACTCTGCATTGTAGAAAAAGGCAGTAGACATACATATTTGTGTTAATAGCAAAAGTATTTTTTAAGGTGAGCTCTGAAAAGGCAAAAGCCTTTTATGAAGTAAAAGGGAAACTCACTTGATCTTAACTTTTAGTATAAGCATACACATTATGGAGGCTTACAATCTTGAGCTTAGAACCATAATAGTGCATGATATAGTGGAATATTTTTGTATCAGAGTTAAATTAATAAATTAGAGCCCTATTGATAAAGGTCAAAACTCTGGATAGTCAATACAACAGTAGCATAACAACAGGAAGAAATATTAAGCCTTTTTACCTATTTAAGATACCTTAAATCACCTTAGACTTTGTAACCTTTATAACTTGCATTTACCAACCTTAAAACATTTTTTAGACCCTCAAAATACCAACCTTAAGGTTACAATACCAACCTTAAGACACATTTTTAGACTCTCAAACATGTATAACTTGTATTTACCAACCTTAAGACATCTCTCAAATATGTTTTTTGAGAGGGACCTTTGTATTTAGTTATTTACCATGAGTCATAGTTGAAACTGCTATGAACATTTATTGTCTTTTAGGTAAAGGGATGGTAAAAGGTTTAATTCAGGCCTGTTTCTTCAGTCTGTACTGTGTCTTGGCCTGAAAATAGCAGCTCTAGGACTTAGGCTTAAGGCCTGGTCTCCTGCATATAAAGAGAAGTGGGAAGGCACCTGAAGTCTCCCAACACAGAAGTTGGCAATATGTCCATGGGACCTCACTCTGCTCAGTGCTGGACGAGGGCTGTGGAGGTTGTTGAGTAAAGGAGCTATTCATCCTCTGCCAGGCCAATGAGCTAGAAGGCTGGAAGTGTCTGTGGCTCTTATGCTGGTTGAACCTCCATGGCTGGGCACAGAGGACAAGCCTGCTTGTGAGCATTTTGTCTTCCAGAGGCCAGTTTGCCAGGAGCCGGCTTTGGCATGTTGCATCAGCAGCGAGACCAGCATCCACTTGACTGCATTTGAAAACGTCACCTGGTGGAACGGCCTTTTGGCTATGCAAACCTCTTGCCTTTTTTTTGCTGGAATGCCAGCAGTCTCAGAACGCAGCTCAGGTCTAGGGCCAGTCGGGATGGCTCACTATTTTTACCAACTCCTATATGGTGACTCAAGGACCATCCTCAGCTGTTTATTAAAATTGCAGTGAGACCATGTTTGCATCTGTAGTACTATAAATGTGTATCTATGAGATGACTATTAACTTGCATTTGTTAACCATTAAATATTAGGACTTTAGGTTTTGTCCTTGCTAAGTTAGAATCTTAAAAGTCATGAATATAATTTATTAAAGTGAGAGCACAAGAGTTTTTGTATGATTTAATATATAAAAGTTTATAGCATATAATAGTCTAAGGCTACACTACAGATTGATAACATAATTTTAAGAGAACAAGACCAAGCTTATATTAACCTTTTGATAGCAGAGATACAGTAAATTGACCCAGTTTTAATATAAATATATATTTTTAAAAAAATTAATAGATCGATCTTGCCCATTTATGATTGGCTGTGCCCTCAAAGTATGAGCCCGGCAGGGCAAGATGGCGGCGCCGGGAGGACTCTCATTCTGAACAGCAGCACAGCAGGACAGGCACAGTGACCAGCAAGCAGAACTCTCGGTCATAAAACACAAGTGATTGTGTTTCTCAGGTGAGAGGATACCCCACAGTGGGGGATTCAATCAGCTTTAACTCACCCGGCTAAACCATGGAAGAGACCCTGATTCTACCAGGCGCTTGGTCGCCAGCCCAGAACTACATGCCAGCGTGATCTTGTCACTGTCCCAGACTGAACTGTGGGCCCACAACATCACAGACTGGATTTTCTAGTTGAGAGATAACCCCACGGAGCAGGAAACGATTGGGACCGACCTTAGGTCACCCAGACATTCCCTGGAAAAGACTCAGGTTCTGTGGGCGCCCCAGGAGCCAGCCCGGAGCCAGAGCTGGGGTCCTAGGCACCTGCACGGAGCCCTGCCTGCGTGCCTGATTCGCCACCTCAGATAGAACTGTGGGCCCCAGGCCACCAGAGACTCAGTTTCACCGTTGGGTGCAAACCCACAGGGAGGGAAACGGCTGGTCTGATCTCAGAGCACTCAGCTGATACCACCACCCCGAAAAGGTCTCAGTTTAAAATTACCCAGTTTAGGCAGACGTCCAGAATCCCAACGGCAGAAAGGCGAAGCCATGGGCGGGCGTCTGTGCCTGTGGGTTCTACTCGCCGCCACCCCAGACAGAACGGCGGTCCCCAAAGCAAAGACTGGGTGTCCTTGGCAGGAGGAAACCCCCAGTGGGGGGGATCATCAGGTCTAATGCTCAGGACACACAGCACCAAAAGACTCTCTGGATTCATGCAGACTCTAGGATCTAGCCTTCTATTGCAGGCAGGTGCACTGTGCTCAGCTGCCATTTTTGAGTACCCCTAAGGCACTGGGGCACACAGCTGCATTCTCAGACCTACAAAAGCCAGAGAGCCATTACAGCAGCCCTCAGATACTGTGCCAAGGATCAACCAGTTACCCCTAGCTAGACTGACAAAACTATGGGAAACCCTATTCCTTCAAGAGGGCTGCACCCACAGCATCCGGACCAGAGCAGTGCCTGCAGCCGACATCCCAGACAGGGACACACAGCTTCAAGTCCAGACTGAGGCACCAAGCCTCCAGACCAGAGCGGCGCCCCCAGGTGCCAACTCAACCTAGGTGCACATTCTCTAGGCCCAAAGCAAAGCACTCAGCCTCTGGCCCAGAGACTTGCTGTGTGCTCCTCTCACTTTCCCAGACAGAACTGTGTGCCCCAGGATAACAGACTGAGTTTCCCTCTTGGGAGAAAACCCCACAGCTAGGGAATCAGCAGGTTCTTCAAGAGGACTGTACCTGGAAAACTGTAACAACAGCAGCAGCACACTAAATTTATAACGAGAAACCCAGCAGTGGGGCAGCTGTCTTGAGAACCTCTATGGGTAAGAAGAGAGCCCCCCCCGCCTAACAAATACCACAGCTACTACTCAGGGCTAAACACATGAGGTGAGCAGTGGCAATTCCTGAGAAACACTGGCCATACAGTGATCATAACCAAAAAGCAGAGGAGGACTCCTTCAGGAAAAATCATCTTCCAGCCAAGGGGATTCTCCCTACCTCAGGACTCCAGGAAGCACAGAGAGTAACAGCCAACACCTAAAACAGCCCAATGGGTAGAGGTCAGAGTAAAAGGTCAACCAACAAAAGACAGAGCAATATGGCATCTCCAGAACCCAGCCATTCAGGGGCGAACAGCCCTGGATAACGCAGCACAATAGAAAATCAAGAAGATGACCTTACATCTATGCTGATGAAGAGGATAATAGAGGAAACAAAAAAAAATAGGTAAAGAATTAGAGGAAGATAAAACCAAACAGATCATGGCTATCCGTAAAGAAATGGAGGAAGTTAAAGACAAGCAGATTATGGCCATCCGTGAAGAAATACGGGAAGATGCAGCCAAACAGTTTGTGGCCTTCAGAGAAGAAATAATTAAATCACTGAAAGAAGTAAAAGAAACAGAATTGAAGGAACTAAAAGAAAAAGAGGAAAATACAATCAGACAGGTGAAGGAAGTAAACAAAACAAATCAAGACCTGAAGATAGAACTGGAAAAATTAAAGAAAACACAAATGGAGGAAATAATGGAGAGGAAGAATTTAGGGAAGAAAACAGGAACTACAGAGGTAAGCATAACCAACAGACTACAAGAGATGGAAGAAAGAATCTCAGGTGTAGAAGATACAATGGAAGAAATCAATGTATCTGTCAAAGAAAATGTTAAATCCAAAAAATTCCTGACACAGACCGTACAAGAAATCCAAGACAATATGAAAAGACAAAACCTAAGAATAATAGGTATAGAGGAAAAAGAAGACTCCTTTCTCCAAGGCCCAGAAAATATTTTCAACAAAATCATTGAAGAAAATTTCCCCAAGTTAAAGGAGAAGCCAATAAGAATACATGAGGCCTACAGAACACCCAACAAATTTGACCAGAAAAGAAAATCCTCCCGCCACATAATAATCAAAACAGTAAGTATACAGAACAAAGAAAAAAAAAAAATACTAAAAGCTGCAAGGGAAAAAGGCCAAGTAACATATAATGGCAAACCCATTAGAATCACACCTGACTTTTCAACAGAGACTATGAAAGCCAGAAGGGCCTGGATAGATATCATGCAGACCCTAAGAGAACACAGATGTCAGCCCAGGCTACTATACCCTGCAAAACTCTCAGTCCTCATAGACGGAGAAAACAAGATATTCAATGACAAAAACAAATTTCAACAATACCTACATACAAATCCAGCATTACAGAAGACACTGGAAGGGAAAATACAACCCAAGAAAATTGGCTTCTGTCAAGAAAACACAGGAAATAATTATTCTTACTACAGTAAAACAAAAAGCAACCAAGCTCGCAACCTTATGACCACAGCCAACAGCCAACATCAAAATCAAAGGATCTAACAGCCACTGGTCATTAATCTCTCTCAACATCAATGGACTCAACTCTCCAGTAAAAAGACACAGATTAAGAGAATGGATACGTAAACAAAACCCAGCAATCTGTTGCATACAAGAAACACACCTAAGACACAAAGATAGACATTACCTGAGGGTAAAGGGTTGGAAGACGACTTTCCAAGCAAACGGACCCAAGAAACAAGCAGGAGTAGCCATTCTAATATCTGATAAAATAGACTTTCAACCAAAATTAATCAAAAGAGATGGGGAAGGACACGTCATACTCATCAAGGAAAAATTCCACCAGGAAGACATCGCAATCCTGAACATCTATGCCCCAAATATAAGAGCACCCACATTTGTAAAAGAAACATTGATAAAATTTAAACCACATATAGATCCCCACACATTGATAGTGGGAGACTTCAACACCCAACTCTCAACAAAGGACAGGTCAACAAAACAGACATTAAACAAAGAAACAATATCTCTGACAGAGGTCATCAATCAAATAGACCTCACAGACATTTACAGAACCTTACACCCAAACACAAACGAATTTACCTTCTTCTCAGCACATAATGGAACCCTCTCCAAAAGAGACCATATAGTTGGTCACAAAGCAAGACTCAACAGATACAAGAAGATTGAAATAATCCCTTGTATTTTGTCTGATCACCATGGAATAAAGTTGGACTTCAACAACAACAGAAATAGCAAAAAGCCTATACACACGGAAACTGAACAACTTGTTACTAAATGACAGCTGGGTCAGGGAAGCAATAAATAAAGAAATTAAAGTCTTCCTAGAACTCAATGAAAATGAAGACACAACAAACCCAAAGTTGTGGAACACAATGACAGCAGTGCTAAGAGGAAAGTTCATAGCACTAAGTGCCTTCAAGAAGAAATTCGAGACAGCTCAGTCAAGCACCTTAATGGCTCACTTAAAAACCCTAGAAAAAGAAGAAGCAGACACACCAAGAAGGAGTAGACGGCTGGAACTAATCAAACTCAGGGCTGAAATCAATCAATTAGAAACAAATAAAACAATTCAAAGAATCAATGAAACCAAGAGCTGGTTTTTGAGAAAATCAACAAGATTGACAAACCCTTAGCCAAGCTAACTAAAAGGCAGAGAGAGACACCACCCAAATCAACAAAATCAGAAATGAAAAGGGGGACATAACTACAGACACTGAGGAAATCCAAACAATCATTAGGACTTACTTCAAAAGTTTATATGCCACAAAATTTGAAAATCTAAATGAAATGGACAATTTTCTTGATCAATTTGACTTACCAAAGCTGAATCAGGACCAGGTAAATCAACTAAATAGTCTTATATCTCCCAAAGAAATAGAAGTGGTCATCAAAAGTCTCCCATCCAAAAAAAGCCCAGGACCAGATGGCTTCAGCACAGAATTCTACCAGACCTTCAAAGAAGAACTAACTCCAATTCTTTTCAAACTGTTCCACAAAATAGAAACAGAAGGAACATTACCAAACTCATTCTATGAAGCCACAGTCACCTTGGTACCTAAACCTCACAAAGACTCAACAAAGAAAGAGAACTTCAGGCCAATCTCCCTTATGAACATCGATGCAAAACTACTTAACAAAATACTCGCAAACCGAATACAAGAACACATCAAAGATATCATCCACTATGACCAAGTAGGCTTCATCCCAGGTATGCAGGGGTGGTTCAATATACGGAAATCCATCAATGTGATCCACCATATTAACAAACTGAAAGAAAAAAAACCACATGATAATCTCCCTAGATGCTGAAAAAGCATTTGACAAAATCCACCATCCATTCCTGTTTAAAGTATTGGAGAGATCAGGGATACAAGGCACATATCTCAACATAGTAAAGGCGATATACAGAAAGCCTATAGCCAACATCAAACTAAACGGAGAGAAACTTGAAGCAATCTCACTGAAATCAGGGACAAGACAAGGGTGCCCACTCTCTCCTCAACATAGTGCTGGAAGTCCTTGCTAGAGCAATAAGACAGTTAAAGGAGATCAAGGGGATAGAAATTGGAAAGGAAGAAGTCAAATTATCACTATTTGCAGATGATATGATAGTATACGTGAGTGACCCCAAAAACTCTACCAGGGAACTCCTACAGCTGATAAACACCTTCAGCAAAGTGGCCGGATACAAAATTAACTCAAAAAAATCAGTAGCCCTCCTGTATACAAAAGACAAAAGGGCTGAGAAAGAAATTAGGGAAACAACACCCTTCACAATAGCCACAAATGACATAAGGTACCTCGGAGTAACCCTAACCAAGGAAGTCAAAGACTTGTATGAAAAAAATTTCAAGTCTCTGAAGAAAGAATTAGAAGAAGATATGAGAAGATGGAAAGATCTCCCATTTTCATGGCTTGGGAGGATTAACATAGTAAAAATGGCCATTTTACCAAAAGCAATCTACAGATTTAATGCAATTCCCATCAAATTGCCAACACAATTCTTTACAGACCTGGAAAGAAAAATTCTCAACTTTGTATGGAATAACAAGAAACCCAGAATTGCTAAAACAATCCTCTACAATAAAAGATTTTTTGTAGGTATCTCCATCCCTGATCTTAAGCTGTACTATAGAGCAACAGTTATAAAAGCTGCATGGTACTGGCATAGAAACAAATGGTGGATCAATGGAACCGAACAGAAGACCCAGAAATAAACCCACACAGTTATGGACACCTGATTTTTGACAAAGATGCCAAAACCATACAATGGAAAAAAGATACCATCTTCAACAAATGGTGCTGGTCCAACTGGATGTCTACATGTAGAAAAATGGACATAGATCCATACTTATCACCCTGCACAAAACTGAAGTCCAAGTGGATCAAAGACCTCAACATAAAACCCGACACATTAAATCAGCTAGAAAAAAAAGTGGGGAATACCCTAGAACTCATTGGTACAGGGGACAACTTCCTGAACAGAACACCAACAGTACAGGCTCTAAGAGCAACAATCAATAAATGGGACCTCATGAAATTGAAAAGCTTCTGTAAAGCAAAGGGCACTGTCATCAAAACAAAGGGACTGCCTACAGATTGGGAAAGAATCATCACCAACCCTTCATCTGACAGAGGACTCATATCTAGCATATATAAAGAACTAAAGAAGCTGAAAAGCAGCAAACCAAGTAATCCACTTAAAAAATGGGGAACAGAGCTAAACAGAGAATTCTCTGGAGAGGAATATTGAATGGCAGAGAAGCACTTAAGGAAATGCTCAACCTCATTAGCCATTAGGGAAAATGCAAGTCAAAACAACCCTGAGATTTCACCTTATACCCATCAGAATGGCCAAGATCAAAACCTCAAGTGACAACACATGCTGGAGAGGTTGTGGAGAAAGGGGAACCCTTCTCCACTGATGGTGGGAATGTAAACTTGTACAACCACTCTGGAAAGCAATCTGGCGCTTTCTCAGACAACTAGGAATAGCGCTTCCTCAAGATCCAGCCATACCACTCCTGGGCATATATCCAAAAGAGGCTCAAGTACACAAAAAGGACATTTGCTCAACCATCTTTGTAGCAGTTTTATTTGTAATAGCCAGAAGCTGGAAACAACCCAGATGCCCCTCAACTGAAGAATGGATGCAGAAATTGTGGTACATCTATACAATGGAGTATTACTCAGCAATGAAAAATAAGTAAATCATGAAATTTGCAGGTAAATGTTGGGACATGGAAAGGATTATCCTGAGTGAGTTGTCCCAGAAGCAAAAAGACACACACGGTATATACTCACTCATATAAACATACAACATAGAATAAACCCACTAAAATCTGTACATCCAAACATACTAAGCAAAAGAGCGGACCCTAACTAAAATGTTCAATCCCCATCCTGAAAGGCAAAGAGGATAGACATCAGAAGAAAAAGAAAACAGGAAACAACCTAGGAACCTGCCACAGAGGGCCTCTGAAAGCCTCTGCCATGCAGACTGTGAAAGCAGATGCTGTGCCTGATGGCCAACTGACGGGCAGAGTGAATGGAATTTTATGTAAGAAGTGTGAAATAGTAAGAGCTGGAGAGGACAGGAACTCCACAAGGAGAGCAAGAGAACAAGAAAATTTGAACACAGGGAACTTCCCAGAGATTCATACTCCAACCAAGGACTATTCATGGAGATAACCTAGAACCCTGAGAATGCAGCCACTTCTAATGAGAACTGATAGACTAAGATCAGAAAGAAGGAGTGCAGGACCTCCCCAATCAGTGGACATGGGGAGGGGCATGCATGCAGAAAGGGGGGGAAGGTGGGAATGGAAGGGGATACAAAATGAATAAAGTGTAATTAATAAAAGTTAAATAAAAAAAGAAAAGGAAAAAAATTAATAGATCTTAGTTTAGAATATTGTTAAACAATTTGTATGTAATAATGAACCTCTGAGCAGAACAATATAAAGCAATTTTGAAATTATATTTGAGTGACAGTATTACATAGGAGACAGAAATAGTCTTATATTTTAAACCAACTTAATTTGTATAGATATTTATAACTTTAAAATTTTATTATTATATAAAATTTTTTGAAAGCAGGGTTGAATCATAAGATAGTAAAATGTAACTTTGAATTTTTTAAAAATCCATACCAATTTGAAATGAGGCTCGTTGTTGTGGCCTAGTCTAAAAGATAAACAGTTAATTATGATTAAGACTTATAAGTGTAAATCCAATGAGAAAATTATATAAAGCATTTGATAAGGAATTTAAAATATAAGAGTAAAGAGTAAAGTGTACAGAAATAAGGGAGAAAGGATTTTTTTTAAAGCTTGGAAATAGCGCCTTAAGGTATACACAGTTTTAAAAGCCAGAGCACGAATGTATAATGAGGAACCAAAGTGGCTTGGTGAGGGAGGGGGAAGCACATGGAGAGATGGCTGCCCGCAGGGTGCACGCGAGGCAGGGCCTGTTTGCTGAAACCTAAGATGGCACTATGCCACGTTAAGTTAATGGTTAAGTTATAGGTTCACCCACTTCCTCCCAAAACCAACATGGCCCAGGAAATCTTGTGAGACTTTAAAAGCCCGTGGGAGATTTAAAAGTTTTGCAGCTGTGCTGGGTTTTTTAGAAATTCCTTACCAAATTTTCCAAAATTGATTTTTGCGTTGATTGAGTCTCTGCGACTCGGGAGTGCTGGCCGGGGTGGGGCCTCACTGTTGGTTGCTGCACAGGCAGGGGTGCGCAGCTGCAGCGGGAGCAGGCAGCCGCTGGGTGCCCAGCGCCATGCACCCCCGGGTGCTGCGCCCCTCCAGGGCTGCAATGGGTGTCTCCAGTCGTCGACCAGAACCCGACCTGCATTGCCATGCCTCTCAGAGAGCCCCGACCACGGTGCCGGATTGGAGCGCAGGCACCAGCGGCAGGACAGGGGCCAGGCCTGGGGAGAGCGGAAGCAGCCCAGGAAAAGGCTGCGCCCAGGCATGAGGGCAGTTGAAAGAAAAGTAGAGGTTTTTAGGAGAAAATCGGTTGTAACCATCCCATCTGAAGCCCGAAAGGGGCCCTAGTTTTGCTATGGGAACCCTATCCGAATCACGGCACCAATGTTAGTTATTATTAAAAAAATATGAGGCTGGGGCCAACTCTGCAAGAGGTTTAGTGAATGGGTATGGAGGGAGTGGGGGAAATAGGACATGGTGGGGAGAGAGAAAGAAAGGGAAAGGGGGGCGCCCCAGGAGAGAGCGGGAGAGAGAGAGAGGAAGTGAAGAAAGAGAGAGAGAGAGAGAGAAAGAGAAGAAAGAGAGAGAGAGACCACATGTCAGGGTTGGCCCTTTAAAGGTCAAGGTAACCACGCCTGCCAGGTGTGGACACCTGGCCGGTGACACATGATGACTTCATAAGTTGCTGGGTAATCCAGGAGCATGTTGTGTTCCAAAATACTAACATATATATTAATTATCAGCTATTTAGCTAGTAAAGATTATTTCCCATTCAATAGGCTGCCTTTTTACTTGAATGATGGTGTCCTTTTCTGTTCAGAAGCACTTTAGTTTCGTGGGCTCCTGTTTAATAACTGGAAGTCTTTTTAGTTTTTCAAGACAAGGTTTCTTTGTGTATCCTTGGCTGTCCTGGGCTCACTTTGTAGATGAGGCTAGCCTCGAAATAACAAGGATCTGCCTCCCTCTGCCTTTCTGAGTGCTGGAATTACAGGTGTACGCCAACATGCCTGCCTGGTTTAACTGGAGGTCTTAATACCAGCACTGTTAGGGTCCTGTTCAGGAAATCCTTCCCTGTGCCAAGGAGTTCAGGGTATCAGGTTTCATGTTGAGGCCCTTGATTCATTTGGAGTTGAGTGAATCTGATTTTACTTTTCTACATCCTCTATCCAGTTTAATCTGCATCATCTGTTGAAAACACTTTCTCCAGTGTTTATTTTCAGCCTCTTAAAAATATCAAGTGGCTGTAGGAGTAGGAGCTTATATGTGGGTCCTCAACTCTATTCTATTGATCACTGTGTCTGGTTTTATGCTGGTGCCATGCTGTTTTATTACTGTATCTCTGAGGTATAACTTTGTGTGGATTAAAAAATTAATTGGTGATTAACTCCCAGTCATTAATAATGCATCAGTATTTCATTAAGCCAAACAAAATAAATAAATAAATAAAAATAAAAACAGTTCTCCATGGCACTCTTTAACTAAAAGCTTAAATATCAGGCCTGACCCCCTCCCCCAAAAATCATCAGTCCCAGAAACAAGGCCATAAAATTCCCTACCCAAGGAATAGCCTGAGGCTAACCACAAGAATGGGCAGGTATCAGCCCACTGACCTAATATTCCTGAGGTCTATAGATAGCTTGCTCAATATTAGTTATATTAGTTACCCAGTTACTCAATAACAAGCTTACCCTTGCTAAATGTCATCCATTGTGTAACTGTTAAGCTGGCAATTCAGGGTTTTTGCTCAAACCCCAAATAAATACCCTGCCAAGTAGCTGCTTGGGGCTCTCTTCTCTGATCTACTGAGTTGGTGATGGTGGAGAGAGTGAACTTAAGTCTGAATAAAGCTCTTAGCTCTTGCAAGTGTGGTCTGGCTCCTGGTGGTCTTTGGGAACCCTAAGATCTAAGTATAATATTTGGGGGCTCGACCTGGATTCCCAAGAGCGCCCTCTCCCCAGGACCTCCAGCATGTGGAGCTGAACACCGGCTGGTAAGTGAGAGCTCTGTTCATGTCTGTCCGTGTTTGTCTGTATTTCAGAAATATTGGTTTATGTTTTGTGTTTCATTATGTATGTGTTCTTGTTTTTGGTCTCTACTTTCTTGGTTTTGATTTCCTTTTGCAAAAGGAGTTGGAACTGGCCCTTGGGATTAGTGGACATACTGTAAATGCCTCAGCCCGAGGTGCAAGAAGATATTCTTGCCACCTCTTTGGGAGAACCTCAGTTCTCCTTGGTTTTGGTTTTGGGGAGAGCCTGCACACTCTCAAATTGGTTCTTTAGTTTTGGATACAGCAAATGGTACCATTGCAATTCTCTGGTCGACCAGGTTTTTTCCGGGAATGTCTGTTTGTTCATGAATGTCCTTGTCCTTGTCGTTTTATGGTGGGTCTTCTTGAATTGATTTAACCATGGGTAAAACTTGAGTTTAGTTCTAGGCCAAAAGAGCCACAGGTCTTGGTGGCTCAAGCACAAGCTGCAGGTCCCTGGAAGGGCAACTCAAACCATGGTCCACAAGCTCTGCTACTCTAGTCTTTAGCTCTGGGTGGGAAAGAGCCTGCTGGGAAGGCAGGCAGGCCATCAACAATGGCCATAGGTGTAAAAGCCTGACCTCTGGGAGGAAAACTGTTGATGCTGCTGCTTCTTTTTTTGGGGCTCTGCATGAGAGGGCAGAGGTGAGAACACATACTAAGGGGTGGCTACAGCATGTGGTACCCCAGGCAACACTGCTAGTAAGTAACAAAGTACTTGAAATTACAGCTGAAGGAAATAAGGAAAGTTTTGTCTGTTTAATTATATGCATGGCCATTACATGTTTATTTCTGACTGAGCTTAAATGGTTAATATGTTTTGTATATCTTGGTTGTAGCTTAACAGTTATTGGATATGTTTAAAGTTTAAATTCAAACTCTTGTACATATGTGTTTGTAACATCTATAGAAACAGATGTTTTTAAGTAGCAACCATGTGGACTGCCATGTGATGTGACTCTTGCCATCTTGAAATTTTCATGTAGTGTGCTGTAGGACAAAAAAAAATTACAGAACCTCTTAGTTGTAATGAATTATTTTTATTATCCTATCTCCTTTTAGACTAAGAACACAAGTTTCATTTTAAATTGGTATTGATTTTAGAAACTGAATTATTTACATTGGTAAAATTTGGTTTTGACTTTTTTTTTTTAAGTAACACTTTATTTGAGTGACTATTACATTCTTTTTTTTCAATGCAGTTTATTCAGGAACCTTGAACAATCATCTGACCCTGGGGAAAGCCAGCCCACAGCTTATATAGCCTCTGGGTAGCCAACCCCAGTGTGCCACGCGGGCAATGCAGATAGGTCCACATACATGGAAGCAAGCCAGATCCTTGGCCTTAGCCAAATGTGGAGTTGTTCGTGACAGAGAGCACTCACCATAGGGAAGGTGGAAGGCAGAATCCAGCTCCATCTTTAAGGTGCGGCATTATGCAGCTCTCTACGGTTCCCTCTTTTTTGTTTTAGACACATCAGGCAAGAGTAGAGGTCTGATCTCTGATATTAGAAATAAATTGGGACTTTGTACCGATGTTCATTTAGGTGTCATCCACCCAAAGAGCAACAGACCCGTCCGATACCTTTTTCTCAGAGGTGGGACCTGGGGCATCAACCCGCATTTAATCAGACATGCTCTTCTCTGGGTCAAAAGCGGCTGAGCCTGAGTGCAGTGCTTAGCCTCGCATCCTGAGCATAACATTTTAGCTTTTTATGGTAGCCAACCATGCTTGGGGAGACTGTCCTGCTTCAATGGCTGTAAAGGCCTGAATGGTCATGGCTGCATTATGCTGTTGTGAGACTCTAATCTTGCATATATACCACAGGCAAACCAAGGAGACCAACACCAGAAAGCCTGGTAATGCTCTCATGCCCACCCATTCCTTCAGATGATTCATGGCTGCAGCAATCCATGATGATAATCCTGTGGCTAGTCCTGCGTCCACTCTGGTAGAATTTACCGTGACAATGGCCACTCTCAGCTGCTCCATCGTAGTATCAAATTCTCCAGTCCAATTACCTAAAATATAGCTCGACAACTGTTTAGACAGATTTGCAGCACAGGAAAAATTCTCATGTTGTATGCTAGTGACTCAAAGTCCAGCATACTTTCATTGACAGCCAAGTTGAGCAATTTGCCATAGGGTATCAATTTTCTCCTGCACGAGATCAATCTTCTGATTGAACACCATCAAGCCTCCTTTTAGTTGAGCATTAATTCCTTTTTGTACATCTAAGGCATGAGCTACATTGGCTAAAAGATTACTCAGGGTCTGAGCAGTCTGCACAGTATGACTCCTGGCTAATTCCGCGGTGGTAGCTCCAACAGCTGCCAATGAGATGGCAGTAACAATGGTGGCTGTAGTTCCAAGATCCCTTTTCTGTCTGAAGAGAGTCATAGCGTGAGGGACATCAACGGGCACAGGCACCCAGCGAGGCATGCGAGTAACCAGGGCATACCTAAATTCACTAGCATTCCAGCATTGGGCAAAAAAGCAAGTATCATTACCACAATTACTTGGCTCTATCTGGGTAACAATGAATAAAAATGGGGGATATAAACAAACAGGTGTGGGCTTATAGGAAATATTATGAGAAGCCTTAACCCCCTCATTGGAACATCCTGCATCAGTTCTAGAACTAGCAGTGGTGGTATCCGAGGTCTGAGTAGGTTCAGGAGACCATTGTCCCCAGGGGCGAGACGAGCTCCATGTAAATTGACTAACTCCATGTTTTCCTCCACTTTTGAAAGTCATTTAAGGTTCTTAAATTATTTTTTCCCTTTTTTTAATTTTTCATCAATTACACTTTATTCATTCTGCATCCCCCCATAAGCTCCTCCCTTCTCTCCTCCCAATCCCACCCTCCTTCCTCCCTCTGCTTGCATGCCACTCCCCAAGTCCACTAATAGGGGAGGTTCTCCTCTCCTTTCTGATCTTAGTCCATCAGTTCACATCAAAAGTGGCTGCATTGTCCTCTACTATGGTCTGGTAAGGCTGCTCCCCCCCAGGGGGAGGTGATCAAAGAGCAGGCCAGTCAGATTATGTCAGAGGCAGTCCCTCTTCCCATTACTATGTAACCCAATTAGACTCTGAACTGCCCTGGGCTACATCTGTGCAGGGGTTCTGGGTTATTTCTATGAATAGTCAGTCCTTGGTTGGAGTATGAGTCTCTGGGAAGTTCCCTGTGTTCAAATTTTCTTGTTCTGTTGCTCTCCTTGTGGAGACCCTGTCCTCTCCAGCTCTTACTATTTCCCAGTTCTTACTATTTCCCAGTTCATGGTGGAGCCATGGTTTTTCTGACATCTTTGTTGAGGGCTTCCGGCTGTGTTTAGTTCTCTGTTTAGTGCTATGTGAAACTTTTGTCCTTTAAACTTTTGCTGTTCATTCTTAATAATACAATGTGGTAGGATTAGCAAGATTTTCCAGCCCTCTATGAACTGTATGATTAAAAGTTTTGCTTTGATTTTAGTTCAGAAATACATTTAAAATTATGCTAATGACTGCAATTGGTTCCAAGATTGAGCTTTACCTAGTCTTTTGTTTATGTTTTCAAGGTTAAGCCTAGGATGGGTAATTACAAAGTTTGCCTATGTAGATTTACTTGAAATAGATATTGTCCCAAAACACTTATCTAAAGAATATGCCTGAATTAGAGATGTATAACATTCTGTTTTACAGGATGCAGTTTAGAGCAGATAACTAAACCAGACAAAGATTAACTCAGATATGCTGGCCCTCAAGTTTGTCAGAGATCTAATGAACGTGGTATAAAATGTATGTAAGTTTTATTATGACAGAGAGTCCCCCAATCCTGGCAGCAACTCTCCAAGGTCTCTGAGAAGATTTGGCCACAACAACAGATGACTTCAACTCTGAATTGTGGTATGCTAACCACTGGGAAAGACTGCCCCAACTGGCTCACCGCTAGGGACCAGCCTAAACTGTTGACAAAGCTGTGGACCCCTGAAGTCATTGTTTCACGTTGCTGAAGGTGAGGTGAGGTGTTCTTTTTTCCCCCACAGAAACAGTCTCTCATCTTCTGTGCCTGAGGGCCAGACTGCCTCTGCTCTTAATGCCATGAAACCACAGGATCCAGGGACAACTGCCTAGGTGGTGGACTGACTAGTCATCTCTGTCATTTTGATTGGTACATTTAGTTAGCTTATAATGTGTCCTTCTCAGGTCTCTGATCACATTGATGGCTAAGCCAAGCTAAGCTGATGGTAGCTTTGCAGCTAAAGAGCAGACAATTAGATCCACTCTTAGTTCCTTGGTCAATTCATTAGCTAGTTAGAACTACTAGGTACTAGACTAGATCTCTTATTTAGAAAGGCAAACAGGTTTGCCTTGCTCACAGGCTTTATGTTAATTTCCTGTGTCTTACAGTGACTAACTTGATAGAAACATGTAAAATTTAAATTATGAGGATCTAAGAATATTTAGGTTCTAAAAAATGTTTCAAAGTTGATAAATGCAAGGAAATTTGGAGGGTCTAAGTAGGTATTCTATGGTTGGTAAATGCAAGTTGTAAAATGTTTATGGGTCTAAAAAGGTCTTTTGAGGTATGTGAATGCAAGTTGTAATGGTATGAGAAAGTAATTTAAGGCGTATTGAATGGGAGATATTTCAGATTTCACCCCCCCCTTTATGCTATTGTTGTGCTTATGTTGTTATAAGATTTCAGAAGTTCCGAGTTACGACATTGATCAATAGAATTTTGATAAGCTGATGGAACACTGACTGCTTATTATCTAGTCACAAGCATGAGATTTAAATTTCCTTTTTGTTGTTTTCTGAAGATAGACTTAAAGGTGCTTCTAATTATGCTAAAAACATCTCTGTGTAATGTGTATATCTCTGACCCAAAACCTATAGCTTTTACTAGGTCTTGATGGTGTTAGTCTCCTCCTGCTGTCCTGCAGACACCTATTACCTGCTTTTTCTAATGTATGGATTTCAATACAGTGGTAATACTAATATACTTCTTTTTGTAAGCTAAAATTCATATGAGTTTTAGGAAATAAAAAAGTCATAAGACCTGGATCTGCTATACTTCAGACGGAACCCAGAAGAGTTTTTCCCCTAGCCTTGGGATTCCTCAATTTCCCCATCCATGTACTATACAAATTTTAACTTCTGTCTCTTGTTTAAATTTGTCTCAGTAGATTTTCACCTGGCTGACAGACTCCACTCAGGGATCAAGTATAGACTGTGAGCTGAGATCTGGAATTGCTGAAAGCTGAAGTAAACCAGTCCAGCTGATGTGATGGCTCCCTATCTCTTCAACTGGATCACTAATTAGATGGTGCCCTGTTACCTAGCTTTTGACTAGCCTTTCAGCCTCCCTAGGTCCCCAATATTACTGCCCTAATGACAGCTTGAAGAAGTTACAGAAGAAGAAAAATTCATTGGCCTTTATCCTACTTAACAAGCTGAAATGCTAAGTCAAAAGTGGTTCCCTGGCATAAGGAATATGTTCTTAAATTGTCAATTGACATACCTAAAAATTGGCCCTTAGTTCTGTTTCTTCTAGTCATGCTTTGTGCCCCTTGCACAATTATGCCTAGCATTAATCTGTCTGTGTCAGTCCAAAGGCATTCACTCTGTCTTTATTGAGCATCACAGAAATCACATGGGAGAAAAAATGAGGGATACTTTTTAGCAATCTTTTACATAATTTTACAAGTCACTTGTTCCAACTGACCCTAAATGACACAGAAAACAAACATTATTATAAACATTGTCTTAGTTAGGATTGCTATTGCTGTGATGATACAGCATGACAAAAAACAAATTAGGGAAGGAATTTATTTGGCTTATATTTCTGTGGTGGTTTGAATAGAAGTGGCCCCCATAAACTCATCTGTTTGAATGCTTGGCCCATAGAGAATGCTACTATTATGAAATTTGGCCTTATTGAGTAGGTGTGGCCTCACTAGAGGAAGTGTGCCACTGTGGGGGTGGGCTTTGAGGTCTCAACTACTTAAGCCCAGATTCAGTGGCACACAATTCTTTCCCTGCTGGTTGTGGATCATGATATAGAACTTGCAGCTCATGACTGGCTCTTTGGTCTCCCCACCTCCGAAGGGAGGAGCAGTCCTGTTAGGCCACAGAGGAGAGCTTTGCAGCCAGTCCTGAAGATACCTGATAAAACAGGATCAGATGAATGGGGAGGAGGTCCCCCCTATCAGTGGACTTGGAAAGGGGCACGGTGGAGAAGAGGGAGGGAGGGAGGGACTGGGAGGGAATGAGGGATCGGGACATGGCTGGGATACAGAGTTAACAAAATGTAACTGATAAAAAAAAATAAATAAAAAAAAAATCAAAAAAAAAAAAATAGAATTTGCAGCTCATTCTCCAGCACCATGTCTGTCTGCACATGGCCATGCTTCCCAACATGATGACAATGGACTAAACATATGAAGTGTAAGCCAACTCCAATTAAATGCTTTCCTTTATAAGGGTTGCCATGTTCATGGTGTCTCTCCACAACAAAAGAAACCCTCACTAGACAACTTCCACATCTCTGTTCTTCATTGGAGGAAGTCAGGACAGCACTTCTACATCACTGTTTACCAATGTAGGAAGTCAGGACAAAAACTCAGAAAAGAGAGAAACATGGAGGCAAGAGGTAATGCAGAAATCATGAAGGAGTGCTACTTACTTGTTTGTTCCCCTAGGCTTTCTCAGTCTGCTTTCTTATAGAAGCCAGGAGCACCAGCTCAGGAATTGTTTGGAGGAATCTCTGTAAACAAACTGTAGGGCTAGCAGAGTAATGATTCACATGAGGCAAGAAGTAAATGCAGTTCAACTTGACATAGTGGCAAGTGTTAGTTCAAACTTCAAGAACAGCTTATTTTAGGCATATTTAAGCACAACACAATTTTGGAAAAAAACATTTCCTGATGATAATTAACGCAATCCAATGAGTACAACAATGCTTAAGGCGTGTTTACATCGAGATTCTTCAAAGACATGTGACCTCTTCCATAGAAATGGGTTCTGTTGACTGAGAAACAATGTTCAAGATAAAGGTCTGGGGAGAATGACTGAAATAAACATAAAAGTCTGTGGGAGGAAGGAGTGGCCTGCCCCTACAAGTAGCATGAAGGTCACCTAGGTTGTTGTAAAGTTCCTGTGACATTTTGTATAAGGATAGGTTTTATCGACTGAGAAGCAATACTCAAGATAAAGGTCTAGGGAATCGTGGCCTGACACTAAAGATAAGCACAGGTCACCAAGCTATTAACTAAATCCATTCCCAACTTTCTGGATGGAAAACGCTATGTAGCTCTTCCATTGAAGAGTCAATACTGCATGTTTAACATTATGATTACTGGTTTCCTTAGTCCTTATATGTGCGCCGAGGACTGGATACCCTCTACATGGTAGCCCCACTCATAATGGGTTGAGCCTTTAGCCATCAATTTTTAAAAATACAACATATGCTAGTACAGTCTGATCTACTGGAGGCATTTTTTTCTCATTTGAAGTTCCTTCCTCTCTGATGGCTATTCCTTGTGTTAAGTTTACATAAAACTTGACAGCACAGTCATTATTTATCAATAAGTATCCATAATGGATAGTCATTTTAGAAAACTGTTTTCAACCTCTATTTGATGCTTTAGCAAATAATATACATGCATTACTCTGGGTCTGGGGCATGGAAGAATAGATAGCTTAAGATTATAACTATGTGTTACATAGGTTTAAAAAGTTGGTTACATGGGAAATCAAGGCAAATAAGGTTGAATGATATATTACATTGTTCTCTTAAGAGCAGAGTAAACAAGATGACTACACTGTAGGTTAGTACTCTTAAGTGACCTCAACGTGTATTAGTAACTGGCTGTAAGGTCCAATAAAAGTTCCAGTTTCTTAGAATGTAAGTCTTATTTTAATGATATCACATTGTCACATAACTTGAAATCTGGGATGGTGCTATCTTCAATAGACTTTTTTTCTTTTTTAAATCTTCGGAGATTGTTTTGGCTATCCAGTTTTTGTTTTTTTTTTTTCCATATATGAAATTTAAGGTTATCTTTTCAATTTCATTCAACAACTATACTTAAATTTTGATGGTGATTTTATCTATAGATTACTTTTAGTAGGATGGCCATGTTTTTTTTTCTTTTTTTTTTTTTTTTTTTTTTTGAGACAGAGTTTCTCAGTGTAGTCTTGGCAGTCCTAAACTCACTTCTTAGACCAGGCTAGCCTTGAAGTCACAGCCATCTGCCTGCTTCTGCCTCTCCCAGTGCTAGGATCAAAATGCACCACCATGCCCTGCTGGAGGTTTGGAATTTCTAACATGTGAAGTTCCATGGGGCACAAACATTCAATCCATGGCAAATCTCTATACTCAGCTGGTTGTGGTGATACATGCCTTTAATTACAGTACTTAGGAAAGCAGAGGCAGGTGGATCACTGTGAGTTTGAGGCCAGCCTGGTCTACAAAGTGAGTACAGGACAACCAAAGCTACACAGAGGAACCCTATCTTGAAAAACCTAAAAAGAAAAAAAAAACTTCTATACTCAATAAGATAAATATATTATTTTGAGACTGTAAAATTTAGATGTGAATAATAAAATATACATCAGCATTTTATTTTGAATTTTGATGTTACAGCAGTTTTAATTAATCTAGAAAATTTAACATTATTTATTCTTTTTTAATTTTAATTTTTATATTAATTACAGTTTATTCACCCTGTATCGCAGCTGTAGCCCCCTCCCTCATTCCCTCTCAATCCCACCCTCTTTCCCTCATCTTCTTCCATGCCCCTCTCCAAGTCGACTGATAGGGGAGGTCCTCCTCCCTTTCCATCTGACCCTAGCTTATCAGGTCTCATCAAGACTGGCTCCATTGTCCTCCTCTGTGGCCTGACAAGGCTGCACCCCACCTCAAGGGGAGGTGAACAAAGAGCCAGTCACTGTGTTCATATCACTAACAATCCCTCTTCCCCTTACTATGGAACCCACTTGTATACTGAGCTGACATGGGCTACATCTGAGCAGGGGTTCTAGGTTATCTCCATGAATGATTCTTGGTTTGACTATCAGTTTCAGAAAAGACCCCAGTGCCCAGATTTTTTGGTTCTCTTGTTCTCCTTGTGGAGCTCCTGTCCTCTCCATGTCTTACTATCTTCCCCTTTTTTCATAAGATTCCCTGAACTCTGCCTAAAGTTTGGTTATGAGCCTCACCATCTGCTTTGATACACTGCTGGGTAAAGTCTTTCAGAGGCCTTCTGTGGGAGACTCCAGTCCTGTTTCCTGTTTTCTCCTTCTTCCAATGTCCATCCCCTTTGCCTTTTTGTGTGATGATTTATCATGTTACCCAGGATCCTCCTTCTTGTTTAGCTTCTTTAGGCATACAGATTTTATTATGTTTATCCTATATTATGTGTCTAATATCCATTTATAAGTGAGTATATACCATGTGTGTCTTTCTGCTTCTGCGATACCTCACTCAGGATGATCTTCTCTTGTTCCCACCATTTGCCTGTAAATTTCATGATCTCCTTGTTTTTAATTGCTGAGTGATATTCCACTGTATAAATATTCCACAATTTCTGTATCCACTCCTTTGTTGAGAAACATCTGGGTTGTTTCCAGGTTCTGGCTATTACAAATAAAGCTGCTATGAACATGGTTGAGCAAATGTCCTTGTTGTTTACTTGAGCATATTTTGGATATATGCCTAGGAGTGGTACAGCTGGATCTTGAGGAAGTGCTATTCCTAATTGTCTGAGAAAGCACCAGACTGATTTCCAAAGTGGTTGTACAACTTTACATTCCTACCAGCAATGGAAGAGGGTTGCCCTTTCTGCACATCCTCTCCAGCATGTATTGTCACTTGAGTTTTTGATCTTGGCCATTCTGATGGGTGTAAGGTGAAATCTCAGTGTCATTTTGATTTGCATCTCCCTGATGGCTAAGGGCGTTGAACATTTCTTTAAGTGTTTCTATGCCATTCTGTATTCCTCTACAGAGAATTATCTTTTTAGCTCTATACCCCATATTTAAATTGGATTACTTGATTTGTTGCTTTTTAGCTTCTTTAGTTCTTTATATATTCTGGGTATTAGCCCTTTGTCAGATATAGGGTTGGTGAAGATCCTTTCCCTGTCTATAGGCTATCATTTTGTTCTGAGGACAGTGTCCTTCTCTTTACAGAAGCTTTTCAGTTTCATGAGGTCCCATTTATTCATTGTTGCTCTTAGAGACTGTGAAGTTGGTGTTCTGTTCAGGAAGTTGTCTCCTGTGCCAATGAGTTCTAGGTTCTTCCCCACTTTTCCCCCAGCAGTCTTCATTTCTCAGTCTGAGAGCAATGAGCCTACTGAATCTGGTGAGTTTCAGGGACTTCCTGAAGCTATTTTGAATTGTTTACCTTTTGCCTTAAGGAGTCCTTGAAATATGAAAATTTTCAATCTTGGAGGAAACTACTACAGAGCATAGGCTCTCTCTCACACACACACACACACACACACACACACACAAACGGAAAACAATTATAATATTGTATTGTATATTTGCAATGCATTTTTAAGTTCTCAAAACTCCAATATAAGTTTTTAGCTTATAGGCAACTTGCTTCTGGGTTGCCTAATAACCTATGATGTCATCCTGTGTTGTCCACCATGTGTGTGGCAGACACAGTTCAGCTGCACAACCTATGAAAGGGCCAACCTGCCATTTTGCTTCTCTCTTACTCTTCTCTCTTGTTCTCTCTGCCTTGCTTCCTTTCCTGAGGGTCACCATCATGTTTCTCTCTCTCTCCTTTTCCTCTTTCTTCACATCCATCCAATAAATCTCTCTCATATAATATCTGTTGTGTATATGGCATCATTTAAAAATAAATACTAACATAAGTGATATCTAATCTAATCCTTCCAACAGATAAATAGAACAAGCATATTAAGTATTAATGAATCAGATATTTGAAATCCAAGAGAATGCTTCAATAACAAACTGGAGGAATTAGAAGGATCTTCACTGACAATTCCTTTTGAAATTATGATAAGGAGACTAAGGCATGGAGATTTTAACCGGCCTGTTCATATTCAAATATATAATGGAAAGTTGGAATTAAAACTAAAATCTTCTGATCTTGGTTCGCTTCATGAAAAGCTCACTCAGTTTTGCTTTAGATTAATGCTTTGATTATGTCCAAATTTATCTCACCCTAAGATGTATTAAATCATGTGGAGTTTGACAGAAGCCTGCTGTTCTTATGTTAATCACAATTTTTCTTTCTTCTTTTTCCTTGTTTGCTATCTTTAAAATTTCATTTGTGTCTATAGTATTTCACAAATGTGTTTTATTTCAGTGTTAACTCCAACACAAGTGATGATAATTATGTTCCAAAGTTTAGAAAATTATGCACAAATTATCAATTAAGCAAATGCTGCAACAGTTACATGCCTCATCAAGAGAAATTATGCGAACATTAGGAGAATGACAATTTTACATAGATGTTTTTATTTACTACATTTCCTAAATTGTTGTAGCTAACTTATAATAATTTTATCAAAATATTACATTTTTATAGCCCAGATAAAATCTTATAATCAGAGATCTTTCTAAAATGTTATAAATATGACACCCCATATCAGTCTGAGATATAGATATGAAGTATGCAAAATTTCAAACTCATCATGACTTATACTGCACATATTACATTTTCTCCATATCTGTTCTCCCTTCAATGCTTATTATGTTGGCTAGCACTATCAAGTGCCCACATATCTGAGTTAGACACTTGTGATCAATTTTGATGTTTTATTCTTCTTTAAGTATCCATCCACTACCATAAGCGTATATCAATCAGTCCCATCGGCTTATCTATGATTCTTAAGTTTGTCCTCTCCATTTTCCTTTTAACTTTTAAACAATCTTTTAATTTATTCATTTATTTATGTGCATTAGCATGAAGGTGTGAGATCCCTTGGAATGGGTGTTATAGAGAGTCATGAGCCACAATGTGTGTGCTGGGAATCTTAACCACTGAGCCATCTCTTCATCCCCTCCTTTTAACTATTAATTGTGTCCACTTTTGAGTGATTACATATTAGCATTTGAAACACACTCCTCTTGAATGTGTTTTAGGGTCATTATTCTAGTCCACTTGGCTTAGTAAAACAAACCTTTCTGAGTACCTGAACTGTGTTCTTCATAATTTTCTAGGTTCTAGAAGGTACAAAGATAATTTGAATCATGGCTGAGGCCCTGTAAGGGGATAAAAATTGAAATAAATAACCACAGTACATACAAAAGCAAAATAGAAAAAGTTTATTTTGGATATAATTCGTCTTTAAAGAGTTAATTTACACATGGGTTTAGAAACATTTTCTCTCTTTCTTTTTTGAGACATTGGTGATTAAACTTGGGGTTTTATGCATGTTAAGCAAATACCTCACTGTTTTATTACCCTCCTAGTCCTTCAAAGCATTTTGGATACTTAGAGTGAGACCAATGCTGGAATTTTTTTTCCGACAAAGGAAAATGTGAAAAGTCATCAAGCTGGGTACATTGTAAGATAGCAGTTCACATTCATGTATAGGTATGTGTTTTGGAGAACAGAGGAGAATTTCATGTGGCCTGCTTTATCAATTCTTGTTTTAGTCTCTAATTCCATGTCTTTCACTGAACTTAAGGTAAGGTTAGTGGCCTGAAAACACCACCGCATTCCCTCTCTCCACCATCCACTATTCTGTAGTTACAGGCATATGTGGCATACTCTCACTTTTTCTGCTTTTGCTCTAGCTCTCAGATCCTTAACATCTATAAATGTAACATAAAAACAGGAAAAGCCGCAACTAAACTTTTAAAATGGAAGAAAAACTGTCTTCACAGAAAGTGAAGAGAGATATAAAACAAGGAGGACCTAAAGGCTCTCTGGGGAGGCTCTGGAAACTGACAGCGACTCTGCAGGTCAAAAGGCACTAAGTTTATGAAAAAAGGATGACAATTATCAGTAGCTGAGATGACATCTCCTCTTCTAGAGGATGTCCTAGTTTCCATTTAAGTTGTTGTGATAAAATACCTAGATAAAAACTATTTTAGGGAGGAATGGCTTACAGCAACAGGCTGTTATTTCAGAGACGTCAAGGCAGGAACTTGAAATAACTGGTCACATCCATAGACAAGAGCAGAGAAAAAATAAATGCATGTATGCTCACTGCTTAGTACATCTTCCTAAACCTCTATCCCATAAGGTACAGCCTATATTTTCTTCTAGCAGTTTTCTCCTAGCATATTTGATCCATTTGGAGTTAGTTTTTTCTGACACATAATTTTTTAGAGGGCACATGCAAACCATATCAGAATAAAAATAAATATATAAATTCATAGAGCTTTACCACCTTGTTTAGAAGCTATTTTTGTTGTGGTTGTTGCTTTTTGAGACAGAGTCTTACTATGTAGTCCTGGGTAGCTTGGAACTTAACAAGGTAGCCTTGAATTCATAGAGATCTGTCCTGTGAGTGCTGAGATTAAAGGTATGTACCACTACCCCTTGTAATTTACAAGTTTTATAAAAATATAATTGATCAACTCAATCCAAAATTTAATATAAAACTTGTTTTCTAAGAAATACAGAACATTTATTCATTTCAATACCTAGGTCATTACATGAGCCCAGGTCACACTAAAACAGGTCAAGGATAATATGAGAAAAGTAGATTATTAGTAAGTTTCATTTATAAACAATAATATAAAAATTTAAATAAAATACTAGAAAACCACATTTGCAATGTATATAAAAACAATAATTGTGGCCAAATAGGATTTACCATGGAATATAAGGGTTGCATCAGAAAATTTATTACTATTTTGTACAATAGCACATTAAAGAGAAAAAAATAACAGTTCAATAGATTAAAAAAATCAGAATTATAACTCAATGATTTTTTTCAGTTTCACATGTTACATTTTCCCTAAAAGACCTGGAAGAGCAATATTAAGAAAACATTATTAGTTATTGAGGCTGCGTAATGGAAAAATTAATTTTACTATTATCTACTTTCATGTTTGTTCAAAAATTTTTCTATATCTCTCTCTTCCTCTCTTCTTCCACTGCCTCCCTCCTTTCACCTCCTCCCCTCTTTTTCCTTTTGATTTTTGGAAACAGGGACTTATGTAGCTGAGGCTGACCTTGTGTTCCCTATTCTTCTGCCTCTACTTTGAGTACCAGAAAAAACAAACAAACAAACAAACAAACAAAAACTGAGAAAAACATGATAAGATGCCAAATGAAGTAGGCTGGTATATGAGGCACATAATTATTAATTATTACTTATATTTTTATGTTTGAAATGTCTCATAAAAACACACACACAAAAGAAGTCATGGAATGTGTGCACATGTGTGTACACACACACAGTTTTCTTTAGGTAAATAATTTGACCCTATCCCTGTTTTGATAAATCTACCTGGTTAAGAGCTTGTGGCTAGATGTGTCATAAGACCTAGAGAAGATATTATTACTATTGTTTTTCTAAATTGATGTTATTCAAATGTTTTCCTAATAAATTTCTTTAATTTAATATAATTTTTATTTTTTATATTAATTACAGTTTATTCACTTTGTATCCCAGCTGTAACCCCTTCCCTCATCTCTTTCCATGACTCTCTCTAAGTCAACTCCCTCTCTGTCTGACCCTAGCTTATCAGGTCTCATCAAGACTGGCTCCATTGTCCTCCTCTGTGTCCTGGCAAGGCTGCTCCCCACTCAGGGGAAGGTGGTCAAAGAGCCCATTACTGAGTTCATGTCAGAGACAGTCCTTGTTCCCCTTACTGACTTGGATACTGAGCTGCCATGGGCAACATCTGAACAGGGGTTCTAGGTTATCCCCAAGATTGATCCTTGGTTGGAGTATCAGTCTCAGAAAAGACCCCTGTGCACAGATTTTGGTTCTGTTGCTCTCCTTGTGGAGCTCCTGTCCCTTCCAGGTCATTCTATCTCTTCCTTCTTTCATAAGATTCCCTGAACTCTGCCCAAAGTTTGGTTATGAGCCTCAGCATCTGCTTTGATACACTGCTGGGTAGAGTCTTTCAGAGGCCTTCTGTGGGAGGCTCCTGTCCTGTTTCCTGTTTTCTCCTTCTTCCAGTGGCCATCCCGTTTGTCTTTCTGAGTGAGGATTGATCATGTTACCTAGGGTCCTCCTTCTTCTTTAGCTTCCTTAGGTGTACAGATTTTTGTAGGTTTACATTATATTTTATGCCTAGTATCCACTTCTAAGTATGTATATACTGTGTGTGTCTTTCTGCTTCTGGGATACCTTACTCAGGATGATTTTTTCTTGTTTCCACGATTTGCCTGCAAATTTCATTATTTCTTTGTTTTTAATTGCTGAATAGTATTCCTTTGTGTAAATGTATTACAATTTCAGTATTGATTGCTCCATCTAGGGATACCTGAGTTGTTTGCAGGTTCGGGATATTATGAATAAAGTTGCTACGAATGTGGTTGAGTAAATGTCCTTGTTGTGTACTTGAACATATTTTGGATATATGGCTAGTAGTGGTATAGCTGGACCTTGAGGAAGATTCCTTATTGTCTGAAAAAGTGCCAGATTGATTTCCAAAGTGGTTGTACAAGTTCACATTCCCACCAGCAATGGAGGAGGGTTCCCCTTTCTCCACATTTTCTCCAGCATGTGCTGTCACATGAGTTTTTGATCATAGCCATTCTGATGGGTGTAAGGTGAAATCTCAGGGTCGTTTTGATTTGCATCTCCCTGATGGCTAAGGATGTTGAGCATTTCTTTAAGTGTTTCTCTGCCATTTTGTATTTCTCTACAGAGATTCTCTGTTTAGCTCTGTACCCCATTTTTAAATTGGATTACTTGATTTGTTGCTTTTTAGCTTCTTTACTTCTTTATATTTTCTGTTATTAGCCACCTGACAAATAAAGGGTTGGTGAAGATGCTTTCCCAGTCTGTAGGCTGTAGTTTTGTTCTGATGACACTGTCCTTTGCTTTACAGAAGCTTTTCAGTTTCATGAGGTCCCATTTTTTGATTGTTGCTCTTAGAGCCTGTACTGTTGATATTCTGTTCAGGAAGTTTTCTCCTGAGTTCTAGGCTCATCCCCACTTTTTCTTCTAACCGATATAGTGTTTCTTGTTTTATATTGAGGTCTTTGATCCACTTGGACTTTATCTTTTTGCTGGGTGATAAATATGAATCTATTTGCATTTTTCTGCATGTAGACATCGAATAGACCAACATCATTTGTTGAAGATGTTGTCTTTTTTTCCATTGTATGGTTTTGGCTTCCTTGTCAAAAATCAAGTATCCATAGGTGTGTGGGTTTTTTTCTTTTCTGTTTTTGTTTTTGTTTTTTTTTTTTTTTTGAGTCTATTGATTCATCATTCTATTTCTATGCCAGTACTATGCAGTTTTTATTACTATTGCTCTGTGGTATAGCTCGAGATCAGGGATGGAGATACCTCCAGATGATCTGTTGTTGTACAGGATTGTTCTGGGAATTCTGGATATTTCATTTTTCCATATGAAGTTGAGAATATTTCTTTCAACTTCTGTAAAGAAATAGTATTTTGATGGGAATTGCATTGAATCTGTAGACTGCTTTTGGCAAAGTGGCCATTTTCACTATGTTAATCTTACCGATCAATTAGCATGGGAGATCTTTCCTTCTTCTGATATCTTCTTCAATTTCTTTCTTTAGAGACTTGAAGTTTTTTTTTCAAACAGGTCTTTCATTTGCTTGGTTAGAGTCACACCAAGGTACTTTATGTTATTTGTGGCTATTGTGAAAGGTGTTGTTTCCCTAATTTCTTTCTCAGCCCTTTTGTCTTTGGTATACAGGAGGGCCTCTGATTTTTTTGAGTTAATTTTTTATCCAGCCACTTTGCTGAAGTTATTTATCAGCTGAAGGGGTTCTCTGGTTGATTTTTGGGGGTTGCTCATGTATACTATCATATCATCTGTGAATAGTGATACTTTGATGTCTACCCTTTCAATTTGTATCCCCTTAATCTCCTTTAGTTGTCTTATTGCTCTAACTAAGACTTTAAGTACTATGTTGAAAAGATGTGGAGAGAGTGGGCAGCCTTGCCTTGTCTCCGATTTCAGTGAAATTGACTTAAGTTTCTCTCTGTTTAGTTTGATGTTGAGTATAGGCCTTCTGGGTATTGTTTTTATTATGCTTAGGTATGTGCCTTGTATCCCTAACCTCTCCTAAGAATTGAAACATGAATGGGTTTTGGATTTTGTCAAATGCTTTTATGCCATCTTAGGAGATGATCCTGTGGTTTTTCTCTTTCAATTTGTTTATATGGTGGATTACTTTGATTGATTTCCATACACTGAACCACCCCTGCATGACTGGGATGAAGCCTACTTGGGTGGTAAATGATATCTTTTATGAATTCTTGAAGTAGGTTTTCTACTATTTTTTATTGTATTTATTTTTTTTTATTAATTACACTTTATTCACTTTGTATCCCCCCATAAGCCCCTCCTCCTCCCCAGACTCATCTCATAAGAGTGATAAGTCTGAGGTTCTCTTTTTTGTGTGGTTTAGGTATCAAGGTGACTGTGGCTTCATAAATGAGTTTGGTAATGTTCCTTCTGTTTCTATGTTGTGGAATAGTTTGAAGAGAATTGGAGTTACAACTTCTTTGAAGGTTTGGTAGAATTCTGCACTGAAACCATCTGGCCCAGGGCGTTTTTTTTTTTTTTTTTTGGAAGGGGGAATGTTGATGACTGCTTCTATTTCCTTGGGGGATATAGGACTCTTTAATCTTTCTACCTGATCTTGACTTAATTTTGGTAGATGGAATCTATGAAGAAAGTTGTCCATTTCCTTTAGATTTTCAAATTTTGTGGCCTATAGGCTTTCTTAGTAAGATCTAATGGTTGTTTGGATTTCCTCAGTGTCTGTTGTTATGTTCCCCTTTTCATTTCTGATTTTTCAGATTTGGATAGTTTCTCTCTGTCTTTTAGTTAGTTTGGCTAAGGGTTTGTCTATCTTGTTGTTTTTCTCAAAGAACCAGCTCTTGGTTTCATTGATTCTTTGAATAGTTTTTTTTTATTCTAATTTATTAATTTCAGCCGTGAGTTTGATTGTTTCCAGTTGTCTATTCCTCTTGGCTGTATCTGCTTTTTTTTTTCCCTAGGGCTTTCAGGTGGGCCAGTAATTTGCTTGTATGAGTTCTTTCAAATTTCTCTTTGAAGGCACTTAGTGCTATGAATTTTCCTCTTGGTACTGCTTTCATTTTTGTCCTATAAGTCTGGGTATGTTGTGCCTTCATTTTTTTTTGTATTGACATTTTTATTTTTAATTTTAGCCAATTAATTATATACTTTTTATGGTAAGGTCAAGATCAGTTTACAGCTTCTCTAATCTGAGGAAGAAACTTGATAAAATTATTATTGTGCTGATTTTTTATTATAGGATCTTATGATAATCTATCTGCCTTCATTTTCATTGTATTCTAGGAAGTATTTAATTTCTTTCTTTATTTCTTCCCTGACTCAGCTGTCATTGAGTAGTGAGTTGTTCAGTTTCCATGTGTGTGTGGGCTGTTTGCTATTTCTGTTGTTGTTGAGGTCCAGCTTTAGTCTATGGTGGTCAGATAGAATACAGGGGATTATTTCAATCTTCTTGTATCTGTTGAGGCTTGCTTTGTGACCAACTATATGGTCTATTTTGGAGAAGGTTCCATGAGGTACTGAAAAGAAGGTATACTCTTTTGAATTTGGGTTAAAAGTTATGTAGACATCTATTAGGTCATTTGATTTAGGACCTCTGTAAGTGACAGTATTTCCCTATTTAGCTTCTGTTTAGATTATCTGTCCCTTGGTGAGACTGGGGTGTTGAAGACCCCTACTATTAACGTGTTGGGATCAATGTGTGATTTCAGCTTTAATAATGTTTCATTTGCAAATGTAGGTGCTCTTGCATTTGGGGCATAGATATTCAGAATTGTTACGTCCTCCTTGTTAGGAAACATGCGGCTGTGAAGGTTACATGATGGGTTCACAAATCACACCATGAGACTGGTTCCATGAGGGAGGTTTATTAGGGGAAGGGAGAGGGGGTCACAGAGAGATGAGGTGGAAGAGAAAGAGAGAGAGGAGGGGCTCCAGGAGTTCTCTTATAAGGTGACCCAGGGCATGTCCAGGTGGTTCTAGGTGATCGTGATCGGCGGGTGGTCTTATTGGTGGCTTCACAAATGCCTGATAACCAGTTTGTCAGGTCCCTTGGGGCTGGCCATAGAGATGTCTGCTTACTGATCCCAATATTCCTCCCTTTTTGTTTTGTTAAAAAGTGAAGAGTCAGGAAGGGGTGATGGCGGGGGAAGGGCACAGGGACGACTTTTGCTCTTCAAGCTACTTCCTGCTGATTAGGGGCATTGTCCTTCTCAGAGTACAGCTGGTCCCCACCATCGGGGTCATAGTCATCTGGCTCTGTGAGCAGAGGTTGATAATCCTGTAAGAGTAACTGATTAATGGTTTGATTAGAGATATTTTGCATTTGTTGTTAGAAGAATGTAGAGAGGAAGTTAATTAAGCAGGGTGCAAAAAGTAAAAGCAGAAAGACTAGCATGAGAGTTGAGACAAGTGACAGAATCCATTTCCATATGGGATTCTGAAAGGCCCAAGAGCTAGAGGCCTCCAGCTCTTCCTTTCATTTTTATAAATCTGTCTGGAGTTGTTGGATTTTGTCCTTTACTATACCCGACTGGTTGACATAAAAACAACATTCCTCCTGGAGGAAGAGGCAAAGGCCACCTTCTTTAGCTATGAAAATATCCAATCCGCATCAGTTTTGAAGTACTACTGCTGCCAGTGAGTCAGTCTGTCCTTGGAGAGTTAGTATTGTCTGAGCCACCTGCTGGAGGTCCTGGATGAACTGGGAAGAAAGCTGATAATACAAAGTTAGTGAGGTGGCTAGTCCTGCTGTCCAGGTCCTGACAGCTGCCATGATTCCTGCAGCAGCCAGCAGGGGTAGGATTTGAATTGCCCTCTTCTCCTGCTGGGCAGCTTTTGAGTCCACAACCGGGATTGGTAGGGGCTCTCTTTCATTTATCACCCCCAGCTCAGGGAAGAGGAATACCAGAGTGCAAACTCCTGACCAACGAGCAGGCAGATGATGGTAGACCTGAGTGCCACTAAGAATTGAGATGATATATTATTAGCAGTAGGGCATTGGGGTTGAGATGAGGTTTCAAGGATTACAGTTTTATTACAGTCTAAGGAACTTAGCATTCCTATAGAGTGTGTCCCAGATGCCTTGAAACAGCTTGCCACGCCAAAGAGGGTGATATGAGAAAGGTAGGGGGTTGTGGCAACATCAGAGTCAGGGCAGTTAGTAAATGGTGAAGTAAGGTTACTGGACAGAGTCACTGCAGAGGCTGTCAGTGGTACCTCTGACTTGGTCCCCTGTGGTTCACACAGCCAGCAAGCTTTAAAATGGCCCGGTTGTGTCACATTAAGGAGCTTGTAGGCCGAGGTCAGAGTCTGAAGTAGGAGATGAAATGACAGGTTTGTGTTATTCATGAGAGGAGATGTTGTGTAACCTTCACAGCCGCACGTTTTCTAACACTCCTGGTGGATTTTTCCTTTGATGAGAATGAAGTGACCTCCTCATGTTTTTTGGTTAATTTTGGTTGAAAGTATATTTTATTAGATATTAGGATAGTTACTCCAGCTTGTTTTCTAGCTCTATTTTCTTGAGAAAATATTTTCCAGCCCTTTACTCTGAAGTAGTGTTTATCTTTGTTGCAGAGGTGCGTTTCTTGGATGCAGCAGAATGTTGGAAGCTGTTTCTGCAACTGTTCTGTTAGTCTTTGTCTTTTTATTGGATAGTTGAGTCCATTGATGTTGATAGATAATAGTGACCAATGAATGTTAGTTCTTTTTATTGTGGATTTGGTGGTGTTATTGTGATTCATTTCTTGTTTTATTTTAATTTTTTGTTGTGAAAGTTATCTGTATCCTATGTTTTCTTATGTGTAGTTTTTTGTTGTTGTTGTTGGATTGTAGTTTTCCTTCTAGTATCTTCTGTAGGGCTGGGTTGCTGTGTAGATATTAATTAAATTTAGTTTTATCATGGAATATTTTGATTTCTCCATCTATTTTGATTTAAAGCTTTGCTGAGTAGAGTAGTCTGGGTTGGCATCTGTGGTCTCTTAGAGTCTGCATGATGTCTGCCCAGGCCCTTCGGGCTTTCATAGTTTCTGTTGAGAAGTTTAGTGTGATTCTGATAGGTCTACCTTTATATAATACTTGGCCTTTTCCCCTTGCTGCTTTTAATATTTTTTTCTTTGTTCTGTAGGTTTAGTGTTTTGACTATGATGTGATGTGTAGAGTTTCTTTTCTGGTGTAGTCTATTTGGTGTTCTGTAGGCCTTTTGTATGTTTATGGACATCTCTTTCTTTCAATTGGGAAAATTTTCTTCTATGATTTTCTTGAAAATATTTTCTGGACCTTGGAGCCTTGAATCTTCTTTTTTATCAATTCCTATTGTTCTTAGATTTTGTCTTTTCATGGAGTTCTTGATTTTTTGGATGTTTTGTGTTTAGACCTTTTTCAATTTTACTTTTTCTTTGAGAGAATTACCAATTTCTGCATGTGTATCCTCAGCACCTGAGATTTTCTCTTCCGTTTCCTGTATTCTATTGGTGATGCTTACCTTTGTGGTTCATGATCTTTTCTTTACATTCTCCACCTCCAGGGTTTTCTCTATTTGTGTAATCTTTATTGGTTTTAATTCTGTGTTCATGCCTTGCACCATTTTCTTCATCTGTTTGAATGTGGATTCCTGTCTTTTTATGATGGTTTCTGTTTTTTTTTTTTGTTAATTTTTTCTCTATTTGCCACTTATTGTACCTCTATTTGTTTGGCTACATTTACCTGTATTTCTTTTAGAGCTTTGCTCATTTCCTCTTTACTTGCCTTCATTTGTGTGGCTATTTCTCTGAGAGATTTGTCCTACTCCTTCCATCACAATGCTCTGTTCTGAATCATGCCTCAAACAATAGATCCAGTTGATCATAGAACAAAACCATATGCTAAAATAAATATTTAAAAAATGGTTTTCTTAGGTATATTGACTGAAACAAAAACCTAATACAATAGACTGGAGGGTTGGCTCAGAGATTAAGAGTTCTTGATACTCTTACTGCGTACCTGAGTTCATTTCCATCCCCAATGGTAGGCATCTTATAATCACGTATAACTGCAGCACCAGGGACCTGAAACCATTTTCTGGCCCCTGTGGGAATCTGAACAAATATGGCATTCACTCACACAGACAAACACACCCAACCATAAATAAAACACAACTAACCCCAAACCAAACACAAGATCTGTCCTGCATATTGTAGGAGGGCTACATCTCTGTCCTTCTCCCCACAGTAGCACCAACTTGTGACAATTTCTGTTTATATAATTACCCAAATGTCTATTGGATGTATAAAATCATTCTTGGTTGAGAATCACAGGTGGAAACAATAAGTCAGTTCGCTGTCAGAGATGTAATTTGATTTTATCCAAAATCTATTCAGATATGCTATGTATTCTGGATTAATGCTTTACCTCTGCTTCAGTCCTTCAAACCATATCCATGGAAACCTGTCTCAATGAGCTCAGTATTATGTACACAGTTGCAGTAAAAAAAAAAAAAACAAAAAAAAAAACCCTAGGCATTATTATTGTAATAGTTGCTACACATGTATCTAGGTGAGAGGTTTTTTTTATAGCTTTGAGAAAAGGAGAAATTAATAACATTTACAGTTCTCTCACCCCATATGTTACCCTGACTTCTAGAGCCAATGATTAATTTTGGTTGTTTTTGAACTTCATTTTATAGCAAGGGTTGATTAACTTTTTCTTAAAGAGTCAGAGAGCAAGTATTTTAGGATTTCAGGCCAGATGGTCTTTGTCACAGCTACTCAACTCTGCAGTTGTTGTTAGGACCAATGAAATGATCCACACAGCAGATTTTCTATGAAAGAGGTTTATTAGATGGAGAAGGAGAGAGAGAGAGAGAAAGAGAGAGGGAGACATGATGGGGAAAGGAAGGGAGTACCCCAACAGAGTGAGGGAAGAGGGCAAGAGACGAGAAGGAAAGAGAAGAGAGGGCAAGAGACAAAGTGGAGGGAAGAGCCTTTTAAGGAGAAATTTAGCAACATTACCTGACAGGCAATGAAGAAGCAGGCTGCCTAAATCCAAACATTCCTCCCTTTTTCAGTAATTAAAAAATGAGGAGCTTGGGCTGCTTCTCATGTAAGGCAAGTTAAAGTATATAAATATAGTTTCATTGGAAGCAGCTCTTGGTTGTCATGCAAGGGGGTAAGAGAGAGAGGAAAAAAATAGCAACAAAATGTCAAGATTACATGGTCAAGAGGAAGAGGTAAAGCCCCTGCCCTGGAAAGGTCAGGGTAGAGGAATGCCAGTAGAGAATTGCCAACCATGCAAAGTAGCAGGTAGGGACTAAGAAATGCTAGGAGAACCTAGAGCTATATGTCCTGGGCCTGAAACACATGATTACAGCCTTTTGTTAGTAGTAAGTGAATAACAGGCATAGATTCTTTTCTGGCTACTTCCTGCTGGCACTAGGGGCACTGTGGGGAGGTCAAAACGCTGAAATGCTGGCCAAGTCTAGGAAGAACAAGCTGTTTTAAAGCTGTCCAGGGTCTAGGAGAACATCCATGGCTGGGAGGGAAAGTGCAGGTCCAGCTTGATGGAAGTCTGTGAGGTCAGACTGTAACACCTGTGGAGGCTGCTTTGGCACTCTTTTAGATGTAGGAAACATCTGGGTCCGGTAGGATACTGAAACATATATATATGCAGAAAACAAAGTTAAGTAGGTTATAAAGAAAATTTCTTTAACTGTACTGTTGAAATTTCTGGGAGAGTGAATAGAGGTGGAAGGTTTGGATCAAGGAGACTTGAACATGGGAACCTCCATTTACCTGAGGGAACCTCCACTTACCCAATCACTAGCAGTAATTAAAAAGGCTTTGCTTTGGATCTGTCATATAGGGAAATTGAGGCCAAGTTTGGTTACAGAAGTATGTAAACTTAGAGGCCCTTAAAGCAGGCACTCCGTGTAGAACTCTGAAATTCTCCAGAAGACATCCCAGAGGAGAATCTGGAGGAATAAATAAATGGACTATTTCCACTGGGCATGTAGGAGTCAGTGACCTGTGAAGGCATCCCAAGAGCAAGGTTTTACTCAGTAGAGTAGATTAGTGCAATCTGTTCTAACAGCTCATCAGTGTTGGCCAGAGACCAAGGCCACAGTTTTCCATAGCAGATATGGATTGTCTAGCAAGCATTTTCATAGACAAGCAAGAGGAGAAGGGAGAGAAACAATGCCTGTAGAGGGAAACTCTTACCCAAGGGAGAAGGCGGTCCTAGATGAAGGGATTGAATGTAGTTTGATGAGAGCAGTAGGAAGCATTTGTACCAACCAAAGTGAAGACTCACCAAATGGCTGGTGTTAGCTGTAGGCATGTAGCAATCAAGTAGCCAGAAAAGGAAACTCCCAAAACCAGGAAAAGGGGAGGAATCCTTCCCTCTGAAAAAAGCAATAGATGCAGTACTTATCTGGAGCCCAGTTGACCTGAGAGGTGGATTTTCTGCAGTTTACAAGAATTACTTTTCAGTTCTACAAAGTAAAACTGTTATGATGCTTACGACATGTTAGCATCATAATTTTAATTTGCATTGAAATATCCATTATAGAAAAAAAAAAAGCAGTAGACATACACATTTGTGTTAACAGCATAAGCATTCTTTAAGGTGAGCTCTGAAAAAGCAGAAGCCTTCCAAGAAGTAGAAGGGACAAAAGCTCACTTGATCTTAACCTTTACTATGATTAAACATTATGGAGATTTAAAATTTTGAGCTTGGAGCCATGATAGTGGGTGGTATAGTGGAATGTTTTGCATTAAAGTTATATTAATAAATGAGAGTTCTATTGATAAAGGTCAAAGCTCTGTATAGCGAAATGTTTTTGGTTTAAAGTTAGATTAATAAATCAGGGCTCTATTGATAAAGGTCAATGTTCTGGACAATCAATATAACAATAGTGAAGCAACAGGAGGAAATATTAAGCATTTTTACATATTTAGAATAGCTTAAATCACCTTAGACCTTGCAACCTATATAACTTGCCTTTACCCACCATAAAACACTCTTAGACCCTTAAACATCTATAACTTGCCTTTACCAACCTTAAAACACTTTCTTAGAACCTTAAACATTATAACTGCCTTTACCAACATTAAGACACTTTCATAGACCCTCAAACATTTATAACTTGTGTTTACCAACCTTAAAACACTTTCCTAGACGCTCAAACAACATTTTTCTTAGGCCTTTGTATCTAGTTATTTACCATGAGTCATAGGTGAGACCACTGTGAACAGTTATTGTCCTTTAGCTAAAGGGATGCTAAAAGGTTACATACAAGCCTATTTCTTGAGTCTGGCAGCAAGGCATATTGTTTCTAGGCCTCACAATAGCAACTCTATGACTCAGGCCTAAGCCTGTACCACCTCCTGTATGTTGACTCAAGGACCATCCTCAGCTATTTATTAAAGATGGCAATGAAACTCGGTTTGCATCTGAAGGACTATAAATATATTTTTGGACACATTACAGGACACGATCATCTATGAGATGACTGACTATTAGCTTGCATTTGTTAATCATCAAATATTAGGACTTTAGGTTTTGTTCCTGTTACATTGGAACCTTAAAAGTCATAAATATAGTCCATTAACGTGAGAGCATAACAGTTTTCTGTATGATTTAGTATATAAAAAGTTCCATAGAGGAACAACGAATGGCAGAGAAACACTTGCAGAAATGTTCAACATCCTTAGTCATCAGGGAAATGTAAATCAAAATGACTGAGATTTCTCCTTACACCCATCAGAATGGCTAAGATAAAAAACCCAAGTGACAAAACATGCTGGAGAGGATGTGGAGAAAGAGGAACCCTTCTTCATTGCTGGTGGGAATGTAAACTTGTACAACCACTTTGGAAATCAATCTGGTTCTTTCTCAGACAATTAGGAATAGTGCTACCTAAAGATCCTGCTATACCACTCCTAGGCATATATCCAAAAGAATCTCAAGTATACAACAAGGACATTTGTTCAATCATGTTCATAGCAGCTTTATTCGTAATAGCCAGAAGCTGGAAACAACCCAGATATCCCTCAACGGAAGAATGGATACAGAAATTTTGTTATATTTATACAATGGAATACTACTCAGCAGTTACAAACAAGGAAATCATGAAATTTGCAGGCATATGGTGGGAACTAGAAAAGATCATCCTGAGTGAGGTATCTCAGAAGCATAAATATACACATGGTATATATTTACTTATAAGTGGATATTAGACATATAATATAGCATAATCATACTAAAATCTGTACACCTAAGGAAACTAATCAAGAAGGAGGACCCTGGTTAAGATGCTCAGTCTCCATTCATAAAGGCAAATGGGATGGACATTGGAAGAGGGAGAAAACAAGGAATAGGACAGGAGCCTATCACAGAGGGCCTCTGAAAGACTCTACCCTGCAGGGTATCAAAACATATGCTGAGACTACTAACAAACTTTGGGCAAAGTGCAGGGAATCTAATGAACTAAGGGGGAGATAGAAAGACCTGGAGTTGACAGGTGCTCCACAAGGATATCCACAGAACCAAAACATCTGGCCACAGGTGTCTTTTGTGAGACTAATACTCCAAACAGGGACCATTCATGGAGATAACCTAGAACCCCTGCACAGATGTAGCCCATGGCAGTCCCCCAGTAATAGCAACAGGGACCAACTCATGGTCTGGCTCTTTGATCACCTCCACCTGAGGTGAGAGCTGACTTACCAGTCCACGGAGAAAGACAATGAAGGCAGTCCTCATGAGATCTGATAGACTAGGTTCAGATGAAAAGGGAGGAGGACCTTTGCTATCATTGGACTGGAGGAGGGGCACAGGAGAAGAAGAGGGAGGGAGGATAGAATTGGGAGGTAATGCAGGAAGGGGCTACAGCTGGGATACAAAGTGAATAAACTATAATTAATAAAAATAAAATAAAAAGTTCATAGCTTATAAAAGTCTCCTACAGGCAGCTATGCTCTTGGTCTCTGGACCATGCTGACAAGCTGTTGGATCAGTTGTTGCTATACTACTCTAATGAGCCAATCCTTGCCTTTGGGATGCCTCTGACAGGTCACTGACTCCTACTCTCCCAATGGGAACTTCCCATTCATCTGTTCTTCCAGGGACCCCCCTGGGATATCTTCTGGAAAATTTTAAAACCCTACTCATGGAGCCTAAGGTAAAGGCCTTTTAGCTCATACACCTCTGTAATTAAACTTGGTCTACTTATTCCTTAGATAATGTTTCAAATTGGCCTATTTGACACAATAAATTTGAATATTTTACGGATCTTTTAAATTATTGTCAGCAATCTGGTAAATGGAAGAAGTTATCCTATGTTCATGCTTTCTCTCTTTTCCTCTCTAAACCTTCTCCCTGTTCTTCCTGCTCTCCTCCCCAATTTCTTCTAGCTATAAAGTCTCAACCTCAAGGGTTCTCTACCTTTGAGCCTGTGGATGAACCTCCTTGCCTTGCCTTACCGTTCTCAACTTCCTGCTTCTTCTCAACCTCTGGATTCCCCTTCGTCCTCTGCTTCCTTCTCTTTCTTTTTGGCTTCTCCAGCATTGTCACACACCTCTCCAGGCCCTTCCTCAGTAACAGGCTCTCCTAGTTGTCCCACTTTGGCACCCACTTTCACCCCACCAACAGTTATTAGCCCCTCTGCTATTTGCTCTCACTCTATAGCAAAGTCCCCTTCTACTCATCATAAACCAGCCTCAATTCTTCCCTTGCAGGAGGTGGCCAGCGTGGATGGCTTAGTTAGGGTTCGTGTTCCCTTCTCATTAACTGAACTTTCCCAAGTAGAAAAGAGAGTAGGATCCTCTACCTCTAATCCTTCTACTTACATTAAAGAATTTCAATATCTCACTCAATCTATAGTCTTACTGTACATTGTATAATTTTATTATATATATATATATATATATATATATATATGATTCTTACAAACAACCTATTACCTGAGGAGCACAGGCAAGTTTGGGAACAGGCTAGAACACACGCAGATGAGTTTCACAAACAAACGCAATGCACCTGGTTGGGGCTGAGATGGTGCCTGACCAGATCCACTATCGGATTATAATACCTCAGAAGGCATTTTAGCCAGAGATGAGTTCACAATCTGCCTTCTTTCTGGTTTCCACAAGGCTGTCCTCAAGTCAGTTAATTATGAGAAGCTCAAGGAGATCATTCTGGACAAGAATGAAAACCCGTCTCAATTCCTAGAGTACCTTACAAAGACCCTCTTACAACATACTAACTATACCCCGAATGTACAGAATGTAGACAACTCCTGATTAACTATTTTTTTTTCTTCCAGAGTTACCCTGACATCAGGGAGAGTGGACCTCTGACTCCTCAGGCAGAAGTCTTAGTGCTGGCCTTTACGGTGTATCTCGGTAGATATGAGAAAGCCCTTAAACAAAAATACCAAATCCTGGCCAAGGCCATCTGACAGGCCCCAGCGACTATCAAGGCTCCTTGCCTCCTAAAGCACAAGGACCATGGGGTCCCTATTTCAAATGTGGTCAAGAAGGTCATTAGACCTTGTTTTGTCCTAATCCCCGCAAGCCACTGGGACCATGTCAAAAATACCACCAAGAGGGGAATTGGGGTATTGATTGCCACCATTTCTCCCATGATATGGGGACATCACTTCTAGATAGCCCTCTGGCCAATATTCTAGGCCTGGCTATGGATGACTGAAGGTGCCCAGGTTGCCTTGACTCAACCACTGCCATCATGAGCAAGGAGCCAGTGGTAATTATCATGGTATCAGGGTGGCCCATCTCCTTACTTTTGGACAGTGGAGCCACTTACTCAGTCCTGACTGAGTATTGGGGACTAACCTTTTCTTTTAGTTCTTCTATTGTAGGGGTAAGGGGACAGCGTTTCTAATCTTACCATACTCCACTGCTCAATTTTATTTTCAGGGGTGTTCCCTTGACTCATTCCTTTTTTTGATGCCAATCTGTCCCTTACTGAGAAGGGACGTTTTGGCCAAAGTGGGAGCCTTTATTTCCTTTATTCCACCCATTCACCTGACTCCAAGCTTACCAGCATCCTCTCTCCTCCTTCTCCTAGGTACCCTACCTACCAGCTGTGACATGTAGTATCCTTTAACAGCCTCTCAAGTGGACCCCTCAAGTCTGGGATGTCCAAAACCTTTCTGTCGCTAGACATCATTACCCTGTGGTCATTCAGCTACAGGATCCAACCTGGTATGTTATCCAGTTCCTGGGGATGGAGAAAATAGAGAAGGTAATTAAACACTCCTCTGAGTTCATTGCCTCTCTGTCATCCCCCCTCTTAAATAATACAAACCTGTCATTTCGTCTCCTACTTCAGACTCTGATCTTGGGCAACAAGCTCCTTAATGTGACCCAACAAGGCCATTTTAAAGCTTGCTGACTGTGTGTCCCACCTGGGACCAACTCAGAACTACTGCTGACAACTTCTTCGGTGACTCTGTCAAGTAACCTTACTTAAGCATTCACTAACTGCCCTGACTCTGATGTTGCCGTTACTCCCTAACTTTTTCATGTCACCCTCTTTGTCGTGGCAAGATGTTTCAAGGCATAGGGGAGATACTCTTTAGGAATGCTAAGTTCCTTAGACTGTAACAAAACTATAATCCTTGATACCACATCTCAACCCCAATGCCCTACTGCTAATAATTCCTCGATTCTTTGTGGTACTCAGGTCTACCATCGTCTGCCTGCTGGTTCGTCAACAATTTGCAAGCTTCTTCCCCAAGCTGGGAGTGATAAATGAAAAGGAGCCCCACTAAACCTAGTAGTTGCCCAGCAGGATAAGAGGAAAATTCAAATCTTGGCCCTCTTGGCTGTTGCAGGAATCATGGCAGCTGTCAGGACCTGGACAGCAGCACTACGCTTCACTAACTTTTTATTACCAGCTTTCTTCCCAGTTCATCCAGGATCTCCAGAAAGTGGCTCAGACAAAACTAATTCTCTGAGGGCAGATCGACTCACTGTCAGCAGTAGTACTTCAAAACTGAAGAGGCTTTGATCTCCTCACAGCTAAAGAAGGTGGACTTTGCATTTTCATCCAGAAAGAATGCTGTTTTTATGTCAACCAGTCGGGTATAGTAAAAGACAAAATCCAACAACTCCAGACAAATATACAAAAGCGAAGGGAACAGCTCGAGGCCTCTAGCTCTTGAGCCTTTGAGAACCCCATATGGAAATGGATTCTGCCGTTCCTCACACCTGTTCTGCTCATTTTCTGCTTTTGCTTCTTGCACCCTGCTTTATTAACTTCTTCTCTACAGTTCTCTAACAACAAAAGCAAAAGTTCTCTAACCAAACCATTAATCAGTTACTTTCACAGGATTATCAACCTCTGCCCACAGACCAGATGATAATGGCCTTCCAGTTAACCCTTATGGTGGGGACAAGCTATATCCTGAGAATGACATTGCCCCTAATCAGCAGGAAGTAACTTGAAGGGCACAAGGCATCCCTGTGCCCTCCCCACCATAACCCCCTTCCTGGCTCCTCACTTTTTTTTTCCATTTTAAAAAATTATTTTTTTATTAATTACATTTTATTCACATTTTATCCCTACTGTAACCCCCTCCTTTGTTTCTTCCCCATCCCACTATCCTTTTCTCTTCTCCACCCATACCCCTCTCCCAGTCCACTGATAGGGGAGGTCCTCCTCCCTTTCCCTCTGATCCTAGTCTATCAGGTCTCATCAGGAGTGGCTGCATTGTCTTCATTTGTGGCCTGAAGGCTGCACCGCGCCCCCCCCCCCATTAGGGGGAGGTGATCAAAGAGCCAGCCACTGAATTCATGTCAGAGAACAATCCCTGTTCCCATTACTAGGGAACCCACTTGGACACTGAATTGCTATGGGCTACATCTGTGCAGGGGTTCTAGAATATCTCCATGAATGGTCCTTGGTTGGAGTATCATTCTTGGAAAAGAACCCTGTGCCCATCTCTCTCTCTCTCTCTCTCTCTCTCTCTCTCTCTCTCTCTCTCTCTCTTTCTCTGTCCTTATGGAGCACCTGACCCCTCCAGGTCTTCCTGTCTCTCCCTTTGTTCATAAGATTCTCTGCCCAAAGTGTGGCTATGAGTCTGCTTTGATACCCTGCAGAATAGAGTCTTTCAGAAGTCTTCTCTGGTAGGCTCCTGCCATGTTCCCTGTTTTCTCCCTCTTTTGATGTCCATCCTGTTTACCTTTCTGGATGAGGATTGGTCATCTTACCCAGGGTCCTCCTTCTTCTTTAGCTTCTTTACATATACTGATTTTAGTATGATTATCTTATATTGTATGTCTAATATCCACTTATAAGTGAGTATATGTATGTGTTTCTTTTTGCTTCTGGGATACCTCACTCAGGATGATCTTTTCTAGTTCCCACCACTTGCATGCAAATTTCATGATTTCCTTGTTACTAAATGTTGAGTAGGATTCCATTATGTAAATGTACCACAATTCCTGTATCCATTCCTCCGTTGAGGGACATCTGGGTTGTTTCCAGCTTCTGGCTATTACAAATAAAGCTGCTACAAACACAGTTGAGCAAATGTCTTTGTTTCATACTTGAGCATATTTTGGTTATATGTCTAGTAGTGGCATATCTGTATCTTGAGGAGGCACTATTATTAATTGTCTGAGAAAGAACCAGATTGATTTCCAAAGTGGTTGGATTGTACAAGTTTACATTCCGACCAGCAATGGAGGAGGGTTCCCCTTTCTCTACATCCTGTCTAGCATGAGTTGTCACTTGAGTTTTTGATCTTAGCCATTTGGATGGATATAAGATGGAATCTCAGGGTCATTTTGTTTCACATTTCCCTGATGGCTAAGGGTTTGTCTCTCTTGTTTTCTCAAAGAACCAGCTCTTGGTTTCATTGATTATTTGAAATTTTTTATTTGTTTTTAATTTATTGATTTCAGCCCTGAGTTTGATTATTTCTAGCTGTCTATTTTTCTTGGGTGTGTCTGCTTCTTGTTTTCCTAAGGCTTTCAGGTGAGCTATTAAGTTGTTTGAATGAGATATTTCGAATTTCTTCTTGAAGGTACTTAGTACTTTGAACTTTCCTCTTAGCACTGCTTTCATTGTGTTCCATAAGTTTGGGTATGTTGTGCCTTCATTTTCATTAAATTCTAGGAAGTCTTTAATTTTTTCTTTATTTCTTCCCTGACCCAGCTGTCATTCAGTATCGAGTTGTTCAGTTTTCATGTGTGTGTAGGCTGTTTGCTATTTCTGTTGTTGTTGAGGTCCAGCTTTAGTCCATGGTGGTCAGATAGAATACAGGGCATTATTTTAATCTTCTTGTATCTGTTGAGGCTTGCTTTGTGACCAACTATATGGTCTATTTTGGAGAAGGTTTCATGAGGTGCTGAGAAGAAGGTAAATTCTTTTGTGTTTGGGTGAAAGGTTCTATAGATGTCTGTTAGGTCCATTTGATTCATGACCTATGTTAGAGTCATTGTTTCTTTGTTCAGTTTCTGTTTTTTGACCTGTCCTTTTTTGTCTATGGGGTATTGAACTCTCTCACCATCACCCCCTTCCTAGCTCCTCCCTTTTTAATAAAACAAAAAAGGGAGGAATGTTGTGATTCATAAGCAGGCATCTCTACAGCCAGCCCCAATGGATCTGAGAAACCGGATATCAGGCATCTGTGATGTCACCTACAAACCACCTTTGGGCCACCTGAAACGCACATGTTCTGTGTTACCTTATAAGAGAACTCTCACCACCTCCTCTCTCTCTCTCTCTCTCTCTCTCTCTCTCTCTCTCTCTCTCTACTCTACACAGAGACAGTCTCTGTGACCCTTTCTCCCTTCCCTTAGTGAACCTCCCACATAGAACAGTGGTGTGACATGATTTGTGAACTTGCCATGTAACTTTGTGGCATAGTCCTAACAGTTCTAGCACTAAAGATGTCAAAGACAATATACACACAAATGAATGTGGCTCTCTTCCAATAAAACTGTAATTACCAAAACCAGATTACTAGCCTCTGGGCAGTAGTTGGCCACAACTTACTTTATATACATGAATCATATAATATATATTATTTCTTGTAGCCTGATGTCTTTTGCTCCATATTATGTTTGTAATGGACCTGCTATTATCTGTGATAATAGAATGATAGCAGTCTCATCATTCTGCAGTATTCATTCAGTGGATTTATTTATCCATTATGTTGTTTGTATATATTTAAGTAATTTCCAGCTTAGAGCTTTTATAAAAAAGACAGCTGTGAACCTAGTTCAGGCATTATTCCTAAGAGGACTTGATGCTAGGGTATATTCATTTTTAGTAAATATTTATAAGTGATCATCCAAATCAGTTGTACAAGTCATACCAGCAGTATATACAGAATTCAGATGCTCTGTAGCCTTGCTAGCACCTGGCATTATCTATAATTTTTCAATTTTATTATTTCTGGAATATGGTGTACTAATATTGCATTATGGTTATTCTTTTCATTCACTTTAGCCTATTTTTTTTCAAAGTTAAAGTTAGTGTGTGTGAGATGTGTGTAAGGGGGGGTGGTGGTGCATGTGCCACAGTGTACATGTGCACAGGTGGTCAGAGGACAACTTTGTGGAGTCAGTTCTTCCACCTTTATGTGGCTTCTTAGGGTTGAACTCAGGTTTCTAGGCTTGCATGCCAAACACTTTTACCTGCTGAACTATCTTGCTGGCCTTAACCTATTGTTATGAGCCAGATTGGAATATCTCATGCTAATGCGTGAGCACTAGGAATATATTGGAGAAAACCAAATCAAACTAAACCAAACCAAACCAAACCAAACCAAACCAAACCAAACCAAACCATTTTTCACTTTTTTCAGAATTGCTTTCTGTGTTGTTCATTTTTCTTGTTGCTATGACCGAATACCTGACAGAAGCAATATACGGGAGGACAGAATTATGCATTGTGTCATAAAGGGGAAAATAGGATTGCTAAATTGACAAGAAGCTGGGTCCTCAGACTTCATGGGACCCTCTGTTACAAAGGTTCTATATCCCTTTTAACACCATCACCAGTTGGCGACAGAATGTTTGAATACATGAGCCTCTGGGGATATACAACATTCAAAGCATAATTCTTAAGTATTTTATTACTTATTTGTTCAGTCCTCCTAGAATGGACTAAAGCTTAAAAGCTATTCCTGAGAAAGGAGGAAATTTCATAATAAGTGTTAATCAAAATATTTTTATTGCTTAGAGCTATTGTTGTGTTTTTGAGCTAATTTAATCCTCTAATAACTATTCAGTGAACCAATACTTATCATTGTCATATTCTATTTCTGATTTGTTATCATTGTCATATTCTATTTCTGATTTGTTATCATTGTCATATTCTATTTCTGATTTTTTTTTTTTTACTTAAAAAAATATCTTCCCAGCTTAAGATGAAATGATCTCTCTCAGAAAGATGAGAGTCACTGGGCTGATGAAAGGGCTCAGCAGGGGTGAAAATCTGTGTTCATTTCTCAGGACCCAAACCAGATTACTAGCCTCTGGGCATTGGGTGAATGAACTGACTCCTATAGGTTGCCTTCTGACTTCCACACACATGCTATGATAGGCACAAATGCTGCACACACACACACATACACACACACACACACACACACACACACACACACACACACACACACACCAGGGGGTGAAAGAGCGAGACTAAATAAAATATTAAAAGAAAAAGTGACACACAGAGATTAACATTTGGCTTTTCTTTGTTTTATTCCTGTGCTGATTCTACCATTACTACAACTGTGTCTTCCACCACCTAAACCCTCAGTCACTTTATGTTGACCCATCTCCAAGGAAGTGCTAGGGATTGAATGTATTTTGTCCATGACAGAACTCATGTTGGGCTTAGACTCCTACCCAATGACATGGTCGGGAGAGGTAGTAGGTTTTGGGTCATAGGGACATAACCCTTTGAAGGGAAGGGTTGTGTGAGCCAAATAAACTTCATCTAGATGAATCCTATTTCTGTAGATCTCAGCCACCAGCAAAGGCTAATGTTCTGAAATTTTCCTAGTGTGATTTGGTCTCATTTCATACAAACCCCAAACCTGTCCACTGCATTACTTGATAATCCTGGCCAGACACTTTCATCTTTTACTTTTCATCCTAAATGGATACCCTGATTTTCTGTTCTAACTGAAGGATACTACTTCATAGAGGTCAGAGAAATGGCTGCAAATGTTGTTTCCCTCCAACCCCTCTTGCCACTGGATTTGAGATAGGCTGGTTGCCCTTTTTAACCTTCTTGACTATTTATCAAACATTTAGGGCTTCTTTAAACTAGTCCCTAACAGAACCTTCTGGTTTCTTCAATCTCAGCTCAGTGAAAATTTCCTCACCACTGCTGTTCATTTAATTAAGTCTAGGAGAGATCAAGCATAATAGGCACATAGCAAAACATAGTAAAGGCAATATACAGCAAGTCTGTACCCAACATCAAACTAAACAGAGAGAAACTTAAATCAGTTCCACTGAAATCAGGGACAAGTCAAGGCTGCCCACTCTCTCCATGTATCTCCAACATAGTACTTCAAGTCCTAGCTACAGCAGTAAGACAACTAAAGGAGATTAAGGGGATACAAATCAGAAAGGAATAGGTCAAAGTTTCATTATTTGAAGATGATATGACAGTATACATGAGCCAAAAAGTCAACCAGAGAACTCCTTCTCCTGATAAACACCTTCAGCAAAGTGGCTGGATACAAAATTAACTCAAAAAAAAAAAATTCAGAAGCCCTCCTGTATACCAAAGACAAAAGGGCTGAGAAAGAAATTAAGGAAATGACACCCTTCACAATAACCACTAATAACATAAAGTACCTTGGTACTAACAAAGCAAGTGAAAAACCTGTTTGAAAAAAACTTCATGTCTCTGAAGAAAGAAATTGAAGAAGATATCAGAAGAAGGAAAGCTCTCCTATGCTCAAGGATCAGTAGGATAAACATAGTGAAAATGGCCATTTTGCCAAAAGCAATCTACAGATTCAATGCAATTCCCATCAAAATGCCAACACAATTCTTTACAGAACTTAAGAAAAAAATTCTCAACTTCATATGGAAAAACAAAAAACACAGAATTTCCAAAATGATCCTGTACAACAACAGATCATCTGGAGGTATTCCTATCCCTGATGTCAAGCTATACTACAGATCAATAGTAATAAAAACGGCATGGTATTGGCCTAGAAACAGAATGGTAGATCAATGGAAATGAATAGAAGACCCAGAAAAAAAAACCCAGAAACCTACCGATACTTGATTTTTTGATAAAGAAGCCAAAACCATTTAGTGGAAAAAAAAGACAGCATCTTCAACAAATGGTGCTTGTCCAACTGGATGTCTACATGCAGAATAATGAAAATAGATACATATTTATCACCCTGCACAATACTAAAGTCCAAGTGGATCAAAGACCACAACATAAAACCAGACACACTAAATCTGTTAGAAGAAAAAGTGGGGAAGAACCTTGAACTCATTGGCACAGGAGACAACTTCCTGAACAGAACACCAACAGCACAGGCTCTAAGATCAACAATCAATAAATGGGACCTCAAAAAAACTGAAAAGCTTCGGTAAAGCAAAAGAGACTGTCAGAATAAAACAACAGCCTACAGACTAGGAAAGAATCTTCACAAACTCTGTACCTGACAAAAGGGTGATATCCAGAATATATAAAGAACTGAAGAAGTTGAAAAGCAACAAATCATGCAACCCAATTAAAAAATGGGGTACAGAGCTAAACAGAGAATTCTCTGTAGAGGAGTTTAGAATGACAGAGAAATACTTAAAGAAATGCTCAACGTCCTTAGTCACCAGGGACATGTAAATCAAAATGACCCTGAGATTTCACATTATACCCATCAAAATGGTTAAGATCAAAATCTCAAGTGATAACATATTGTGGAGAGGTTGTGGAGAAAGGGGAATCCTCCTCCACTGCTGGTGGGAATGTCAATTTGTACAACCACTTTGGAAATTGATCTGGTGCTTTCTCAGATAATTAGGAATAGTGCTGCTTCAAGATCCAGCTATACCACTCCTAGGCATATATCCAAAAGAATCTCAAGTATACAACAAGGACATTTGCTCAGCCATGTTCATAGCAGCTTTATTCGTAATAGCCAGAAGCTGGAAACAACCCAGATATCCCTCAATGGAGGAATGGATACAGAAAGTGTGGTACATTTACACCGTGGAATACTGTTCAGCAATCAAAAAGGAGGAAATCATGAAATTTTCAGGCAAATGGTGGGATCTAGAAAAGATCATCGTGAGTGAGGTATCCCAGAACCAGGAAGACACACACGAATATACTCACTTATAAGTGGATACTAGACCTATAAGATAGGATATACATACTAAAATCTGTACACCTAAAGAAGATAAATGAGAAAGAAGACCGGGGGTAAGATGATCAATCCTCACTTAGAAAGGTAAATGTGATGGACATTGAAAGTAGGAGAAAACAAGTAACAGGACAGGAGCCTACCAGAGAGAGCCTCTGAAAAACTCTATCCTGCAGGTTATCAAAGCAGATGCTGAGACTCATAACCAAACCTTGGGCAGAGTCTGGCAGGGAAACATATGAAAGAAGGGGAGTTAGTATGATCTAGAGAGGAAAGGAGCTACATAAGGACCAAATATGTCTGGGCACAGGGGTCTTTTTGGAGACTGTTTCTCCAACCAAGTACCATGCACGGATATAACCTAGAACCCCTGCATAGATGTAGCCCATGGCACCTCAGTATCCAAGGGGGTTCCCTAGTAAGGGGAATAGGGACTGTTTCTGACATGAATTCAATGGCTCACTGTTTGACATGCTCCCCCCCCCCCCAAGTGAGGAGGAGCCTTGCTAGGCCACAGAGGAAGAAATTGCAGCCAGTCCTGAAGAGACCTGATAAGCTATGGTCAGATGAAAGGCGAGGAGGACCTCCCCTATCAGTGGACTTAGAGTGGGGCAGGCAGGAGATGAGGGAGGGAGAGTGGGATTAGGAGGGAATGAAGGAGGGGGCAATAGTTGGGATAAAAAGTAAATTAATTATTATAAAAAATAAAAATTTAATTAAATATATATATAATTTTATGAGTAATGCCTCAGAAAATCCAAACCTTTTATTCAAAGCTTTTTATGAGTTGACACATCCCTCTATTGCACTTGTTTCATTATATTTATTCTCTAATATTTCATATTTCATGGGAATTTTGTAAATAATACTTTTTAAACATTTCATTTTTTTTATGTATGCTACTACAAATACACGGGAATGCAATTGCGTTTTGCAGATTGTTTTTATACTTAGAACCTTGGATAGTTTTGTATAAATTTCTTTATATTTTCAGTACATACTTATTATTTTAAATAATTAGCTTTGCTTATTCCTTTTCAAACCCTATGTTTATCCTGAGTCTCATATTTCACAGGACAGAGTATTGAAAATAATGCAATCTAGCAATTATTCTTTATTGCAAAGGAGAAACTTTGATTTGTTTCGGTTATGATTAGGTTGTTTAAGGTTGATTTTGTGCTTTACAATATTAAGAAAAGCCTTTCTGTTCCTAGTTTGCCAAGACTTTTAATTTTTTTTTTTTTAATGAGGAGCAGATCTGAAGCTATTGAAAGGCATTTGAATGTATTGATATAAGCATAGGATTTTCAACAGTGGCCAATTTATATCATTAATTATTTTAATAGATTTTCTTTTTCTTTGTTGATTACAATTTTTGTTGTGGCAGATTTTCACAGAGTGTAGATAAAATACTTGTACTGCATTTAAGAAATAATTTTAAAGGCGATAGCTCTGCAACCCCAGCCCCAATTAAGAAATAGAAAACCACTGCTTCTCCATTTATATGTTACTCCACAATCTCCATATCTAAGATTTATTTTTTGTGAGAATTTTATTTTCAAAAATAATGTTTTGTTTTGTTTGGTTTGGGTTTGTTTGTTTGTTTGTTTTGCTTTTTTGTTTCTCAAGATAAGGTTTCTCTGTGTAGCCTTGGCTGTCCTGGATTCACCTTGTAAACCAGGCTGACCTCAAATTCACAGAGATCTGCTTACCTCTGCCTCCCAAATGCTGGGACAAAAATAATGATTTTATGTATTCTTTGACACTATGCATTTGCTGTTTTAAAAAATATTTTGTTTGATTTTTAAAAATTTAATTATTTTTTAAAATTTTTTTTTTGAAACAGGATTTCATTATACAGCCCAAGATATCATCAAACTGGTGATCCTCTTGCTTTATCTTCTAATTCCTGAAATTATAGGCTTATATATTTATATCCAGATAAAACTTTAAATAATTACATATATTTATTGGCTGATTTATTGATTTATGTCTGTGTATGTGTGCGTGTGTGTGTATATACATATGAGTGAGAGCACGTACACAAAACCCAAGGCACAAATAGCTGCAGGTCAGAGAACAACCTGCATCACTTGGCTCTCTCCTTTCACCATGTGGATCTTGAAGATAAAACTCTAGGCATCAGTCTTTGTGGCAGATGCCTTTACCTAATGAAACATCTCACCTGTCCAAATTTACTTTTAATACTGGCAGAATATCATGTGACATGAAACTTACTGTTAGCCACTTAAGTATACACCCTCTTTGGTAAACCGCTATATATGGACATTGTTGCACATCAACTCTCCAGAATCTTTTTTTTTTTTTTATCTTGCAAAACAGATAGTTTACCCAATGACAATAGTATCTCTGGATTCTGTACTACCCACAGTTCTGGCAGCCACCACTCCATTTTCTGTTTGTGAATTTGGCTTCTCTATGCAACGCATAAATGGAATCATACAGTATGTGATATGTCTTTCTCTTTTTGGCAGGGGGCCTGGAATGCTGCTTCTGGACAGAGAATAGAATCAAATGTCCTGGATCTCAGGAAATGAGAGCACTTAGGGGAGAAGCCCATTCAGAGGCCAGGTATAGAATTTTCCACTGAGTGTTACAATTTAGTTCTTTTAAAAGAGATTGGCTGCAATGATACAAAAGTGCTACAGCTCTTGATCAAGCTGCTGTGCTAAGTACAGCTGAGCATGTGGGCGAAAGCCTGAGCCTAGTTGCTTGCAAATGAAACACAGGCCTGGCAAGGCCCAGGCCCAGCGGGCTGGAAGTCAGATCTGGTGAGAGGAGTTCAGTGTTGAATTTCCAGGGAAGAGGAGAGGCCTGAATAAATGACACCTCACCAGCACGTTTATTTGAAATCAGTGATTTATAAACCTTGGGCAGTAGGAGGGGTTTTGAAGATGATTGTGTTTGAAGCCAGGGTCAGGGTTGCCAGGGTTGTTTGATTTACATGTACTGGTACAGTGCCTCATTTTACATCCAGTAGCACAGCCCAATCACAAGAAAGAGAACATAATACTTTATTATCCTATAATTAAGATAGGGGGCGAGCTCCAGGTAAAGTCAAAGGTCATTTGGAAAGTCAAGACACCAAGACATTTTATTAGGATAGGGTGGGCAGCTCCAGAAATCCCCAGGTGCTTGCTTATTAGGAAGTCTGTGTGGAAATCAGCTGTAGGTAATTTGGGACACAATGAAGAGAGTGGGGATTGAGAAATTACAGGTTAAAAGAAAGAGAAAACTTCAGATAGTTTTGGGAGGGCTTATAGTTAATATTGAAAGCACCAAGTTTATTCAACAGCTCCTTTTTTTTAAATTTTATTTTTCTTTTTAGTTACATTTTGTTAACTCTGTGTCCCCGCTGTATCCTGCTCCCTCATTCCCTCCCCAACCCCACACTCCCTTCCTGGTCTCCTCCCTGCCCCTTTCCAAGTCCACTGATAGGGAAGGACCTCCTCCCCTTTCATCTGACCCTGTTTTATCAGGTATCTTCAGGACTGGCTGCAAAGTCCTCCTCTGTGGCCTAACAGGACTGCTCCTCCCCTGGGGGGGGGGGGGAGTCAAGGAGCCTGACCTGGAGATCCTGTTAGAAATAGTACTTGTTCCCCTTACTTTGGAAAACTACTTAGTTACTGCAACAGCTCCTTTTTAAAGACAAAGCAAAACAAGACACAGCAATACACGAAAGGGGTTCATGGAAGAGTCAAACTTGATTTCCTAGACCACGTTCCTCTATGGCAGACATAGTCCAAAGTTTTACAGACAAGCTAAAAAACTTGGCAAAATCTCCTGTTCATTTCTGTTTCAAGATAAAGGCCAGGGCAAAAACATGTTTTTCACTGAATACTCATCAACAAAGCAGCCTGCCAAGCAAGCAGCTCTCCAAGCACACAGGTTGAGAATGAAGTTTGGCTTCCCATATATCTGTAATCTTCCCTGAGGGTGATGTGATGCCCTTGCTTCTTACAAGTTCTGGGGTTACCAGATCAGAAAATGAAAGAACACTGCTGAGAAAAGGGAATCATAATAGACCATGCTCAGTTAGCTAGCTGGATATGCCAGACTTCTACCTTTTAACAGCAGAGTCCCACAATACGAGGCAGGGTTCTCATAGGAAATTAAATCAGCAGAATAAGTATATGTATAGGTACATTTTACTGATTCTGTACATACATATAAACATATACTGTAAAAGGAGATTAGATTGCTTTTATGTTATAGAGCCTAGGTAATACAATAACAGCCAGCCATGTCTATGAAACTGGATACCTCAGCATTCCCAATATAGTACTTAGTTTCATTTTGAGATTATAATTTCAACATTTCTCATTTCCCTCTCCTCCCTCCAAACTGTCTCATATGCCTCTTTCTGCTTTCCTTCAAGTTCATGGCTTCTTTTCCCACTAAATGTTATTGCATGCATATATGTATACCCATATATCCATATATACTTCTAAATACAACCCATTTAGTCCATACTATTTCAGGGCCGACTATTTGTCAGTCTTGTACTTTTAAAGGCCTAGAAGGTCTAAATTGAAAGGATGAAAATCTAGAGTCCGTTGATAATGGAGCATGGCAGCAGCAGTGGCAGTAGCAGCAATGGCAAGTTACTTACTTTATTGACTGCATGCTCTGTGACTTTAAAAATATTTTAGAAATATTTACTTTTAACTTATGTGTATATGTATGTATGTGTGTGTATATGTGTGTAGGTGACCAAGAGGCCAAAAGAAGGTGTCAGATCCTCTTAATCTGGAGGGTCCTCTTAATCTGGAGGTACAGGCATTGTGGGCTATCTAGTATGGGTACTAGAAAAGTACCATGTGTAACCACTGAACCACCCCCACCTCCTGCTCTGAGGTACTTCTGTCTCCAAATACTTATGCTGATTTTCATGGAAGTGGAATTGCTGGCTAATACGGCATATATGTCTTAAATTTTACTTGACAATGTCAAGTTATTTTGATTTAAATATAATTTTCTCCAATTACTAATGAGGTTTAGCATATTTTAGGTACTTACTGGTGTTGAATCTTGAGAAATATTATTTATATATTTTATTATATACTTTTTTGCTACTTCTCATTTTCATTATTGAAAGTATATTCAACTTTTTCCTTCTAATTCTTTTTTTCTTCTATTGAAAAAATATTTTTTCATACAGTATATTTATATTACAGTTTCCCCTGCCCCAACTATTCTCAGATCCTCCCACCTCCCATTCTATCCAAATCTACACCCTTTCTCTCTCTCGTTAGAAAACAAAAAGGCATCTAATAATAGTAATAAAATAAGATAACACAAAAACAAACAAACTGGAATAGGATAAAATGAGCAAGCAAACAAGAAAAAGACAAATAAAAAGCATATATAGATGCAGAGACACACATATTTGCACACACAAAAATTCCACAAAAACAGAAACAAAAACCATAATCTATATTCAGAAGGACCAGAACAATTTTTCAAATGTTCCTCCCCTCCTGCTGCTGTTACTCAGGCCCATGCACAGACCTGAAGAATTTTTAAAAGACCACAACAAGCACTGTGAGACAAAGAACCTCTCAAAATGCTATTGGTTTATTTTAATCTACTGCTGGGTAATTAAAAACATAGAGAACATAAAACTTGCACCTTAACCATTGTTACACGTACAATCAGGGTTAAGCATATTCTCCTTCTTACTAGGCAGATTTCTAGAACTATCTCATTTTGAAAAATAAAAACTCCATATTTGAGTAAAAAATGGCTGTTCATTCTCCCCAGCCCCCAGCCTCTGGGGGCAACCACTTTTTATTTTCTATTTGTATAATAACTCATAAAAAATGTAGTCATAAAGTATTTGTCTTTTTTCCAAGAGCCTTACTCCATGTAGCATCATGTCCTCAAGGCCCATCTGTGCTGCAGCAAATATCACAATCTCATTTTAAAAGGCTGAATCACATTCCATTGTCCACATTCAGAACAGAAAGCATGGTTTCTTTATCTGTTCACCTGCCAATGGACACTTGGATTGTTCTCACTTCCTGGCTGTTGTGAATATGTGGTAATGAACTTCTGAGTGCAGATATACCCTTGAGTCTCTGCTTTTAGTTCTTTTGGATTGATATCTAGGAGTACACATGATAGCTATATTTTACGTTTTCTGAGGACTGGCTGTATTGTTTTCTATACTAGTTGTACCATTCACATTCTCACCTACAGCTTACAAGGTTTTAGCATCCTTACCAACTCTTGTTCTTTATTTTATTTTATTTTATTTTATTTTATTTTATTTTATTTTGATGTTAGTTATCTTAAAGGGTAGGTATTCATTGTAGTTTTGTTTTGTGTTTCTTTAATGATTAGTGGTGACTGCTCATCTTTTTATATGCTTGTTAGCCATTTATATATTGTTGTTAGACAAATATTTATTAAAGCTCTTCCTCTAGGTTATAATTGGGTTATTTGATTTTTTTCTTTTAAATTATAAAAGGTTATGTGTGCGCGTGCACACACAGGTATTTGCAGAGGCCAAAGGCTTTGGATCACCCTGGACTCAGAAGAATTACTTGCTTTTGTTTGCTGTTGTTTGTTGTGTGTGTGTGTGTGTGATTTGCAAATACTTTCTTCCATTTATAATATCTGTAATAGGATTTTCATTTTGTTCTGTTTGTATTTTATTGATGCACAAAAGTTTTTACTTTCCTTTTATATTCTTTAGTAGTTTTATGATTTTGTATTTTAGGATTAAAGTTTTAGTCTATTTTAAATTAATTTTTATACTGTAGCATAAAATAAGGGCATACCTTATTTCTTTTGCAACTGTAAATCTAGCTTTTCTAGCACTACTTATTGACAAGCATGCCTTGTTTAATAATTTCTCAAAAAAATAATTTCTCATCATGTACTCTGTTACTACTCCTTTGTCAGTTATGTATACAATGACTACACATTCTGGTTTATCTTGAAGAGTTCCAGCTTTTACTGGTTGCTCTTGTGTATCTAATGGTTCCCTCTTTCTATTAAAATAATTCTGGTTTACACAATAAAGTCAATTTTAGGGAGTTGCCTTTTCATGCTTTAGAAAACTTTTTTTTTGTTTGTTTGTTTGATTGTTTTGAGACAGGGTTTCTTTGTGTAGCCTTGGCTGTCCTGGACTCAGGGTGGCCTGGTAATTAAAGAGGTTTGCCTGCTTCTGCCTTCCTGAGTGCTAAGATCACAGGCATATGCCACCACACCCAACTTTTAGAACACCTTTTTAAAAATTTCCTTTAAGACAGGTCCTTACTTTGTGACTATGTTGCCATGACTAGCCTGGAAATCAAGATATTGATCAGGCATGTTCTGCAATGTCCGACTGATAAATACAAATTATTTTTTATAGAATTAGTTTTATAGGGCTAGAGAGATGGCTCAGAGGTTAAGAGCACTGGTTGATCTTACAAAGGTCCTGAGTTCAATTCCTAGCAAGCACATGGTGGCTCACAACCATCTTTAATGAGATCTGTTGCCCTCATCTGGACTGCAAGTACACATTCAACCAGAGTGCTGTATAAATAATAAATTAAAAAAAATCTTAAAAAAGAATTTGTTTTACTTTTTAGTGTGTATGTGTGTGTGTGTGTGTGTGTGTGTGTGTGGTGTGCGCGTGCACACACAGATATTTGCAGAGGCCAAAGGCTTTGGATCACCCTGGACTTAGAAGAATTACTTGCTTTTGTTTGCTGTTGTTGGTTTATTTTTTTGTTTGTTTATAGTTTTGATTTTTTTAGACATGGTTACTCTGTGTAGCCCTGGCTGTCCTGCACTCACTTTGTAGACCAGGCTGGCCTCAAACTCGTAGAGATCCACCTGCTTCCATGAGTTCTGGGATTAGGGGCATGGACCTCTGAGCCCTGCTGTAATTTGTTGATGTTGTTGATGTTGAGACAGAGATGTAGATCTGGTTGACCTTGAACTCACATTCACCTCTGCCTCTTTAGTGTTGGGATTAAATGTGTGAGCCACCATGTCTGACTAGAGCAGTAGGTATTGTTAACTACTGAGCTGTCTCTCCATGAAATACTTTCTTGTTTTTTTTTCTCTTTTTTTTAATAGTTGCAAAGCTCGTTTATTCCTTTTTGTGTGATAAATTTACATCTTTTAAAAATTACAATTAATTTACTTTGTATCCCAGCTGTAGCTCCCATACTCTTCCCTTCCCAATCCTGACCTTCTTCCCTTGCTCATCTCCTCCCATGCCCCTTCCCCAGTCCATTGATAGGGGAGGGCCTCCTCCACTTCCACCTGACCCTAGCTTATCAGGTCTCATCAGGACTGTCTTTCATAATCTTCCTCTGTGGCCTGGTAGGGCTTCGACCCCCTCCCCATCTCAGGGGAAGGTGATGAAAAAGCCAGCCACTGAGTTCATGTCAGAGACAGCCCCTGTTCCCTTTACTAAGAAGCCAATTTGGAGACCTAGCTGCTATGGACTACACCTATGCAGGGGATCTAGGTTATCTCCATGAATGGTCCTTGGTTGGAGTATCAGTCTCAGAAAAGAATCCTGGGCCCAGATATTTTGGTTCTGTTGTTCTACTTGTGGCACTCCAGACCCTTCCAGGTCTATTTACCAATTCTTTCATGAGATTCCCTGCACTCTGCCCAAACATTGGCTATAAGTCTCAGCATATGCTTTAATACCCTACTGGGTAGAATCTTTCAGAAGTCCTCTATGGTAGACTCCTGTCTTGTTCCTTGTTTTCACCTTCCAATATCTATCCCGTTTGCCTTTCTAAATGAGGATTCAGCATCTTACCCAGGGTCCTCCTTCTTGCTTAGCTTCTTTAGGTGTACAGATTTTAGTACATTTATCCTATATTATATGTCTAATACCCATGTATAAGTGAGTACATGCCCTGTGTGTCTTTCTGCTTCTGGGATACTCACTTATCTTTTCTAGTTCCCACCATTTGCCTGCAAATTTCATGATTTCCTTGTTTTTAATTGCTGAGTAGTATTCCATTGTGTAATTGTACCACAATTTCTGTATCTGTTTCTCAACTGAGGGACATCTGGGTTGATTCTAGATTCTGGCTATTACACATAAAGCTGCTGCGAACATATTTGAGTAGGTGTCCTTGTTGAAATTTGAGCTACGAACATGTTTGAACAGATGTCCTTGTATATTTGAGCATTTTTTAGATATATGCCTAGGAGTAGTATAGCTGGATCTTGAGGTAGCACTATTCCTAATTGTCTGAGAAAGGACCAGATTCATTTCTAAAGTGGTTATAGAACAATAAATTCCCACCAGCAATGGAGGAAGGTTCCCCTTTCTCCACGTCCTCTCTAGCATGTGTTGTCACTTGAGTTTTTGAACTTAGCCATTCTGATGGGTGTAAGGTGAAATCTTAGGGTCATTTTGATTTGCGTTTCCCTGATGGCTAAGGATGTTGAGCATTTCTTTAAGTGTTTCTCTGCCATTCCGTATTCCTTTATTGGGAATTCTCTGTTTAGCTCTATACCCCATTTTTTTTAAATTTTTTTTTCTTGTCAGTTACATTTTATTAACTCTGTATCCCAGCAGTATCCTGCTCCCTCATTCCCTCCCAATCCCACCCTCCCTCCCTCATCTCCACCGTGCCCCTTTCCAAGTCCACTGATAGGGGGGACCTCCTCACCATTCATCCGATCCTGTTTTATCAGGTATCTTCAGGACTGGCTGCAAAGCCCTCCTCTGTGGCCTAACAGGACTGCTCCTCCCTTGGGGGGTGGGGAGGTCAAAGAGCCAGTCATTGGGTTCCTGTTAGAAATAGTCCTTGTTCCCCTCACTATGGGAAACCAATTGGTTACTGAGCTACCACGGGCTACATCCGAGCAGAGGTTCTAGGTTATATTCATACATGGTCCTTGGTTGAATGTCAGTCTCAGAAAAGACCCTGTGCCCAGATATATTTGGTCCTTGTGGAGCTCCTATCCTTTCCCCATCAGACTAACTCCCCTTCTTTCTTATGATTTCCTGTACTCTGCCGAAGGTTTGGTCATGAGTTTTTGTATCTGCTTTGAAAACACTGCTAGGTAGAGTCTTTCAGATGCACTCAGTAGACTCCTGTCATACGTTCAATGCACATCCCACCTGTCTTTCTAAACAAGGATTGATCATCTTACCCCATGTCTGCTCTCTTGATTATCTTTTTTAGGTGTATAGATTTCATTATGTTTATCATATTATATAAGTCTGTATGAGTGAGTATATACCATGTTTGTCTTTCTCCTTCTGGCATATTTCACTCAGAATGATCTTTTCTAGATCCCACCATTTGCCTGCAAATTTCATGATTTCCTCCTGTTTGATTGCTGAGTAGTATTCCATTGTGTAAAAATACCACAATTTCTGTACCCATTCCTCCGTTGATGGACATCTGGGTTGTTTCCAGGTTCTGGCTATTACAAATAAAGCTCCTATAAACATGGTTGAGCAATTATCCCTTTTGCGTACTTGAGCAAAGTTTGGGTATATACCTAGCAGTGGTATAGCTGGGTCTTGAGGAAGCGCTATTCCTAGTTGTCTGAGAAAGCGCCAGATAGATTTCCAGAGTGGTTGTACAAGTTTACACTCCCACCAGCAGTGGAGAAGGGTTCCCCTTTCACCACAACCTCTCCAGCATGGGTTGTCACTTGAGTTTTTCATCTTGGCCATTCTGATGGGTGTAAGGTGCTATCTCAGGGTCGTTTTGATTTGCATGTCGCTAATGGCTAATAAGTGTTTTTCTGCCATTCGATATTCCTCTTTCTAGAATTCTCTGTTTAGCTCTGTTCCCGATTTTTTAATTGGATTATTTGATTTGTTGCTGTTTAACTTCTTAAGTTCTTTTTATATTCTGGACATTAGCCCTCTATCAGATATAGGGTTGGTCAAGACCCTTTCCCAGTCTGTAGCCTGTCGTTTTGTTCTGATGACAGTGTCCTTTGCTTTACAGAAGCTTTTCAGTTTCATGAGGTCCTGAAGAGTTTAATTTAGCCAGAATATAACTCCATTTTGAAATAAAGATCTTGACTGGGAACTGAATTCAGGTACCAGAAAATATCACAGAATGTACACTTGGCAGAAAACAAAGTTAACTCTCCTAGCAACAGCCTACAGGAAATATAACAGAATAAATGCTTCATAGAAAATAGAGACAAACTCCCTGGCAATAATCAATGGGAATCAGTTGAGAATTGGGTGGAAAAATTCTCCCCAATGTTTCAGATATGGTTTAGAAAAATAGCCATTGTGATTATAAGTCTTAGCCATTGTGATTATGTGCCTCAGAAAAGGTCACCCCGCCCTGCTAAACTTCACCCAATTCTGTAACTCCAAGGCTTGTGCCCCCCTGCTTGCTGCCATGGAAACCCCCTGCTCACAGACTTTCCCTTTAAAAATCCTGTTCACTCAGAGCTCGGGGTCCCACTTCTCTGCTGCTGCGCCAGTGAGACTTGGGTCCCGAGTTCGATCGCTCTCGTAATAAAGCTCTCTTGCAATTGCATTGAGTCATCTCCTGGTGGTCTCTGAGGGTCCCGTGAACCTGGCATAACAGTCCCATTTATTGATTGTTGCTCGTAGAGCCTGTGCTGTTGGTGTTCTGTTCAGGGAGTTGTCTCCTGTGCCAATGAGTTCTAGGCTGTTCCCCACTTTTTCTTCTAACAGATTTAGAGTATCTTCTATACCCTATTTTTAAATTACTTGATCTTAGATTACTTGATCTGTTGCTGTTTAACTTCTTGAGTTCTTTATATATTCTGATTATTAGCTCTCTGTCAGATATAGGGTTGATAATGACCCTTTTCTAAACTGAAGGCTGTAGTTTTGTTCTGATGACAGTGTCCTTTGCTATACAGAAACTTTTCAGTTTCATGAGGTCCCATTTATTGATTGCTGATCTTAGAGCTTGTGCTGTTGGTATTCTGTTCAGGAACTTGTTTCCTGTGCCAATGAATTCAAGGCTCTACCTCATTTTTATTTCTAACAGGTTAAGTGTGTCTGTTTTTAAGTTTAGGTCTTTGGTGAAGATGCTGTCTTTTTTTTTTCCATTATATGGTTTTGGCATCTTTGTCAAAAATCAGGTGTCCATAAGTGTATGAGTTTATTTCTGGATCTTCTATTGATTCTATTGATCTATCAGCCTGTTTCTAAGCCAGTACCATGCAGTTTTTATTATTATTGCTCTATAGTACAGCTAGTGATCAGAGATGGAGCTACCTCCAGAAGATCTTTTATTTTAGAGAATTGTTTTAGCGATTCTGGGTTTCCTGTTATTCCATATGAAGTTAACAATTTTTCTTATAAAAGAATTGTGTTGTTGATTTGATGGGCATTGCATTGAATCTTTAGGTTGCTTTTGGTAAGATGACCATTTGTACTATGTTAATCCTGACAAACCATGAGCATGGGAGACTTTTCCAGCTTCTGATATCTTCTTCTATTTCTTTCTTTAGAGACTGGAAGGTTTTTGTTGTATTGTGTTTTTTTTTTTTTTTTTTTTTTTTTTTTTGTTTTTGTTTTTGTTGTTTTTTTTTTTTTTTTTTTTTTTTTTTCCCCTACAAGTCTTTGACTTGCTTGGTTAAAGTCACACCAAGGTACTTTATGTACTTTGTGGCTATTATGAAGGGTGTTGTATCCCTAATTTTTTCTCAGCCCATTTGTCTTCTGTATACAGAAGGGCTACTTTTTTTTTTTTGAGTTAATTTTGTATCCAGCCACTTTGCTGAAAATGTTTATCAGCTATAGAGGTTCTGTGGTAGAATTTTTGGGGTCACTCTTTTAAACTATCATATCATCTGCAAATAGTGATACTTTGACTTTCCATTACAAATGAATCCCCTTGATCTCCTTTACTTGTCTTATTGCTGTAGCAAGGGCTTCCAGGACTATGTTGAAGAGATATGTAGAGAGTGGGCAGCTTTGCTTTCTCCCTGCTTTCAGTGGGATTGATTTAAATCTTTCTCTGTTTAGTTTAATGTTGACCACAGGCTTGTTGTATCTTGCTTTTCTCCTATGTTTAAGTAAGGACCTTTTATCCCTGATCTCTCCAGGACTTTAAACATAAAATGTTGGATTTTATCAAATGCTTTTTCGGCATCTGAGGGAATTGTCATGTTTTTTTTTTCTTTTGTTTGTTTATATGGTAGATCACATTGACAGATTTTCGTATATTCAACACCCCCCCCCCCCGCCTACCTGGGATGAAGCTTACTTGGTCTTAGTGGATGATATCTTTGGTGTGTTCATGGATTTGGTTTGTAAATATTTTGTTGATTATTTTTGCATCAACGTTCATAAGGGAGATTGGCCTGAAATTTTCTTTCTTTGTTGGGTCTTTGTCAGGTTTAGGTACCAATGTGACTATGGATTCATGGAAGTTTAGTAATGTTCCTTCTGTTTCAATTTTGTGGAATAGTTTGAAGAGTATTGGTGTTAGTTCTTCTTTGAAGGTCTGGTAGAATTCTTCACTGAGACCTTCTGGCCCTGGGCCTTTTTTGGATAGGAGACTTTTGATGACAGCTTATATTTCCTTAGGGGATACAAGACTATTTAGTTAAATAATTTACCTGTTATTAATTCAGCTTTGTTAAGTGGAATCGATCAGGAAAGTTTTGTTCATTTCACTTAGATTTCCAAATTTTGTCACATATAGGCTTTTGAAGTAAGACCTGATGATTGTTTGGATTTCCTCAATGTCTTTTGTTGTGTTCTCCTTTTCTTTCTTATTTTCTTGATTTTGATAGTGTCTCTTTGACTTTTAGTTAGACAAAATTTTGTCTATCTTGTTGATGTTCTCAAAGAACTCTTGGTTTCATTGATTCTTTGAATTGTTTAACTTGTTTCTAATTTATTGATTTCAGCCCTGAATTTGATTATTTCTAGCCATCTACTCCTCTTGGGTATGTGTGCTTCTTTGTTTTTCCCTACTTTTTCAGGTGAGCTGTTAAGTTGTTTGTATGAGATGTTTCAAATTTCTTCTTAAAGGCACTTAGTGCTATGAACTTTCCTCTTAGCACTGCTTTCATTGTGTTCCATAAGTTTGGGGATGTTTTTCCTTCATTATCAGTAAAATTTAGGACATCTTTAATTTCTTTTTTTATTTCTTCCCTGACCCAGCTGTCATTGAGTAGGCAGTTGTTCAGCTTCCGTGTGAGTGTAGGAAATTGCTATTTCTCTTGTTGAGGTCCACCTTTAGTCCATGGTAGTCAGATAGGATACAAGGAATTATTTCAATCTTCTTGTATTTGTTGAGGCTTAATTGGTGACCAACTATTTTGGAGAAGGTTCCATGAGGCCCTAAGAAGAACAACTTTTTTTGTGTTTGGGTGGAAAGTTCTGTAGACATCTATTAGGTGCATTTGTTTCCTGACCTCTGTTAGTGTCATTGTTTCTTTATTTAATTTCTGTTTTGTTGACCTGTCCTTTGTTGAGAGTGGGGTGTTGAAGTCTCCCACTATTAATGTGTGGAGATCTATGTTTGATTTAAGTTTTATTATTCTTTCTTTTACAAATGTGGGTGCCCTTGTATTTGGGGCATAGATGTTCAGAATTGTGATGTTTGGTTTTTTTTTTTGGTGAAATTTTCCTTTGATGTGTATGAAGTGAACTTCCCCATTTCTTTTGATTATTTTTGGTAGAAAATCTGTTTTATTAGATATTAAAATGGCTACTCCTGCTTGCTTTTTGGGTCCATTTGCTTGGAAAACCATTGTCCAGACCTTTACTCTCAGGTAATGTCTATATTTGTGACTTGGGTGTGTTTCTTGTATGAAACAAATTGTTGGATCTTGTTTATGCATCCATTCTGTTAGTCTGTGTCTTTTTATGAAAGGGTTCAGTCCATTGATGTTGAGAGAGATTAATGACCAGTGGCTTTTAGATCCTTTGATTTTGATGTTGGTTTCGTTCAAGTGTTAGTATGCTTGGCTACTTTAAATTTTGCTGTAGTGGAGTTATTTATTTCCTGTATTTTCTTGACTGTAGTTAGCTTTCTTGGGCTGTATTTTTCCTTCTAGTATCTTCTGTAACACTGGATTTGTGGGTAGGTATTTTTAAATTTGTTTTTGGCATTAAATATCTTGTTTTCTTATCTATGATGACTGAGAGTTTTGTTGTTCTGTGTTCTCTTATGGTCTGCATGATATCAGTCCATGCCCTTCTGGCTGTCATAGTCTCTGTTGAGAAATCAGGTGTGATTCTTATGAGTTTGCCTTCATATGTTACTTGACCTTTTTCTCTTGCAGGTTTTAGTATTTTTTTTTCTTTGTTCTGTATACTTACTGTTTTGATTATTATGTGGTGGGAGAATTTTCTTTTTGGTCAAATTTATTAGGCGTTCTGTATCCTCTTGTATTCTTATAGATCTCTACTTTATGTTGGGGAACTTTTCTTCTATGATTTTTTTGAAAATATTTTCTGCACCTTGGTGGATGGAATCTATTTTCCTCTATTACTATTATTCTTATGTTTTGTCTTTTCATGTTGTCTTAGATTTCTTGTATGGTTTGTGTCAGGAATTTTTTAGAATTATTATTTTCTTTGACAGATACATCAATTTTTTCCACTGTATCTTCGACACCTGAGATTCTTTCTTTCATCTCTTGTAGTGTATTGGTTATGCTTACCTCTGTAGTTCCTGTTTTCTTCCCTAAATTCTTCCTCTCCATGATTTCCTCTGTTTGTATTTTCTTTTAATTTTTTCAATTCTATCTTTAGATATTGAGCCATTTTGTTGATTTACTTTATCTGTCTGACTGGATTTTCCTGTTTTTCCTTCAATTTCTTTTCCTGTTTGTTTGAACATTCCTCTGTTTCTTTTATTTCTTTCAGTGACTTGTTTCCTCCCTGAATGCCACAGAGTGTTTGGCTGCATCTTCCTGTATTTCTTTAAAGATGGCCATGATCTATTTTTGTTTGTTTGTTTGTTTGTTTGTTTTATTCCCCTAATTCTTTACTCATTTCATTTGTTTCTTCCATTAACTTCTTCATAAGCATAGATGTAAAGTCATCTTCTTGGATTTCACTTATGATAGGGTGTCCAGGACTGCTTGCCCCCAGAAAACTGGGCTCTGGAGATGCCATATTGCATTGGCTTTTAGTGGTTGTGCTTTTACACTGGCCTCTATCTATCTGACTGTCTCAGGTTTTGGATGTTAATTTTTGGTGCCTCCTGGAATCCTGGGGTGGGGAAAATCCCCTTGGCAGGATTCTGAAGGAGGCCTCCTCAGCTTTTTGGAAATGGTTAACTGAAAGGCTGTGCTTCTTAGGAATTGCCACAGCTCACCGCATGCATTATGGATCTGTAATAACTGTGGTCATTGATAGTCAGGGTATCTCTCATCTCACCAGGAGAAGTCCTGGAGATAAGTGTCCTGCCCCTGGGTTTTCTGTTCTGAATTTATTGGGATTGTGCTGCTGTTCTTACACTGTGTTTTCTGGGCACACACCTGTTGAAGAAGCAGGGAGCCCTGTGGCTTGGGCAGTTTAGCTAGGGAGACAAGTTGTGCCTTGGTACAATGTCTGGGTCTGATCCCGTGGACACCAGGTTTCTTTAGGTTTGAGATTGGAGGTATGTGCTCCAGAACCCAAGCAGTAATCAGTGGCAGGTGAGACCAGCACTAATGTATGCAACCGGAGGCTAGAAACTGGAGCCTGCAGGAGCCCTGGACCTGGGTGTCCTGAAGTCGGACCCAATATTTTCCCCACTGTGGGGTTTTCTCGAGATAGGGAGACCCATTCGGTGGTGTTTTGATGTCCCCAGTTCATTCTGGGGTGGTGGATTAGAGCACGTTGGCACAAGAGAATGGCTCTGTGCTGGCGACTGGGCACCTACAGGAACCCGGGAACTTTTCTCAAGAACTTTTCAGGAGGGTGGGGGTTTGGATGGGTGCCCTGAAGTTAGATCTGCTGTTTCCCTCACAGTGGGCTTTCCTTCTGACAGAGAAACCCACTCTCTGGTGCCCTGGTGCCCACAGTTCTATCCAGGACAGTGAATTGGGTGTGCAGGCAGGTCTTTGATCTGGCAGTTGAGTGACCATCAAACTCCAGAACTTTTTCCAGGGATTGTCTGTGTGACCTGAGATAGGTCCTGATTGCTTCCTTCATTGTTGGGTTTTCTCTCAACTGGAAATCCCAGTCTCTGGTGTTGTGGGGTCCACAGTTCTGTCTGGGATGGTGATCAGAGCAGGCACTAGTGTGGCTCTGGGCTGGGGACTGAGCACATACCAGGACCCAGGAATTCTTCAGGGATTTAGCTGGGAATGGACCAGATTTCTTCCCACACCATGGTGTTTCCTCTAACCTGGAAAACACAATCGCTGTTGTTTTAGGGCCCAGAGTTCAATCTGTTGGTCACTGTACAGTCACTACTGTCCTGCTCATCAGACACAGTGTCCTCTCAAAGCTGCCATCTTGGCTCCCCCGACACCCTTATTTTTATTTTCTAAAAATAAATTGTGCTGAGTACCAAAGCCAGTGGTTTTCTCCTTGTTTTTGAGGCTTAGTTTTCAAAATATTAGTTATGTGTATATATCTTTATGTGGTATATGTACAGGGGTACAGACAGGTACATGCAGAGGCCAGATGAGGGTGTCTGATATCCTAAAACTGAATGTATCGGTAGTATGAGCCATGAAGTATTAAAAAAAAAAGATTTATATTGTTCTATCTCTTGCTTTGTGTGTGTGTGTGTGTGTGTGTGTGTGTGTGTGTGTGTGTGTGTTCCTGTGCATGTGTACACATAGATGGTTAAGGTTAAGGTTACAGTTAACATTAGGGTTAGGGTTAAAGAACAACTGCAGTTGCCAATCACCAATTGTTGTTGTTGGGAACCTAACTCCAGTTCTCCAACAGAGCAAGTAATGCTCTTAACTTCTGAGTCATCTCTCCAGCCCCATAAATAGAAATTCTTTATGTAGATATTGTTAGAATAGTGCATTGGAGTTATGTGGCATGTTCATATATTATGCCATGTGACTGGTTCCATGTGGGAGATTAGATAGATAGATAGATAGATAGAGAAAGAAGGAGGGGCAAGTCCTCTTATAAAGTGACCCAGCACATGCCCATGTGGTCCGCAGGCAGCCTAACAGATGTCAGATGTCCCGTTTGTCAGGTCCTTTAGGGGTTGGCCATAGGGATGCCTGCTTATGGGTCCCAACATTCTTCCCTCTTTGTTTAATTAAAAAGTGAGGAACTAGGAAGGGGTGGTTCTGGAGAGGGCATAAGGGTGACTTTTGCTCTTCAAGCTACTTTCTGCTGATTAGGGGTGTTTTCATTCTCAGGATATAGCCGTTCCCCACCATCAGGGTTGATTGGAAGGTCATTGTCATCTGGTCTGTGGGCAGAGGTTGATAATCTTGTAAAAGTGCTTGATTAATGGTTTGGTAAGAGAATTTTTGCATTTGTTGTTGGAGGAATGTAGAAAAGAAGTTAATAAAGCAGGATGCCAAAAGCAAAAGCAGAAAGCTGAGCAGAACAGGTGTGAAGACAGGCAGAATCCACTTCCATATGGGGTTCTTGAAGTCCAAAGAATTAGAAGCCAAGCTGTTCCCTTCACTTTTGTAGATTTGTCTGGAGTTGTTAGAGTTTGTTTTTCACTATACCCAACTGGTTGACAAAAACAGCCTTCCTCCTGGAGGAAGATGCAAAGGCCACCTTCTTTACTGAGAGGAGATCCAGTCCTTGTCTGTTTTGAAGTACTACTGCTGCCAGTGAGTCAGTTTGTCCTTGGAGAGCTAGTATTGTCTGACTCACTTGCTGGAGAGCCTGGATGACCTGGGAAGAAAGCTGGTAATACAAAGTTAGTGAAGTGGCTAGTCCTGCTATCCCAGTCCCTACAGCTGCCGTGATTCCTGTAACAGTCAAGAGGGGCAAGATTTGAATTTCCCTCTTATCCTGCTGGGCAGCTATTGAATCCGTGACCAGGATTTGTAACAACTCTTTTAAATTTATTACCCCCAGCTCTGGGAAAAGGAGCACCAGTGTGAAAACTCCTGACTAACCAGCAGGCAGACGATGGTAGACCTGAGTACCACAAAGAATCGAGGTATTATTAGCAGTAGGGCATTGGGGTTGAGATGTGGTATCAAGGATTATAGTTTTTTTTTTGTTTTGTTTTGTTTTTTTTTTTTTTTTTTTTTTTTTTACAATCTAAGGAACTTAGCATTCTTACAAAGTGTGTTCCAGATGATGTGAAACAGCTTGCCACATCAAAGAGGGTGATATGAAAAAGGTAGGGAGTTGTGGCAACATCAGAGTCAAGGCAGTTAATGAATGCTTAAGTAAGATTACTTGACAAAGTCACCGGAGAAGCTGTCAGCAGTAGTTCTGAGTTGGTCCCAGGTGGGACAAACAGCCAGCAAGCTTTAAAATGGCCTGGTTGCGTTACATTAAATGGAGCTTGTAGACCAAGGTCAGAGTCTGAAGTAGGAGATAAAATGGCAGGTTTGTATTGTTAGGCCCAACAAGAGCCTAAATATAAGAAGGTATGAAGAGAACCCAGGAAACTAATCATCCATCGATGCAAAAATTCGAGAGACTCTTCTTGACCATTGTGCAATGGGGTCACTCCTGCTGGTCAGCTAGGAGTGGCACCGGGAGACAAAGACCTTGGGTTTTTAAAAGACACAAGGTGGGAATCTCCTGGGGTTGCCTTCTTGGCAATTTAAGGTTGGATGAAGTGTTTAACTTTTAAACTAATTGGTCAGTTCTGGTCACCCTTAGGTTCAGTTAGCCCTGTCGTAAATATCCGATCGTCAAGTCAGTTTGGAATTTCCTACCATCCACAGTTAAATGTGGGAGGGTGATTAACTCATCCCATGTCTGTTCTGAGGAGTGGGGGTTATAGGCTTTGTATCAAACGTCAGGAGAAGGATTGGGGCCATTTGGCTCAGTTTCCAAACAAAGCCCATCTCACCGGCGCCAGCTGGTGATTTTTTCTCCATTTAGTAGAGATCTCTGCTTGTTCTCTTCCTTATCTCTGCCCTCACAGATGGCTAATGTCAGGAACTTTTACATTCCTTGGTTCTCTGGAGAAGCACTAAAAGGCTTTAATTAACATGGGCCTAACACTTGCAAATATAAGTTATAAGGCAATTAAAAGAAACATAGGTTACAAAGTTAGTCTGATTCTTTCAGTATTATTTAGGAGGGGGAATGTCAGAGGGTCAATGACCTTAGAGAAGTGTTTAATTACCTTCTCTACTTCTCCCATTCCCAGGGATTGGGCAATTGGGACATATTTTCTTTGGATATTGATGGTAGTTATTGGTAAACTGGGTGTGTAGCAGTGGTAGAGTTTTCCAAGGATACCTGTTTCCCATCTGTAATTCCAAGGGTCTCAGGTGTAGAAGTAGAGAGTCTTCCTATAAGGTGAAGGAACTTCTTTTGTGCTGGTGCATGGATCTGGCAAGGTCAATATAGACAGCATCCATATCTGTCTGACCATTTCTTGCAATAATCTTTTGCTTGGTCAAAGAGGAAGCAAACAAAAATTCTATCAAATAAGAGAGGAGGGATAGACGTAGGGGTGATGGTATTTCAATCGGCTTCTGACAGCCTCCCATAGAACAATTTTCTGATCCTATTTGGAGAGACTGTTTATTATTTGTGATGGTTTCTTGAACCTCAAATCTCCATATGTAGGGATTACCTTGGACAGGAACAGACAAGAGGGAGAATATCCAATCCAATAGGGTTGAACACAGCTGCTGTAGCAAGGCCTCATTTCTCTGAAACTGGAGACAAGGTGGTTGGTCTTGGTGTCCTCTGGAGCTTGAGAGAGCAGGGTCCTGTTTGAGTTGATATGTAGGAGGTGGAATTACCTTAAAAGTGGGGGGGAAGGCTTCAGGTGAGATAGATGAATCCAGTGAGGGAAGGTCTCACACTTAGCCACTGTGGGGGTTACAAGAATCACCTTTAAAGGGCCTTACCATTTAGGAGAAATGGATGAGGGATTTTGGACATCTCAGATTTGGGGGTCCACTTGAGAGGTTGGTAAAGGAAGTTATGTGTCAAAACTGGTAGGGAGGGTAACTAGGAGAAGGAGGAGTGAGGATGCTGGTGAGATTGGGATCAGGCAAATGGTTGATCAAGGAAATAGAAGCTCCCACTTTGGCTAAAATGTCCCTTCCCAGTAAGGGGACTGGACAGGTTGTCATCACTAAAAAGGAATGCATCAAAGGAACACCCTGAAGACACAATTTAGTGGTGAAGACTGGCAAGGTTGTCCCCCTACCCCAACAATAGAGGAACTAGAAGGAGAGGTTGGTTCCCAATACTCAGTCAGGACTAAATAAGTGGCTCTGGTATCCACAAGTAAGGCTGCTCCAATACTATGATAATTACCTATGGCTCCCTATTAGTGATGGCAGTGGTCAGGTCAATGAAGCCCAAGTATCTTTAATTGTCCATAACCAGGCCTAGGATATCTGTTGGAAGGCAATCTGGGAGTGATGCCCCCATACTATGGGAGAAATGGTGACAGTCAACACCCCAATGTCCCTCTTGGTGACATTTTGAACTTGGTCCCGGTGGCTTGCAGGGGTTAGGAGGAAACCAGGTTATGACAAAACTCAGTGACCTTCTTGACCACATTTGACACAGGAAACCTGTGGTCCTCATGCCTTAGGAAGAAAGGGAGCCTGGATAGTCGCTGAGGCCAGTAAGATGGCCTCAGCCTGCATTTGGTATTTTTGCTTGTAGACGGTACAGTACTAAGGCCAACACTAAGACTTCTGCTTGTTTTGTCAGAGTTCATATTTCCAAGCACTTAAGCCTAGCCCTTTTGTCGGGGTAACTCTGGGAGATAAAATAGGTCATCAGGTTGCCTACGCACTGTACTTTCAAGGTCTAGATTGGTATGTGGTAAGAAGGCCTTTGTAAGCATCTCCAGGAATTGAGACAGGTTTTCATTCTTGTCCTGAATGAATCTCATCTGCATTCTAGTCTGTTCCCAAACTTGCCTGCACTCCTCACGTAATAGGTTGTTGGTAAGAATCATATATTGCCGGAGCCAGCCAGCAGAGCCGAACAGTTTTTGAGTCGGGAGTGAGGATTAAAATTAATAAAATAAACACACAGCACACAGGAAACTTTTTAAAGGTCCAGACTTGACAGCCACAGCAAAAGGCAAGCTGCTGCAACAAGCAGTGCCAGCAGCAAGTCTCAAGTCTCTGCCTCCTCCTCTGCCTCCAGCCCTCTGACCTCTTTATTTGTGAGGAGTTACTTTTAGCCAGTAAAACATCTCAGAACAATGGGTTAATTTTCACAAGGAGCCTGAGGAAGAGGTGTGACCCTCACAAGCTATCCCACCTGCTGTCACAAACAAAAGGAGAAGGACTTGCAAGTTCTTCTCTGCCATTAGTAAAGGCCTGCTAAAAGCCATCTCTCCGCCAAGATTTAAATATCAAAGCAGGCCGCTGGAGTCATGGCTCCTGACAATATATATCATATATATCATATGTATATATATGATTCTTATAGTCTTACCTTTCATTATATACATGCCTGTCGTTATGTCTTCCCTTTTCATTTCTGATTTTGCTGCTTTGGATAGTGTCTCTGTGTCTTTTAGTTAGTTTAGCGAAGGGTTTCTCTGTCTTTTTGATTTTCTCAAACAACCAGCTCTTGGTTTCATCAATTCTTTGAATTATTTTATTTGTTTCTAATGTATTGATTACAGCCCTGAGTCTGATTATTTCCAAGCATCTATTCCTCTTGCATGTGTCTGCTTCTTTTTGTTTTAGGGCTTTCGGGTATGCTGTTAAGTTACTTGTATGAGAACTCTCCAATTTCTTTATGAAGGTGCTTAGTGCTATGAACTTTTTTCTTAGCACTGCGTTCATTGTGACTCATTATTTTGGTGCCACAGACCAGCCCAGTCGGGTTCCCTGCGTCCGTGGGAGAATTAGGGTATTTGGATATCAGGAAGGCAGAGTTTCAGGCAAGTTGACAGACAGAGACCACACCGAGATCACTTTGACTCTGCTGTAATTTTACTGAAGTCAGGCTAATGATTTTAAAGTGATTTCATAAGGAAGTACCTTAAAGTTGGCATGCTTTCCAAAACATTCAAACTTTTACCAAGGATACAAAGTTTATGTTTTAACTAAAAAGTGTAGCCAAGCGTAAAGCAGTGCCCACAAGAAATCTCAGCCTAGAAACTTTCTGATCAACGCAAACATGAAACAAATACCTCAAACTGTGGTTTCATTATCACTGACAAGTGAAGGGGAAAGTCAGGAGCTGTAATAATCCTCCAAGGCAAGTCAAATACCTGCCAAAGTATTTTTCTACATTAAAGTCTAAATACACCTTGGTCAACCATTCTCCCATATGTCTTGCTAAAGATTTATAACCTTCCTTAGAAAAAACACGCTAAAGGGAGGCATGTTCAAGCCTGCTATACTTGCTTATGCTATTTTTTCCTAAGAAGGAACCCATTATTTCTTTTTCTATTCTTATAATGTTTTCTAATACTAAATCTGATTCATTACTTATTTTTCTTTTACTCTATTCTTGCTAAAGCTTTTAATAATCTATCAAAAGTATATTTCCTTGAATAGTTAGTTGTGCTGTACCAGGAATCATAGAGAAAAATCAAAAGGCTCATTCGATCCTTCATCTGAAAAAGCAGGATTTTCAGAGTACATCTTTTTTGCGTAGATGGCCAGGGGGAACATCCAGGGACTTCCATGGAGCAGATTCCTCGTAGGAAACGTGTCTCCTCATCTTAGCAGCATAATTTTATGCTTATATAGCACATTTTTATGCTCATATAGACTCTGGAGTTAGTGTGGCACTTTGGGTATGTTGCACGTTCATTTTCATTGAATTTTAGGAATCTTTAATTTTTTCCTTTATTTCCTCCCTGATTCAGTGGTCATTGAGTAGAAAGTTGTTTGGTTTCCATGAGTTTGTTGGTTTTCTGTTGTTTCTGTGGTTGTTGAAGTGTATCTTTAATCCATGGTGGCCTGATAGGATACAAGGATTCAATCTTCTTGTATCTGTTGAGCCTTGCTTTCCAACTACATGGACAATTTTCAAAAAGGTTCTGTGTGGTATGGAGAACAAGGTATATTCTTTTCTGTTTGAATGGAATGTTCTGTAGATATCTGTCAGGTCCATTTAATTCATAACATTGGTTAGTTTCATTATTTCTTTGTTTAGTTTCCATCTCCTTGACCTGTCCATCAAAGAGAGTGGGGTGTTGAAGTCTCATTATTAATGTGTGGGGTTCATTGCATGATTTAAACTCTAGAACTGTGTTTTTTTTATTTTAATGTGGGTCACTTTTCGATATTCAAAATTGAGACGTCATCTTAGTGGATTTTTTTTTCCTTTGGTGAGTATAAAGTGTCCTTCCCCATCTGTTTTGGTTAATTTTGATTGAAAGTCTATTTATTAGATATTAAAATGGTTACTCTAGCTGGCTTCTTGGTTCTGTTTGCTTGGAAAATTTTCTCCAGCCCTTTACTCTGAGGTAATGTTTATGTTTGTTGTTGAGCTGTGTTTCTTGCATGCAGGACAAAGATGGATCCTGTTTTCACATCCATTTTGTTAGCCTATGTCTTTTTTTATTGGGGATTTGAGTCCATTGGTGTTGAGAGATATTAATGGTCAATGCTTGTTTATTCTGTTATTTTGATGTGTTGCTAGACTGTGTGTGTGTGTGTGTTTGTGTGTGTGCACATGTGTATGCAAGCATGCATGTGTGTCTGTCTCTTCTTTTGGTTTTTCTGGTGTGGGCTTAATTGTTTTCTGTGCTTTCCTGGATGTAGTTGGCCTCCTTCAGTTGGAGTTTTTCCTCTAGTATCTTCTGTAGGGCTGGATTTGTGCATAGATATTGTTTAAATTTGGTTTTGTTTGTTTGTTTTCTTCATATGTGATTAAAAGTCTTGTTGGGTATATTAGTCTGGGCTGACATCTGTGGTCTCTTAGAATCTGCAAAATATCTGCCCAGGATCTCTGAGGTCTATTGAGAATTTGGGTATAATTCTGATAGGTCTGCCTTTATATGTTACTTGGCCTTTCCCCTTTCAGCTTTTAGTATTTTCGTTTCTATGGATTTTCTTTACTATGGATATTTTATATAAATATTATCACAAAGCATGTGGTTGTTTATTAATAGACTTTTTTTAAAAAAAAGCATAAATGCTTTCAAGGTTCACTCATGTTATAGACTGTAAAAAGTACTTCATTGTTTTGAACAGTTACATAATATTTTATAAATATTATAGTTTATCTTCATTTGTACATTTGATAATGTTTTTTCTTCTCACCTCAAAATATTCATTATTACAAATAATGCTGCTCATAAACATTCATGTATACATTTTTGCATAGACATGTCTTCATTTCTTTTGAGACTATACCTTAAAGTAGAATATCTGGAATTCTTTTTTCATTTTGAAAAAGTCTCTAAAGGATTGCTATTCGTTCTCCTTTAAATGGTTGGTAGAGTTTTGCCAGAATGAGAGTCTAAGTCTAGACTTTTCCTTTTCCTTTTTTTCTCTCTTTCTTCCCTTTTTTTAATGGATTTTTTTTTCTTTGGAAGACAGGGTGTCTTTACATAGTGCTTGCTATTCTGGAATTTGCTGTGGAGATCAGACTAGACTTAGACTCACAGAGATTCTCCTTACCTCTGCCTTTCCAGTGGTAGGATTAAAGGCATATGATGTCATATCCAGTTTACTTTGTTTTCTTAATTTTTTAACATTAATTTATTTCTTTTATCTATCTATCTATCTATCTATCTATCTATCTATCTATCTATCTATCTATCTACCTATCCATTTGTGTGTGTGTGCATGCACGTTTTATGTATGTTGGCATATGTTCAAACCACAGCATATGAGTGGAAGTCAGAAGACAACTTGTAACAATAGGTTCTCTAATTTCTTTGCTTGGAGTCTGGTGATTGAATTTGAGTCATCAGGGTTAGCTCATGTGTGTTTATTTGCTGAGTCATCTTACTAACCCCTTATCTTTTTTATTTAATATTGCAAGTCATACAAAGCAATAGGTCTCACTTTGACATTTTTATAATATGTATCATTATACTGTGTTTTTACTCATCTCACTTTCCCTCTATACTCTCTCATTGCCCCTGCCTCTATTTTACTAATTCTTGTCATGCCTCTAAGTACCACTGCTTCTGTGTTTATGTTATATATGTTCCATTATCTTGACCTTTATCTTTCACAGTCTGTCTTATGCTTAGGCAAGCCAATTGACAATACTGTCCACTGTGATTTTTAGTTGATTCACTGAGTTTTTCATTTCCAGTATTTCTACATTCTTTCCAAATTTCAAGTCTTTGCTGACTATTTCTTCCATGTTGCTATTTTTTAATTCAAATAGTTGATTTTCTCATTCTTATTTTGACCTTTTCCATTATGATGATGACTTTCCTTTTTGTACAAGATTTGCAAGACCCCCAAAGACCACCAGGAGTTGAGTTTGTTGCAAAACACATGAGGATCTTTTTTTATTTTAGCTTGTGATCACACACCCTCACTACCATAGCAGTTGAGAGCTGAGAGCCTCATACTCAGGTTAGGTGGTTGATTTAAAGAGTCCAGTCCCTCCCAGTGTGCCCAAAGCAGGGAAATTCCTGTCTGGCAAGCATCTATTGGTTGAAACACAAAAGGGGATGTTGAATTTGAATTGATTGGCTAAGGAAGGCCCCCAAACCTTTAATGGTCTGGCTTCCCTTGTTTGGCTGTCCTAAGAGAGAGGGGCCAGTTTCCTAGCAACTATCTCTAGTGGACAGGAAAAGAATACAGTAAGCTTAGTTCTTTCCCACAGGTGGTTGGACATGTCTCTTTCTGTCTGGCCTTTATTTGGGCTTGTGATTTAAACTTTAAACCAATACCTCAAAAAACTAATTTTTAATTTTTTCTTCTCTAATCCTCTCAAGGTCTTAAATGGAATTTATCTATTCATATCTTTATTAAAGTCACTGATAATATTTAGGATTAAGGTTTTGAAATTCTTATGTAGTATTTTATGTATTTCAGTATCTTTGAATTTAGTAGCTGAAAAGTTAAAATCTTTTGAAGCTGTGTTGCCTTACTTTTTTATGTTTTTTAATTTAATTTTATTTTATTTTATTAATTATACTTTATTAACTTTGTATCCCCCCATAAGCCCCTCCTTCTTCTCCTCCCAGTCCCACCCTTCCTCCCCCTTCTTCACACATGCCGCTCCCCAAGTCCACTGATAGGGGAGGTCCTCCTCTCACTCCTTCTGATCTTAGTCTATCAGATCACATCAGGAGTGGCTGCATTGTCATCTTCTGTGGCCTGGTAAGGCTGCTCCCCCCTCAGGGGAAGGTGATCAAAGAGCAGGCCAATCAGATTATGTCAGAGGCAGTCCCTCTTCCCATTACTATGTAACCCACTTGGACACTAAACTGCCATGGGCTACATCTGTGCAGAGGTTCTAGGTTATCTCCGAAAGAGGATGGACATCAAAAGAAGAAGAAAACAAAAAACAACCTAGAAACCTGCCACAGAAGGCCTCTGAAAGGTTCTGCCCTGCAGATTATCAAAGCAGATGCTGAGACTTATGGCCAACTATTGGGCAGAGTGCATGGAATCTTATGTAAGAAGTGGGAAATAGTAAGATCTGGAGAGGACAGAAACCCCACAAAGAGAGCAACAGAACCAGAAAATTTGAACACAGGGGTCTTCCCAAAGAATCATACTCTAACCATGTGTTTTCTTTTATGTGTTGCAATTTATACATTGCCTCCATCACTATTATATTGCTGTGAAGAGATATCATGACCAAGGTAGCTCTTATAAAAGAAAGCATTTAACTGAGGTCTTGCTTATAGTTTTAGGGCTTTAGTTCATGGTGGCATGGTGACATGCAGATGGATGTTGGAGCAGTAGCTGAAAGTTGTCTCTTGATCCACAGCAGGGGGTTAGGGGAGACAGAAGAGACTCTGAGCTTGGCATGTACTTTTGAAACTTCAAATCTTCCCCCCAGTGACAATTTTTCTCCAACAAGGCCACACCTATTCCAACATGGCCACACTTCTTAATCCTTCTTAATTAGTGCCACTCCATGGTGACTAAGCATTCAAATATATCTGGTGGACATTCTTATTCAAACTTCCACATATATCTTTTAGTTTGGATATATCTTCTGATTTTGTTTGTCAAACTCCTCTTTAAGAACCCTACTTTTGATGGCTTAATCTCCAGTATCATTCAGAAAGAATTTCCAATAATGAAAAAACTAAAAAATTAATTAGATAAAAATAAGAAGGGGAGCTAGAAAATTACAAACATGAGTTGTTTTGTGGAGATAAAAAAGACAAGGTCAACATACTATTGAAAATGTAGTAGAGAGGAAAAAATGGTAAACCCAAGGAACAAAAATGAAATAAGAAGAAAACAACAAAAAGGTACTGTGAAATGGGAAAATATATAAACAAAATGAGATGAATATATGAAAGGGAATGAAAAATACAAATGAAAGATTTTTAATATGGTAAAGTAAAAGTAATAGCAAAATTACAACAAAAGAAAAAAGCGGAAATAGAAGGAAGGAAAAATTGAAATTTGATTCTTTGAATGTTGGAGATGACCAGTTATATACATAAGGGTTGGGGGAGATATATGGTCAATTGAACTCTGACTTCTGTCTTTCCTATAGTTTCTGCTGGTGCTGAGCTGTATTTGACAAGTGTCTGATGTCTTCCAGAGATGTCTTCTCTTTAGTAGCTTCCTTTCTTTGTATACCAAGGACTCCTGCTGTGTATTAGTAGCCTTGCAGTCTTACTTGGTCACATTCTTTTAGCCCTGCCACCATAGATTCCCTTATATAGTTACATTCCTTCTTTCATTCCTGATTTTAATAAGTTGAGGCCTCTTCTATTTTTGCAAACCCATTATAGGCTAGTTCTATTTAAACACTTTAGGGAGTCCTTCCAATAATAGGTTTTCACATGACTTTTTGAAAAAAAATTAATGTTAGTCATTCTTCTTGTGGTCTCTCTTCTTCCTTGGCCTTTTGTCCTCTGCCCCAACTAACCCTTTAAATTCTTTGCATCATTGCATTATATCACCACTCTCTTGAAAACCCCTACCTCCAATGGCTGTCTACTAATTTCCTGACTTCTATGGGTATTCCAAACAAAACACACATATCTGAATATGCAAAGCTAACATCCATAAATGAAAACATAATATTTATTTTTTCTAGAGCTGATTTAACTAATTCAGGATGAATGTTTTCAACTCTATTCATTTAGCTGTGACTTTCATAATTTCATTTCTTTTTTACAGCTGAATGATAGTGTACTTTGTAGAAGTGTACCATATTTTGTTATCTATTCATCCATTGATAAACATCTAGACTGTTCCCATATCTTGGCTATTGTAATCAGAGCAGAAATAAGTGTGAATAAGATATATCTAGAGTAGGATATTTTGTGTATATTTGTACATATGTAGCTGAATCATGTCGTAGCACTTCTTATTTCCCTTTCCCTCCTTCATTTGTCTTAATGCTCTATCAATTATTGTGCTGAATGGGAGCAGAAGAGTAGATATTATTGTTTTGTTGACGTGTGGTTAGCAAGAGGAGAACAGCTAGGGCCAAGTGTCTTGTCAGGATGGTTTAAAGATGTTACTTCACTTAGCAAGATATAGGTTGTAGGGTTGCTATTTATTGCCTTTATTATGTTGAATTATGTTCTCTGTGTTCCCGTATTCTTCAACTTGAAGTGATGTTGAATTTTGTCAAAGGCTTTGTCTTATTGCTATGAAGAGACACCATGACCATAGTAACTCTTATAAAGATAAAGGTAAACATTTAATTGGAGCTGGCTTACAATTTCAGAGATTTAGTCCTTTATTTTCATGGTGGGAGACATGGCATTGTGCTGGCAAACATGGTGCTGGAGAAGAAGCTGAGAGTGCTACTTCTTTATCTGCAGGCAGCAGAAGGAGACTGCCACATTGGGCATACATATGCTGAGACTAGCCTTCTTCCACAATGGCACACTTCCTCTAATAAAGCCACACCAACTCCAACAAAGCCACACCTCATATTAGTGTCACTCCCGAGCATTCAAACACTTGAGTCTATGAGGGCCATTCCTATTTAAACCACTGCATTCCACTCCCTGGCCCCCATAGGTTTCTAGCAATACCATAATGCAAACATACATTCAGTTCATCTTCAAAAGTCTCCATAGTCTTTTATAGTCTCCACACTGTTTAAAGGTAAAAAGTTCAAAGTCTCTTCTGAGATTCATGCAATCTCTAAGCTGTAATCCTCTGTAAAATAAAAATGGAAAACCTATAATAGCACAGGATATTCATTACTGTTCAAAACAGAGGTAGGGAGCAGAATGAAGAAATCTCAGACTAAAACAAGACCCACAAATTGGGAAAACTCCAAACTCTTCAACTTCATGTTTGCTGTCAAAGCATTCTTAAGATCTCCAACTTCTTTTAGCTTTGTTGATTGCAACACACTTCTTTCTCTTGGCCTGGGTCCACTGTCTGTTAGTAGCTCCTCTTGACTTTATATCCTCTAGAAATTTGGATCTTCTTTTTGTACTGGTTAGTTAGGCTAGAGGCATGTTAAACTTTTCAAAGAGTCAATTACTCATTTCATTGATTCTTTGTTTCTATATCATTAACTTCAGCTGTGATTGTGATTATTGCTTCTCATCTATTTTTAGAGGATATTCTTTGTTTTTGTTCTTCCAATGCTTTAAGGTACATACTACATTAATATGAGATTTTTCAAATTTTTTGGTATAGGCATTTAGTGCTATAAACTCTCCTCTTTCTTGACTTAGTTTCAATTTGTTGTTGTTGTTTGTTTCTGTATTAGTTTTTAGAGACAGGGTTTCTCTGTGTAGCCTTTGCTATCCTGGACTTGTTCTGTAGAACAGGCTAGCCTGGGACTCACCAAGATCCACCTGCCTCTGCCTCCCTGAGTGCTAGGATTATAGGCATGTGTCACCGTGCCCCAATTTTTTTTTTATTTTTAATGTAAACTTTATTACTAAACAAAACAAAACAAAAAATACAAAAAAATACCTTTCCTCTTAAGATTGCCTTCATGCATCTCATAGATTTTGGTATATTGTATTCTCATTTTCATTTCATTATAGGAAGGCTTATATTTTATTTTTGATTTCTTTCTTCATATAATTAATATTCAGTAGTGTGTTGCTTAGTTTTCATGAGTATGTGTAAATTTTGTATGTTTTTATGGATTTTGATATATAGCTTGGATGTATTTATCCTTCTCTTCAGATTTAAGTAGTTCTTCTAGTAGTTCTTGAAGTAGTTCTAGTAGTTCTTCTAGTATTCTCAGTAGAGTTGTTAGAGTAGTTACATATTTCTTTAATCTGTTTATATCATGGAAAGTTTTTATTTCTGTTTCAATTTTGATGGATAGTTTTCTAGGTATAAAAATATTAGTTGGCCATTGTGGTTGTTTAGAACTTGGAATTCATCTGAACAGGTCCTTCTGACATTAAAGGTTATTTTTTTTTAATAATCAAGTTTTATTATAACTGGCTTGCCTTTATAAGTGACTTGATATTTTCTCTCTCATCTTTCAATATCCTTTCTTGATTCTGTGTTTTTAGTGTTTTAACTATAATATGTTGTGGCTGTTTAAATGAGAATGTTCCTTCTAGACACATGTATTTGAATACTTGGTTCCTAGTGGTAGTGCTGTTTGGGAAAGTTTAAGAGCTGTGGGCTTGTTGGAGGAAGTGCATCAATGGAGGTGGGATTTGAGAATTTAAATAATCACACCATTTCTAGTTGCTTTCTATAGTTTGTTCTTGTCATTCAAGATGTCAGCTCTCAGCTTCCCATTTCTGAATTCATGCCTGCTACTTTCTACCACACTTTCTGATACTGAAGACTGTTATAAGTATAAGCAAAAATAAATGCTTTGGTAAAGACTTTTACTCAAACAATAGTAGTCCTAAGATACTAGGTTTAGGGACTTTTCTTTTTTTAAAAGATTTATTTATTATATATCCAGTGTTCTGCCTGCCTGTATGCCTGCATGTCAGAAGAAGGCAACAAATCTCACTATAGATGGTTGTGAGCCATCATGTACTTGCTGGGAATTGAACTCAGGACCCTTGGAAGAGCAGCTGGTGCTCTTAACCTCTGAGCCATTTCTCCAGCCCCTCTTTTATGATTTTTAATAAAGACATTCCCTATGACTTTCCTATAGTATTCCTCTTCTATGCCAGTAGTTTAGAGTTTGTAGATTATGTATTTTCATTGTGATCCCGAATTTTTATACATATTATACACACACACACACACACACACACACACACACACTTCAACTTCTCATTTAGCACTGCAATTGGACTGTCTATCTCACAAATAAGTTATTTGTACAGGGGAAGCCTCCAAGGTTTTCAGTAGATTTTCACAGGATCAGTGGGCATACTTCCATCAAATTATTTAATATGTCCAAAATTCATTCATTTTCTCCCCAGAACATGTTGATTGAAAAAGGGACCTCAGCCTTGTTGGGCAAATGTTTTACCACTGATCTATGTCCCCCAATCTTAATGACTTGCCTTCATTAACATCCTCTCTCCACCCCCTTGTAGAGGAATTTTTAATTTAGAACATGACTGCTCTGATAGGAGATCACAACCAAAGACTTTCTAGGACTGTATGATCCAGCTATAATGCAAACATACCTTTAATCCAGGAGATTAAACAGATCTCCAGCCTGGTATAGAGTAAGTTTTGGGTACAGAAAAGCTTATGTCCAAGCATGATGGTACATGCCTTTAATCCCAAACAGTGGAGGTAAAGATACTTTGTAGGAGGAAACACCCATGTTTGAAAGTGATGTCTAATTGAGTGGCAGAAAAAGTGACAAATCAGAGAAAGGTTTGGGAGAATAGGCTATGCCCAACTCTCACAAGAACAGAGAGAAAAGGGAAGCTACTTAGGGGTCAATGAAGAGTGAGAAGAGGCAGTTTTACTGGGACAGTAATAGAGAGGCAGGTTGCAAAGAAATAACATGGATAAAGATGGAATGAGCCAGAGAATCAGGAGCCAAAAGAATAGAAATCATTGCTGGAGTTAGAGTACAAGCAGAGCAAATAAGAGCCAGAGAGAAAAATCCAGATTGAATAAATTAGATGGGAGAAGAATTTGAGCCAGAACAGTTGAGTTGAACCAGTCAGCTGTGAACTTAGAAAGAACAAGAAAGAATGAGCTTCTTAATCAGAAATTATCAAAGGTTGAAAACATTCTAGGCCTAGGTTAGATTGTATGGAGGCTAGAAGCTTCCAGGTTGAGGCCTAGGTTGGCAGACAGAGAAAACAATTAAATCAGACAAATAAAGGTTTCTGTTACACCCCTTAATTCTTGAGAGATCATGGTCAGGATCCAACACTATGAGCTGTTTTGAAAAAAAGACAGTCCTTAGTTAGAAATTAACCTAGTCTGAACATTTATATTCTGTGTAGCTATGGGCAAGTCATGCACTCTATCTGGAGTCGAGTTTTTCATCCATAAAATTGGAATAGTACCCATCTTTCAGGGTAGTGCCAAACCCTTGAGCATTCAGTAATACTGGTTATTATTGTAACTACATGTTGTTTCCAGCTCAGGCCCTCATACATATTTTCTTCTGTGAAGCAATCTGGAACTATATCTGCAAAAATGAATGAATGAATAAAAAAATAAATGAAAACAACCCTTCTCCCCAAAAAAATTTGTTCAGGAAGAATGGAAATGGAACCATATAGTAGCAGTACTCTTTTTCATAAAGCCTCTTTCACTCTGCATAATATTTTGAAACTCCTCTATGTTTTAGGTTTATCAGCAATTGTTCTAGTTTCCTTCCCTGTTAACTCTGACCAAAGGAAGCTTGGGGAGGAAGGGTTCATTTCAGTTTACACTTTCAGGTCATAGTCTATCATGGAAGGAAGTCAAAGCAGGAACTCAAGGCTGGCTCCTGGAGGCAGGAACCGTTGGGGCTGTTGGGTGGTTTACTCACTGACTTGCCTTACTGGCTTGCTTAGCTAGTTTTCTTGGACAGCCCAGTATCATTTGCCCAAGGATGATACTGCCCACAGTGAGCTGTACTCCCCTTCATCAATTAGTGATGAAGATACTACTCTCCCCTTCAGACATGCCCACAGGCCAATCTGATCTAGGAAATTCCTCAATAAGGACTTTCCTCTTAGATGACTCTAGATTATGTTAAGTTGAGAATTAAGGTTATCCATGACAGTAATGGATATAAATGTATTCATTTTTCAAATATACCACATTTTATTCAACCATTCTATTCATGGATATATCTAGGCTGCAGTGGAAAGCCACCTGTAGAGGTCTTTTCTTAAAACTCTACTTTATTTGGGGTGTTTAGGCCTACACCTTCCTTCCACCAATCCCCAACCTTAAGTAGGAGAGAGAAAAGGTCAGAGGGTAAAGGGGCCCTGACCCCTTTACTTCTTCCAGCTAGTTAGGGTCAAGGGGATTTTTATGACTACATACCAATCTCCATCAACCGCAGACATAGCTAGAAGGCTCCTCCACTCTGCTGCATGCAGACATATTTCTTTCCATCTGTCTGCTCCAAACTGCCAATCTGTCTGGTCTCTCCAAAATGCTACACAACACATGCCAACACTGAACACCACACAGAAACCCACCAAACTCCACTCCAGAATGTTATCACAAGGTCTCTTTCTTGGCCTCATGTTTATACTCTCAAAGTCCTAGACCACACCCCTCTCTGTGTGGTACATAGAAGGTTGTCACCAGCTGGCAAAGATCATGCCCCAAATGTGACAATTAACAGTGTGGACAAACTATGGCCCAACTAAAATATAACACTTGGGATTAAAACAAGCATATTTTTATAACATACAAAAAAACCAAAACTTCCATTATGTATCCCCTTTTTGTTTAAAAAATGACTTTTCCTCTAACATTTTCCTCTAATGTATTATATACATTAATAAAGTATATACAATAATAATTATGATAATTATCAGGTAAGAATTACATTTACAGTGTCCTGTCCATTCATATTTGGCATCGTTAGAAAAAGCATTCCAGTATCTAGCCTATCCTAGTGAGTCCAAAGTTTTTACCTAAAACACTTTCTTATCAACCTGAAAACATCTATCAAAAGACGTTAAAACATCCTTTTAGACCTAAAACATTGTGTTAGTTCCTAAACAACTGAACTTAATTATATTGAGACAATGGCTATCTAGTCTTCAATACCATCAGAGACCTTAGAGGGAAATAATATTACTCAAGTGTGTAGGAACCATAGAACAAACAGCTTCCTGAACTATAGAAATGACAGAGACAATTGACTGCTTGGACAGTCACCAGAGGTTTCTTGGTGTCGTTGGGACGTCCAATCTTCACCCTACTATACCAGAATAGCTGACAGGCTATTTTTGTGACACAGGAATTTTGAAGGACTGATCACTTAGTCTCTGCAAAGTTGGACAGTCAATATTCCAATGTCCTGCTTGTTCACAGAACTGTGAACAGACAGCCTGCTATCAGCAGTTGAAGGAGTTTCCTCCCTCCCCCAAGAAGCTATCTTGCCACATTTTTTTTCTTTCATTCCTGTCATCTTCTTTGAAATAGACTAGAGGTGCTGCAAGGAGCAGATGTGTCTCTCTATCAGAAAAATATTTTATTATTAAGATATCCTTTAAATGCCTGAAGAGGCAGTGAGTAATCATGTCAGCTTTCAGCAAGTCCAGATCTTAGCTTGCTGTCCATAACTGATCCTGAATAGAGTCAACCAGGTTTAAATCTGCTAAGACAAATTTAGACTAGACACAGAAGCTCAAATTTATCTAATATATGGGAAAAGTGAGAAATCCCAAAACCAAAGGAAAAATTCATTTTGGGGTCCATGTGAGCTATGGCAGATTCAGGTCTCATGACTTTTTTGATTTCCTGAAACTCATATGAATTTTTAGTTTACAAAATGAAATATATGAAAAACTCAAAAAAGTAACATATTAGCAAATCTAATATAAGCAACATTCTGTGAGTAACAGGTAAAACTGCATCCAATGGAATGAGTATCAGCTCTTCTTCCCTGTTTGATTTGTAACCTTTATAAACAATTTAAGTATGTCCATGGTCTGAAACTCTAACACTTTAACTGTGGGCACAACTGTTGGTAATCAGCTTTCATGCCATTTTCATGTCACACTGGAAAGTTAAGCTCTTCAATGCAGGTTTCAGTGGTCTGGTTTTGGGCTTCTGCTGTGTGTAGAAGCTTAACCAAGAGCTGTAACACTTTGATATCTCCATAGGCTTTGGAACTCCTTTCCACTGCAATCTCATTTTATTTCCATTGGTGTATTACCTCCATGTATGTCTGTGTGAAGGTGTCAGATCCCCTGGAACTGGAACTACAGACAGTTGTAAACTGCCATGTGGGTGCTGGAATTTGAACCCAGGTCCTTTAGAAGAACAGCCAATGTTCTTAACCCCTGAGCTATCTCTCCAGCCCCCAGCAATCTCATTTTAAAAGAGCTGACAAACTGTAACACTCCTTGGAAAACTGTTCCCACCCTCCGGCCTATTGCACAGGCTTTTCCCTAAAGTGCTCTAGCTGTTCCTGAGACCCGGGACCATTCTCCATCTAAAAGCTATGTTCCAGGCCCCCAAAGAATGACACTCCACCTAATGTTTGGCTGTAGGTTTCTGCATCTGCTTTCATCAGCTGCTGGATGAAGCCACCCAGATAACAGTTATGCTAGCTTCCTATCTTCAAGTATAGAAGAATATTAAGTGTCAGGGGTGGGTTTTTCTCTCATGGTATAGGACTAAAATTGGGCCAGTTTTTAGGGTGGACATTCCCTCATTTTCTGCTCTCTCTTAATTGCAGCACTTCTTATAGGCACAAAAAAATTGTGGGTTGAAGGTCTTTTGGCTGGGTTGGTATCCCCATCCTTCCACTGGAAGTCTTACCTAGTTACAGGAGGTGACCATTTTATGTTCCATATCCCCTATTCCATCACGCTCAGATTCCTGGGAATTTCCATTGTGCTAGATTTCTATCTTGTCCTAGAGATACGCCCACACTGATTCCAGTTCTCTCTCACCAGCCTCCCCACATTTGATCCCTCTTCCCCTCCACAACCTCTTTCCCCACCCACACCCCTCCCTCCATCCACCCTAGATGTCTATTTTATTTCCCCTCCCCAGTGAGATTCAAGCATTCTCTATTGAGCTCTACTTGTTACTTAGCTTTTTTGGGTCTGTGGATTATAGTACGGTTATTCTGCAGTTTATGGCTAATATCCACTTATAACTGAGTATGTACCACACATATCTTTCTAGGCATGGGTTACCTCACTCAGAATGATCTTTTCTAGTTCCATCCATTTGCCTGGAAATTTCTTGATGTCCTTGTTTTTAATAGCTAAGTAGTATTCCAATGTGGAAATGTACCACATTTTCTTTTCTTTTCCTTCTTTCCTTCCTTCCTTTCTTTTTTTATTTTTTATTTTTATTTTTTGAGACAGGGTTTCTCATGTATTAAGAACCCTGACTGTCTAGGACTTGCTTTGTAGAACAGGCTGGCCTTGAACCCACTGTGGTCTGCTTTACTTGACCCCTTGAATGCTGAGATTAAAGGCATGCACCACCACGGCCAGCTCTACATTTTCTTTGTCCATTCTTGGGCTGAGGGACATCTAGGTTGATTCCAATTTCTGGCTATTATGAATAAAGTTGTTATGAACACAAATGAACAACAAGTGTCCTTGTAGAATGGTGGAGTATCTTTTGGGGGTATGCCCAGGAGTGGTATATCTGGGTCTTGGGGTAGGACTACTCCCATTTTTCTTAGAAAGTTCCAGATTGATTTCCAAAGTGGTTGTACAAGTTTGCCCTCCCGTCAGCAATGGAACAGTGCTCCCTGTTCTCCACATCCTCTCCAGCATGTGCTGTCACTTGAGTTTTTAATCTTAGTCATTCTGATGGGTATAAGATGGAATCTCAGAGTCATTTTGATTTGCATTTCCATGATGACTAAGGATGTTGAGCACTCTTTAAGTGCTTCTTGGCCGTTAAAGATTCCTCTGTTGAGAATTATCTGTTTAGCTCTGCACCACATTTTTAAAATTGGGTTATTTGGTTTCTTCGTGACTAATTTCTTGAGTTCTTTATACATTTTGGATATTAGCCATTTGTCAGATGCAGGATTGGTGAAAAACCCGTTTTGTAGGCTGCTTTGTTCTATTTGTGTCCTTTCCCTTACAGAAGCTTTTCAGATTCATGAGGTCCAATTTATTAATTATTGATCTTAGTGCCTGAGCTGTTGGTGTTCTGTTCAGAAAGTATTCTCTTATGCCAATGTGTTCAAAGGTTTTAAACTTTTAAAGATCCTTAAACATTTAAAAGATATTTTATCATTTAGAGGAACTGTTCCAAAGCAGGTGCATCATCTCTCATGCCTATGTCAGTGATACATTAAAGTTTAAGAGTAGTATTTATTATCATTCTTCATAAATCTGTACACCTAAAGAAACTAATCAAGAGGGAAGACTCTTGCTAAAATGCTCAATTCCTATCCAGAAAGGCAAAGAGGATGGGCATCAGAAGAAGGAGAAAACAAGGAACAAGTCAGGAGCCTGACACAGAGGACCTCTGAAAGGCTCTGCCCTGCAGACCATCAAAGCAGATACTGAGACCTATGGCTAACCTTTGGGAAGAGTGTAGGGAACTTTATGAAAGAAGTGGGAAAGAGTACGATCTGGAGAGGACAGGAACTCCACAAGGAGAGCAACAGAACCAAAAAATCTGAGCACAGGGATCTTTCCTGAGACTGATACTCCAACCAAGGACCATTCATGGAGATAACCTAAGACCCCTGCACAGATGTAGTTCAGGGTCCAAGTGGGTTCCATTTTAATAGGAACATGGACTGTCTCTGACATGAACTGATTGCTCTGCTCTTTAATTACCTCCCCCTGAGGGTGAAGCAGCATTACCAGGCCACAGAGGGGACTCCTGATGAGACCTAATTGATAGGATCAGAAGGAAGGAAAAGACCTACCCTATCAATGGACTTGGGGAGGGGCATGTGTGCAGAGGGGGGAGGAAGGGAGGGATTAGGACGGGAGGAGGGAGGGAACCATAGGTGGGATACTAAGTGAATAAAGTGTAATTAATAAAGAATTAAAAAAAAGAATTTTTACATGAAACTTTTTCCTTCTTTATGTCAACTTCAGTGGATATTTTAAGATCTCACATGACTCTCTCTGAGCTTTTCTTCAATTTCTTGTAGGTTTTGTTTTAGAAATTAAAAAAAAACATTTTATATTTTTTGTTTATCGTGTATATGTGTGTTGGTTTGGGGTGGGAGGTGTTATGCATGGAGGGTAGAGGAAACCCTCAGGGAGTTGATTCAATTTGGAGAAAACTTGATTAGTGTAATCATCTTTCTCCAATTTAAAACCAATTGATGTCAGAGCAAAGAGTCACAACACAGTAGAACATGGATTTTCTTTAATGTACAGTTCATAGATTTTCTAAGGCTCAGTTGCCTTAGGGGAGGATAAAAAAGACCAAAAAAACCCCAACATTTTTTGTGTATGTGTGTGTGTGTTTTAACACCAAGCATTTAAATTTATTTCACTGCACAGGTTCTCATTATCAAGTTGCTCAAATTTTGTATTTTCTGAATATCATATAAGAGTTACTTTCCAAGAGATAGCTGCATAGATTCTAGAAATAGAGCCTGTTGTTCAGGGCACAATGGGAGAATAGGGTCTGAGACCACACAGAAGCCTTCTGTGTCACATGTCAACAGCACACATTCACACAGGACTCACTCAGTGTTCTACTCTCTCTACTTTTGTCTCAAGACCTAGGTGATACCCATGTACTCATAAAGAGGCTGGGCTTTGTCAAGCTCTTTATCTCAACAGTAAGTTGTTTGTAGACCGTCTTCTGGATTACGAGCTCATTTTCAGCATGTAAGGCAAAAGCAAATCATATCTGGATACTAAGTCTTTCCTAAGACTTTCCTAAGATGATCACATCCTCTAAAAACTTTCCTCTATAATGAGGTTTCAGCTTAGCAATGTGGCAGGGGATCACTCTGCATGTAATATCCTTATTTGCCCAAATTACTTTCTACTTAATGCCTTAGAATATTAATGATTGCGATTGTTCATCAATTCATAGGAATTCCTAAATAAGAAAAAACCTACTCCTTTGTTATTGAGTATCATTTCTTTAGGAAAAATTGATTTCAGTCATCATACTGCACTTAAAACAATTATCAGAAAGAGGCTCATAAATAACAGCATGGGTATGAGATGTGCTATTGTTTCTTCTTGTGGAAATTTGGAAGATTCATTCTTGATTTTACCAATGGCTGATAGTTCCTGGGTGATGTTCCCAGTGATATCTGCAGCTGCTCTTTTGTTGTTCACAATGGGGTTTGGCTCCAATTGCTTGTTACATTCTATTGCAGAACATGAAATATGTTACATGGCTATGCAGGTAGCCCACAAATAAAAGAGTACAAGCATTCCAAAAAAGTATGCTGAAAGGTAAATTTAGATTAAATGAAGCTGACTTCCCCATTGACATATTTTATAAAATCAGAAATTCATACTGTAGGGATGGGAAAAATTGGTTTTGGATATAATACAGTTATATTTAATAATGCAGCAGTGCTTGTAATGAGATATATTCAGAGAGAAAACAATAATTCTCTGATAAAATATTAACAACAACACATTTATTCTGACTACATGTCATATTATTTTAAAACCACTGTGAGAAAAACTGTAAAACAGTGCCAAATTCTAGAAGCCTGATTGCTTCATGTGTGGTTTCTAAGAGGCAATCAACTGTTAAACCTCTACACTTTCCAGACCTAAATTGCAAAATACTTCTGATTTTTATGTCCGAAGAAATCTGCTTATTTTTTCTGCCTTGTATTGGAAAGGGAAGGAAAAGAAGAGTTTTGTATTTTTGAAACTCTGGCTTTTTTATAAAGGCATATGACCTGAGAGTATTAAGTGAGCTTTAGTGGGCTGAAGCATGTGATAAAGCTGAGTGCCTGCTGTCCCTTTGAAAAATAAAATAATTATAGTTCACAAACTCATAACAATCCTCTTCACTACCTTTTGTTGCTACGATATAAACAAGGAAAATGAGTTGCCATCTATCACTGCTCTTGATTGTTACATTTAGTAGTTGAGAACTATTCTTCAGAACTCATGTATCCACCTGAAGTAGAAAAATGACAAGTAAATCAATTTGGTCACTTAAAAAAGTAAATCAATTTAAGTCACTTTTCTGAAGAAAATGGAAGTAAACACATTAGAAATGCATATATTATTTGGCTTTCATTCTGAAATGCTTGGGCTAAAGTCAAGTAGGCATTAGTCCAATGGAAACTAAAGAGAGGAGGTGGGGTGAGAATTGCACACCAGGTATGTAATGACTTCTGGCTGGTGTGTGAGACTGCAGACAATATATCATGACTGGAAAGTGGAGGTGCCTATGACAGAAAAGCAAGAGACAAAAAGACATGTAAGCCAATCCCCTTCATCAGCCTTGAGTGAGTAATTCTGTATCAGCCCAAACCTACTCCACTTTAGATAGTAAATATGAAATCAAGACCACAGACCTACTTGATTTGGGTTTCAAATAGGATTTTTAAGTAATATATAGAATGTTAGGATAATTTTTATCTCAGATCAATAGATAGTAATTTCTGTGGTGGTTGGAGGGCAGTGCTGATATCAAACTCAGTGGCTGATGTGTGCTAAGCACGAAACCACTAAGCTGCATCCCCAGCCAACTAAAGGTGTCATAGCAGCTTAATGCTTGAGACATATGTATGCTTTTTAAAATTATTAATTATTTACCTAAAGCGAAGGTTTAACAAGATGTTTTGTATTCTTGTTTGCTAAATTTGGTGATATTTCATAGCTATGTCCTCCTAGAGCTATTATTGGCATTTTACCCAATGTATGGCTTTCTCATATTTATCTCTTTTTACCAATATTAAATCATACGGGAGAAATTAGTGAGGAAATTTCTTGCTTATACTTTATTAAACCAGAATATAAATTAATAAATACACAGAACCTTGGATCCAATTGCATTTACTAACATTAAAGGTCAAAAATAATATATATCTGCAGAAAAACAAAAAACAAAAAAAATCTGATCCCTGAGGGAACTTTGGGTCAAAAATAAAGCATATCTTTGTGAAAAAAAAAATCTGATACCTGAGGGAATTTCTAAGTTATTGGTGACTTACAATGAAGAAGAAAACAGCAGATTAGAGAGAGCAAGACAGAAATATTTTTAAAACAAAAGAGCAATTCTGTACTAGCTTCATTCATCCAGAGAGGTATTTTCAGCTCCTCCACTAGTTCATTTCCTGATGAATTTGAAGGATTTAGTGAAATATCAGTCATGAATTATTTACCTAAAATGTGTTTATTTTATTAATTACAGTTTATTCACTTTATGTCCCAGCTATAGTCCTGTCCTCCATCCCCTCCCAATCTCACCCACCCTCCCTCTCCTTCTCCTATGGCCCTCCCCAGGTCCAATGATAGGGGAGGTCTTCCTCCCCTTCCATCTGACCATAGTCTATCAGGTCTCATCAGGAGTGGCTTCTCTGTCTTCCTCTGTGTAATGATAAGGCTACTCGACCTCAGGTGGAGGTGATCCAAGAGCAAGCCCATGAGTTCATATCAGAGATGGTTCCTCGTCCTATTATTGGGGAACCTTCTTGGATAGTGATCTGCCTTGGGCTACTTCTGTGTAGGGGTTTTAAGTTATCTCCATGCATGGGCCTTGTTTGGGGTATCGTCTCAGAAAAGACCCCTGTGAACAGATATTTTGGTTCTGTTGCTCTCCTTGTGGAGCTCCTATTCCCTCCAGGTCTTTATATCTCCACCTTCTTTCATAAGATTCCCTGCACTCTGCCCAAAGTTTGGCTCTGCATCTCAGCAAATGTTTTGATACCCTGCTCGGTGGAGTCTTTCAGAGGCCATCTGTAATGGGCCCCTGTCTTATTCCCTGTTTCTCCCTCTTCCAATGTCCCTCTCATTTGCCTTTCTGAATGAAGATTGAGCATCGTACCCAGGGTCCTCCTTCTTGCTTAGCTTCCTTAGGTGAACAGATTTTAGTATGATTAGCCTAATAAGTCTAATAGCCACTTATAAGTGAGTATATACCGTGTGTGTTTCTGCTTCTAGGATACCTCACTCAGGATGAACTTTTCTAAATCCCACCATTTGCCTGCAAATTTCACGATTTCTTTGTTTTTAATTGCTAGGTAGTTTTCCATTGTGTAAATGTACCACAATTTCTGTATCCATTTCTCAAACGAGGGACATCTGGGTTGTTTCCAACTTCTCGCTATTACAAATAAAGCTACTACAAACATGGATGATCAAATGTCCTTGTTCTATACTTAGCATCTTTTGGATATATGCTTAGGAGTGGTATACCTGGGTCTTGAGGTAGCACTATTCCTATTTGTCTGAGAAAGTGCCATATTTATTTCCAAAGTGACTGTACAAGTTTAAGTTCGCACCAGCAATGGAGGAGTGTTCCTCTTTTCCCACATCCTCTCCAGCATGTGTTGTCACTTCAGTTTTTGATGTTAGCCATTCTGATGGGTATGATGTGAAATCTCAGGGTCGTTTTGATTTGTATTTCCCTGATGACTAAGGACGTTGAACATTTCTTTAAGAGGTTCTCTGCCATTCAATGTTCCTCTATTGAGAATTCTGTTTAGCACGGTAAAATCATTTTTTTTTAATTTGGTAGCTTGATTTGTTGCTGTTTAACTTCTTGAGTTCTTTATATATTCTGGATATTAGGCCTCTGTCAGAAATAGGGTTGGTGAAAATATTTTTCCAATCTGTAGGCTGTCGTTTTGTTTTGATGACAGTGTCCTTTGCTTTATATTAGCTTTTCAGATTCATGAGGTCCCATTTATTGATTGCTGATCTTAGAGCCTGTGCTGTTGGTGTTCTGTTCAGGAAGTTGCCTCCTGTGCCAATAAGTTCAAGGCTCTTCAACACTTTTTCTTTTTTTTTTTTAACAGGTTTAGTGTGTTCGTTTTTATATTGAGCTCTTTCATCCACTTGGGTTTTAGTATTGTGAAGGGGGTAAATATGGTTCTACTTGAATTTTTCTACATGTAGACATCCAGTTAGACCAGCACCATTTCTTGAAGATGGTATCTTTTTTCCATTGTATGGTTTTGGCATCTTTGTCAAAGATCAGGTGTCCATAAGTGTGTGGGTTTATTTCTGGGTCTTCTATTTGATTTCATTGATCCACTATTCTGTTTCTATGCCAGTACCATGCAGTTTTTATAACTATTGCTCTATAGTACAGCTTGAGATCAGGGATGGAGATACCTCCAGAAGATCTTTTATGGTAGAGGATTGTTTTGGCAATTCTGGGTTTCTGGTTATTCCATATGAAGTTGAGAATTTTTCTTTGCAGGTCTGTAAAGAATTATGTTGGTAATTTGATGGGAATTGCATTGAATCTGTAGATTGCTTTAGGTAAGATGGGCATTTTTACTATGTTAATCCTGCCAAGCCATGAGCATGGGAGATCTTTCCATCTTCTGATATCTTCTAGTTTTTTCTTCAGAGACTGAAAGTTTTTTTTTTTTTTTTTTCATAAAAGTGTTTGACTTGCTTGGATACAGTTACACCAAGGTAGTTTATGTCCTTTGTGTCTATTGTAAAGGTGATTTTCCCTCATTTTTTCTCAGCCCTTTTTTTTTCTTTTTTATACAGGAGGGCTACTGATTTTTTTTAATTAATTTTGTATCTGCAAATAGTGATACTTTGACTTCTTCCTTTCCAAACTGAATCCCCTTGATCTACTTTTATTGTCTTATTGCTCTAGGAAGGACATCAAGTACTATGTTAAAGAGATATGGAGAGAGTGGGCAGCCTTGCCTTGTCCCTGATTTAAATGGGATTGATTTAAGTTTCTTTCCATTTAGTTTCATGTTGGCTATAGGTTTGCTGTATATTGTCTTTACTATATTTAGGTAAGTGTGTTAAATCCTTGATCTCTACAGGACTTTAAACATAAATGAATGTTGGATTTTATCAAATGCTTTTTCAGCATCTAAGGAGATTATAATGTGTTCTTTTTCTTTCAGTTTGTTTATATGGTGGATCACATTGATGGATTTCTGTATATTAAACCACTCCTGCATACCTGGGATGAAGCTTACTTGCTCATAGTCGGTGATATCTTTGATGTGTTCTTGGATTCAATTTGTGAGTTTTTTATTGTGTATTTTCACATCAGTGTTCATAGGAGAGATTGGCTTGATAGTCTCGTTCTTTGTTGGATCTTTGTGAAGTTTAGGTATCAAGGTGAGTGTGGCTTCATAGAATAAGTTTGGTAATGTTCATTCTGTTTATATTTTGTGGAATAGTTTGAATATTATTGGTGTTAGCTCTTCTTTGAAAGTCTGGTAGAATTCTGCACTGAAACGATCTGGCCCTGGCCTTTATTGGATGGGGGTCTTTTGATGACAGCTTCTATTTCCTTAGAAGATATAGGACAATTTAATTTACTTACCTGGTCTTGATTCAGGTTTGGCAAGTTGAACCGATCAAGAAAATTGTCCATTTCATTTAGATATTCAAAATTTGTGGCATATAGGCTTTTGAAGTAAGACCTAATGATTGTTTGGATTTCCTCAGTGTCTGTAGTTATGTCCCCTTTTCATTTCTGATTTTGTTGATTTGGATGGTTTATCTCTGCCTTTTAGATAGTTTGGCTAAGGGTTTGTCTATTTTGTTGATTTTCTCAAAAACTAGCTCTTGGTTTCATTGATTCCTTGAATTGTTTTATTTGTTTCTAATTTATTGATTTCAGCCCTGAGTTTGATTATTTCCAGCTGTCTACTCCTCTGTGGTATGTCTCCTTCTTTTTATTTTCTAGTGTTTTCAGGTCAGCCTTGAAGTTCCTTGTATGAGATATTTCAAATTTCTTCTTGAAGGCACTTAATGCTATGAGTTTTCCTCTTAGCACTGCTTTCATTGTGTTCCGTATGTTTGGGTATGTTGTGTCTTCATTTTCATTGAATTTTAGAAAGACTTTGATTTATTTCTTTATTTCTCCCCTGACCCAGCTGTCATTAAGTAGTGAGTTTTTCAGTTTCCATGTGTGTGTAGGCTTTTTGCTATTTCTGTTGTTGTTGAGGTCCAGCTTTAGACCATGTGGGTCAGTTAGGATACATGGGATTATTTCAAACTTCTTGTATATGTTGAGGCTTGCTGTGTGACCAACTATTTCGTCTATTTTGTAGAAGGTTTCATGAGGTACTGAGAAGAAGGTAAATTATTTGTGTTTGGGTAAAAGTTTCTGTAAATGTCTGTTAGGTCCATTTCATTCATTACCTCTGTCAGAGCAATTGTTTCTGCTTAATTTCTCTTTTGTTGGTCTCAGATTTGTTGAGAGTGGGTGTTGAAGTCTCCCACTATTAATGTATGGGGATCTATGTGTGGCTTCAGTTTTATTAATCTTTCTTTTACAAATTTGGGTGCTCTTGTATTTGGGGAATAGATGTTTAGAATACTGATGTCTTCTTGGTGGAATTTTCCTTTGATGAGTAGGAAATTACCTTCTCCATGTCTTTTGATTAATTTTGGTTGAAAAAAATTATTTTATCAGGTATTAGGATGGCTACTCCTGCTTTTTTCTTGGGTCCATTTGCTTGGAAAACTGTCTTCCAGCCCTTTACTCTCAGGTAATATCTATCATTGTGACTTAGGTATGTTTCCTTTATGCAACAGATTGTTGGATCTTGTTTACGTATCCATTCTGTTAGTCTGTGTCTTTTTATTAGAGAGTTGAGTCCATTGATGTTGATGGAGATTAATGACCAGTGGCTGTTAGATCCTTTGATATTGATGTTGATTCTGGTAGTGTATTTGTGTGCTGGGCAACTTTTAGTTTTGCTGTAATGAGGTTATTTATTTCCTGTGTTTTCTTGAATGTAGTTACCTTTCCTGGGTTATATTTTAACTTCTACTATCTTTTGTAATGCTGGATTTGTGGGTAGGTATTGTTTAAATTTGTTTTTGTCATTGAGTATCTTGTTTACTCCATCTATGATGACTGAGAGTTTTGTTGGGTATAGTAGCCTTGGCTGACATCTGTGTTCTCTTTGGGTCTGCATGATATCTGTCCAGGCCCTTCTGGCTTTTATAGTCTCTGTTGAGAATTCAGGTGTTATTCTGATTATTTGGCCATTATATGTTACTTGGTATTTTCCCGTTGCAGGTTTTAGTATTTTTTCTTTGTACTGTATACTTGTTGTTATGATTATTATGTGGTGGGAGGATTTTCTGTTTTTTTCATTTAATTTTATTTTTTTATTATTAGTTACATTTTATTAACTCTGTATCCCAGCTGTATCCTGCTCCCTTATTCCCTCCCAATCCCACCCTCCCTTCCTCATCTCCTCCCTGCCCTTTTCCAAGTCCACTGATTGGGGAGGACCTCCTCCCCTTTCATCTGACCCTGTTTTATCAGGTATCTTCAGGACTGGATGCAAAGTCCTCCTCTGTGGCCTAGCAGGACTGCTCCTTCCTTGAGGGGTAGGGAGGTCAAAGAGCCAGCCATTGAGTCCATGTCAGAAATAGTCCATGTTCCCCTTACTATGGGAAACCAATTGGTTACTGAGCTACCAACGGCTTCATCCAAGCAAAAGTTGTAGGTTATATCCATACATGGTCCTTGGTGGAGTGTCAGTCTCAGAAAAGACCCCTGTGCCCAGATATATTTAGTCTTTGTAGAGCTCCTATCCTTTCCACATCATACTAACTCCCCTACTGCTGAAGGTTTCATTATGAGTCTTAGTATCTGTTTTGAAACACTGCTAGGTAGAGTCTTTCAGATGCCTTCTGCGGTAGACTCCTGTCATATGTCCAATGCACATCCCATTTGTCTTTCTAGCTGATGATTGATCATCTTACTCCCTGTTTGCTTTCTTGTTTATCTTCTTTAGGTGAATAGATTTCACCATGTTTATCATGTCTTCCAGGTCGATATAAGTGAGTCTATACCATGTTTGTCTTTCTCCTTCTGGGATACTTCACTCAGAATGATCTTTTCTAGATCCCACCATTTGCCTGCAAATTTCATGATTTCCTCCTTTTTGATTGCTGAGTAGTATTCCATTGTGTGAAAATACCACAATTTCTGTATTCATTCATCTGTTGATGGACATCTGGGTTGTTTCCAGGTTCTGACTATTACAAATAAAGCTGCTACAAACATGGTTGAACAAATGTCCTTCTTGTGTACTTGAGCTAATTTTGGGTATATTCCTAGCAATGGTATAGCTGGGTCTTGAGGAAGCACTATTCCTAATTGTGTGGACATTGTGTGTCCAAAGTGGTTGTACCAGTTTACATTCCCACCAGCAATGGAGGAGGGTTCCTCTTTCTCCACACCCTCTCCAGCATGTGTTCTCACTTGAGGTTTTCATCTTGGCCATGGGTGTAAGGTGAAATCTCAGTGTCGTTTTGATTTGCATGTCCCTAATGGCTAATAAGTATTTTTCTGCCATTTGATATTCCTCTTTCTAGAATTCTCTGTTTAGCTCTGTTCCCCATTTTTTAATTGGATTATTTGATTTGTTGCTGTTTAACTTCTTAAGTTCTTTTTATATTCTGGACATTAGCCCTCTATCAGATATAGGGTTGGTGAAGATCCTTTCCCAGTCTGTAGCCTGTCGTTTTATTCTGATGACAGTGTCCTTTGCTTTACAAAAGCTTTTAAGTTTCATGAGGTCCCATTTATTGATTGTTGCTCTTAGAGCCTGTGCTGTTGGTGTTCTGTTCAGGGAGTTGTCTCCTGTGCCAATGAGTTCTAGGCTATTCCTCACTTTTTCTTCTAACCGATTTAGAGTATCTGGTTTTATGTTGAGGTCTTTGATCCACTTTGACTTTAGTTTTGTGCAGGGTGATAAATATGGATCTATTTTCATTTTTCTTCATATAGACATCCAGTTGGACCAGCACCATTTGTTGAAGATGCTGTCTTTTTCCAATGAATGGTTTTGTCTTCTTTGTCAAAAATCAAGTATTCATAGGTGTGTTGGTTTATTTCTGGGTCTTCTATTCGGTTCCATTGATCCTCCTTTCTGTTTCTATGCTAATGCCATGCAGCTATTATTACTATTGCTCTGTAGTGCAGCTTGATATCAGGATGGAGATACCTCCAGATGATTTGTTGTACAGGTTCATTTTGGAAATTCTGGGTTTTCTGTTTTTCCCTATGAAGCTGAGAATCTTTTTTTCAAGGTCTGTATGAATTGAGTTGGTATTTTGATGGAAATTGCATTGAATCTGTAGATTGTTTTTGGCAGGATGGCTATTTTTACAACTTTAATCCTACCAATCCATGAGCCCAGGAGATCTTTCCATTTTTGGGCATCTTCTTCGATTTCTTTCTTCAGAGACGTGAAGCTTTTCTCAAACAGGTCTTTCACTTGCTTGGTTAGTGTCACCCCAAGGTTCTTTACGTTATTAGTCGCTATTGTGAAGGGTGTTGTTTCTCTGATTTCTTTCTCAGCCCTTTTGTCTTCGGTATACAGGAGGGCTACTGATCTTTTTGAGTTGATTTAGTATCCTGCCACTTTGCTGAAGGTGTTTATTAGCTGAAAGAGTTCTCTGGTTGAATTTTGGAGGTCATTCATGTATACTATCATATCATCTGCAAATAGTGACACTTTGACCTCTTCCTTTCCGATTTGTATCCCCTTGATCTCCTTTAGTTGTCTTATTGCTCTGGCTAGGACTTCAAGTACTATGTTGAAGAGATATGGAGAGAGAGGGCAGCCTTGTCTTGTCCTTGATTTCAGTGGGATTGATTTAAATTTCTCTACATTGAGTTTGATGTTGGCTATTGGTTTGCTGTATATTGCCTTTACTATGTTTAGGTATATGCCTTGTAACCCTGATCTCTCCAAGACTTTAAACATGAATGGATGTTGGATTTTGTCAAATGTTTTTTCAGCATCTAAGGAGATCATCATGTGGTTTTTTTCTCCTTCAGTTTGTTTATGTGGTGGATCACATTGATGGATTTCCATATATTGAACAACCCCTACATGCCTGGGATGAAGCCTACTTGGTCATGGTGGATGATATCTTTGATATGTTTTTGGATTCTGTTTGCAAGTATTTTATTGAGTATCTTTGCATAAATGTTCATAAGAGAGAGAGGTCTGAAGTTCTCTTTTTTTAGGTCTTTGTGCGGTTTAGGCATCAAGGTGACTGTGTCTTCATAGAATGAGTTTGGTAATGTTCCTTCTGTTTCTATTTTGTGGAATACTTTGGAGAGAATTGGAGTTAGCACTTCTTTGAAGGTCTGGTAGAGTTCTGCGTTGAATCCATCTGGCCCAGGGCTTTTTTTGGAAGGGAGACTGTTGATGATTGCTTATATTTCCTTGGTGGATATAGGACTATTCAATCTTTCAACCTGATTTTGACTTAATTTTGCTAAATGGAAACTTAAGAAAATTGTCTATTTCTTTTAGATTTTTTAATTTTGTGGCATATAGGCTTTTGTAGTACAACCTAATGATTATTTGGATTTCCTCAGTGTCTGTGGTTATATTCCCCTTTTCATTTCTGATTTTGCTGATTTGGATAGTTTCTCTCTGCCTTTTAGTTAGTTTGGGTAATGGTTTGTCTATCTTGTTGATTTTCTCAGAGAATCAGCCCTTGGTATCATTGATTCTTTGAATAGTTTTGTTTCTAATTGATTAATTTCAGCCCTGAGTTTGAATATGTCCAACTGTCTGCTCCTCTTGGGTTTATTTACTTCTTTTTTTCTGTAGGGCTTTCAGTTGGGCCATTAAGTAGCTTGTATGAGATGTCACAAATTTCTTCTTGAAGACACTTAGTGCAATGAAATTTCCTCTGAACACTCCTTTCATTGTGTCCCATAAATTAGTGTATGTTGTACCTTCATTTTCATTGAATTCTGTAAGTCTTTGATTTATTTCTTTATTTCTTCCTTAACGCAGCTGTCACTGAGCAGCAAGTTGTTCAGTTTCCATGTGATCATAGGTTTTTTTTCTAATTCCATTATTGTTGAGGTCCACCTTTAGGCCATGGTGGTGAGTTAGAATATAGGGGATTATTTCAATCTTCTTGTATCTGTTGAGGCTCCTTTGTGACCAACTATATGGTGTATTTTGGAGAAGGTTCCATGAGGTGCTGAAAATAAGGTATACTCTTTTGATTTGGGGTGAAAGTTCTGTAGACAATTGTTAGGGGACTAGCACACACAGTTTCTGAGTGGTGGGATACCTGATCTTCTGAGTCGGAGAATAGAAGGACCCCCAACCCAGGAAAACCACAGCGAGGCTTTCTGAACACCAGAGAACATCGCAGGAGGTGAAAACTTTGGCCTCCGGTCACCCGGAGACTTGCTTGGGGAAGGAGAGAAACGATCCTTTGTTCTTGCAGCACTCCCTTCCCCCAGACCTCCTTCCTCCTCGGCACAGCTGCACAGCGGACTCATCTTTCTCAGCGCAGACCTAACTGCCTGGGGTATACAGCCGCTGAGATGGAGCCCCAAGCACTTTAGCGGCAGACAAAAGCCAGCAATACGTGCCCCGGAGTCCCAGATTCGCGCAGCGGCTGCACCATCCTCCCAGGGCACCAATCTGCTAGACACCATACTAGCTCCTCAGGATTGCCATCACTGACCCGCCCAATCCCACAGTGACAGAGAATACGCTATATACTCACCGAAACCAGGCAGAAACGTCATACAACCTGGACACACCAGGCGCTGGGCCTCCCAAGCTTGGAGAGCACAACGAAGAGATCCCAGGACTTCCCAGAAAGCATTGGGACTAGCAACCCAGTCTCCAGTTACAGCGGGACGTGGCAGCGGAGCAGCACTGAACTGGTGGGGCACCACAGCCCTCCAGTTTAAGACTAACCAGGGCCAAACCAGAGAACAGAGAGCCTGGTCACCCCATCCCTGCTGAAGTGACCACCCTGAAATCTCCAGCTGCAGCAAGACCTCAGAGCCTGGCAGTGACAGCAGCACAGAACGGGCGGAACACATCAAAGAAGCAGGGTCAAACCAGAGAGCAGAGAGCCCCGGATACCAAGATCTCTGCCAAGAGACCTGCCTGTAAGTGAGTGCACCCTTGAGAATCTGTAGTTCCCAAGATCCTGGGTCCTTCTAAATCAGAAGCCAGGCATCGAACCCCCCTCCCACCCACATACCCACTTTGGGAAACAGAGGGGCACTAGGGACATTGAAGTTCCTGCCCTGTGGGCCTGATTGAGGAGCTAAGACAGTTAATGCCAGAAATTGCGCTGCGATCATCATTAGCGCCTGCGACATATACAGTACAGAGCCCCTCCCACACACTCAAGGGTTCAACATTAGCCATCACTCTGTCCCTCGAGAAACTCATCCACGCACACTTACACACACAGACACACACGCGCGCGCACACACGCTTGCATTTGCCCCGTTTGCGCCTGCGTACTTTCCTCCCACAGGTACAGCTAGTCCTCAGCACACGCAGAGAGTGCTCAGCTTCCTGAAGAACTCTCCAGACACCAGAGAGAGACAGCACCAGTCTGATCTGCAGAATCCAAAAAACAAACAGGGAAGGTTTCAGATAAGCCAATGGCCAGGGGTAGGCGAAAGAACACTTCCAACATAAATCAGGACATCATGACTTCACCAGCAAACCCCAAAATCGATGGATACACCAATTCAGCAGAAGCACAGGAAAATGATTTTAAAGCCATGCTTGCCCAATTATTTGAGGCTCATAAGGAGGAAATGAACAAGTCTTTCAAAGAGATGGCCAGTCAATTGGAGGCAAAGAAAGAAGAAATAGACAATATCCTTAAAGAAACACAGGCAAACATAGCCAAACAAATAGATACACAAGTAGAGGAAAAATTAGTGGCATATAAGAAGGAAATGAAAAAAGAAATAGAGGCCATTGTAGAAAGACAGGAATCCAAATTCAAACACATGAAAGAAATGGTGCAAGGCATGAAAAAAGAATTAGAATCAATAAAGAAAACACAAAATGAGAAAACCCTTGAGCTGGAGAACTTGGAGAAAAGATCAGGAACCACAAAATAAGCATCACCAACAGAATACAAGAGATGGAAGAGAGAATCTCTGGAGCTGTAGACACACTTGCAGAAATGGATACTTCTCTCAAAGAAAAAGTAAAATCAGAAAAGTTCCAATCACAAAATATCCAAGAAATCAAGGATGCTATGAAAAGACAAAATCTAAGAATAATAGGAATTCACGAAAAAGAAGACTCCAGACTCCAAGGTCCAGAAAATATTTTCAAGAAAATCATAGAAGAAAATTTTCCCAACTTAAAGAAAGAGATGTCCATAAATATACAAGAGGCCTACAGAACTCCAAATAGACTAGACCAGAAAACAAACACATCACGTCACATCATAGTCAAAACACTAAATCTACAGAACAAAGAAAAGATATTAAAAGCAGCAAGGGAAAAAGGCCAAGTAACATATGAAGGTAGACCTATCAGAATCACACCGGACTTCTCATCAGAAACTATGAAAGCCAGAAGGGCCTGGGCAAGTATCATGGAGACTCTAAGAGATCACAAATGTCAACCCAGACTACTATACCCTGCAAAGCTTTCAATCAACATAGATGGAGAAAACAAAATATTCCATGACAAAACTAAATTTACACAATATCTACACAGCAAACCATCCCTACAGAAGATACTAGAAGGAAAACTCCAATCCAATGAAAACAAATTCACCCAAGAAAACAGGGCATACTGATAATGTCCCAACAAAAATGAAAAGAAAACAAGCAATGAAATAGGGTTAGATCATCGACTCCATTACAAAAGGAACTAACATGCATTGTTCACTATTATCTATCAATATCAATGGACTCAACTCACCAATAAAAAGACACAGGCTAACAGAATGGTTAAGGAAACAGGATCCAACATTCTGTTGCATCCAAGAAACACACCTATGCAACAAAGATGAACACTACCTCAGAGTAAAGGTCTGGAAAACTGTTTTTCAAGCAAATGGTTTCAGAAAACAAGTTGGAGTAGCCATCCTAATATCTAATAAAATAGACTTTCAACCCAAGTTAATCAAAAAAGATAAGGAGGGCCACTATATTCTCATCAAAGGAAAAATCCACCAAGAGGACATCACAATCTTGAATATCTATGCCCCAAATATTAGAGCACCGACATTCGTAAAGGAAACATTATTAAAGCTTAAATCATACATTGATCCTAATACCTTAATAGTGGGAGACTTCAACACTCCACTCTCACCAAGGGACAGATCAACTAGACAGACACCAAATAGGGAAATAAAAGCACTCACAGAATCCCTAAATCAAATGGACCTAATAGACGTCTACAGATCATTTCACCCAAACTCAAAAGAGTACACCTTCTTTTCAGCACCGCATGGAACCTTTTCCAAAATAGACCATATAGTGGGCCACAAAGCAAGCCTCAACAGATACAAAAGGATTGAAATAATCCCTTGTATACTATCTGACCACCATGGACTAAAGCTGGACCTCAACAACAACAGAAACAACAAAAAGCCAACACGCACATGGAAACTGAACAACTTACTACTCAATGACAGCTGGGTTAAGGAAGAAATAAAGAAAGAAATTAAAGACTTCCTAGAATTCAATGAAAAGGAAGGCACAACATACCCAAATTTATGGGACACATTGAAAGCAGTGCTCAGAGGAAAATTTATAGCACTAAGTGCCTACAAGAAGAAATTCGTAACATCACATACAAACAACTTAATGGCCCAACTGAAAACCCTAGAAAAAAAAGAAGCAGATACACCCAAGAGGAGCAGACGGCTGGAAATAATCAAACTAAGGGCTGAAATCAATCAACTAGAAACAAATAAAACTATCCAAAGAATCAATGAAACAAAAAGCTGGTTCTTTGAGAAAATCAACAAGATAGACAAACCCTTAGCCAAACTAACCAAAAAGCAGAGAGAAACTATCCAGATCAGCAAAATCAGAAATGAAAATGGGGACATAACCACAGACATTGAGGAAATCCAAACAATTATTAGGTCATACTACAAAAGCCTATATGCCACAAAATTTGAGAATCTAAATGAAATGGATAATTTTCTTGAAAGATTCCATCTACCAAAACTGAGTCAAGATCAGGTAGAAAGACTGAATAGCCCTATATCTCCCAAGGAAATCGAAGCAGTCATTAACAGTCTCCCCTCCAAAACAGCCCTGGACCAGATGGCTTCAGCGCAGAATTCTACAAGACCTTCAAAGAAGTGCTAACTCCAATTCTCCTCAAGCTATTCTACAAAATAGAAACAGAAGGAACACTACCAAACTCATTCTATGAAGCCACAGTCACCTTAATACCTAAACCACATAAGACCCAACAAAAAAAGAGAACTTTAGGCCTATCTCTCTTATGAACATTGACGTAAAAATACTCAATAAAATAATTGCAAAACGAATCCAAGAACACATCAAAGATATCTATCATCCACCATGACCAAGTAGGCTTCATCCCAGGCATGCAAGGGTGGTTCAACATACGGAAATCCATCAATGTAATCCACTACATAAACAAACTGAAGGAGAAAAACCACATGATCATCTCCTTAGACGCCGAAAAAGCATTTGACAAAGTCCAACACCCATTCATGTTTAAAGTCTTGGAGAGATCAGGGATACAAGGCACATACCTAAACATAGTAAAGGCAATATATAGCAAGCCTATAGCTAACATCAAACTCAATGGAGAGAAACTTAAATCAATCCCACTGAAATCAGGGACAAGACAAGGCTGTCCATTGTCCCCATATCTCTTCAACATAGTACTTGAAGTCCTAGCCAGAGCAATAAGACAACTAAAGGAGATCAAGGGGATACAAATCGGAAAGGAAGAGGTCAAAGTGTCACTATTTGCAGATGATATGATAGTATACATGAGCGACCCCAAAAGTTCAACCAGAGAACTCCTTCAGCTGATAAACACCTTCAGCAAAGTGGCAGGATACAAAATCAACTCAAAAAAATCAGAAGCCCTCCTATATACCAAAGACAAAAAGGCTGAGAAAGAAATCAGAGAAACAACACCCTTCACAATAGCCACTAATAACATAAAGTACCTTGGGGTGACTCTAACCAAGCAAGTGAAAGACCTGTTTGAGAAAAACTTCAAGTCTCTGAAGAAAGAAATTGAAGAAGACATCAGAAGATGGAAAGATCTCCCGTGCTCATGGATTGGTAGGATTAACATTGTGAAAATGGCCATCCTGCCAAAAGCAATCTACAGATTCAATGCAATTCCCATCAAAATACCAACTCAATTCTTTACAGACCTTGAAAAAAAGATTCTCAGCTTCATATGGAGAAACAAAAAACCCAGAATCTCCAAAATGATCCTGTACAACAACAGATCATCTGGAGGTATCTCCATCCCTGATCTCAAGCTGTACTACAGGGCAACAGTATTAAAAAAATGCATGGTATTGGCACAGTAACAGAAAGGAGGATCAATGGAACCGCATAGAAGACCCAGAAATAAATCCACACACCTATGAATACTCGATATTCGACAAAGAAGCCAATTCCATTCAATGGAAAAAAGACAGCATCTTCAACAAATGGTGCTGGACCAACTGGATGTCTACATGCAGAAAAATGAAAATAGATCCATATTTATCACCCTGCACAAAACTAAAGTCAAAGTGGATCAAGGACCTCAACATAAAACCAGATACCCTAAATCAATTGGAAAAAAAAGTGGCGAACAGCCTAGAACTAACTCATTGGCACAGGAGACAACTTCCTGAACAGAACACCAACAGCACAGGCTCTAAGAGCAACAATCAATAAATGGGACCTCATGAAACTGAAAAGTTTCTGTAAAGCAAAGGATACTGTCATCAAAACAAAACGACTGCCTACAGATTGGGAAAGAATCTTCACTAACCCTTTATCTGACAGAGGACTAATATCCAGTATATACAAAGAACTAAAGAAGCTGAAAAGCAGCAATCCAAGTAATCCAATTAAAAAATGGGGAACAGAGCTAAACAGGGAATTCTTGACAGAGGAATATCGAATGGCAGAAAAACACTTAAAGAAATGCTCATCCTCATTAGCCATCAGGGAAATGCAAATCAAAACGACCCTGAGATATCACCTTACACCCATCAGAATGGCCAAGATGAAAAACTCAAGCGATAACACATGCTGGAGAGGTTGTGGAGAAAGGGGAACCCTCCTCCACTGCTGGTGGGAATGTAAACTGGTACAACCATTCTGGAAAGCTATCTGGCGCTTTCTAAGACAAATAGGAATAGTGCTTCCTCCAGACCCAGCTATACCACTGCTAGGTATATACCCAAAGTTTGTTCGAGTACACAAAAAGGACACTTGCTCAACCATGTTTATAGCAGCTCTATTTGTAATAGCCAGAACCTGGAAACAACCCACATGTCCATCAACGGTGGAATGGGTACAGAAATTGTGGTACTTTTATACAATGGAATACTACTCAGCAATCAAAAAGGAGGAAATCATGAAATTTGCAGGCAAATGGTGGGATCTAGAAAAGATCATTCTGAGTGAAATATCCCAGAAGGAGAAAGACAAACATGGGATATACTCACTTATATAGACCTATAAGATATGATAAACATAATGAAATCTATACACCTAAAAAAGATAATCAATTGAGCGGACATGGGGTAAGATGATCAATCCTCATTTAGAAAGACAGATGGGATGTGCATTGCACGTATGACAGGAGTCTACTGTGCGCATCTGAAAGACTCTAACTAGCAGTGTTTTCAAAGCAAAGACTCATGACCAAACCTTTGGCAGAGTACAGGGAATCATAAGAAAGAAGGGGAGTTAGTCTGATGGGGGAAAGGATAGGAGCTCCACAAGGACCAAATATATCTGGGCACAGGGTCTTTTCTGAGATGGACATTCAACCAAGGACCATGTATGGATATAACCTAGAATTTCCACTCAGATGTAGCCTGTGGTAGCTCAGTAACCAATTGGTTTCCCAAAGTGAGGGGAACAGGGACTATTTCTAACAGGAACTCAATGACTGGCTCTTTGGTCTCCCCACCCCCGAAGGGAGGAGCAGTCCTGTTAGGCCACAGAGGAGGGCTTTGCAGCCAGTCCTGAAGATACCTGATAAAACAGGATCAGATGAATGGGGAGGAGGTCCCCCCCCCATTAGTGGACTTGGAAAGGGGCACGGTGGAGATGAGGGAGGGAGGGAGGGACTGGGAGGGAATGAGGGATCGGGACAAGGCTGGGATACAGAGTTAATAAAATGTAACTGATAAAAACAAATAAAAAAAAACAATCTGAAAAAAAAAGACATCTGTTAGGTCCATTTGATTTATGACCTCTGTAAGTACCTTTATTTCCTTATTCGGCTTCTGTCTAGATGATATGTCTCTTGGTGAAAGTGGGGTGTTGAAGTCTCCTACTATCAAGGTGTTAGGATCGATGTGTGATGTAAGTTTTAGTAATATTTTGTTTATGAATGTAAGCACTCTTGTATTTGGGGCATAGATGTTCAGAATTGTGATGTCCTCTTGGTGGATTTTTCCTTTGATGAGAATGTAGTGTCCCTCCTCATCTTTTTTGATTAATTTTGGTTGAAATTCTATTTTATTAGATATTAGGGTAGCTACCCCAGCTTGTTTTCTGGGTCCATTTGATTGAAAAACATTTTCCAGCCCTTTACTTTGAGGTAGTGCTTATCTTTGTTGCAGAGGTGTGTTTCTTGGATGCAGTAGAATGTTGGATCCTGTTTCTGCACCCATTTTGTTAGTCTGTGTCTTTTTATTGGAGAGTTGAGTCTATTGATATTGATAGATAATAGTAACCAATGAATGTTAGTTCCTTTTATATTGGAGTCGGTGGTCTTACTGTTTCATTGCTTGTTTTCTTCCCATTTTTGTTGGGATATTATCTGTATGCTATATTTTCTTGGGTGAAGTTGTTTTCGTTGGATTGGAGTTTTCCTTCTAGTATCTTCTGTAGGGTTGGTTTGCTGTGTAGATATTGCATAAATTTAGGTTTGTCATGGAATATTTTGTTTTCTCCATCTATGTTGATTGAAAGCTTTGCAGGGTATAGTAGTCTGGGTTGGTCTCTTAGAGTCTGAACGACACCTGCCCAGGCCCTTCTGGCTTTCATAGTTTCTGATGAGAAGTCTGGTATGATTCTGATAGGTCTACCTTCATATGTTACTTGGCCTTTTTCCCTTGCTGCTTTTAATAACTTTTCTTTGTTCTGTAGATTTAGTGTTTTGACTATGATGTGACATGATGTGTTTCTTTTCTGGTCTCATCTATTTGGTGTTCTGTAGGCCTCTTGTATATTTATGGACATCTCTTTCTTTAAGTTGGGAAAATTTTCTTCTATGATTTTCTTGAAAATATTTTCTGGACCTTGGAGCCTGGAGTCTTCTCTTTCATAAATTCCTATCATTCTTAGATTTCATCTTTTCATGGAGTCCTTGATTTCTTGGACATTTTGTGTTTGGGACTTTTCTGTTTATACTTTTCCTTTGAGAGAAATATCAATTTCTGTGAGTGTATCTGCAGCTCCAGAGCTTCTCTCTTCCATCTCTTGTCTTCTGTTGGTGATGCTTACCTTTGTGGTTCCTGATCTTTTCTCCAAGTTCTCCAGCTCAAGGGTTTTCTCAATTTGTGTTTTCTTTATTGATTCTAATTCTGTTTTCATTCCTTGCACCATTTCCTTCATCTATTTGAATGTGGATTACTGTCTCTCTATGATGGTCTCTATTTTTTTTGTTCATTTCCTCCTTATATGCCACTAATTTTATCTCTACTTGTGCCTCTGTTTGTTTGGCTATGTTTGTCTGTGTTTCTTTAAGAATTTTGTCCATTTCTTCTTTCTTTGCCTTCAATTGACTGGCAAAATCTTTAATAAATTTGTTCATTTCCTCTGTAACTGTCTGAATTTGCATGGTTATTGCTCTGAGAGAATTGTTTGTGTCCTCTTTTTTATTTGTTTTGTTTTGTTTTATGTATATGCATGCTGTATTTACATGTATACCTTCTGGCCACAAGAGGGCATCAGATCACATTATAGATGGCTGTGAGCCACCATGTGGTTGCTAGGAATTGAACTCAGGTCTGTCTGGAAGAGCAGACCGGTACTCTTAACCGCTGAGCCATCTCTCCAGCCCGTTTGTGTCCTCTTTATGAGCCTCAAATAATTGGGTAAGCATAGCTTTAAAGCCATTTTTTTTGTGCTTCTGATGAATTGGAGTATGCATCAATTTTGGGGGTTGCTGGTGAAGTCATGATGTCCTGATTTATGTTGGATGTGTTCTTTCGCCTATCCCTGGCCATTGGCTTATCTGAAACCTTGCCTGTTTGTTTTAGGATTCTGCAGTTCAGACTGGTATTGTCTCTCTCTGGCGTTTGGAGAGTTCTTCAGGAAGCTGAAAGAGGTCCCATGGCCTCAGCGTGTGAGTTGATGGACTAGCTGTACATGTGGGAGAAAAGTACACCAGTGCAAAAAGGGCAAACTGTGTATGTTTGTGTGTGTGTGGGGAAGTGTGCATGGAGGTGTATCTCAAGGGACAGAATGATAGATAATGTTGAACCCTTGAGTGTGTGGGAGTGGCTCTCACTCTATATGTAGCAGGCGCAATTTCTGGCATTAACTGCCTTAACTCCTCAATTGAACCCAGAGAGCAGGAGCTTCAATGTCCCAAGTGACCCTCTGTTTCACAAAGTGTGTATGTGGGTGGGAGTTGTTCGATGCCTGGCTTCTGTTTTAGAAGGACCCTGGATCTGGGGCTCTGCAGATACTCAAGGGCGCACTCACGCTCAAGCAGGTCACTTAGGCAGGGATCTGGGTATCCAGGCTCTCTGCTCTCTGGTTTGGCCCTGCTTGTTCTCATGGAGGAGGACTGATGTGCTTTGCCAGCTCAGTGCTGCTGACACTGCCAGTTTAGGAAGTCCAGCTGCAGCTGGAGACTGGGATGCCAGTCCAGATGTCTTCTGGGAAGTCCTCGTGGCCCTCCACTGTGCTCTCCAAGCCTGGGAGGCCCAGTGCCTGGTGTGCTTAACTTTTATGGCTGGTCTGCTTCGCTTTGATGGGTATATAGTGTATTATCTGTCACTGAGGGTTTGGGCGGGCCGTGCAGTCAGTGGCTGAACAACCCTACGGGGCCAGTATGGCAGTTAGAAGACCTGGGACCCTGGAATGATGGTGTTGCAGTGTAGGGCCTCAATGTTTCAGGTGACTGTCTGTTTCCCACAGTGGGTATGTGGGTGGGAGGGGTCCGATGCCTGGCTTCTATTTTAGAAGGGTCGTGGATCTGGGGCTCTGCAGACACTCACAGGTGTACTCACACACAGGTCACATTGGCAGGAATTGGGGTATCTGGGCTCTCTCCTCTCTGGTTTGGCCCTGCTTGGTCTTATACTATTGGACTGATGTGCTCTGCCAGCTCAGTGCTGCTGCTGCCACCAGGTTAGGAAGTCCCACTCTAGCTGGAGAATGGGTTGCCAGTCCTGATGCTTTTTGCGAAGTCCTGGGGGCTCTCCACTGTGCTCTCCAAGCTTGGGAGGCCCAGTGCCTGGTGTGCCTAGCTTGTATGGTGTTTCTGCCTTGCTTTGGTGAGTATATAGTGTACTCTCTGTCACTGAGGGATCGGATGGGCTGTACAGACAGTGGCTGAGCAACCTTGTGGAGCCAGTATGGTGGCTAGCAGACCTGGGACCCTGGGAGGATGGTGCCGCGCAGTTCTGGGACTCTGAGACCGGAACCACTGGCATTTGCTGCTAAGAGGCTAGGAGCTCTGCCTCATCTGCTACAGACCCCAGGCAGTTAGGTCTGAGCTGAGAATCCCGGTGAGTTCACTGTGCCAAGGAGGAGAGAGGTCCGAGAAAGGGGAGTGCCAGGAGATCAAAGGATCTTTTCTCTCCTTCCTCAAACAAGTCCACGGGTGACCTGAGACCAAAGTTCTCACCTCCTGCAATGATCCCTGTCATTTAAAAAGCCTCACCGTTGTTTTCCTGACTTCAGAGGTCCTTCCACTCACCAACTCAGGTGTTCAGCTCTTCAGCAGCTCAAAAACTGTGTGTGCTAGTTGCCATCTTGGCTCCACCCCCTGAACTAAAGATTTTCTTTTCTGCTCTAATTTATTAGGTGTTCTGTAGTCCTCTTGTATTCTTATAGGCCTCTCCTTTATGTTGGGGAAATTTTCTTCTATGATTTTGTTGAAAATATTTTCTGGGCCTTGGAAGATGGAATCTTCTTTTTCCTCTATTGTTATTATTCTTAGGCTTTGTCTTTTCATTTTGTCTTAGATTTCTTGGACCATCTATGTCAGGAATTTTTTAGATTTAACGTTTTCTTTGATACATGGATTTCTTCCATTGTATCTCTTACACCTGAGATTCTTTCTTTCATTTCTTGTAGTTTATTGGTTATGCTTATCTCTGTAGTTGTTGTTTTCTTCTCTAAGTTCTTTCTCTCCATGATTTCCTCTGATTATGTTTTCATTAATTTTTTGAATTCTATCTTCAGATCTTGAGCCGTTTTGATGATTTTCTTCCACTGTGTGACTGTATTTTCCTTCAATTCCTTCAGCTGTTTGTTTGACTCTGTTTCTTTTATTTCTTTCAATGATTAAAGTATTTCCTCTCTAAAGGCCACAAACTGTTTGGCTTCATCTTCCCATATTTCTTTATGGATAGCCTTAATCTGGTTGACTTTATCTTTCTCTACTTTTCTATGCATTTTTCCTCTATTATCCTCTTCATAAGCATAGATATAAGGTCATCTTCTTAAACTTTATTTATGCTGGGGTGTCCAGGGCTGCTTGCCTCTGAATAATTGGGTTCTGGAGATGCCTTATTGCTCTGTGTTTTGTTCGTTGAGCTTTTATGCTGGCCTCTACCCACTGGGCTATCTTAGGTTTTGGCTGTTAGTTTCTTGTGCTTCCTGGAATCCTGGAATGGGGAGAATTCCCTTGTCAGGAAGATGATTTTTCCTGAAGGAGGCCTTCTCAGCTTTTTGGGTATGGTCACTGAATGGCCAGTATTTTTCAAGAATTGCCACATCTCACCTCAGGCGTATAGACCTGATTTTTAACTTTGGTCTTTGTTAGTCAAGGGGGCTCTTCTCTCACCTAGAGAAGTCCTGGAGACAGTTGCCCTGCTTCTGGGTTTCTTGCTTTAAATTGAGTGAGCTGGGCACCCCGCGGTTTGGTCTGTTTAGTTAGGGATAACTGGTTGCCCCTTGGAGCAGTGTCTGGGCACTGATCTCAGGCATCCCGGGCTTCTATAGGTCTGAGGATGGAGCTCTGTTCCCTAGTACCCAAGTGGTAATCAGTGGCAGGTGAGCACAGCTCTCATGTGTGTTGCAGGACTCTAGAGCCTGGAGCCTCTGGGGACACAAAATCTTTTCTGGAGCTGGGTATCCTGAGGTAGGGCCAGTTATTTCCCCTCACTGTGGGGTTTCCTCCTAACAGGAAGACCCAGTCTTTGGTATTTTGAGGTCCACAGTTCCATCTGAGGTGGTGCATTGTGTGTGCAGGTGCTGGTGGGTGGTGGCTCTAAGCTGGCCACTATGCCCCTGCAGGGACCTAGGAATTTTTCCCTAGAACTTTTCTGTGTGTGGTGTGGGGGTCGGCTGATTGATCTAAGCTCAGATCTGCTGTTTCTCTCATTGTGCTATTTTCTCCTTACCGGAAAGCCCAGTCTCTGGAGCACTGGTGTGCACAGTTCTGTCTGTGATGGAAAGCCAGGCACACAGCTGGTCTCTGGGATGGTGGCTGGTACCCTGCTCTGGGCTTGCAGCTATGCACCTGCTGGTCCCCGAGGCCTTTTCCAGGGAAAGACTGGGTATCCTGAGATTAGTCCCATTTGCTTCCTTCCATGTGGGGTTTTCTCATGACTGGGAATCCCAGTCTTTGGTGTTTTGGTGCCCACAGTTCAGCCTGGGAAGGTGATCAGGACATGCAGGTAGCTAGCTCTGGTTTGGTGACCCAGTGCCTGCTGGAACCTGGTAACTCTTCCGAGTTTTAGCTAGGTGACCTGAGAATTGTCCGATTGCTTCCCATACTGTGGGATTTCCTCTCACCTGGGAATCACAGTCGCTGGCATTTTAGGGCCCAGAGTTCAGTCTCTTGGTCACTGTGCTGACACTGCTGTCCTGCTCCTCAGACACAATGTCCTCCTGGTGCTGCCATCTTGGATCTGCTCCTAAAATATGTCTTAATTAACCTCACACCTTTTTTTTTATCTTACAATTTTTCAAAATATAAATGAAGATGTGTGTTTTACTCTGACATGATATCTAGGATACATTTATTATTAAGGGAAAAACAAAGAAAGATGGCAAAGGAAGATTATTTGCATGTACCAAAAGGTACAATGAGTGCTGGGGAGTTTGCTTAGTGGAGGATAAGGAAGCCCTTGTCATGCAAGTGGGAGGATCAGAAATTTATCTCCACCCCTAACCCAAGTAAATGTGTGGTGGTCCATTTGTAATACTGCAGCATGGGGATGGAGACAAGGTATTCTTGGAGTGAGCTGGCTAGTAAGATTAACGCAAATGGTGAGCTCTGTGCTTAATTGCTTCAATGAAAAGGGTAGAATGATTGAAGAAAATTCCCAACATCACCATTTGGCCTTCACTTTCCATAGTATGTCTACAACATAGCTGAGGATGACCTTGAACTCTGGATCCTCCTGCCTCTACTGCAGAGTGCTGGTATTACTGGAATATACCACCATACCCCATTATACAGTGCTGAGGATTGAAGTGAATGTACATTCTAAGCAAGCACTCTTCATTTTTTTAGATGTATTAAAATATGTTTCTGTAAATGGCTGTATATTAAATATAACATACTGTACTTCTTATTTTCTTAACAATACCATTAGGAGACCATTCTATATCAATATCCATAACAATACTTCATTCATTTTGATGGTTGGGTAGTATTCCATTTATCAAAAAAAAATCGAATTTATTCTCTAAGTGAGGGGTATTTTCATTTTTTTTTCAAACTCTGGATGCTAGAAACAGTGCTGCATGCATCTTTCTGTGTACATGCAAGTGGTTTGTGTCTGATCAATTCCTAGGAGTAGAATTGATAAGTATATTTATAATAAAAATTTTATTTATTACATTATTTGCTTAGTGTGTGTGTTGGCCTGCATTTATAATTTTTTTCAAAATTTTAAAAATTTTTTATCAATTACACTTTATTCACTTTGTATCCCCCTGTATCTCTCTCCCTCTTGCCCTCCCAATCCCTCCCTTTCTCCCCCTAATCCACCATGCCCCTCCCCAAGTCCACTGATAGGGGAGGTCTTCCTCTCTTTCCTTCTGATCCTAGTCTATTAGGTCTCATCAGGAGTGGCTATACTGTCTTCCTCTGTGGCCTAGTAAGGCTGCTCCCCAATCAGGGGGAGGTGATAAAAGAGCAGGCCAATCACTTCATATCAGAGAACTGCCATGGTATACATCTGTGCAGGGGTTTTAGGTTATCTCCATGAATGGTCCTTGGTTGGAGTATCTGTTTCAGAAAAGGCCCCTGTGGCCAGATTTTTTGGTTCTGTTGCCCTCCTTGTGGAGCCCTTTATCAACTCTCCCTTCACAATAGCCACAAAGGACATAAAGTACCTTGGTGCGGCCCTAAACAGGCCAGTCAAAGACTTGTATGAAAAAAATTTCCAGTCTCTGAAGAAAAAATTAAAAAAGATATCAGAAAATGCTAAGATCTCCCATGCTCATGGCTTGGCAAGATTAACATAGTAAAAATGGCTATCTTTTTTTTATTAATTACAGTTTATTCATTTTGTATCCCCCCAATAAGGCTCTTCCTCCTCCCCTCCTAATCCTACCCTCCCTCCCCCTTCTTCATGCATGCCCCTTCCCAAGTCCACTGATAGTGGAGGTCCTCCTCTCCTTCCTTTTGATCTTAGTCTATAAGATCACATCAGGAATGGCTGCATTGTTATCTTCTGTGGCCTGGTAAGGCTGCTCTCACGTAGTAAAGGCGATATACAGCAAACCTATAGCCAACATCAAACTCAATGGAGAGAAACTTAAAGCAATCCCACTGAAATGAGGGACAAGACAAGGCTGCCCAGTCTCTCCATATCTCTTCAACATAGTTCTGAAAGTCCTTGCTAGAGCAATAAGACAGTTGAAGGAGATCAAGGGGATACAAATTGGAAAGGAAGAAGTCAAATTATCACTATTTGCAGATGATATGATAGTATACATGAGTGACCCCAAAAATTCTACCAGGCAACTCCTACAGCTGATAAACACCTTCAGCAAAGTGGCTGGATACAAAATTAACTCAAAAAAATCAGTACCCCTCCTGTATACAAAAGACAAAAGGGCTGAGAAAGAAATTAGGGAAACAACACCATTCACAATAGCCACAAATGACATAAAGTACCTTGGTGTAACCCTAACCAAGCAAGTCAAAGACTTGTATGAAAAATGGCTATCTTACAAAAAGCAATCTAGAGATTCAATGCAATTCCCATCAAAATACCAACATAATTCTTTACAGACCTTGAAAGAAAAATTCTCAACTTCATATGGAATAACAAGAAACCCAGAATTGTCAAAACAATCCTCTAAAATAAAAGATCTTCTGGAGTTATATCCATCCCTGATCTCAAGCTGTACTATAGAGCAATAGTTATGAAAAACTACATAGTACTGGCATAGAAACATAATGGTGGATCAATGAAATCAAATAGAAGACCCAGAAATAAACCCACACACTTATGGACACCTGATCTTTCACAAAGATGCCAAAACCATACAGTGGAAAAAAGATAGCATCTTCAAGAAATGGTGCTGGTCTAACTGGATGTCTACATGCAGAAAAATGCAAATAGATCCATACTTATCACCCTGCACAAAACTAAAGTCCAAGTGGTTCAAAGATCTCAATAAAACCAGACACATTAAACCTGTTAGAAGAAAAAGTGGGGAAGAGCCTTAAACTCATTTGCGTAGGAGACAATTTCCTGAACAGAACACCAACAGCACAGGCTCTAAGATCAACAATCAATAATTGGGACTTCATGAAACTGAAAAGATTCTGTAAAGCAAAGGACACTATCATCAGAATGAAATGATTGCCTACAGATTGGGAAAGGTTCTTTACCAACTCTATATCTGACAAAGGGCTATTATCCAGTATAAAGAACTCAAGAAGTTAAACAGCAACAAATCAAGTAACCCAATTAAAAAATGGGGTACAGAGCTAAACAGAGAATTCTCCATAGTATAATATCGAATGGCAGAGAAACACTTAAAGAAATGCTCAATATCCTTAGTCATTAGGGAAATGCCAATCAAAACAACCCTGAGATTTCACCTAATATCTGTCAGAATGGCTAAGATGGAAAGCACAAGTGACAACACATGCTGAAGAGGATGTGGAGAAACCTTTCTCCACTGCTGGTGGGAATATAAACTTGTACAACCACTCTGGAAATCAATCTGGTGCTTTCTCAGACAATTAGGAATAGCGCTTCATCAAGATCCAGCTATACCATTCCTAGGCATATATCCAAAAGATGCTCAAGTACACAATAAGGACATTTGCTCAACCATGTTTTTAGCAGCTTTATTTGTAATAGCCAGAAGCTGGAAACAACCCTGATGTCCATCAGCTAAGGAACGGATACAGAAATTTTGGCACACCTACAGCATGGAATGTTACTCAACAATATAAAACAAGGAAATCATGAAATTTTCAAGTAAATGGTGGTAACTGGAAAAGATCATCCTGACTGAGGTGTCTCAGAAGCAGTAAGACACACAGAGTATATACTCACTCATAAGTGGATATTGGACATATAATATAGAATAAACCTACTAAAATCTGTACACCTAAAGAAACTAATCAAGACGGAGGACTCTGGCTAAAATGCTCAATCCTCATTCAGAAAGGCAAAGAGGATGGACACCAGAAGAAAGGAGAAAACAGGGAACAAGTCAGGAGCTTGCCCACAGAGGGCCTCTGAAAAGCTCTACCCTGCAAGTTATCAAAGCAGATGCTAAGAATTATGGCCAGCCTTTGGGCAGAGTGCAAGGAATCTTATGAAAGAAGTGCATTTATGACTTTGACAACTATTATACCAATTGAGAACCAGGAGCTCTTGAGAATACCAAAGTTCCCTACATCTTTCCCAACTATCAGAGTTTATGAATCTAAGTGAATAGTTTCTCTGTGCCATTTTTTTCTTTGTTTCTCTTATGATCAGTGGTGTTAAATATCTTCTCATGCATTTGAAAACCATTTGTGTTTCATTCTCTGTTGAACTATGTTGGTATAATGTTCTTGTGGAATGTATTCAATTTACCCTTGTTCATTCAAATGTTGATTTCTCTAACCCACTATCTGCTTTCAATCTGGACAGTGCATTGTGTTGTTTATTCTAGACATCACCTGTCTCAAGTCTGTTTAAACATGCAACCATTTGCTCTCTCTTTTGTCAATTAAACAAGAATAGAGTAGGACATCCTGGTCTAGGTGGGAGAAGAAGCAAGGGTGGAGAGTCAGAGAGGAGAAATTGGCAGGAGAGGATTTGGAACCACAATGAGAGGATGAGAGATGAACTAGACCTAAGATATGACTAAAAACAAGCATAATGTGGGAAATCTGAATGAGAGGAAAATATGCAGGCTTGGTGGTTTAGGATAGAGTAACTATTGTCCAGCATTGTGCTCTAGGTTAATTAAATAAATCCTAGTCTCTGTCTGGTGACTTGTGTGCACAGCTGGTAAGAGGTCCAAAGTTTAAAATTAGAGTCTTAGGGCAGCATGACTGAAATCCTGAATAAAAGTTTAGACAAAGGCCTGAGTTAATTAAGACTTGCAGGGAGTAATCAGGCTTGACCACATTCCTTCTTACACTTAAGAGATATTGTTTCCTGGCAACCCACCCAGATGGCCCCTAGCTTGTGACCACAGAGAGTGTTAATTGTGTTTTCCTAGCAACAGCTAATCAGCACATTCCAGGCATTACTCATGATGAAATACTTTCTAGACTGCCAGGCCAGAATCAATTTATGGTCTTAGCACCTAAAATAGACCCCCCTATCCAAAACTTGGAGCTCCCACTTGCAGTTTTGCCCCTTAAAAACCTTATTCCTCTAGACCCTGGAGATGTACTTCTCCACTTCAACAGGGAGATTGCTGTGACCCAGGCTCAAGCTTATATTGAATAAACCTTCGTGTGTTTTGCAACAGACTCAACCTCTGGTGGTCTTTTGGGGTCTCACCATCTAGGCACAACACTGGCTTAGGAATAGCCACTGTTGTACCCTAGTAAGGGGAACAGGGACTATTTCTGACATGAACTCAATGGCTGGCTCTTTGACCTCCCTGTCCCTGGAGGGAGGAGCAGCTCTGCTAGGTCCCAGAGGAGGACTTTGCAGCCAGTCCTGAAGATACCTGATAAAACAGGGTCAGATGAAAGGGAGGAGCAAGGAGGACATGAGGGAGATAGGGTGGAATTGGGAAAGAATGAGGGAGCAGGCTACACCTGGGATACTAAGTTAATAAATTGTAACTAATATTAAAAAAATAAAAAAGTAAAACACACACACAAAAGGAATAGCCACTGTTTAACTAAAAGATTAATCAATAATAAATAACAACAAACTGTTTCTACCTATTTTTTACACTGATATTATTTTTCATATGTAGAGCTTTTTATATGTGGTATAATGAATTGCAGTCATTCTTTCCAGCTTGCTGTTTGTCTTTTGACTTCTCTATGATGATATTTGCCATGCAAAAATATTGAATATGTAGTTATCAATTTCAATCACTTTCTTTGCAGCATTAGGCTATTCTGTAATTATAAAAGAGCACCTGAATGCTTCCATATATTATGTTATGGCTTTATTTTTGGCATGTAAACCTGGGATCTAGTTGTAATAAGTGAGGGCAATGAAACTACCATATGCTCATCAATAGTCTTCATATAATTTATTGAATAATCCAGCATTTCTATATTCACATGTTATTTTTATCATATGATAAATTTGTATAATTTTCAAATTCTGGGCCTTATAATATGTTGAAGTTACCAGTCCATGATCATTGCAACATGTTATCTATGATAACGTCATAATATATTTTAATTCCTTTTTGAGAAAGAGTATAATGTAGCCCAGGCTAACCTCAAACTATTAGATAGTAAAGGATAGCTTTGGATTTTTGAAGTTGCATCAGAAATCCACAGTTGGGAGGTAGCATCCTCTACCTCCCAAATGCTGAGATTATAGGCTAGTGCCATCATTGAAACCTAACTCCTTATCTTATCTTGAAATAAAATACTTTCTGTTTTTTAAAAATTATTATTCTTTTTTTGCTCACTGTTGTAGTATGCTTTTGTGTGGCTATGATAAACACCGTGCCTAAAAGCAACTTGGAGAAGAAAGGATTTATTTCCTTTCACAGAATACAGTCTATCATCAAGGGAAGCTAATGTAGGAACTCAAAGCAGGAACCTGAAGCAGAAACCATGGAGGAATGCTTCTTACTGGCTTGATTCTAGGCTCATGTTCAGCTATCTTTCTTATGCAGCCCAGGCCCAACTACCCAAAGATGGCACTGCCCATAGTGACTTGAGTCCTCCACCATCAATCACTGATCATGAATGAGCACCTCTCCCTCAGGGTAGTGCAGCCTTACCAGGCCACAGAGGAAGACAATGCAGCCACTCCTGATGAGACCTGATAGACTTAGATGGAAGAGGAGGAGGACCTCCCCTATCAGTGGACTTTGGGAGAAGAAAGAGAGAGGGTGAGATTGGGAAAGGAAGAGAGAGGGAGCCTCAGGTGGAATACAAAGTGAATAAACTATAATTAATAAAAATGAAAATTAAAAAAGAGTCAGAACAAAAAGAAAGAAAGAAAAAGAAAATGCTTCACAAATATTCACAGACCAGGCTGATTTAGGTGGTTCTTTAGCTGAGGTTCCCTTTTTCCAGATGAATCTAGGTTGGTGTTATTGATAGATGAAGCAAATTATGACACCCACAAACTCCAGAGACATTTTGTGTTTTTCCAGAGGAAATCATGGTGACACTTAATTGGGTTCAAATTAAAGATATAGATTAATTAAGGGACAATAAACTGTTTCTATAATGCTGACTTTTCTTATTTGAAACTTTGTTGTTTCTTCCCATTTTAAATCATTGTGTCTCTCAGAATATTTATAAATTTTCTTAATCTAGACCATGCAGATATTTTAAGTATATTCTTAGAAGTTTTATCCTAAACTTTAAAATCATGTGTGCATATATACATTTATATGTATATATGCATATAGATTATATATGCGCATATATGTATATATGTATTAGTGGAAAAAGGATGTGCCTATTGTTAGGATTGTGTAGCAAAGTTACAGGGTGGGTTTATAAATCATGCCACTAGACTGGTTCCATGTGAGATGTTTTATTAAGGAAAGGGGGAGGGGTCACAGAGACCATTTCTGGGCAGGGTAGGACAGAGAGAGAATATAGTGCAAGTTCTCTTATAAGGTGGCGATGCGCAGGTGGTCTCGGGTAGTCTGTGGGTGGTCTGTAGGTGGCTTCACAGACACCTGATATTCCGTTTGTCAGGTCCCTTGTGCCTGGCTATAGAGATGCCTGCTTATGGATTCCAACATTCTTCCCTTTCCATTTCATTAAAAAGGGAGGAGCTAGGAAGGGAATGATGGTGGAGAGGGCATAAAGGTGACATTTGCTCTTTAAGCTATTTCCTGCTGATTAGGGGCATTGTCATTCTCAGGGTATAGCTGGTCCCCACCATCAGGATTGACTAGAAGGTCATTGTCATCCGGTTCTGTGGGCAGAGGTTGATAATCCTGTAAGAGTAGCCGATTAATGGTTTGGTTAGAGAATTTCTGCATTTGTTGTTGGAGGAATGTAGAGAAGAAGTTAATAAAGCAGGGTGTCAAAAGCAAAAGCAGAAAGATGTGCAGAACAGCTGTGAGGAAGGGCAGAATCCACTTCCATATGGGGTTCTCAAAGGCCCAAGAGCTAGAGGCCTCAAGGTGTTTTTGCTTTTGTAGATCTATCTGGGTTGTTAGATTTTGTCTTTTACTACACCTGACTGGCTGAGATAAAAACAGTATTCCTCCTGGAGGAAAATGCAAAGGCCACATTCTTTAGCTGTCACCAAAGAAGCTGTCACTGGTAGTTCTGAGTTGGTTCCAGTTAGGACTCACAGCCAGCAAGCTTTAAAATGGCCCGGTTGGGTCACATTAAGGAGCATGTAGGCTGAGGTCAGAGTCTGAAGTAGGAGATGAAATGACAGGTTTGCATTATTTAGGAGGGGGATGTTACAGAGGCAATGACCTTAGAGAGGTGTTTAATTACCTTCTCTACTTCTCTTACCCCCAAGGATTGGATAATTGGGACATATTTTCTCTGGATATGGATGTTACTTTTCAGTAAATTGGGTGTTTAATGGCAGTAGAGTTTTCCAAGGACTCCTGTTTCTCATCTGGGATTCCCAAGAGTCTCGGATGTATAAGTAGAGAGTCTTTTTAACAGGTGAAGGAGCTTCTTCTGTGCTGGTGCATGGATTTGGCAAGACCAGTATGGGCAGCTTCCATATCTTTCTGGCTATTTTTTTTTGCAATACTCTTTTGTTTCATCAAAGAAGAAACAAACAAAATTCTATCAAATAAGAGAGGATGGATAGAGGTGGAGGTGATGGCTATTTTAATTGGCTCCTGACAGCCTTCCATAGAGAGATTTCCCGACCCTATTTGGAGAGACTGTTTATTATTAATGGTTTCTTGAACCTCAAATCTCCATATGTAGGGATTACCTTGGACATAAACAGACAAGAGGGAGACATATCTAATCCAGTAGGGTCGAACAGATCTGCTGTAGTGAAACCTCATTTCTCTGAAACCAGAGGCAAGGGGGTTGATATTAGTGTCTTCTGGAGCTTGAGAGAGCTGGGTCCTGTTGGAGTTGATATGTAGGAGGAGGCATTATTTTGAAGAGGGGAGCTAAAAGGTTTGAGGTAAGATAGATGAATCCAGTGAGGGAAGCCCTCAAGCTTAGTAGGTGTGGGGATCACAAGAATCACCTTGAAAGGGTCCTGCCATTTAGGAGAAAGAGATGTGGGGCTTAGGTCTGGAGGGGCAAGAAGGACCTGGTCCCCAGTGTTAGTAGGAGATGCACTGGGGTTATTGTGTGGCCGTGGTAAACAGCGGTCGTCAGTTCCACAGAAGAGAATGGAGATGACAGAGTAAGGGAGTAAGTAGGTGAACAGGGAGAGGAGAGGATTTAGCTGAAAGACCAGGAGTTAGGACTGGTCTTCCGTACATGAGCTCAAAGGGAAAGATGGACAGAGGTTTTGAGGGAGATCTCATGGCCTGTTAAAGGACAGGAGGAGGAGTTTTACCCAATGGAGGTGAAGCTATTGTGATAGTTTAACAAGAGTATTTTTTAAGGATCAGTTAGTCCGTTCTATCTTTCCTGAAAACCAGGATTGTATGTGATATTAAAATACCAAGGAATGACTATTATGCGTTTTAGATAAGGTCTCAGAAACCTGAGAAGTGAACTCAGGACCCTTGTCTGACTGGAGGGAGGTGGGGATTCCCTAACATGGGATAATCTCATGAATAAGGAGATCAGAAACTATTTGAGCTCTTTTGTTAGTAGTGGGGAGTGCCTCCACTCATCCCAAGAACATGTCCGCCAAGACCAGAAGGTAACGGACATGTTTGCCTGCTGGCATGTTGGTAAAATCAAGTTGCCAGTCAGTCTCAGAGAGAGAGAACCTCTAGCCTGGTGGGTAGGGAAAGGGGAGCAATTATATCCTGAGTTAGGATCTGAAGTCTGACAGATTTTACAGGAGGCAGTTATAGTCTTTAGGAAGCCCAAATACTCAGGGGTGGGCTGCAGATGGGTCTTGAAAAAGTTAGAAGAGGCTCGACTGTTAGAATGAATAAGCTAGTGTAGATAGGACAGAATCTGGTGAGTGTCGGGAGATGACAGGGTAGATTTGGGTTGTAGTTTAAGGATGCCCTGGGGTGGATGAGATGAGTCTAGGCCTCTAAGGGCTTACCTGCTTCATCAGCCCAGTCATTTCCTTTGGAAATGGTGGAATCGTCCATCCGGTGGGACTGGCAATGGACTACTTCTGTGGCTGTGGGAAGTTGGGAGGCTTATAGCATGGCCATAATTTGGTCTGCATTGGTTATAGATCCTCCCTTTGCTATAAATAACCCATGCTCTCTCCAGTTGGCAGCATGGGAGAGAAAAATATGAAAGGCATATTTAGCGTCTGTGTAGATGTTAAGGGATTGTCCCTGGGCCAATTGGAAGGCGCAGGTAAGAGCTATTAGTTCAGCCTGTTGATTAGTGGTATGGGCAGGGAGGGCATGTGCCTCATTCACCTCAGTATCTGACACTATGGCATAGCCTGCTTTTTGAGCTAACTCATGTACAAAGGAGCTGCCATCTGTATGCCAGGTATAGATGGCCCAAGGCAACATGCCCTCTTATATGTGTGAGGGGTGGGGCAATAGTTCTCTAAACTTTCAATGCAAGAATGAGATGGAGACTAGTCAGAGTTAGGTCGAGGAAGAAGGTTTGAAATACTAAGAAGTGGGCATGATTGGAAAGTAAGAGTAGAGTCTTCTGTTAGCACCACCTAGAGGGAATGAACCCTGAAGGGAAGGAGAGTTTGTAAGCCTTTATACGTTAAAAGGTGAAATAGATTGTGAGAAGAGAAGACCTAAAACATAGTTTTTGGACTCTTGAATAAGGAACTCCGCAGCCGCCAAGGCACAAATGCAGGGTGCCCATCCCTGGATTGTCAGGCATAATATTTTGGATAGGTATGCTACAGGCACAAAGGAGAGTCCCAGTTGGTGACCAAGGTCTCCAAGTGCATATCCTTCTTTTTCTGTTACACGGGGAGAGAAGAGACAGGTTAAGCCTGGAAGATGTAGGGCTGAGGCCTCAAGAAGAGCCTGTTGGAGCCTCTGAAAGGTCTTAAAATGGGCTTAAGAAGGGGTTCATGCAAGGGGCCTAAGGGTGCCTCATATAAGGGGCAGGCAAGAATGGAAAAGGAAGGGACCCAGGACCAGAAGAAACCAACCATTTCCAAAAACGACGGAATTTTTTCTTTAGTAGAGGGAACTGACAGAGAGCGTATTAGGTATTTTCTATCTAAGGTAATGATGCCTTTGTGGGTTGGGGTTGTTGTTAGTCCTAGGTAACTCCCAGGTGACAGGTCAAGTTCTCCTCTGACCTCAGAGGAGAACAATTGAAACTTGGAGGGTGAGATCCAATAGTCCCTGCTGGATAGGAAATGCATCCTTGAGATCCAGCACTGAGAAATGGGAGGTACTTGAGGGGATAGTGAAGAGGAGAGTATAAGGGTTAGCTACAAGAGGGTAGAGTGGGACAACTGCAGAATTGAGAAGCAGGAGGTCTTGAATCAGGTGATAGGTTCCATTGGGCTTTGTAACTGCAAGTATAGGGGTGTTAAAAGGAGAAGAAGTGGGGCAAAGGTTTTTTTTTTTTTTTCTTAGAAAGTCAGCAGTAATAGGCTGATAATTCCCTTGAGACTCTTGAGAGGAACTGGGTATTGAGTTGGGTGATATACCAGGAGGGATCTTGTAGCTGAATGGCCACAGGGGAATGGTGCCTAGCAACAGAGGTTTTGGACATCCCAGACCTTAGGGTCCACTTGAGAGGCTAGTAAAGGAAGTGAAATGCCAGAACTGGTTGGTAGGGTAGCTGGGAGAAGGAGCAGAGAGGATGCTGTTGAGCTTGGGTTGAGGTGAATGGGTGGAGTAAAGGAGATAGAGTCTCCCACTTTGGCTAAAATGTACCTTCCCAGTAAGTAGACTGGACAGGTTGGCATCACTAAAAAGAAATGAATCAAGGGAACACCACTGAATATACAATTGAGTGGTGGAGTCTGGCAAGGCTGGCAAGGCTGGCAAGGCTGGCCCCCTACCCTGAAAGTAGAGGAACTAGAAGAAAATATTGGTCCCTAATACTCCATCAGGACTGAATAAGTGACTCCCTTGTTCACAAGGAAGGCGATGAGCCCCCCTCCAATACCATGATAATTACCTGTGGCTCCCTACTACTGATGGCAGTGGTCAAGGGAACCCAGGCACCTTCAGTCATACATTGCCAGGCTTTGGGTATCGGCTGGAGGGCGATCTGGGAGTGATACCCCGATATCATGCTAGAAAAGGTGGCAGTCAACACCCCAATGTCCCTCTTGGTTGCATTTTGGACATGGCCCCAGTGGCTTGTGGGTGTTAGGACAAAACCAGGCCCAGTGACCTTCTTGTCCAAATTTCGAACAGGGACCCCATGGTCCTCATGCCTTAGGAAGCAAGGGAGCCTGCATAGTCACTGAGGCCAGTCAAATTGCCTTGGTTAGCGTTTGGTATATTTTTGCTTTCAGGCTTTCTCATCTCTCCCATGGTATACTTTAAAGGCCAGTGCTAAGAATTTCTGCCTGTGGAGTCAAAGGTCTTCTCTCCAAGCACTTAAGCTTAGCCCTGATGTCAGAGTAACTCTGGGAAAAAAAAATCAGGTCATCAGGACTTGCCTACCCTCTGTAGATTAGTATGTTGTAAGAGGGTCTTTGTTAGGTGCTTAGGAATTGAGATGGGTTTTCGTTCTTGTCCTGAATGACCTCCTGGAGCTTTTCATAATCAAGTGGCTTGAGTGCAGCCTTGCAGAGACCAGGCAGAAAGCAAGTTGTAAACTGATCTCTAGTTAAAATACCTTCCAATGTGTTATAATCTCTTTGTGGAGCCTGGTCAGGCACCACCTCAGCCCCAACCAGGTGTACTGTATTTGTTTGGTGAACCTCATCTACATGCATTCTAGCCTCTTTCCAAACTGACCTGCACTCCTCAGGTAATAGGTTGTTGGTAAGAATCATATATATATATATATATATATATATATATATATATATATCATGGAAGGTAAGACTGTAAGACTGAGTGAGATATTGAAATTCTTTAATGAAAGTAGAAGGATGAGAGGTATAGGACCCTAATCTCTTTTCTACTTGAGAGAGTTCAGTTAATGAGAATGGAACATGCAATTTAAGTAAGCCATCTATACTGGCCACCTATCTTGCAAGGGTAGAATTTAGGCTCGTTTATGCTTAGTAGAAGGAGGAGGATGCTTCACTACAGAGTGTGTGTGGGTAGCAGGAGAGCTAATAGCTGTTGGTGGGGTGAAAGTGTTTGCCAAAGTAGGATGACTAGGCCAGCCTGTTGTTGGGGAGGTGGGTGAGAATGCTGGAGAAGCCAAATAGGAAGACGGGGAAGCAGAGGTGGAGGAGCTGGAGGCAGAGAAGCCAGAGGTCAAGGATGGCGAGGCAGATGTTCATCTGTGGGGTCAAAGGTAAAGAACTCTTGAGGTTGAGACTTTATAGCTAGAAGAAGTTGGGTAGGAGAACAGGAAGAACAGGGAGAAGGTTTAGAGAGGAGAAGAGAGAAAACAGGAACATAAGATAACTTCTTCCATTTACCAGATTTGACAGTAATTAAAAAGAGCCCATAAAATATTGATATTTTTTATTTTTTTCTATTTTTTATTTTTCTTTTTAGTTACAGTTTGTTAACTCTGTGTCCCAGCTGTATCCCGCTCCCTCATTCCCCCCCCCAACTCCCTCCCTGGTCTCCTCCCTACCCCTTTCCAAGTCCACTGATCGGGGAGGACCTCCTCCCCTTTCATTTGACCCTGTTTTATCAGGTATCTTCAAGGCTGGCTGCAAAGTCCTCCTCTGTGGCCTAACAGGACTGCTCCTCCCCTGGGGAGGGGGAGGTCAAAGAGCCTGCCCTTGAGATCCTGTTAGAAATAGTCCTTGTTCCCCTTACTTTGGAAAACTACTTGGTTACTGAGCTACCACGGGCCACATCCGAGCAGAAGTTCTAGGTTATATCCATAGATGGTCCTTGGTTGAGTGTCAGTCTCAGAAAAGACCCTGTGCCCGGTTATATTTGGTACTTGTAGAGCTCCTAGCCATTCCATATCATACTAACTCCCCTTCTTTCATATGATTCCCTGCACTCTGCCGAGGGTTTGGTTATGAGTCTTAGTGTCTGCTTTGAAACACTGCTAGGTAGAGTCTTTCAGATGCCTTTTGGGGTAGACTCCTGTCATATATCCAATGCACATCCCATTTGTCTTTCTAAATGAGGATTGATCATCTTCACCCATGTTCACTTTCTTGATTATCTTCTTTAGGTGTGTAGATTTCATTGTTTATCATATCTTGTAGGTCTATATAAGCGAGTATATACCATGTTTGTCTTTCTCCCTCTGGGATACTTTACTCAGAATGATCTTTTCTAGATCCCACCATTTGCCTGCAAATTTCATGATTTCCACCTTTTTGATTGCTGAGTAGTATTCCATTGTGTAAAAATACCACAATTTCTGTATCCATTCCTCCACTGATGGACATCTGGGTTGTTTCCAGGTTCTGACTATTACAAATAAAGCTGCTACAAACATGGTTGAACAAATGTCCTTGTTGTGTACTTGAGCAAATTTTGGGTATATAGCTAGCAGTGGTATAGCTGGGTCTTGAGGTAGCACTACTCCTAATTGTCTGAGAAAGCACCAGATTGACTTCCAAAGTGGTTGTACCAGTTTACATTCCCAACAGCAATGGAGGAGGGTTCCCCTTTCACCACAACCTCTCCAGCATGTGTTGTGGTTGTGACTTGAGTTTTTCATCTTGGCCATTCTGATGGGTGTAAGGTGAAATCTCAGGGTTGTTTTGATTTGCATTTCCCTAATGGCTAGTGAGGTTGAGCATTTCTTTAAGTGTTTCTCTGCCATTTGATGTTCCTCTTTCGAGAATTCTCTGTTTAGCTCCGTTCCCCATTTTTTAATGGGATTACTTGGTTTGTTGCTTTTCTGCTTCTTTAGTTCTTTATATATACTGGATATTAGCCCTCTGCCAGATAAAGGGTTGGTGAAGATTCTTTCCCAATTTGTAGGCAGTCATTTTGTTTTGATGACTGTGTCTTTTGCTTTACAGAAGCTTTTCAGTTTCATGAGGTCCCATTTATCGATTGTTGCTCTTAGAGCCTGTGCTGTTGGTGTTCTGTTCAGGAAGTTGTCTCCTGTGCCAATGAGTTCTACGCTGTTCCCCACTTTTTTTCCTACTGATTTAGAGTACCTGGTTTTATGTTGAGGTCCTTCATCCACTTTGACTTTAGTTTTGTGCAGGGTGATAAACATGGATCTATTTTCATTTTTCTGCATGTAGACATCCAGTTGGTCCAGCACCATTTGTTGAAGACACTGTCTTTTTTCCATTGAATGGATTTGGCTTCTTTGTCAACTACCGAGTACTCATAGGTGTGTGGGATTATGTCTGGGTCTTCTATGCGGTTCCATTGATCCTCCTTTCTGTTTCTATGCCAATACCATGCAGTTTTTATTACTGTTGCCCTGTAGTACAGCTTGAGATCAGGGATGGAGATACCTCCAGATGATCTGTTGTTGTACAGGATCGTTTTGGAGATTCTGGGTTTTTTTTTTTCTCCATATGAAGCTGAGAATATTTTTTTCAAGGTCTGTAAAGAATTGAGTTGGTATTTTGATGGGAATTGCATTGAATCTGTAGATTGCTTTTGGCAGTATGGCCATTTTCACAATGTTAATCCTACCAATCCATGAGCACGGGAGATCTTTCCATCTTCTGATATCTTCTTCAATTTCTTTCTTCAGAGACTTGAAGTTTTTCTCAAACAGGTCTTTCACTTGCTTGGTTAGAGTCACCCCAAGGTACTTTATGTTATTAGTGGCTATTGTGAAGGGTGTTGTTTCCCTAATTTCTTTCACAGCCTTTTTGTCTTTGGTGTACAGGAGGGCTTCTGATTTTTTTGAGTTGATTTTGTATCCTGCCACTTTGCTGAAGGTGTTTATCAGCTGGAGGAGTTCTCTGGTAGAGGTTTTGGGGTCGCTCATGTATACTATCATATCATCTGCAAATAGTGACAATTTGACCTCTTCCTTTCCGATTTGTATCCCCTTGATCTCCTTTAGTTGTCTTATTGCTCTGGCTAGGACTTCAAGTACTATGTTGAAGAGATATGGAGACAGTGGGCAGCCTTTTCTTGTCCCTGATTTCAGTGGAATTGATTTAAGTTTCTCTCCATTGAGTTTGATATTGGCTATAGGCTTGCTGTATATTGCCTTTACTATGTTTAGATATGTGCCTTGTATCCCTGATCTCTCCAATACTTTAAACATGAATGGGTGTTGGACTTTGTCAAATGCTTTTTCGGCATCTAAGGACATGATCATGTGGTTTTTCTCCTTCAGTTTGTTTATGTGGTCGATTACAATGATGGATTTCGGTATGTTGAACCACCCTTGCATGCCTGGGATGAAGCCTACTTGGTCATGGTGGATGATATCTTTGATGTGTTCTTGGATTCGGTTTGCAAGTATTTTATTGAGTATTTTTGCGTCAATGTTCATAAGAGAGATAGGTCTGAAGTTCTCTTTTTTTGTTGGGTCTTTGTTAGGTACCAAGGTGACTGTGGCTTCATAGAATGTGTTTGGTAGTGTTCCTTCTGTTTCTATTTTGTGGAATAGTTTGAAAAGAATTGGAGTTAGCTCTTCTTTGAAGGTCTTGTAGAATTCTGCGCTGAAGCCATCTGGTCCAGGGCTTTTTTTGGAGGGGAGACTGTTAATGACTGCTTCAATTTCCTTGGGAAATATAGGGCTATTCAGTCTTTCTACCTGATCTTGGCTTAATTTTAATAGATGGAATCTTTCAAGAAAATTATCCATTTCATTTAGATTCTCAAATTTTGTGGCATATAGGTTTTTGTAGTATGACATAATAATTGTTTGGATTTCCTCAGTGTCTGTAGTTATGTCCCAAATTTTCATTTCTGATTTTGCTGATTTGGACAGTTTCTGTCTGCTTTCTAGTTAGTTTGGCTAAGGGTTTGTCTATCTTGTTGATTTTCTCAAAGAACCAGCTTTTAGTTTTGTTGATTCTTTGGATAGTTTTATTTGTTTCTAATTGATTGATTTCAGCCCTTAGTTTGATTATTTCCAGCCGTCTGCTCCTCTTGGGTGTATCTGCTTCTTTTTTTTCTAGGGTTTTCAGTTGGGCCATTAAGTTGTTTGTATGTGATGTTATGAATTTCTTCTTGCAGGCACTCAGTGCTATAAATTTTCCTCTGAGCACTGCTTTCAATGTGTCCCATAAATTTGGGTATGTTGTGCTTTCATTTTCATTGAATTCTAGGAAGTCTTTAATATATTTCTTTATTTCTTCCTTAACCCAGCTGTCATTGAGTAGTAAGTTGTTCAGTTTCCATGTGCGTGTCGGCTTTTTGTTGTTTCTGTTGTTGTTGATGTCCAGGTTTAGTCCATGGTGGTCAGATAGTTTACAAGGGATTATTTCAATCCTTTTGTATCTGTTGAGGCTTGCTTTGTGACCCACTATATGGTCTATTTTGGAGAAGGTTCCATACGGTGCTGAGAAGAAGGTGTATTCTTTTGAGTTTGGGTGAAACGATCTGTAGACGTCTATTAGGTCCATTTGATTTAGGGATTTTGTGAGTGCTTTTATTTCCCTATTTGGTGTCTGTCTATTTGATCTGTCCCTTGATGAGAGTGGGGTGTTGAAGTCTTGCACTATTAAGGTATTAGGATCAAGTATGCTTTAAGCTTTAATAATGTTTCATTTATGAATGTCGGTGCTCTTGTATTTGGGGCATATTCAAGATTTTGATGTCCTCTTGGTGGATTTTTCCTTTGATGAGAATATAGTGGCTCTCGTTATCTTTTTTGATTAACTTGGGTTGAAAGTCTATTTTATTAGATATTAGAATGGCTACTCCAGCTTGTTTTCTGGAACCATTTGCTTGAAAAACATTTTTCCAGCCCTTTACTCTGAGGTAGTATTTATCTTTGTTGCATAGGTGTGTTTCTTGGATGCAACAGAATGTTGGGTCCTGTTCCTGTAACCGTTCTGTTAGCCTGTGTCTTTTTATTGGTGAGTTGAGTCCATTGATATTGATAGATAATAGTGACCAATGCATGTTAGTTCCTTTTGTAATAGAGTCGGTGATCTAACCCTGTTTCATTGCTTGTTTTCTTTTCATTTTTGTTGGGATATTATCTGTATGCCCTGTTTTCTTGGGTGAATTTGTTTTCATTGGATTAGAGTTTTCCTTCTAGTATCTTCTGTAGGGTTGGTTTGCTGTGTAGATATTGCGTAAATTTAGGTTTGTCATGGAATATTTTGTTTTCTCCATCTATGTTGATTGAAAGCTTTGCAGGGTATAGTAGTCTGGGTTGACGTTTGTGATCTCTTAGAGTCTCCATGATACTTGCCCAGGCCCTTCTGGCTTTCATAGTTTCTGATGAGAAGTCTGTTATAATTCTGATAGGTCTACCTTCATATGTTACTTGGCCTTTTTCCCTTGCTGCTTTTAATATCTTTTCTTTGTTCTGTAGATTTAGTGTTTTGACTATGATGTGACGTGATGTGTTTCTTTTCTGGTCTAGTCTATTTGGAGTTCTGTAGGCCTCTTGTATATTTATGGACATCTCTTTCTTTAAGTTGGGAAAATTTTCTTCTATGATTTTCTTGAAAATATTTTCTGGACCTTGGAGCCTGGAGTCTTCTTTTTCATCAATTCCTATTATTCTTAGATTTTGTCTTTTCATAGCGTCTTTGATTTTTTGGATATTTTGTGATTGGAACTTTTCTGGTTTTACTTTTTCTTTGAGCGAAGTATCAATTTCTGCAAGTGTGTCTTCAGCTCCAGAAATTCTCTCTTCTATCTCTTGTATTCTGTTGGTGATGCTTACTTTTGTGGTTCCTGATCTTTTCTCCAAGTTCTCCAGCTCAAGGGTTTTCTCATTTTGTGTTTTCTTTATTGATTCTAATTCTGTTTCCATGCCTTGTGCCATTTCTTTCATCTGTTTGAATTTGGATTCCTGTCTCTCTACGATGGTCTGTATTTCTTTGTTCATTTCCTTTTTATATGCCACTAATTTTATCTCTACTTGTGCCTCTATTTGTTTGGCTATGTTTGCCTGTGTTTCTTTAAGGATTTTGTCTATTTCTTCTTTCTTTACCTCCAATTGACTGGCCAACTCTTTGAAAGATTTGTTCATTTCCTCCTTATGAGCCTCAAATAATTGGGTAAGCATGGCTTTAAGGTCATTTTCCTGTGCTTCTGATGGATTGGAGTATCCATCAATTTTGGAGTTTGCTGGTGAAGTCATGATGTCCTGATTTATGTTGGAAGTGTTCTTTGCCTACCCCTGGTCATTGGCTTATCTGAAACCTTCCCTGTTTGTTTTTGGATTCTGCAGATCAGACTGGTACTGTCTCTCTCTGGCATCTGGAGAGTTCTTCAGGAAGCTGAGAACTCTCAGCGTGTGCTGAGGACTAGCTGTACCTGTGGGAGAAAAGTACGCAGGTGCAAACGGGGCAAATGCAAGCGTGTGCGTGTGTGTGTATGTGTGTAAGTGTGTGTGGACGTGTGTCTCGAGGGACAGAGTGACGGCTAATGTTGAACCCTTGAATGTGTGGGAGGGGCTCTGCACTGTATATGTCGTAGACGCTAGTGATGATTGCAGAGCAATTTCTGGCATTAACTGCCTTAACTCTTCAATTAGACCCACAGAGCAGGAACTTCAATGTCCCAAGTGCCCCTCTGTTTCCCAAAGTGAGTATATGGGTGGGAGGGGGTTCAATGCCTGGCTTCTGTTTTAGAAGGACCCAGGATCTGGGGATCTGCAGATTCTCAAGGGTGCACTCACTTACAGGCAGGTCACTTGGCAGAGATCGTGGTATCTGGGATCTCTGCTCTCTGGTTTGGCCCTGCTTCTTTGATGTGCTCCGCCAGCTCCATGCTGCTCTCACTGCCAGGTTATGAAGTCTTGCTGCAGTGTCAGTGATTGCAATCCTGCAGAGCTAGTATGGTGTCTAGCAGACTTGGGCCCTGGGAGGATGGTGCAGCAGCCGCACAGATCTGGGACTCTGAGACGGGTACTGCTGGCACTTTCCGCTAAAGTGCTTGGAGCTCTGCCTCTTTTAGTGATATCTCAGGTCTGGTTCATTTCTCTATGTCATTCCAATACCTCTCCTGCAGCTTCTTTCCTCTTCTCCCTCCTACTACTCAAAATATTGATATTAAACGTGCCATTAATTGCCCAATTTGAACCATTATCTAAGGAATATGTAGGTCAAATTTTATTATAGATCCATGTGAGCCTTTTCAGGCTCCATGCATAGGGATTTAAAAATTTCCAGAAGATATACCAGTGCGAATGCTGGAGGAACGGATGAATGGATAGTTCCCATTGGGAGGGTAGCAGTCAGTGACCTTCCAGAGGAGTCCCAAAGGCAAGTTTTGGCTCATTAGAGTATTATGGCACTATTTGATCCAACAGCTCATAAGCATTGTCCAGAGACCATGGGCATAGCTTCCTGTAGTAGACACAGTTTACCTAGTGCTAGGACTTTTGTAGACAAGCGAGGGGGGTGGGGTGGAAGGGTGAAACCATGCTAGTAGGGGGAAAAGTCTCACCCATGGGAAAGACAAGCCCTAAATGGAGGTCAGCAAAAGGGGTCAACCATCACCAGTGAAGGTTGTGGTTGGGGGTTCCTCAGTCTCAAAAGGTACCAGGAACTTACTCAATGGTCAGTCTTCTACTAAGAGAGATGTTTATGCTAACCAATGAGGGGAATTCCCCAATGAAGCCACTGTTGCATGTAGGAGGTGGCGGTACTGGTACTGAAAGCAACCATCGTGAAGTGTGGCTCCTGAAAGTGCCTATTTGGCCAACGCGCCAATGTTAGGATTGTGCGGGAAAAGTTACACAGCAGTTTCATAAATCATGCCACTCAACTGGTTCGACATGGGAGGTTTTATTAAGGGAACGGGGAGGGGTTCACAGAGACCATTTCTGGGCAGGCTAGGAGAGAGAAAGAAGCGGTAATGTGAGTTCTCTTATAAGGTGACCCAGAGCATGCACACGTGGTTTCAGGTGGTCCTAGGGTGATCTGTAGGTGGTCTCACAGATGCCTGATATCCTGTTTGTCATGTCCCTTGGTGATGGCTGTAGAGATGCCTGCTTATGGATGCTAACACCTATGCCATAACATACATGTGTAGGAATTCAGAGGACAACATATAGATTGGTTTTCTCCTTCCATCATGTGAGTCCTAGGAGTCAAATTCAGTAGTTAGGCTTGGTGGCAAACGGCTTTACCCGCTGAGCCTTGCCTCTAGTCTAGGTACTTTATTTTTTTATCATATCTTCTGTGAATGAATTTTTTTGTCGTTTAAATAGTTTTTCTGTTTTTATATGAAAGGACATGCTTTAACTGTATATACCATTTCTTTTCATAAGCATTGAATCTATATATTTTAGTAAATTATCTTTGTAACAGTTTCTAGTTGATTCACGTGCATTTTGTAAGTTATACAATTGACTCAAATGGAAGTAATGATACTCCTATTTCTCATTTTTTATGGTTTTACATATCACTTCTTTTGTTAATTATGTTAGGTATTAAGCTGGATATGGTGGTGCACACCTTTAATACCAGCAGTAGGGAAACAGGGACATCAGATCTCTGTGAAATGGAGGCCAGCCTGGTCTACATAATGAATCTCAGGATAGCCAGGGCTATTACACAGAGAAACTATCTTGAAAAACCAAAACCAAAGCAAACAAACAAAAAATTATGTGAAGTATTATGTGAAGGGTAAATAGTAGTAATCATATGAGGATCCTTGACTACTGCTAGTCTCAGTTGAGTCTGCTAATGTTGTTTGTCCATTAAGGGTAATACTGATTTTGAGCAACATGCATATAGCACTGAAGGAAAATCAGAAGTGGTTGGAGTTTCCTCCATCTCAGAAATTACCAGGAAGTTGCCTGATGCTCAACAGTCAATCTTCTCCTACCAAGAGAGACATTTGTGCTGACCAATGAGGGGAACTCACCAATCCAGCAGAGTTGCATGTAGGAGGTAGTGATCTAGTTACTGGAAAGTAGATTGCAGGTGGATTTGAAATGCAATAGGTTTCCAGCAGCTCTGGTGATGTCTCTCTCTGTCTCTCTGTCTCTGTCTCTCTGTCTCTGTCTCTGTCTCTGTCTCTGTCTCTGTCTCTCTCTGTGTGTGTGTGTGTGTGTGTGTGTGTGTGTGTGTGTGTGTATGTTCGAAGCTTAGCTAGATGGGATCTTGCCCCAGGGGTATCTTTTTCTTTCTTCCAGTATGGAAAGGGTTTCCCCTTAAAGATGCTAATCTCCCCAATAATCATAGTCTCTGTTCTAGCATAACACTGACTGTAACCTTAAATTTTTGTACTTTTCCACTATTTGCTCTTTTTTATTGTAAACCTGCATGAGAGATTACTAGTAACTGGTCGATAGATTCAGTATTGGGCTGTTTTTAAATCTATCAAAGAAATAGTCCATTGTTTTTCAATTTAGCACAGGCAAATTTTTAGGACAGAAGTAAAACCCAGCTACATTATTTGCGAAAATATCACACAAATAAATAGTCTTTAGCTCAATTGCTTCTTTTACTCCTCTTTGAAGCCCATTGAGGACTCCATAATCTGAATTGCTCTCAGCAATACTACTATGGATGTCTGAGAAATCCACAGCTCTAAAGCCATGAATCCAAGGCACAGTACCAAATAGTGTTATTTTTTTGTGTTGGATGTCCTGCCTTCCTGATTGGGTGGGAAGGTGTCTAGACCACTCACAACTCCAAGGGCTGCAAACTTGAGTCACTGCTATGAGAACTGGGAAGATATTCCATCTCTAAAATGGGACAGAGTCCCAAGGGCATCCTGAGACATGAGAGCCCAGGAACCTCACATCTCTGGAGTAGGATAGAGTCTCAAGGGTATCCTGAGGCATGGGAGCCCAGGAACCACACAGCGCTGAGAGGAGGCATCCTCAACAGAGACATTGCAGCTCCCAGAGAAGGGTTACCCCAACCTCAGATGAGCTGAGGAGTCTACGAGCCTGACCTCTGCTCCTTCTCCAACTGAGGCATCTCCCAGGAGAGGTTTTCCCCAACTTCTGATGATCTGAGGAACCTAGGATCCTGAGCTCCACTCCTTCTTCACCTGATGCAGCTCCCAAGGGAGGGTTGCCCAAACCCTTGATGAGATGAGGGCCCTAGGAGCCTGAGCTCCCCTCCTTCTTCCTTTCTTCTTTCTTTGATGAGTGAGTCGCAGCAGAAAATAAATCTCTTAAAAGAGATTTACAAATCCAGGAGAGAAGGGATGAATCCAGGAGTGGCTGCCTGGGTTCCCAGGAAAAGAGAGCAGGGAACTGGGGCAAACACAGCATTTATATAGGGTTTCTTAGTGGACAGAGTTTTCTGGGGCAGGGATATTCAGAGTGTGGATTGGTGGGATTTCAAGTCCTGAGCTTTGGGGAGCTCTGGGATTGGTGGGCTTTCCTGTTCAGGAATTGGTCAGTTTTCTTGTTCAGAGATTGGTGAAGTTTTGTGGGAAGCTCAGGGATTGGTCAGTTTTCCTTCTTAGGGATTGATGGTTTTTTGTCCAGTCTTTTCACCTCAAATTTGCATAATCTGGGATGAGTCTGTCTATACTCTCACTAGTACATCCCATTACACTGTTTATAGTGTCCATTTGCTTTACAAAACTGTGTAAGACTTTCTATGCCTGCCTCTAAAGTTTAAAATCTTCCACAGTCCTTCAAACAAACAACTTGGTCACATTCTTCAGAGCAACACTAAACTCCTGGTGTCACCTTCTGGATAAGTTTTCTGTTTTTCTTCTGTCGTTGTGATGGAGCACTACGACCAAGACAAATTAAATAAGACAGAGTTTATTTTGTTTTTTAGTTCCAGAGGTTAAGAGTTCATTATGGCAGGAAGAGGCATAGTGCCTGAGAGCTCACATTTCAAGGTTCATGTGCAAGGGAGAGAAATAGAGCACTGTAAGGAAGATGCTGCTTTAGTTGTCCAAAACCTGCCTTCAATGACATACTTCCATAACAAGATCATACTTCCTTAATCTCCTCCTCAAGCAGTTCTACCAACTGGAGAACAAGTGTTCAAATGCTCCATAATCTACAGGACATATCACTGAAACCAACCATTAGCTACATACTTATTTTATATACATATCATTCTGTGGGTTATGTAAAAAATTCCCAAGTGAATAGGGGTTGAGTGAAAACATTTTAAGAAACCCTGGCCTAGAATAGGGGTAGACAAAAGGAGCATACCTGGGAAGTGGGAGACAGCAAGGTGTGCAGAAATAAAAGGCAAGTATATTAGTTAGGGTTTTTCTTGTTGCAATGAAACACCATGACCAAAAGGCAAGTTGAGGAGGAAAGGACTTATTTGGCTTATGCTTATACTTTCATAGCATTGCTCATTATTGAAGACAGTCAGGACAGGAAACCAAATGGAGCAGGAACCTGGAGACAGGAGCTGATGCAGAGGCCATAGAGGGGTGCTGCTTACTGGCTTGCTCCTTATGGCTTGCTCAGCCTGCTTTCTTTCTTTTTTTTTTTATTTTTCAATGCAGTTTATTCAGGAACATTGAACAATCATCTGACCCTGGGGAAAGCCAGCCCACAGCTTAAATAGCCTCTGGGTAGCCAACCCCAGCATGCCACGTGGGCAATGCAGATAGGTCCACATACATGGAAGCAAGCCAGATCCTCGGCCTTAGCAAAATGTCAAGTTGTTCGTGACAGAGAGCACTCACCATCGGGAAGGTGGAAGGCGGAATCCAGCTCCATCTTTAAGGCACGGCATTACGCAGCTCTCTACAGTTCCCCCTTTTTGTTTTAGACGCATCAGGCAAGAGTAGAGGTCTGATCTCTGATATTAGAAATAAATTGGGACTTTTTACCGATGTTCATGTAGGTGTCATCCACCCAAAGAGCATCAGACCCGTCTGATACCTTTTTCTCAGAGGCGGGACCTGGGGCATCAACCCGCATGCAATCAGACATGCTCTTCTCTGGGTCCAAAGCGGCTGACCCTGAGTGCAGTGCTTAGCATCGCATCCTGAGCATAACATTTTAGCTTTTTATGGTAGCTTGGGGAGACTGTCCTGCTTCAATGGCTGTAAAGGCCTGAATGGTCATGGCTGCATTACGCTGTTGTGAGACTCTAATCTTGCATATATAACACAGGCAAACCAAGGAGACCAACACCAGAAGGCCTGCTAACGCTCCCATGCCCGCCCATTCCTTCAGATGATTCATGGCTGCAGCAATCCATGATGATAATCCTGTGGCTAGTCCTGCGTCCACTCTGGTAGCATTTACTGTGACAATGGCCACTCTCAGCTGCTCCATCGTAGTATCGAATTCTCCAGTCCAATTACCTAAAATATAGCTAGACAATTGTTTAGACAGATTTGCAGCACAGGGAAAATTCTCATGTTGTATGCTAGTGACTCAAAGTCCAGCATACTTTCATTGACAGCCAAGTTGAGCGATTTGCCATAGGGTATCAATTTGCTCCTGCACGAGGTCAATCCTCTGATTGAACACCATCAAGCCTCCTTTTAGTTGAGCATTAATTCCTTTTTGTACATCTAAGGCATGAGCTACATTGGCTAAAAGATTATTCAGGGTCTGAGCAGTCTGCACAGTATGACTCATGGCTAGTGTCGCGGTGGTAGCTCCAACAGCCGCCAATGAGATGTCAGCCTGCTTTCTTATAGAACCCAGGATCACTGGCTCAGAATGGTACTACCTATAAGGGGTTAGATCCTCTGCCATCAATCACTAATTGCCTACAGCATCATCTCATGGAAGCATTTTTTTTTCAACCGGGTCTCTTTCCTCTCTGGTGACTTCAGCTTATGTCAAGTTGTCATAAAACTAGCCAGGACAGCAATGAAATCTTGTGTCTTGTTCTGGTGTGCAGGTGTTCATGCAGACAGAGCACTGTATACATAATAAATAAATAATCTTTTTTTAAGTTTCTTTCAGATATCTGTCATAATACTGAAAAGATGGTTGAATGATAAATGTCTCCCATAGTCTTGAGTATTTGAATACTTGGTGCCCAGTTGTTGACATTATTTTGCTGGAGGAAGTATTGGTCATTGGTGGGAGGGTGGGAGTGGGAGTGAGATTAAGGGATAGGAGTAAAAGTGCCTTGCCTATTACCAGTTTTCTTTTCTGTTTCATGCTTGAAGCTCAAAGATGTAAGCTCACAGCTTACTGCTTTTGATGTTTTCCACTGATAATGATGGACTCTGACTCCTATACCTCTAGAACTGTAGGCCCAAATAAACCCTTTCTTCTCTAAGTTGACTTGGTCATGCCGTTTTATCACAGCAATAAGAATGTAAATAATACAAAAAAATATGAATGATAAAACTGTCAGAAAACTTCTCTTTTCTTTTTTAAGGGTTGTTCTGAGATTATAGGTGTGTATGAAACATATCCACCACGCACCTATATAGCTTTCATTGTTCTTTTCTAGTGTCTCATTCTTAAATTTGGTAATGAAATATTATCAGGCATTTGGGGAAAGATAATAATATTCAACGGCAAGAAATAGAAAGAACTATTTTTTAAACTGTATTTATAAGAGGATTGAATAATTGATCTAAATTATTTTTTTAGTTTTTATTAATTATACTTTATTCACTTTGTATCCCCCCCCATAAACCCCTCCCTCCTCCCCTCCCAGTTCCACCTTCTCTCCCCTTTCTCCATGAATGCCTCTTCCCAAGTCCACTGATAGGGGAGGTCTTCCTCTCCTTCCTTCTGATCCTAGTCTATCAGATCTCATCAGGATTGGCTGCATTGTTGATCTAAATTCTTAACTGGGGGAAATCCTACTGCTAAAGTCGAAATCGGACATTACCAAAAAGCCCTGAGCTTGGTGCACAGTGTTGGAAGGAATCCCTTTGTCAACAAGGCTTCCCCCTCTCTTCCTGGTGTCTGTGTGTAGGTGGAATGCCAGACACCACACTATCTACCTGAGGAATGTCATGTAGCCTTCAGGGAAATTACAGGTCCAAATCTCTTCCTCCTTAATAAGAACTGGTTCAGCAAGCACCTGGGCTTCCTGGATTGCTTCCCTGCTAACAAATTATCTCAGCACCTCAGTTCCTCAGTTAATGACATTACTCACCCTGGATATTCATACCCTCTCTCCAAAGTTCTGTTTAAACCTCATTCACCCAAAATTGATCTGCCTCCCAAAAGCTGATCTTGGAGTGTCATCATTTCGCTTTGTGCTTTCAGGGCTTCTGAACTCCCCTGCTCCATTCGCCCTGTGGACCATTATCAGGGATTACCCAGGGTCAGGGAGGGCCACAAACTGTCACTCTAGAAAGTTAACATAATATCTAAAATGATAAGCAAATATTATTTATCAATAAAGAAATACATTATGGACAATAATAAAAATTTAACAAAGGAATAAATAAAGGTAGAACATCAGAGGAAGTTGAGAGGTATTATTGCACAATTAGCTATTATGCAACATTGCAAGGTTCTAACCATGTGCAAATTTTGAGGAAATAAAAGACTTAAAGCTTATTTTAACCCCTCCCTCCCAAATTTAAGACAGAACACACAAATTAGGATTTACATTAAATGTGAAAGAAAAAAAGTAAGTCTCTGAAAATTGTCAGTCAACAGGCTTTTCTGATGAGACCCATCTGCCTACAGCATCACAGAACAGAAGGATTGCTGGTTCTTCCCCCACATTGTTTGGGAAGCAGGGTCTAGATTTAAACCATCATGCCCTCCCATATTTAAATATTCTGAGTTGTAAATAACTGGAGGGCACTGACTTAGGTCTTGTAAAGTCTGGTCAGTAAAAGCAAGCTTAAGATTGGTAAATGATAGTTTGGCTTGGAGAGGAGTGTGTGCTTCTGACTATGTTTGTGATACTTAGCAATTCTGAAATATCAAGGAAGAAAAAGTGGGGGAGGGGACCTAAAACAAAGAAAAAGAAAATAACTACCTCCAATACTTAGATTACACTGCTAAAGTACTTGGACCCCAGCAGAATGGAAAGAACCCCTTGCTGAACTTGATTTACTCTTCCTAACTTCTAAAATTTTCTTTCATAAGATTTTTCCTTGCTAGGTCCTTTCTATTCACATACCATCTTAGTTGAAATTTTAGCCAAAGGTTATTGATCAGCTTCTGGTATGAGTCACTGGAGATACTACACCCAGGAAATGATAAGATAGACACAGAGCATGAGCAAAGAGGTAGATAGCACTGCAGACTTGGGTGTGTGGTGAAGCAAGCTCTGACATATGGGAGACTAAGTTCAGGCCAAATAACCAGAAATTCTTTATGCACAAAGTCCCTGAAAAGAACACACTGATACCATCCCATCCCATTTGAAGCAAGGATGCATTTTTTTTAAGTCATTATTATTTTATTCTATCTCATTATGTGGCTGTGAGTGCTATGATTAAAAGTGTGTACCACCATGTCCAGTTGTAAGTAGCACTGAGTATTGAACCTAGGGCTTCATGAATGTTGGAAATTCTGGAATAGTAGAAAGGAGAAAATGTGGAAAAAAGAGTCTCCCAAATCCCCCAAAAGCTTTTAGTTGAATTATAATGGTACATGGTACCTATACATTTTCAATGGTACTTTACCTTCGAAAAGTTGAAGACCCCATCCTTTAGAACAAAAGAAACCTCTGACTGGCAAGTTATCTATTTTGGTTGAGGTTTTGGGAATTGGAGACTAGATAAGTAACTGATCCTTAGGTTTATTTTGTGGCCTTTGGTTGGAGGTATTTCAGAACATTTCCTAAATGGAAGGATTGTTCAATATGAAGGCTTGAGGGTTTTCTGAGACCAGACATTTTATAGAAGAAATGTAAATGGATTGTGTGCTTTTTTTTTTGCAGCTAAACTGTCACAAAGATCAGTTATGGGGCTGGGAGATAAAGCCTATCAGGTCAGGTTAATATGGCCAAGTTAGGCCCATCTAGTGTTTTCATTTATTTATTTATTTTTATTCTCTTAGTTGCAAACGGTCCCATTAAGAGGGTTTAATTCCAGTCTGATTTGATGATAGGTTTAGTTTTAACTATATTTGACTAGGCTTGCATTTCAGTTTCAGTTTCAGTTTCAGTTTCAGTTTCAGTTTCTGTTTCTAGGAACATGTGTTGGGCAGCCAATCAGCATCAGGCCCTGACATCTGGCTTGGATCAGAGATACTTACTTAATAATTGCTTTGGAAAGACCCTAAGCTCCTGACTACTACTGATGGGCCCCATAACCCTTGTCTAGCTGCCCACCATTCGAAGCAAAGGTCACCTTGTTATTCCTGGAATTCCCCTAACTGACTGTCTATACATAGGGCCTGGGAGCCAGCATCATTTTGTGAAGGTGGTGACCCCAGCATGCTGAAATTCTCTGCAGAATAAATAAACGCTCTTTGTTTTTGCCTACTATCTGCATCTGGGGTCTTTCTTTGGTAATTCACAGACCGTAACACCACATGTGCTATTCTAAACACAATGGAATGCTATTGGAAAACTTGGGATAGATGTGTGTCATTTTCTTACAAGCTTTTAAAGGATCAGTCTGATTTAAGTGTATTCAACTGGCTACTAGGGATGCAAGAGTGAAAGCTAGAGAATCCAAACAAGGAAAATAGAATAGGAGCACAGACCTGGTGGGAACAGAGGAGTTGATGAGGAAAAGACACAGTTCTGGGAAAGAGCCGAAGGATTTGCTTTGAATTGGGAATGGGGCATGAGAAAAAAAGGAATAAAAAAGATGTTAGTGTTTTCCATGTGAAACGATGCTCATTCTTTTGATAAGGGGACACACTGAAAAGAACACATTTGGGGCAAAAAGATAATTCAAATTTTAGCTTGGGACATTCTGAATTGTGAATAGCTATATTCAAATGAAGATATTGAGTAGCTACGTGGATATATAAATTTGCAATTAGGAAAAGAAGTAATGTTCAGAGATGAAAATAGAAATCTTTAAACACATGTGACATTGAGACAATAATAAATTTCTTTTTCTTTATTGCTCAGTTTTCAAAAGAATGAGTTAGCTTCCTAATATCTTCTTCAGGTGAGTAATGAATCATTTTTTTAATATCTCTTACTGTGAACCGATGAATATATTAAATATATCCAGTATGGGCTTGGTATGTAGCTCAGTAGTGATCACTTACATAGTATATGCAGTGTTCTGAGCTCCATCCTAGCATTGCCAAAAAAAGCAAACAATATGTATGTATATATGTGTGCATACATATACACAGATATACAAATTTTCCCAATATGTCTCTGTCCATGTAATCATAATTCCCCCTGATATTCACACCTTTGACCAGTAGTAGTTCCTATATATTGAATATTTTTCACACCCTCATAGCACTACTTTAGCTTCCTTACTTTGACTCTGACAATATAACTTCAAGTTTATCTTGTTTACTTCTTTAGATGTAGAATAAGCTATTTCTTTCATGGAGCCCTTCTGTTTTTCAAAGTGGAAAGTTATTTTAATGCCACAAACTAGACATTTTTGTTTCTGGATTGGTCATTGTTTCTATGCCTTTTCAGTGTTGGAGCTTAGAAATAGATCTGTTCCCCCAGTAAATATGAGTTCATATAAGATAATTCTTTAAATTTGTAACTGTAGGATTTTACTTAGCCTCTTTAATGTGAAATTTGGATTTCTGTTTATTCTGTCATACCAAAACAATTGGTCCTCAATTTCATCAACATGTTACTTTAAACAGCCTCAAAATACCAACCACATCACTCCCAGCACATGATTGCTGCAAGGAGTTAAAAATGTTTTTTGCATTTCTTTTTGTCTTTAGAGTATATCCCACTAGGGATGTATGGATAAATGACTGTATTTAAAAATAGCTTGAAATAATTATGCTCTGTGGGATTATTCCACCAATTTGACAGGCAATTAGTTTCATATGACTTTCAGGTTGCAGGAATTGCTTCTCAAAGTTTTAATTTTTTTAATGAAGTAAAATAGATGAGTTCAAAAACAGTAGACAAAACAAGGGTATATTCAAAGAAGTCTAACATCTATCCTACTCCCCTTTGTTCCCTCTATATAGATAATTAAAAACATTTGTTGGTATAATGTTCATGTGGAATGTATACAATTAGCCTTATTCATTCAAATGCTGATTTCTCTACCCACTAGCTAGTTTCAAACCAGACATTGCATTAAGCATCACCCACCTCACGTTTGTATAAACATGCTACCGTTTGTTTTTCTGTATTGCTAATCCAGCCCCTTTCTGTCTCTCACTAGAAAACAAACAGGCTTCCAAGGAATAAAAATTAAAGCAAAACAAAACAAAAACTAAAACATTGGAATGGACAAAACAAACAAACAAAAAAAAGAGCCCAAGAAAATGCACAAGAAACAGATATAGACACAGAGATCCACTTGTTTACATCCTCAAGACTCTAATTAAAACACTAAATTGAAAGCCACAATATATGTGCAAAAGGGCCGATAGAGTAAAAGAAAAAGAGAAAAAAAAGATAAATAAATAAAATAAAAATAAAAAGATGAGTTAAAAAATTATTTATTCCCTTTACATCCCAGTCATAGCCCCCTTCTCTGCTCCTCCCAGTCCTTATCAAGTCTCATGAGGACTGAGTTTGTCCTTTCCCCTGTAACTTGGTAAGGCAGTCCAGTAAGGGAGAAGTAATAAAACAAAAACAAAACAAACAAACAAACAAAAACAGGCAACAAAGTCCATGTCAGAGACAGCCATCCCACTACTCTTACTAGGGAGCCCACATGAAACCTGAGCTGCCCATTGGCTACATATATGTAGAGGGCCTAAATCAATCCATGCATGGTCTTTACTTGGTGCTTCAGACTCCATAGGCTCCTCTGGGCCAAAAGATAAAAATTTTAAAGGGCCCTGTCATGATGTTATGGGAAAAGGAACCTCCAAATATGCCATTGAGTTCATATTCTGTTGGCCATCTACTCCTGGGCATGCAGGCTACCCTTAAGAGTAGTTTGTTTACCCAGTAGCATTCCCTTAGAGGAATGTTCATTTGCAAGTGATTGTCAATGGGAGATAGCTTTTGTCTTAGGAATGGGGGCATGTTTCCACCTCCTTCCGCTCTAGGATTCCATCTGGTGCAAACCTGTACAGCCTCTGAGCATGCTGCCTCAGTTTCTCTGAGTGCATATATGCATTAGTCCTGGATCTTGTTGATTTGGAGAGGCTTGTTTTCTTGGTGTTTTTCATTCCCTCTGGCTCTTTCTGTGTCCTCTTCCACAGGGTTCTCTGAGTCCTGGAGGGAGGAATTTGATAGATACATCCTTTTTAGGGCTGAGTGAAGTGGAAGTTTCTGGTTTCTTTGAAGACACAGTTTTTGTCATGTGATGTTTTTGTTAGAGGGTGGCTTTTGAGAGAGCATGCAATATTTTGCTGTGAACTCTCTCATTCAAGGGGCATGGCTTTGGCCAACTGACAACGTGGATTTTGAGGAAAGGAGGTATATAGAGACCCACGCACAGTGAGGCTTTGGTTTTTGGATCAATATCGCTGTGCTGATCTTTGTACTTTGACACTTGACTTCACAGAGAGAAACATTCCAGAAAACTTCTCAGAGCAATCCAACTGAGTCTTGTGGCCTTTGCTGACTTGGCGTGATTTGTGTTGCTGCTTGGTGTTGGCCTTTGGGCTGAACTGCTCATATCCTGACTACTGAGTTTGGCACTCCCCTAAAGACCCATAGACCCTAATCAGCAGGAAGTATATAAAAGAGGTCTACAGCTCTTTTCCCTACTAATCCACTATTTAAGGTGGGGGAGGGGGTTGGAATGGAGGTATAGGTGTTTAAGAACCCTAAATGAAGTAGGTTTGATGAAAAATCTAAGCTTATTGCTGAGTGTTCCAAGGTCTCCTACTTTCATATTGTCTGACCTTGGGTCTTTATTTGATCCCATCTGCTTCAGGAAGAAGCTTTTCTGATGATGGCTGAGCAAGTTGTGAATCTATGAGTATTTATTTTGGTCATCCAGGAAGTGTCAGCTATGGGTTCCATCTCATGGAGTGGACCTTTATATCAATTCATATTTGATGGTTACTCCTGTAAGTTTTGTGACACCATTGTACTAGCAAATCTTGGAGGCAGAACAACATTGTAGATCCAAGGATTTCTGGCTGGGTTGGTGTTTACATTGCTCTTTTGGTAGCATGTAGAATGCATTCCTGTACTAAAAAGGCTAGATTGTGAGGGCAAAGGCTCTGTATAGGCACCAACTTGGTTTCTCCATGTTCAATCAATTGTGTAGGTGCTATCTTCAGCAATAGGGCTTTGTCACCAGTATGTGGAGAGCAACCTATTATAGTCATGGCAGCAGCTGGATTGTTTGGAAGTTCCCCTTTGGTCAACAACCTAATTAGATGCAACCTATTCCCAGTACTGGAAGCTTCATTTGGTGTTGGTATAATGTTCTTGTGGAATGTATACAATTTACCCTTGATTATTCAAATGCTGATTTCTCTACCCCACTAGCTGGTTCCAATCCAGACACTGCATTAAGCATCACCTGTTTCAAGTTTGTATAAACATGTTACCATTTGTTTTCTGTATTGCCAATAAAAACAATCAGCCAATGATGAGCTACACAAAGAAAGGTGTGGAACATCTTGGTTGAGAGGGGAGAATAAAGAAGGAGTGGGAGAAGAGATCCAAGAGAAGAGGACAGGGAAACATCAGGAGAAATGAACCAGACTTAAGATATGACTAAAAAGCAAATATAGTGTGGGAAATCTGAATGGGAGGAAGCTATGAGGGCTTGGAGGAGTAATTATTGTCCAGCATTGTGCTCAAGTTTAGTTAAATTCTAGTCTCTGTGTGGTGATTGGGTATACAGCTGGTTTAGGAATAACCACTGTTTAACTAAAAGATAAATTAATATTAAATATTAATAATCATCAACAATTTGATAGCAAGAGATATCCAGATGAGACTCTGTCTCTTATATTATTTGGTGATTTCATTTAGATCACCTTCACATATGTATATATTTTAGGAAGTTTCTGCATGATTAGGTTTTCATACTACCCCTCAAGTGGCACATAATTTTAGCTGTCTTGCCCCATATTCTCTCCCTTATCCCTATCTTCCCTTCTTCTCCTGTTCACTTGATTCTCCTGTTCCAGTTTTCTCCCCATTCATCCATTCATAACTATCTATTCTATGTTATTTTCTGGGCTGATCTATCTGCCCTTCCCCAACTAGTCCTTTACTGTGTACTTGTTCTCTGTGTTTCTTCAGATTTTAGCTTGGTTATCATTGACTTAACAGCTAATATCTATATGGAAGAAATGCATACCATATTTGCCTTTCTGGGTGTGTGTTATCCCATACAGGGTAATTTTTTTTCTAGTTCCATCCATTTTTCAATGTATTTAGTGATTTCATTTCTTTTTAAATGACTGAGTAATTGTGTAAATGTAGCACATTTTCTTTATCCATTCTTTTATTGAGGCACATCTATGTTGTTTTCAATTTTTGTCTATTATGAACAGAGAGGCAATTAACAAGATTGACCAAATGTGTCTGTTGTAGGATGAAGCATCCTTTGGGTATATGCATAGGTGAATCTTGAGGTAAAGTGATTTCTGTCTTCCTGAGGAACAGCCACCCTGATTTCCATAATGGCTGTTCAAGTTTGTTCTCCCACCAGCAATGGATGAGTGTTCCCTTTATTTTACATCCTTACCAGCATGAGCTGACACTTGTTTTATTGATCATAGCCATTCTGACAGGAGTAATGTAGAATCTCAAAGTAGTTTTGATTTGCATTTTCCTAATAGCTAAGGATGTTGAACATGTCTTTAAGTGTTTCTCAGCCATTTGAATTTCATCTTTTGAGAGTTTTGTTTACATCTGTGCCCACTTTTAAATTGGGTTATTTGCTTTCTTGATAGTTTTTTTTTTTGAGTTTCTTATATATTTTGGATAGGATGTATGGGTAGTAAAAAATCTTTTCCCAGAGGGGCTTCAAGATGGCAGTGCTAGGAGGACACTGTGTCTGAAGAGCAAAACATCAGTGACTGCGCAGCAACCAACAGACTGAACTCTGAGTCCTAAAACATGAGCAATTGTGTTTCCCAGGTTAGAAGAAACCCCATTGTGTTAAGCAATTGAGTTCACATCACCCAGCTAAACCCCAGAAGAGTTCCCAGGTCCTGGCAGGCACGCAATCACCAGCCCAGAGCCACACACCTGCATGCTCTGATCAGCATCACAGACTGAACTGCGGGCCCCACAATGGGAGAGACTGGAGTTTCCAGTTGAGAGAAAACTTCACAGTGAAGGAAGCAATGGATACTGACATCAGGTCACCCAGATAATCCTTGGAAAAGGTTCCAGGGTCCAGTGGGCACTTAGCCGCCGGCCCAGAGACCTACATGTGAGCCCTACTCACCATCCCAGACAGGACTGAGTGACCTAAAACACCATAGACTGGGTCTCCCTCTCGGAAGGAAACCCCATGGTGAAGGAAACATCAGGTCCTGCAGGCTCCAGGTTCTAGCCTCTTACTGCACACACACAAGTCCTGCACTCACTTGCCACTGATTACCTGTTGGGTACTGGGGCACAGAGCTCCTACCACAGACCTATAGATGCCTGAGAGCCACTGGATCAGCGACCAGATAATGCCACAAGGTGCAACCAATTATCCCTACCTAAACTAAACAAACCATGGGACTCCCTGGTTCTTCAAGATAGCTGCTACCAGGAAACAAAGTGAAAGTGCAGCAGCAGCAGTTCACTAAATTCAGAGCAAGAATCTCCGTGGCAAGGCAGCTGTCTCCAGGACTTCTCCTGGTAAGAGGACAGCCCCTCTGAGTAACAATGACCACAGTTACCACACAGGTCCATAGGCCTGAGGTGATCTGTGGCAATTCCTGGCATCGCCATTCAGTTAACCATTTCCAAAAAGCTGAGGAGTCCTTCAGAATCTTGTTAATGGGATTCTCCCCACCCAAGGATTCCAGCAGGCACCAGAAACTAACAGCTAATGCCTGAGACAGCCAGATGGGTAGAGGCCAGTGTAAAACAACAACCAACAAAAGGCAAAGCAATATGGTATCTCCAGAACCCAGTTATCCAGGGATAAGTAGCCCTGGACACCCTAACATAAGTGAAATTCAAGAAAATAGCCTTATATCTATGCGTATAAAGAGGAAAATGGAGGAAACAAATATAATGCATAAAGAATTAGAGGAAGATAAAGTCAAACAGATTATGGCCATCTGTAAAGAAATACAGGAAGATGCAACCAAACAGTTTGTGGCCTTCAGAGAGGAAATGATTAAATCACTGAAAGAAATAAAAGAAACAGGAATGTTCAAACAAACAGGTGAAGGAATTGAAGGAAAAAACAGAAAATACGGTCAGACAGGTAAAGTAAATTAACAAAATCGTTCAAGATCTGAAGATAGAATTGGAAAAATTAAAGAAAACACAAACAAAGGAAATCAAGGAGAGGAAGAACTTAGGGAAGAAAACAGGAACTACAGAGGTAAGCATAACCAACTGACTACAAGAGATGTACAAGAGATGAAAGAAAGAATCTCAGGTGTGGAAGATACAATAGAAGAAATTGATGTATCTATCAAAGAAATTAATAAATCTAAAAGAATTCTAAATATAAACTGTCCTAGAAATCTAAGACAACATGATGAAAAGACAAAACCTAAGAATAATAGGAATAGAGGAAAAAGAAGATTTCCTCCTCCAAGGCCCAGAAAATATTTTCAACAAAATCATAGAAGAAAATCTACTTAACTTAAAGAAGAGGCCTATAAGTATACAAGAGGCATACAGAACACCTAGTGAATTAGACCAGAAAATAAAACCCTCCTGCCACATAATAATCAAAACCGTAAGTATACAGAACAAAGAAAAAAATATGAAAAGCTACAGGGGAAAAGGCGAAGTAACATATAATGGCAAACCATCAGAATCAAATCTGACTTCTCAAAAGAGACTATGAAAGCCAGAAGGGCCTGGACAGATATCATTCACAGATGTCAGCCCATGCTGTTATACCCAGTAAAACTTGCAGTCATTATAAATGGAGAAAAAAGATATTCAACGACAAAAACAAATTTAAACAATACCTACCCACAAATCCAGCATTACAGAAGATACCAGAAGGAAAAATACAACCCAGGAAAACTAACTACATTCAGGAAAACACAGGAAATAAATAACCTCATTACAGCAAAACTAACAGTAGCCAAGTACACAACCACCACAACCAACATCAAAATCAAAGGCTCTAACAGCCACTGCTCATTAATCTATCTCAGTATCAATGGACTCAATTCTCCAATAATAAGACATAGACTAACAAAATGGATGTATAAACAAGACCCAACAGTCTGTTTCATACAAGAAACACATCTAGATCACAAAGAAAATTACCTGAGAGTAAAAAGCTGGACAATGGGTTTCCAAGAAAATGGACCCAAGAAGCAAGCAGGAGTCACCATTCCAATATCTAATAAAATAGGCTTTCAACTAAAATTAATCAAAAGAGATGAGAAAGGACATTTCATACTCTTCAAAGAAAATACCACCAATAAGACATTACAATCCTGAACTTCTATGCCCTAAATACAAGGCCACCTGCATTTGTAAAAGAAACATTAATAAAATATAAACCAGGGCTGAAGCAATGGCTCAGTGGTTTAGAGAACTGACTGCTCTTTCAGAGGTCCTGAGTTCAATTCCTAGCAACCATATAGTGTGGTTCACAACCATTTGTAATGGAATCTGATTTCATCTTCTTGTGTGTGTGAAAACAGAGCATTCATATACATAAAATAAATAATTTTTTTTAATTTATTATTAAAAAAAAACTTAAAGCACATTAATAGTGGGAGACTTCAGTACCCCACTCTCAACAAAGGACGGGTCAACAAAACAGAAATTAAACATAGAAACAATGACTCCAACAGAGGTCATGAATCAAATGGACCTAACAAACATCTATAAAACCTTTCACCAAAACACAAAAGAATTTAGTCACAAAGCAAGCCTTAACTGTTACAAGAAGATTGTAATAATCCCTAGAATCCTATCTGACCACCATAGACTAAATCTGGACCTTAAAAACAACAGAAATAGCAAAAAGCCTAATCACACGTAGAAACTGAATGGCTCGCTACTCAATGACAGCTGGGTTAGGGAAGAAATAAAGAAATTAAAGTCTTCTTAAAATTCAATGAAAATGAAGGCACAACATACCCAAACTTATAGGACACAATGAAAGCACTGCTAAGAGGAAAGTTCATAGCACTAAGTGCCTTCAAGAAGAAATTCGAACATCTCACTCAAGCAACATAACTGCTCACCTGAAAACCCTAGAAAAAAAAAAAAGAAGCGAACACACCCAAGAGGAGTAGACAATTGGAAATAATCAAGCTCAGGGCTGAAATCAATAAATTAGAAACAAATGAAACAATTCAAAGACTCAATGAAACCAAGAGCTGGTTCTTTGAGAAAATCAACAAGATAGACAAACCCTTAGCCAAACTATCTAAAAGGCAGAAAGACACTATCCAAAACAAAAAAATCAGAAGTGAAAAGGGGAACATAACAACAGACACTGAGAAAAATACAAAAAAAAATCATTAGGTCTTACTTCAAAAGCCTTTATGCCACAAAATTTGAAAATCTAAATGAAATGGATAATATTCTTGATCGATTCCACTTGCCAAAGCTGAATCAAGACCAGGTAAATAAATTAAATTGTCCTATATCCTCTAAGAAAATAGAAGCTGTCATCAAAAGTCTCCCATCCAAAAATGCCCAGGGCCAGATGGTTTTAGTGCAGTACTCTACCAGAAGTCAAAGAAGAGCTAACACCAATAATATTCAAACTATTCCACAAAACAGAAACAGGAGGAACATTACCAAAGTCATTCTATGAAGCCATAGTCACCTTGATACCTAAACCTCACAAAGACCCAACAAAAAGGAGAATTTCAGGCCATTCTCCCTTATGTACATTGATGAAAAAACTCTCAACAAACTACTTGCAAACAGAATACAAAAACACATCAAAGATATCCACTGTGACCAAGTATCCTTTATCCCAGGTATGCAGGGGTGGTTCAATATACGGAAATCCATCCCTTTAATCCACCATATAAAGAAACTAAAAGCAAAAGACCACTGAAAAAGCATTTGACAAAATCTAACACCCACTCAAGTTTCAAGTCTTGGAGAGATCAGGGATACAAGGTCCTTACCTAAACATAGTAAAGACAAATAAACAAACATATAGCCAATATCAAACTAAATGGAGAGAAACTTAAATCAATCCCACTGAAATCAGGGATAAGGCAAGGCTGCCCACTCTTTCCATATCTCTTCAACATAGTTCTTGAAGTCCTTGCTACATCTATAAGATAATAAAAGGAGGTCAAGGTGATACAAATCGGAAAGGAAGAATTCAATGTATCAGCATTTGCATACGATGTGACAGCATACATGAGTGACCCCAAAAATTCTACCAGGGAACTCATACATCTGATAAACACCTTCAGCCAAGTGGCTGGACACAATATTAACTTAAAAAAATAAGTAACCCTCCTGTATACAAAAGTAAAATGTGCTGAGAAAGAAATTAGGGAAATAACACCCTTCACAATAGCCACAAAGGACATAAAGTATCTTGGTGTAACTCTAACCAAGCAAGTCTTTTGGTATAATGTTCTTTTGAAATGTATAAAATTTACCCTTGTTCATTCAAATACTGATTTCTCCACCCCACTATCTGGTTTCAATCTGGACATCACATTGTAATGTTTATTCTATGCATTACCTGTCTCAAGTTTGTGTAAACATTCCACCATTTGTTCTCTGTAATTGCCAATTAAACGACCAGCCAATGCTGTACGATGGCAAAAATAGGGTGGGACATCTTGGTCTGGAGAGAAGGATGGAAACCAGTGGGGTTAGAAGAGAACAGAAGTCTACAGGAGAGAACTTAGAATCACAAGGGGAGATAAACCAGACCTAAGATGTGATTAAAAGTATGTATAATGGGTGAAATTTTAAACTATGTGCGCTTAGAGGTTTAAGATGGAGTAACTATTGCCCAGCATTGTGCTTTAGGTTATTAAATAAATCCCAGTATCTGTGTGGTGATTTGGGTATATAATTGGTTTAGGAATAACTGCTGCTGAACTTAAAGATATATCAACAGTAAGTATTAATAACCCACAACAGTAATCAAAGACTTGTATGGAAAAAAACTTCAAGTCTCTGAAGAAATTAAGAGTAGACAATATCAGAATATGGAAAGATTTCCTGATTAACATGGTAAAAATGGCCATCTTACCAAAAGCAATCTACAGATTCAATGCAATGCCCATCAAATTGCCAACACAATTCTTTACAGACCTGGAAAGAAAAATTCTCAACTTCATATGGAATAACAAGAAACCCAGAATTGCTAAAACAATCCTCTAAAATAAAATACCTTCTGGAGGTATTGCCACCCCTGACCTCAAGCTGTACTATAGAACAACAGTAGTAAAAAAACTGCATCGTGCTGGCATAGAAGCCATCTGGTAGATCAATGAAATTGAATAGAGGATGCAGAAATAACCCCACACATTTATGGATACCTGATTCCAAAACCATACAATGGAAAAAATACAGCATCCTCAACAAATGGTGCTGTTCTAACTGGATGTCTAGATGTAGAAAATACAAATAG